>NC_046372.1:28217736-28878014 GCF_011125445.2 Fundulus heteroclitus
ATGGTTCATTATGTTTCTGTCACAGAGCACTTACATTACTATAACATTATACTTCTTGCACATATTTCTTTTTTTTGCTTTTGCTCCAGTTACCTGCTAAAGGGCATTTGTTTATACTCAATATACCCATAAAATTTATTACAGTTCAAATTGGCTTGGAGATCAAAGTAATTAAAATACTTTGAACTGTGATTTAGATGAGAACAGCTCACTAATGCATTCTCATTCCCTCATTTTGGGACCCCACAGAGAGCTATGTTTTTTGTCTTTTATCTTGTATGAGCTCTCGTAGTGTAATGACTTCTCTCCTTTTTGATGTCTCCTTTGAAAATGCAGCATATCTCAGAAGTCTTACCTTCAATTCTGAATCTATTTGTAAAGAAAAATATATGAATCAATTGTACCCATTTTTTGTAAATCTTTCAAATGTCCTTTTTTCTATTTTATTTTTTTTTAGACTCGAATGTTTTGACTCCAGGAACTCACGTCTATCCATTCTCCTTTCAGTTCCCTAATGAGTAAGAAACACACTGCCTCTCAAAAGTGTACACTCCCCTGGTCAAATGGCTGTGCCCGTATTCACAAAGAATCCTAAGACTAAAAGTAGCTCTTAGTGACATCATTCTAGGAAAAATTTTAGAAGTTCTCATATTTTCAGATTTTTCTCAGAATTTTACCGGTAAGATAAAAATTATTCACAAAGTGTCTCAGGCCCTCAGAGAGCTCCTAAAGTGGAAAAATGTTAGGAGTAGTGAGGAGGACTTTTAGCGAGCCTAAGAGTGTCTTTAACAGGGAAGCTGGTGGAAACAGAGAGAGCTGATTGGCTCATCCACCACCTAGACAGTGGAGGAAATTAGCATATAAATTTTGTAACAATTATACAATTATCAATATGCAAATAAAATAAAGTTCTTAATTCCCATAGAGGGAAATTAAGTAGTTTCAGCGGCCTGACGGGTTAAAGGTGTGGCTCTAGTAACATAATTTTTTGAGGATAAAAAAATATTAGAAAATATATTGAATAATCATGAATAAAAAGTGGAAAATGTACAAGAATATATATAAAAGAGGCAAAAGTATTTTCTGTATTGCATGATAATGTCAGCAGCCTAAGTTGTCATCTACAGGTTCGCTTGTGTGATGCCATCTCTTCGCTTGTGATTGCTGCAGCGCTTCTCACTTTTCAGGCAATAAGACGTGCAAAGAAAACGATGCACTGATACACTTCAAAGTCCGCGTATTAGCATCGTGATCCGGGGACCAATTTACCTTTCAAATCTCCTCTATTCTCCTCCCAGAGTTGTGGGACAGGTGCAATGCTGACCAGTTAAATCTTTTCCATATTCTTTCGGTTGTTTTATCAAATACATTCACTTTATACAAGCAGGCAATCCCAGTGAAACACTGGAGAGCATATTAGATGAAGTAGTAAAACGACTGGTGAGTAAACATAACAATAAGCAAATCAAAAGAATGATGAGGACAAAGTGCGTTTAAACATTTTGATGCTGTGTGACAATCAATTAATTTTCCTGCGTTTCATCATTATGACAAACATTTTTTCATCCAGACTAATTAGTGAATTTCTCTCTTTTGATTATTGGTAACATGTTTGTGTTGTTTTTCTTCTTCTACTATCAAGCAATCACAGCTCTTAGAAGTCAGCATCACACTTAGCAACAGGGTCAACCACACCTCCTCACTAGAATAAAAATCTCCATCGAGTCCTCAGAGTCGCTCTCAGCAGCGATCTGAATACCTCTTAAGTTATGACTCTTAGGTAGATATTTTTAGACAAAGAGAAGCTCTGTGAGAGGACTCAGAGAATCTTTGTGAATATGGGTAAATTATTTTTGTGTTTAAAAGTTTTGACTTTGATAACTCAATTTGAATTTTGTTTCCACATTCTGTTACAACAACTTACCAAAAACAAGGCAAACGTAGAATGAAATTAATAACACAATAGCCATGTTTGGCCCCCTTTTTCACGTTTTGTTGTTGGGTGAAGTGCCTCCTTTAGATTTAAAGAGACAGAACCAAAACGAGTTGCTCTTAAACGCAACTCAGAACATGGGTAAAAAAGGGGAACGTGGGGTTAAATTGATGATGAATTCGGACCACAACATTACAGTTCCACTTTATATAGGCGATAATTGCATTATTTCAATGTAAAAAGGAAGAACTGAAAAGCATGATATGTCCCCTTTAAAGGGAAATAAAAAAGTATAAAACCTTCTACTCCTACAATTAATAGGTTGTTGAGGCACCTTTTGATTCACTTTTGGCATTTAGGCTTCTTGTGTCAACATGCCATACATAAATTACAGAGAATCTGATGATTCGAAAACAAAGTTTAGCTATCCTAGCACGTCTTTCTAGAACGTTTGCACCTTTCATTCATATCATGGCTGACTGAGGAATGAAGGAATTCAGGAATAATTAGAGAAAATATGAGAAAACAGCGACTTTATGGAAGCTCAAAACCTAATAGAGACTGAAATTGGTCAAAGGTTTAATTGGTCAAGGTGCCAAAAAGCTGACAGCAACAATTAAGGAGCTACAGCAATTTCCAAAAGGTGCTGGTTGAGTTTCAAATATAAAATCCATCCCCTGTTTTTCCATAAACCGAAATGAACAGAATTGCAACACAAAATTACTTTCAAGAAAAGCATCCAGACTTGTTTAAAATCTCCTGAAGTTTTATGCAAGGGTGTTATGATTTGATCAAATCAAGATGAATTTCTGGGCTATATTTCATAATGCTAGAAAGTGGAAGAGGGATTTTCAGCATCACTATTTGAGTAAGGTATCCAATCCAAACATCAAAGGAAAGACCTCACGGCAGAGAAAGGTTCAGGGACAACCAAGTAGAACATCAAGTGACAGAAAAACCTGTTGAGTAACCTGAAAAAGGGGAGGTGCAGAGCAGATATGAGAAAGAATTTGATAGATTTGGACAAAGGTAGAGAGAGCAAATATTGTGAAGTTGCCAAATCCTAAAGATTGACTCATTTTCCAGTTTAATCTAAAGGATTCATATGAAAAAACTTCTAAAATAATTTCCCAATTATTTACCATGGTCTCAATTTTTCACATCACAAAAACCTGACATTTCAACAATGTTTTGTACAGATGTGGGAGTCACTTTAGGTAATGCCTGAAGAAACAATTTCCTTATCAAAATTATCAAATACAAGCCTTGCAAGTAAAAATACTATGATAGAGCTTGATATAGTTGCTTATAGAGCTTGATAATGTTCATTTTAAATACAATTACGGGTCCTACCACATGCATTTGCTTTGGTTTTGACTATTTTCAGAAATAGGTGTCAGCTTTTTTCTGCATGACTCTTACTATCACCTGGTCCTTTTGATTTCCACTTTTAGGGGCATTCCTTGCTCCTTCAGCGGCAGACATGGAATGACGTCATACTGCCTGGAGGCTGTTCTGAGCAGAACAATGAAGAGGAACAAGAAGAGCTGGATCCCGATAAGTTTTGCTGCAAAAGCAGACATAAACTCAATCCCTGGGTTGATGGTAAGATCGGATCTCTATTTTCTGTAATAGTTTATGTATTGAAAAAAAAAAGTTTAAAACGCATACAAAATGCAGGCTGGTGAGAATAATCTCAAGGTGCATTTTGACAGCAGGAAGCTTAACCCCAAGAAAAGCTCCTGGTAGGGATGTAGAACAGGAGTCTGGGGTGGAGTTTCGGAGGTCTAAACATTTTGAATTTGTTGTTTTTATAGCATTATTCAGTCATTACATTTTTTAACATAGTCCCCCATCGTCAAGTTTCTGAGAACTTTAGATCTAATGGAGTTTTAAATGACCGTCTTGTTGACAGGCACCTATGTATAAAGAGTGAATAACTCCTCCAGTCAAGTCCAGGAGTCCTATTTTATGAGACACAGATTTAAAAAAGTGTTATAGATTGAGTTGTCTTCTAGGAACCTGTACATGAATCGGTGGAAAAGAAGATGAAAGTTTTCACGTCAGGAAGTGTCGCCATGGATGTTAAACTTGAGCGATCAGGTTTCTTCCAAGGTCAGAGGTCTTCAAAGTGATAATTATTTGTGATAAATCGCCGTTTTGATTCGTTTTTGTTTCTGCCACAGGAGACGACGTGAGCGTTTTAATTAGGATTCAGAACAATTCACCCCACGATGTGAAGCCCAAGTACTCTATATACAGGAAGGACAGTTTCTTGCAGGGGGGGAAGAGAAAATGCGTGACGACAGAGACATAATCAAAGAGGAGGGAACACCCATCCCTCCATCTGCCTCAGAAAACGTTGCAAATGTCTTCACCATTCCCAAAGATCTGCAGCCCTCCATGCTCAGCTGTAGCATCATCAAAGTCGAGTACAGGTTAAAGGTAAGCCGCTCCAACAATGATAATTAGATAGCAGCAATGTGGTCATCAACCTTATGTTACATTGAAGGGTAAAAAAATCACAAAGCAGGACAAACTAATCAAACCTTCTGTATGACTTGTTTAATTGGCAGCAAAGATTAGAGAAACTCTCTCTCATATGAAGGCTGAACACAAGAAGCGGTGTCTCTGTCTGGCACATGTCCTACAGGACTTCTGCTTATTGCGGTCCTACACATACTTCTTAATAAATCAGAATATCCTTAAAAGTTCATTTAGTTCAGTAAATCAAGTCAAACTAAAATCCATACACTAGATTTATAGATTGATCCATTTTGAATGTTTAGTTCAGTTAATTTTGAGGGATTATGACTTAAACAACAAATTAAAACCCCAAATTAAGTTTATTTGAAAATGGTTAACACTACATTAGTCCATTAAAAAATATTTTGAATATCTAATAGCCAGCCAACAAAAAATCCAGCCATTTGCATGAATATTTGCTTCAACGTGTCGTCTCATAGGTCTGTGGCTTTTCCGAGGTGTTAAGGAATTAATAGGAATTTTACATAGAACAAATAAAAAATATTTTACTACAGGAAATGTTATGTTATGACCAAGACAACTGAGGGGGAAGACATGTCAGTTGTGTTGCAGGTTTGTTAGTAAAAATCTGGATGTTGACAAATGGCCGCATCATTTCATATATCAATGAAAGTTGAGTGGAAGGAAAATATAGGCCCGTTTACACTACACCTAAAAACCAAGCCATGCCGAGGACCGGTTCCGAGCTTGGTCCAGTTAACTGAGATAAATGCAGCCGTTTACACACAAGAGTTATCTCGGTTATCTTGGTTCTTGGTTGCTCCTCGCCTCCTAGTGGCAATGTGCGGTACTACCGCTCTCTGGGATTGAAGGCGGGACCGAGCAAATCAAAATGGTGGCGCCCGTCACATTCAGGATGTTTTTGTTAGACAGAGTCGGCTTTGGGACGTGGATAAGACAAATGAACGTCTAATAAGGATTTACAGACGCAGGAAACAAACAACAGACGCTGAGTTTCATAAGCAGAGTCATCACTGGAAAACCGTGTGGCACGGTAAGGAAGCTAGTATTATTATGAATGTCTGAAATTTGTCTGAATGGAGTGTGAATCGGGACGTGCAGCCAGACACGCCGGGAAACCCGCTGACAGTCAGCTGACTGTAAGGGGATGACGCGGTCTGCTCATGCGCTCCTCGTTATCAGGGAACCGGGCCAAATAAAACCAGGCCGAGACCTACTAGGGAACTGGTCTGCAGTTAGCGCGGTCCGGTTATCGTTAGCGCGGTCTGGTTCAGTCTGCTGACCGTTTACACACAAGAGTTATCTCGGTTACCGAGCTCGGACTGGTCTCGGCTCGGTTAAAAAAGTGTAGTGTAAACGGGCCTTTTGGTAAGAACTGCTGCACAAGCAACAACAAAGCTTCGTGAAGATTCTGATGTGCAGCCAGAGCAACCACACGCATACATTCGGTCCACTATGTATCCCAGGCATTGGCTGCAGCTGTTGTCTACCACGCAGCATCAGACACAAGGTCAGCCACTTCTTATGTGGGCTAAGAAGAACAGAGGACTGCCCTGCTGGTCAGTGATTTAAAGTCCTCTAGTGATTTGAAAGTAACATTTGCATTTTAACAATATCACAGAGTCTGGAGGGAGAGAGTGGAAAAAGAACCCAAATCCCTTGGAGTCCAGTGTGAGATGATTTGTGGAGCCATGCCATCTGCTGGTATTGGTCCTCGGTGTTTTATCAAGTCCAAACTGGCCATTACTACGCAGTACCAACGGCATTATAAAGAGACAGATCAACCAGTCATTGATGTTTTTTCAGAGAACCCACACATACAGAGGGAGAAAATAATTACTCCATACATGTAGAGCCCACGGTGAGATTCAAACCCAGGACTGCAAGACAGTAGGCAATAGTACTGACAACAATTCCACTGGACAGCCCTAAAACTCCAAAATAAAACACAAAACAATTTATTGAATATCTATTAATTATTATCTTAAGAGGAAAAAGAGAGACAACAGACCCTATAATGCAGATGAGCCAGGCGTGTCTAAAGTGTGGCCTGGGGGCCATTTGCGGCCCCTGTGCTGATTTTGTGCGGCCCTCCAACTGCATTTAGAGAAACATTTGGCCCACCAGCACTTTTTACTTTTAATTAGGGCAAAAACACTACAGAAAAGTCAAGATGTTACAATTGAGTAAAACACAAAACATTTGTGTTTAATAATCACGCATTTTATATGCTCTTTAATTTCATAGTAAATAGGGCTACAGCTAACCAATGACTTCTGCATAGATGCAGATTTGTTTATTTAAAATGATCATATTCTGAAGAGCAGGTAAAACAAAAAAATCACAGTAATTGTTTGCTTGTTATTTTTTTGTACACATTTTTTGGCCCTTGAGTTCTTGGCCCACGAGCCAAAAAATGTGGACACCCCTGAGATAAGCTGAAGCTGTTAAAGCATCCAATGCTTCCTGAACACCTCAGCAGAACCAGAGCCAGATTACCTCCCTGCAGCGCTGCATAATTTGTGCTGTCATTCCAAGGGAGACTTAATCTTAATATTCTGTACAGTGCAGGGATGTAATTTTCACTGGTTTCACATTTTTGCATTAAAGCGCCTTTTTATTGGTTCCATGTAACATTCAGACTTTCTGAGAAAATAAATTAGGTTTTTATGATCATTGAAATAAACTGAAATAAACGCCTGTGCTAAATGCTTTGTGGGTCGTAGATCTTTACATTATCTGTTTTTGAACTAACTGAAAAAAGGACATTTTTAGTTGATATTAGCACTATAACAAATTGTGGAGTAGCTCTACATGTTGTCTGAATGCTCGTTATCTCCTTGCACAACAGTAACATGTTACTAGTGCATGGTTTGTGCAGTGATAGTAGATCTATTTATGGGTTAAGCTAATCATTATCAAACCACTACTCACTTTAGAGCTGATTTATGGCCACGTTCCTTTCTAAGCAACAAGACAATTTAGTAATCTTTGAAAGAAGTCCTGATCAAAAGATTTCCAGGCCAATCAGCTTTGAACAACACCTCCACGAAGCCCAATCAGCATCCAGAGTTAATCTTAAAAGGTTTTTATATCCACGACTACAGCTCAAGCAGATCGTCTCGCCAACCAGCAGTCTATGGACTGAACAAACTTCGTCTATCTCCACCCCACCACCAGTTTCAGGCCTTGGGAGGGGTGGGGGACTTCTTTAATATGCATAAGCAGGTGTTCTCATACAACTGCTTATGCATATTAAAGTAAAATCCAGCGCTAATGTTTCCTGCCTCGGTCTGAGCGCCAAAGTCTTAAAATAATTGTATCAATTGTCTTTTTCTTTCCGTGTGAGTTTTTCAGATTGAAATGGAGTTTGTAGTCGCTGGGGAAAAAAGCATGTAAGCATGATATGATTTAAGTATGTTATTTTGAGCAAGCATTCAGAAAAAAACGAGGCAGAGGGCTGGTCTTAGAAACCTGTGAGAAAAAAATCCTTTAGTCCATAATTTTCTATTCGGGAAGTTTTAAGCCAATAGGTCTTTGGAGCTTAAATACTGTGTTCTTTATGTCACTGCTATAGTTGACAAGAAATATATTTTTTGTCTTCTTTTTTTACCGATCTGTCTGTTAAGCTGAGGAGTATTTTCTAACTCAGTGATTCATGGGTCTAACCTTAAAACCCAGAAGAACCGGGCTGGTCTTGACCAAGACCACTTTAAAACAAAATCAGGTCTTGAAGAATTGTTTAAACCTCTGCAGCTTGCAGTAGGTTGAACTATGCTGGGAACAGATGGAAAATGCATTGAGTTAATCAACGTGGTGATATTCATTAATGGATCCTTGGTACGTGGAGTAGAAGAGGGTGGAGTCGGGATCTAATGGTACAAAGTGTATTTATTGACTGTGTTTAGTTGTACTGTAACCCCTCCATTCACAATGGTTATCAATCAGCAATCAATTGGGTTTTATGTATAGCAATTTGAAACATTGCAAAATTGTCTTTGTATACATTTTTCTTTTGCTTATTCTCATTCTTTGCCCCTGCAATATTTGAGGTAAACATTCTCATTTATTCAGGTGGTCTTAAGGCTCCAAAGGTTAAAAAAATATTGCCACTGTCCCTTCATCAGAGGTAAATGTCATCTCCTGCTGACAATGGCATCGCGAACTGGCCATTGGACTTTTTTAAACCTTTCATATTTTTCTCCTGCTGCCTTTATAAACGAGGCTTCTTGGATGAGAAGGGAAATGTTTGACTGTCCCGTTCACGTTGCAGACATTACTGGTATTATTGCAACAATTTTTAATGCTCTGGAGTATTTTAAATGGACAGCAAACTCTAATGTAATACTGCATTTGTGTAGCTAAAACTGAAAGCCTTCATGGTTACAAACTTCAGCTGTTTTGATTATCTCTTTGAAGATTTTGACAGCGACATTGAAGTAACAACCTTTTTTTCCCCCAACAGGTCTACCTTGATGTGAAGCATGCTTTAGACCCAGAGATTAAAGTTAATATAGTCATCCTGCCAGCCTCTGAAGTGCCTTCTGTGGAACCTGCTGCCGACTTCATAAATGGCTCACAGGGGAACTGTGGGAATCCTGACCATCCAGACAGGGGCTTTGCACGTCCATGTCCACCAGCAGAGCCCTCGACTTCTAGTGGTCCTACCTATGGGGCAATTTGAACGAACCATCCTTGGAATGATGTGTCCTATTAATATTAAACATGATGAAAAGACAATTATAGCTGCTTTTAAAGGTTAAAAACGAACAACTAACATACCAGATTGACACAATTTTACATAAATATTCTATTTCTTACATAATTTCTGTGTTTTAACTTTATCTCTGTCATTAATAATAGATCATATAGTAATGCTCTATCACAAATTTGGATAATAAATATATTACAAAGACTTTAAATTGTGTGTGTGGTTTTCTTTATTGGCTAATATAATATAATTAGTTACCTCAACTCCAAAATATCAAGTTCAAACAATAATTATGAATTCAGTAACTTAAGCAATCTATCTTTCAGAGTTGAAAAGTCTTTCCCTAAAGTTGAGTTAACTTGTTTTGAAGACAACAGCTACCTTCATAATTTTGGTTCTAGTTAGTTCAGTTCATTGGATGTCTTAGAGGTTCTTTACTCATGATTAAGAACTGGGCTGTGTATGAAGAAAACAAACTAACCAAATCTGACAGGGTGATCAAACTGTGTGGGTCTGATTTGTTTGGTCAAACCTTCTAGCCATTCACAGATTCTTTTAAATGCTTTTTTAAATTGTAAAGAAGAAAACTAGGATTATTCACACAAAACAACTTTAAGACAGATTAACAGGCCAGGCTGCACTAGAATACAAATTCTGGTGATGGTTGACATGTTTGTTAAATGTTGATGAAGATGAAAAAAGGGGGAATGTGAAGAAAAACAGATATTCATGGCACTGGGAATATAAGAACTGTATACTGCATTTCTAACAGTACCTTGTGGTCTTAATATTGTTCACAATGTTATTAAGATGACAATATAGTTGCAATATAAAGTACAGGCCTTCAGACAGACATCTTTTTGAGTGCAACACTCAAACTTGGTGGACTTAAGAACACCAGTTGCGTAGGTTAAAACATGTTGTGGCTCGATCTAAAAGGTGCGGCACAAACATTTTGAAGAGACCTGGAGCATTTCTCGTAGGTCAACGGTCAAATCTGGAGTGTTTGTTTAGACTACAGGGTATCGACAGTTAATGGATGGTCTCATTCATTATGCTTCTATGAAGAAATCTAAATGTTTGGATTTTAGCGGGCCAATTCAGATCTCATCTACAGGTAAAAATGCAAAACCTGTAGAATGAATGACCAGTCATTCAGAGAGTTTTAGAATCCAGGGTTTCAGGTTTGACAGCAACCAGGCGCCATGGATGGCTCACCCCGAAGGTGATTTGTATTTCTAAACAACCCCAGAGCCTCTGTTGATATTCCAAAGGTTTGTCCAAGGAGGACCTGGGATAACCTGTAAATTAGGTTTGTCCCATAAAGTTGTTTCACAATTTTTAATTTTGTTAACAGCTATGTGTTCACTAGTTTCTACCTCCGTGTATTTGATTAATTCAGTTCATTGCTGACTTTTTCAGATATGGAAAGGTGATTTTTCCCACCTCCCGCCTTATTTTTCATAAAAGGCAACAAGCATAAACAGGAAAGAAAACCAAAATAAATGGAAATAGAGGGCAATTAAAACTTTAAAAAAATATATGCATATACAATTTAACAGAATTAACAAGAGATATGAACATTTTTACTGGCAGAAATAATAATGACTGTAGAATGGGAGAAAATTGCAGAGCACAGGTAAATAGGGATACAAATTGTTGAATGTGCATATTGACAATTCTTTGTAACTTATTGTGACTTGTACATCTAAAGCTTATTTGAAAAATGTTGGCCTAACTGACCTTTATGAAACACGTCAAATGTTATATTGCCTTAAGCTTGTGTCTATTTTGTGGTGTTATTATGCTCTTGTCTTATTTTCTCTGGTATACTTTATGTTAAAGGGGGCATATCTTGTTATGCAATTCTTCCTTTTCACATTAAAATCATTAAGTTGACATCTATGGATTTAAATGGAACAGCAATGCTTTGGTCTAAATTCCTCATTCATTTACCCCCACATTCCCCCTTTTTGACTGCTCTTCTGCGTTGCGTTTGAGAGCAACTGATTCTGGCGCCGTCTCTTTAAATCTAATATATGTCAATATTTGGCAAAAAAGGTAGACGAGCAAAAGCAAAAACATCATGATATTTATCAGTGAGTAAATTTAGAGGTATAGCAAAAAGGAAACACAATGTAAAAGGAAATTTCCCATTTCACTGGCAGTGCATGCTAAAGAGAAACCTGGAACCTGTTACAAGGAATCTGTCATGTCACTCTGGCATAAACTTAAAAAAAAATAATCATGATGATGAAGCCTGATGATGACAACAAATTTATCATTAGCTCAGTTTCTTGGCATGATAACGTCGTAGTTGGAATGTTTTTTTCCAGAAAATAAGTCTCATCTGGTATGCAGGCAATCCACACTGAAGTCATCTGCAGGCATGATGCAATAGAAACAGGTTTTGCTGGATTTCCAAGCTTCCCTAAATGCTGTGGACTAAATTTGTTAGGCACACTTTCAGAGTAAGTTTCACCATGGTTTGTGGTCCCCACTCTGCTGAAAATGACCATCAAAAACTTTCAAATCGAATATGACGCCATCAACAGCAAGAACATTTTCACAAATGGAGACACTATCAATGGACGGATCATCCTGGAAGCCTCTAAAGAAACGAGAATCCAGTCACTTGCTTTTATTGCCAAAGGAAAAGCTCGGGTTCAATTTAGCGAACATTACGGGCTATTGGGAAAAGTCAACCCAGAAATTTCAGAGGACTACTCGTATAAACAGAAATATTACCGAATGAAGCAGCATATCTTGAAAGAAACAAGACAAAATGGTGACGTATACATTTAAGTTTAAAGAAAGTTATTTATTTTCCCTAATTTGATGTGTTGATAATGCTGAATAAAACAAAACGTGTCTCTTTTTTTTCAGAGAGAGAAATTATTGGGAAAGGACGACACGTATTTCCTTTCAGTTTTAGGATCCCGGAAAGGTACTCTCTCTTTAATTGCCTCACATTTCATATTTTATTTCTTTGCAGATTTTAAACCTTGTAATTTTTTTAAATTAACAGAAGATTGCCTTCATCCTTCTCCTCAATATTTGGCCAAATTATTCACACCTTAAAAGCCACACTTAAACAGTCAATGGTGCCAGCGAAAAAAGCTAAAACCCACTTCACATTTGTCTCCAAAGCAGAGATGAATTTACCAGGGATCACGGTAAGAAAGAAAATAGAGTTATACAAATACTGATACAATTTTATGAATGAAGGGTTGTTTTAGCAAACCAGACCATCATCCTGCATCATTTAATGTATGCAAACTACCATGTTGAAATGTCTTCTCAGGTTCCTCAACATAAAAGCAAGGAGAGAAATATTGCTTTAAGCTCTGGAATAGTTTTATTGGATGTCTACACAAGGCAGATGGGATACAAAGCTGGTAAATACTATCTCCCTTTATTCTTAAAAACAACCTTAGACTGTGGCGGTTCTTGTCCTTGCATGGTTGTGGCGGTAGGGGGTCTGGTGCCTATCTCCACCAGATAAGCACCATCTGGTGGAGATAAGTGCCTATCTCCCACTATCTACACAATGAAGACAGGTTGCTTCTTACTTAGTGGAGAAAAAAATATATATTGTGATTTTTGAATAAATCTGAACAAAAATTGATAATCTTTTGCTCAAAATCAAACTGGATAATTCTGGCTCAGCTCAGAAAAAAAAGCCTGTCATTTCAGATTTTTTGCTGCTTAGATAATTTTTTTTGCTAAATTTATTGAAAATAAAGGTTTTAAAAGCAAATACTACCGAAACATACAAACTACTGAAATACAATGATTTGCAAATCCTTTTAATCTCTATTGAAATGAACACACTACAAAGACAAGTTATTCAATGTTCAAACATTTTTTTTTACAATGGGGGGGAAACAGCCTCCCTATCAACAGTGTAACCATTCACTTTCGGACAGTAACACCCCAACCGCCCCAAAATAATGAAATGTCCCCGCTTTCATTTTTTTTTTCTGCAGCCGACTCTGCACAGGGCTGAAATTGAACAGTTTTATTAAACTTCAAAAAAGTTAAATAATGTTTAAACAGACCATCTTTTTTCGGTTGGACAGGTGATGACCTCCGTGTCACAACTAAAATCACCAATCTTTCAAATCGTTCAGTCAACGCCAGATTTGTACTGGACAAGAAAAAGACGTACAATGGAGGAGACTATCTAAAAGTTGAAAAGCACAACATCCTTCAGGAAAAAGCTGGTGCTGTTAAGTCATGGGGTGGCACAGAAGTCGTGACAAAGGTGTTTACCATCCCCAGAGATCTACCTCCATCCATTTTGGTTTGTCCTATCATCAAGCTGGAGTATAGGCTGAAGGTAAGCTTCACCAGTAGATCTATTCACTTGTTTGTAAATTATGCTTAATTACATTATCATCCAATTTCCATGTGTACTGTACAAATATTTATGTAGCTAGTGACAGCAAAATTAAAAGCAAAGCCATTACCATTAAAAAAGGCACGGCAGCCATGCTGCAGGTAAAAAGAAACAACTCAATAGTCTTCATTGATTTTCTCTTAGAATCCCAAAATACATGTATAATTCTTTTTAAAAATGTTTAAAGTATTTGATAATTGTTCATTAATCATGAAAATGCACTTCTAGTGAAGCTCTCAAGTGGTTTTAATCTTGTGATTAAAACCACTTGTGATAAAAACAGTTTTCTTCACTGGAACCAGTGAGGGCCCACGAGGAGGGCTCCAAAGATCAATCCTTGGACCTGTAATGTTTTCTTTGTATGTCACCTTATCACCTTAATGCCCCTTTTATAAAAATGTTGTGTATCTTTTCATTGTAAGCTGCATTGTTGGAAGCAGCGTTGCCCAGCAGCAAGAAGGTCCTGCAATTAGATCCTAGCCTGGGATCTTTGTGCATGGAGTTTACATGTTGTACCACATTGCATATGTTATCTCCGGGTACTCCGTCTTCATCCAACAGTCAAGAAAATATGACTGTGAGGTTATTTGGTCTCTCTAAATTCCCCTTAGCTCTGAGTGTGTGTTTATGCAGAGTTGCGCGTCTCTGTGTTGTTCTCCGACTCTTGCCCAATCTCTGCTAGAGATCGGCACCAGGCTCTTGTGACCCTTGAAGGATAATACATGCAGACAGAAGATGGTGATGCTGCTGATGACATATGAGTTTGTCTGTCTAACAAGATTAATGAAATTCCAACATTTTACACCATTGCTTGTCAGATGTTATTTGCTGCCTCCTAGTTTTCTTTAAGGGAACGGTGGAGAATTTTAAGGGAGGTACTATGAAAATATCGTTAATTTGTAGCTGAAGGGAGTAGCTCAGCTGTAGAAAGAGGAAGAAAACCTGAAAATGCGTTAAAGCTTGCACAAGTTCTGTTAGGATCCCTGATAAAGAGGACTTCAGCCAAATAAAACAAAACAAGCTAAAGATTTTCATTCGGATGCAATTTTGAACTTTTTCACACTTTTAGATGGCACAGTTGTTTCATTTTTCATAGAGTCCAGTTCCTCATTTGTAAGTTTACAATGTAACCATGTCGAAAGTAGACCAGACATCTAAACAGGATTTCCACAAACACAATGAAGAAAGTGAGTAAAAAAGTAAACATGGTGGACTTAATAATTAACTTTTTATGAGTACCAGCATATTATGGTGGTAATGGAAATTAAATGGCAAATAAGGCTTTAAAGGAGGCAATAAACAGAAAGAAAAAGGAGAAGAGCAACAGCATGTGTTTACTGGGGCCATGGAAGGTTGGCGTGATAATTAAAGTTAGTGGACTGAATTTATATAGCACGTTTCTAGTCATACCGACCACTCAAAGCATTTTACACTTTATCCACATTCAGCCAGTCGCACTCACTGATGCACACACATTCATACACCAATACGCAGATCCATGGGCAACTTGGGGTTAAGAGCCTTGCCCAGGGGCACAATGACACATGAAGCTGGAGTCGAACCCGATTGCAAGACAACTACTCTACAGTAGTCCACTGTTCTGACCACTATGAGATCATAACAGCAGCAGCAGCAGTCAGGATGTTCCTGCACAGCACCACCAGGTGGACTACGTCCTGTCCATACTTCCCGCACCGGGACTGGACCAGGTCAGTTGTCCCTAACCTCTGGTGGGGAGGGGAGGGGGAGGTGGCAGGACCCCCAACAAGCCCTCAAATTATGGAGAATTAATTTCTTTTAATAGGACTGGTTGTGAAGAAAACTGTAGTCGTAACATTTAACTTACGTATATCAAACTGTTTATTATTCTTTTCGTCCTAATTCTTGCGATAGTAGGAAAGATGCATGCATCAAATTAATAAATCAATCTTTATCTTAAATACATTTTTTTTTCTTATGTCATTTGTAATTATTGAATGAATATTTTTACTTCATGGCCATGTGTTAAAGACATCATGAATTTATTTTATCACTATTTTGAAAGGCAATCTGGAGGGGCTGTGCGGGTGTAAGGGTTTGTTTTGTGAGACTCAACAGCAATTAGCAAGTATTTCATGGTGGGCTTTAGCACACCAAGCAAGAAAGTCATTTAAAAAATGTCAATTTTCAAAGAGGGTCAAAGGTTTGGTCCCACCTTTGTCATTCAATGGCTTTTTCTTAATGCTATTACTTTCTACATAGTGAAGACATCATGTCTGTCTCCTTAGCTATGAATCAGCATATTTAGTTGTCATTGCAAATTTTGTATTTATTTATTTGATGGCATGAGAGGCTTATTTTAATTTTTTTACAAAGTAGTCTAACAGGAAATGGGGTTTGAGAGAGGGGGAAAGACATGCGGTAAAGGACCTCAGGCGAGAATTGAACCCGGGTCAGACGCGAAGAGGACTAAAGCCTCTGTATATGGGTCATGCTCACCTGCACCAGCAGTGGACTGCCACTGTGGGGCACCTGGGGACCATTCTGGGGCTAAAGGTCTTGCAGAGGGACTTGGCAGTCTGCAGTGGTAGAACTGGAAAACTTGCAGCCTTTCCAAGACACAAGCGCCCCGCTCTAACCACTATGTCACCACTCCACCAGACAGACTTGTTGTGATGATACGTATGTGTTATTTAAATTTTTGTGTCAGTGCACTGTAAAATCCTCAGAAGTCATTTACACATCATTAGACCTCTTCTTTTTACTTGTGTTGCAACAATGCATTGTTTTTTTGTTTTTTTGTATGATTTTTTTTCATTGTTTGCTCATAGTTTATATTGCCCATACCTAAGGCCGCTCATTTTACACAAGACACTTTGCAATAAAGATTTTAAAAGTCCAATATAAATAAATGTTTACTTATTTTTTTTCCGGTTTTAAATTAAAAATGGATGATGGATTATTTGAAAAAAAAAAATGAAAACTGAAACATGTCTTCATCTTTTTCTCTATTACTCATTTAGATTTTTTTTTCTTACAGGTATATCTTGACATCACATTTGCTTCAAAGATGGTGCTTAAACTCCCCATCGTCATCTTGCCTGAGCTGTCAGATGAAAATCTCTTACCTCCTTCCAGTGGCTTCAGATATGAAGAGATTGGAACCTCGTATGATCCTGCCTGGATCACTGGACCACAGCCTATTGATCCTCCACCCCCATATGAAGCAGCTGCATTGTACCCCTTGTTCCCTTCTTCAGATTATACAACTGCGTTTTAAACGGCTGCTTTACCGGGAGATGCAGGGATGTTTGGATGATGGAGACGCAGGACTGTCAAACTAGTCTTCTTCACTTTAACACTTATGCATTGACAGCCGTCCATGCCGGTTCCTGCATATGTAAGCAAAAGCGCATTGTTTCGAAATATTTACATTTTCCTAGACACTGTTTTTTTTTAAATATGGTCCCATATGAAGGCAGCAACAGTGTTACATTTTTTGTTACATTTCTTACATCCACAAATATGAATAACCTTAAAACACCAAGATTATGATGTTCCAGGGTCTATATGACCCGTTCTGCTGTGTCGCACCTTGCTCAGTGCTATCCCTCCATCCATCCTCTAACCTGATATCTTGAAGTTCTCAGATCTAGCCACTAAATGCTACCTTTGACAAAGTGGAGCACCTTCTTATCAGGACTTAGATGATGCTGAGGGATTAGAATTTCTGCTAAACAAAGGTTCGTTTCATTTCGAAAGACAAAGCTTTCCAGACGACACTCAAATCTAACTGGGTTTAAGAACAAAGGAGTTTCAACCTTTGTAGGTCCATTTGGATAAAATCTAACAGCTGGCTTTCAATCTGGTTTGCAGTGAACATAACATATTCTTTTTTTATATTATAGTAATTACACTAGAGGCCATGCTGACACAAAATGCCTCTATTGCTCTTGCAAACATGCTGGAATTTTCTAAGTGTAAGGGCAGAGAGCTGTAGCAGAACTTTTATAAAGCTGACATTGACAAAATGAGATTAAAAAGGTAGGTCCTAGATCAGGGGTGTGCAAAGTGTGGCCCAGGGGCCATTGGTGTTCCTTGGAAAAAAAATGTGTGGCCTCCAACCACAATTCAAGAATATCTTTTTTTATTAAAGGTAGTGTGCAATTTTTCCAAGAGTTTCACTAAGTCCCTTTTTGAGTAACTACACATGCGCAAGACCCTCTTACCTGGTCTTCTGCTCCTCAAGGTGTGAAAAAAATCTCACGAATTTGAGGGACAGAGGAGAGTGAAAGCAGGACCAAAACTCTTTTGCAGGCCTGTAAAAAGGTTTTACAGGCCTGCATCTCTCACAGACATCGATTATTCTAACTTCCTATTTCTGAATACATGATATATTATCTACTGTAAGGATGGAAGGAAAAAAACAAAAACATTTTCTGAACAGGATTACCAACTATAGCTTTAAGGCAAACATCACAGACCCCTTTTTCACAACTAAAATTATTTTAAGTGCAGTTTGAAATATTGCAGGGTTATCTTATGGCTCAGCAGGTTAAAAAGAAACAAATGCATTATTAAATCATTGTGAATTTATAATTAAGAAAACAATGACTCCAGAGTACTTTCAATAGGCCAATTTTGTCCCTGTGGTAAAACGTTTGGACACCACTGCTCTAGCTTAGGTTGGAAAATGATATTCTCTAAAATGTTCAGCAATCTAAACTCAAAAACGGAGGTAAAGCACTTTAGCTGTAGATGCTTTATTTCCACTGTTTAATTACTATAAAGGGCCTCATTTGTCACTCACAGTTTGGAATAAAAATCAAAACATTGTTTTTCTGTTTTCAATTAGAATTTTGTTGGTCACTTTAAAACTGTTTATCATTTTTTTAAATTTATTTATTAATTTTACTATATTATATTTAACCCAATTTTTACCAAATTGTTGTATTGTATTGCTTTGTATTGCTCTTGGTTTGATTACATTTATGTTACACCCTTGTAATTTAATGAGTTTTGTAAATAAAAAGACATTCTTAAATTGACTTAATAAATACAATTTGAATGTCTTATTCTGGGAACACGTGTTGCAGCAAGAGCTTGTTTGCAGGGAATTAGTGGTAACAGAATGAGTTAAAACATTTCAAGGTTTAATCACTAAAGGCACTTGGCTGTTCATTTGTTTCATGTGATATGTTGTAATATTTGTACAATTTGCAGCAGAAGCATGGTTATGTTTCCCCCTTTAGTCCAAAAGCTTCTGTTTCTAAATTAATAGAGATACAACCAAGTGTGTTCACTATTGTTTTCCAGCGCTGCCTTACCTCTCCTGGGCCTGGAGTTCATTAAAGCTCCACAGGTGGCCACTGGGATCCTCTTAAACTCCTCCCTGACGACACCACTGGGCTGCTGGATGTGAGAAACCTTCTGCTCCTTTTGCTGCAAGGCAGTGGTTGTCTTGGAGGTGTGTCCGGGGTCATTATCATGTTGGAACACTGCCCTACGGCCCAGTTTCTGAAGGGAGGAGATCAGGCTCTGCTTTAGTTTGTCATCATACATGTTGACATTCATGGTTCCCTCAATGAACTACAGCTCCCCACAGCCAGCAACACCCATGCAGCCCCAAACCACGACACCCCTACCACCGTACTTGACTGTAGCCAAGACACACTTTCCTTTTTACTCCTCACCTAGTTGCCGTCATACACGCTAGACACACTTTGAACTACGTAGGTTTATCTTGTCATCAGATCTCAGGACATGGTTACAGTAATCCGTGACCTTAGTCTGCTTGTCTTAAGCAAACTGTTTGCAGGTTTTATTGTTCATTAACCTTAGAAGAAGCTTCCCTCTTGGAAAGTTTGAGGCAGTGTGCGTCATATGATCTGAGTACAAGCACCCATCTTCTTAGGTCGACCATGGTGAGACCTTTTCTGAGTGGAACCAGTTCTGTTAAACCACTGTATGATCCTGGCCACCGTGCTGCAGCTCAGTTTCACAGTAGCTAATGGCTAATAGACCCCTTGCATCTGACGTCACAGTCACGTGATCGGGGGTGCGCGCCTCCATCTTGGTGGGCAGGCTAGCCTGACAGCCCATCTACTACATGACAAAACGGGTGATTTAGAGCGTACTTTTAGTTAGTTTATTTTTGGAATCTAAACAATGCCTACGACTTGTTGTGCTCCCGGTTGCACAGAGAGGCATTCCAAATCGTTGGATGTACGTTTCTGTCGTTTACCGAAGGATGAGGAAAGAAGAAAGAAATGGATATTTTCAATGAAAAGAGCGCAGGCAGACCCTCCCAATGGACTGGGGGAGCCAACATACTACGACAGAATTTGCAGTCTACACTTCATCTCCGGTAAATTACAACTTAATTCGGCTCTATTCATTGTTCTACTTAAATAGCGGCGGAGGGGAGGTAGCTATCGCTACACGGGCCGGAGAAGCGGCCCGTGTAGCGATAGCTACCTCCCCTCCGCCGCTGTCTGAAGCAGCAACAGCGGCTTCTCCGGCCCGTGTAGCTGTTGCTGCTTCAGACAGCGGCGGAGGGGAGGTAGCTATCGCTACACGGGCCGCTTCTCCGGCCCGTGTAGCTTCAGACAGCGGCGGCTCTCCGGCCCGTGAAGCGATCGCTACACGGGCCGGAGAGCCGCCGCTGTCTGAAGCTACACGGGCCGGAGAGCCGCCCGTGTAGCTTCAGACAGCCGCCGCTGTCTCCGGCGGCGGAGGCAGCAGCCGCGGCAGCGGAGGCAGCAGCCGCGGCGGCTCTCCGGCGACGGAGGCAGCAGCCGCGGCGGCGGAGGCAGCAGCCGCGGCGGCTGCGGCGGCTCTCCGGCCCGTGTAGCGGAGAGCCGCCGCTGTCTGCTGTCTCCGCCGCCGCGGCTGCTGCCTCCGCCGCCGGAGAGCCGCCGCTGTCTGGAGCAGCACCCGCTTCCTGCTGCTCCAGACAGCGGCGGCTCTCCGGCCAGTGTAACGATCGCCATCTCCCCTCCGCCCGTTCACGGGCGCTAGTACGTCTGTGTTTACGCTGCAATGTCGCCGACACCCCCACCCATTTTAAAAAGACAAAAACACCAAAATAATCCGTAGTGAGTGATGTTTTTTTAACCTACCGGGCGGGTCTTCCTCTCTGCTTTGTGCTGTTGCACAAACATGTCTGAACATACATCCATCCATTTTCTGACCCTCTTAATCCCTTATGGCGTCGCGGGCGTTTGCTGGAGCCTTTTTCCTGATATAAAATAATTGCAGCCGTCTAGTGGTTTCAGGGGCTTTCGTGCTCTCTTTTCCGTACTGGCCTGCGTGTTTATAAAGCAGCTGTGTCGCTGTACGAAACCCTTGGCCAGCATTTCACAGACTCGCTCCGTCCCTTCAGGCTTCTGTTGTGTAGATCTGGCAATCTGATACCATCAACCATCAACTTACTCTTAAAACGATCTTGTGATACGTTATCTAAAGAAGAAAAATACCTGGAGAACTCTCATTTCGTCAAATGGCGTGCCAACCAATATGGCCGCCACGCAAGGGGTTCTGGGTAACGGAGTCACGTGGTTGCAAGGGGTCTATAGGACAGAATCTGGACATTTTCACTTAGCAGGTATTTACTTTTGTTGGTTTTGACATTGATGGCTGTGTGTAGACTTATTTTGTTGAGACAGAAAATTCACCCCATTTACAAAAATTAAACAGGTGTACTCACTTTTGTGACACACTGTATTGGGCATCAAGTGCAGGTATTTCCATCACAGTTGGTGTGTTAGAAGCAGGAACAAGGGACAAGAGCAAGGATTTGAGCGATCTAAAAGGGTCAAATTGTAATGGCCAGAAGACTGGGTCAGAGTGTCTGCATAACCGGAGCTCCTGTTGGGTGTTCCCAGTCTGGTTTATCAGGGTTTATCTAACATCCTCTAAGGAAGGAACAATGCTTCACCCTTGAATGGGTCATGGTCAGCCAACGCCCACTGGTCTGATCCAACAGACAAGCTGCTGTAGCTCAGATTAATAGCTGGTTCTAATAGGAAGGTGCTTAATTACACCGTGGATTGCTGATCACCGTGTATTGGTGTCCATCCTTATTATAATGTTATACCTCATTGATGTATTTCAAAATTATTATTGTCACATTGTTGTCAGCAAATCCCACCCCATTCTTGCTTTAAGCAGCTCCTGAATGTCATGAAGAAAATTAGAAAATATGGAAGAAAATCAAGGAAGCATAACATATCTTAACTTTTTTAAACTGAAAAAAGACCTTTGATTATACAAGATCAAAATGAGTAATTTTGCACTTGAAAATATGTAATATATAATATGTAAGCTATTTTGAATTATCCAGAAAACTAATTTTTTGAATTTGATTCTCCTCACTTTCTCAATGGAACATTTTGCCCAGTATGCTTGGCAACGCTGCTCTCTATTGGTGCTTTTCTGTCATTGCATATGTAAATTCCTTATTTGACACAAAAGTAACAGTAAATAAATATGTCCCTAATAATACATTTGGCCTTTTCTGCTCAGTGTTTAACCCTGTCACTCTTGTAGACATAGCGATTGGCTGAGCCTTTACCGTGATTAACTGTATGTGAAAAAATCTGCTAATAGTGCCATTATTTTTTCTCCCACACATAGAGAGTACTCCTGGGTCAGTGCTGCGGTGCTCCTTTTGTCATGATCCATAATTGTGTTTTGTTCCCATTTGTGTAGTATTTAGGCCCTTTGTGTTTCAATTCTGTATATATTACCATCCTTGGTGCCCTGGTTAGATTCTAGCCCCAGCTGCTTTGAATTCCATTGTTTATACTCACGTGGTTTTCATGCAGCTCACCACGTCTCCGCAGTATTTAAGTTCCTGGTTTGTATTTCTTCTCTGCTGGATTCTCCTGTCGCTGCCTCCTGTGTGGGTCCTTGCATCTTGTAAGTGGTCACTTTCATCATTAAAACATTTCTTCATGAAGCGTCTGCCTCAGTAGCAATTTAGTTCTGCAACAACCTCAAAACATGACACTTTTTGTCACCATCATACTGTTTACATCGGCTACCAATAGATAGCCAATAGGATTTGTTAAAATTCTCACAATAACATCCAGACCACTGAACAGCCAGATCCTAGGTGACTTATCTTCTTACAAAATATCGCTGCTGCTGCTCCCTTTCTTTGCTCTAAGGCTTCCAGTTGTTGGACCAGACTTGTCACGTATTTTGACTGTAAAAAGAAAACAAAAAACCCTTATACTCATCTCCAAATAAAACAATATACACCAGGTGTTTGTCCATATAGTGTTTACTTAGTCATTTTTTAGCCTGAAAAGAACTGTGCAACGGGTGTGATCAGCAAACATAAACATTGTTGTTCCATCTGTCGTACACTGTCAGAAAGCAAGATGGTGACAATTGACACAGCTACTGTAAGACCGTCCCACAATGCCTTGCAGTAAAGTGACAGCTCGGCATGGGCAAAGACCAACCCGATCTACGGGGTTAGGGTTACTTAACTTCTTTCTTTGTGCACCTCTGCTGGACATGCTGACTCATTCGGCTCCATCTCAGAAATATATACAGATGCCTCGTTGAGTGCTGAATCACACGTCGCCGCCATATCATATGTGGCATGGTAAAGCTTTGAAAAGATATCTCTGTACGTGCTGTGTGGATTTGCACAAACTGATTCACAGTACAAACCAGAACCACCAGCAAAAACCTTTCACAGGTAAGAATTAACATATTAACCTGGCAAGCCAGATTGATCATGTGTAGACATTATCGAGACATTATGTGCACATTATCAGTCTGGGCTTGCTCCTATTGTATCCGTGGGGGGGAAAGGATTACCTGACTCCGCCAGATAGATTTGCTCCGCATATCCATCTGGAAACCTTCCGTTGAAGTAATTTTGGGAAGGGGCGAAAATACTGGTCAGCTGATTGGCCTATGTTGGTGATAGACGGGCCAAATAAACCAATCAGATTCGTCGTCGCTCTGTTACGAGCGACGACGAAAACACAACCACAAGCCAAGCTACTCTTGCTGCTGCAGGTAAAGGCTCGTTAGCTCAGCAGAGAAATACTCTGTAATTCCGATAAAACTTGCTCGATAGCCGCGCTAACGCTAGTTTCATCGGCTGAAGCCGCCATGTTCTTTAGACTGAACTGACGCGCTTCCCGTTGCGTCACACCGCAACCTGCCTCAAAGCCAACGCTGATTGGACGTTCGTTTGGTGAACGGCTCCAAATTTTCTTTAACGGAGAGTATCCAGACTGATCTGCGAGTGAAACCTTGAAACCTCGCGAGATCAGGATGGTCTCACGAGGCTAGGGAAAGGAGGGACATTCAGCAGAACTTATTGAGCTGATTGGGTGAAGCAACACTTTGTGCCTGCCTACCAAAGATTGCTTTTAGCCAATCATGATATCAAATGAAAATGTCCAAAGCAGCAGGCGCCATGAGAAACCACAACAAGTTCTGCTGGTCAAGGTGCGCTTATTTGGAGAGTGACACTTGTGACAATCATGGATTCTGATGAAACAGACCTGATAGCAGCAGCTACGCCTGCGTCCTTCTGCACTGCCATGTTTATTTTGGGTCGACTGTGGGCTCAGCACCTTTTGCTGTCGTCACAGCTGTAAGTCCCGCATTAAACCATAATACTGCAACGTGATTGGTCGAACCATTTTGGTTCGGTCTCAACGGATAAGGCAGGAGCTGGACAAGATTCTCGTGTGTTTGTGAGCGCACAAATACCACAAGAATTCATCTTGCAGGCTAGGTTATGGACATTTACCTATGACTGCATTTATTCACTCTCTCCCTTTCCCTCTTTCTCTCTCTCTGATTCAAAACACTGCTGCACACTTTTGTTGTGTTATCGACACTTAATTTTAACAGAGCACACACAGTTACTCACGGTAAAGGCTCCGCCAGTTACTATGTCGAGAGACAGGGGCATGTGAGCTTGCCTGATGGAACATAAAAGTAGTCTGTCCACAGCGTTTTGTGTGGCTTGAAGGGGTGAAAGGGTGATTTATCCTAACCAGTAAATACGGCATTCCAATAATCTAAACACCATGACACAAATGCATGGATTATGTTTTATAGTTCACCTGAAAAGATTGTACATGCAAGTAAAAGCCCAGAGAAGAACTGAGATAGATTAAAAAACTATTTCACTGAATCAAAACATCACCATGAAAACTTTAAAGAAGCGGCTCAGACTTGTTTGTCAACTCTAACCGGCGCGCCTTCTTGTTTCTTTGTGTAAGGGTCAGCCAGTCAATGTACTGTCTCACTGACTCTCTCTGCCATCTCTTCATCACTCTTTCTAATGACTTAAAGAGTAATTTTGTTTGAAACATTGTATCATAAGAAAACTTCATATTCAAAAACTCTTTCAGGAGCGTGGTCACAGTCTGGATCATGCCAGTCATCAAAGGCAACACCAGCCAATATTACTGTTACTTTTGTGTCATTTAAAAAAAAAAAAAACTTTCTTTTCAGATTTTTTGGGAGCTCTGGGTTGGGTTGCATAAGGACTCTGTCGCCATTCGGGATGTCGTGTCCGCTTTAACACGTGAAGAGAAGGCGATGATGATACGGCGCACACAAGTCTGATGTTCAACAGCAAGAGTCACCGAACAAAAAGGTAAAATCTTACCGCATCATAAATCTTTTTTTGTTTGGTTTTGTTTTGATTGTTTGCTTGTTTTATTACTCCTTGTCTGCCTGTGATATCCCAGTTATCAGAGTTTGACAGTTATACTCAGTCTTACTCGACTGTCTTTTCGGTTGAAAACATTCAGAGGCGTCAAAAAAGAAATGAAAGTTTGACTTCTCCAAGAAGACTCCTGTCATAGTGACACAGCGAAACAAAGTGAATCGTTCTCGACCCCTACATAAATGAAAATGATCAAAAGCCTTCATTTCCCAGAACCGCACACGCTCTAAACGTAAACACCGACTTTCAGTTTAACTTGCCTTTTTGTCCTAGAACTATTTGTGTGTTTCAGATCATTCCCCCGAATGCACACCACATGGTGTCCTAACCAGCCTCATGTTTTGTCATCAGACAAACAGGTTTGTCGAGATGTGCCGGCTCACGTATAAACACCGCTCAGCAGGACTGCTCAGCAGGACTGCCGAGTTCACACGGTTCGAGCTTCTTTGACGTTTGTGGTCCTCTCTCGGCCCAGAATGCCCATCAAACACTTTCAGATTGAATATGACGCCATCAACACCAGGAACATTTTCACCAATGGAGACACCATCAATGGACGGATCATCCTAGAAGCCTCGACGAAAACAAGGATCCAGTCACTTATTTTCATAGCTAAAGGAAAAGCTTTAGTTCGTTGGGTTAATTATTATGGGGACATAATCGACAGGGAGGATGAAGTGTTCCAGGACAAGCTAAAATATTATCGAATCAAACAGGATATCGTGAAAGAAGGAGAACAAGATGGTGACTTGTCGTGTTAATTATTGTTTGTAGACTGTTCTGGGGTTAATTTAAACATAATGTTGATTGAACAAAAGCTTTTTTTCTGTTCCAGGCAATGAAGTCATTGAAAAAGGAAGGCATGTGTTTCCTTTCAGCTTCAAGATACCAAACAGGTATTATCCCTTTATTTATTTCAGAGACAACATTTTAATTTCTTTCCGGATCGTAATCCTTTTTTGTCATTTTATTTAGCCGAAAGATACCTTCATCTTTCTCCTCAATCTATGGTCAGATTGTTCATACATTGAAGGCAGAGCTCAAACAGTCAATGAAGCTGAAGAAAAAGGCCAAAACTCACTTCACATTCGTGGGCAAAGCAGCAGGATCTGGATTCATGGTGAGAATGGAGGAGAACTGTGGAAAAATTGCTCCTATATGGTGAAATATGAAGTTTTGTAAGTAATGTTTTGGGTAAACCACAATGTTTACCCAAATTTTAGGCCCGTCAACATCAAAGCATGTACAAAAACCTTGTCCTTGGCTCTGGAAAGGTTTCGATGGATGTCCATACAAGGCACACTGGATACAAACAAGGTAAGTGTTTGGTTTGTGAAAATGAAAACACTGACATGCAAATTCTATTGGTTCCTCTCCAGACATTACACTCTTAATTATGTTGTAGTGCTGGAGTTTAAAGACATTCTGTTTTAGAAAAAACAATAGTAGGATATTTTCTAATAGTACACATTTATGCAGGCCCTTTGGATGACACATAGAGTGCCTTGCAAAAGCATTCATACACCTTGAACCTTTTTACATGTCGTTACGCTACAACCATAAACTTCAGCTTGGATTCTGAGTGTTAGCCCAACACAAGGCAGTGCATCATTGTGAAGAAGAAGGAAAATGATAAATGGTGTTCAAACCTTTTCACAAATAAACATGTAAAACTGTGTTTGGCTCCCCTCAGACAGTTCTTTTGAGGACCACCCTTTGCTGTTATAATATCTGCAAGTTTTTGTCTTTCTATGTCTCCAACAGGTTTGCACATTTAGAGACTCAGTCAGAATTGACGTCCGTGAATAGCATTTTTCAATTCGTGCAACAGAAATTCAATTAGATTTAGGTCTCGGCCATTCTGGCACATGGGTATGTCTTAATTTAAACCATTCCGTTGTATCCCAGACTGAGTGTTTAGGGTTGTTGTCCTGCTGGAGGTGAACCTTTATCCCATTCTGATTTTTTTTTCAGCTTCTGGCTGATTTTGTTCAGGCGCTGCCCCTTATTTAGCTCTTTTTTTGTTTAAAACTGGCCTAATTTTGAACAAAAACAAGACAGAGACCCTTATAGTAGCTTCTAGTCACCTGCATGCTAGTATAAATCACACAGGAGCTTCTTTTTGCCCAGTAATCAAATCAAAATGTGAAATAAATTGCCTTTCCATTTGCCTCCATGATGGGCTTTGACTCACATCAAATCTATTTTCTTTCATTTAACAGCTGGACAACAATTTCCCTCTAGACATTTTGCAGGGATGTTCTGTGGATGTTTTTAAAGTCAAGCTAACGACCCACTTGTTTACTTTATCTTATGTGACATAATTTGATGACCAAACTTGTATTGTTTTATTTTTGGTGTTTCCTTTTTGTTTTTATATTTTTACCTGGTAAAATTATTTTAATCCCCGTTTTACTATTTTTTTATCACCTACTGTTCACGTTGTTTGAAAGTGTTTTTATAAATTAAGTTATAATTAATATTAAAATATTATGCCATTTATGTCATGATTTTATTGTTTTTATTCTTTCCTTCATACAATGTTTAACTTCAATCAAACTTGTGTTGTACAACGGTTTGTGACTAGACCAGCTTCCCCTGTCCCAGCTGAAGAGATGCATCACCACCATGATTAACTGCAGAGATGCTGTGTTCAGGGTGTTCCAACAAGAATAGCATTTTGCACGTAGCCTGAAATATTCAGTTTTTGTCTAACCAGAGCATATTGTGCCATGTGTTTGCTGTGTCTCATGGCTTGTCATAAAAGGCAAAACAGGCCTCTAAAGGCCAGATTTTTGGAGGTCACTCACAACTAATAGCTGTCCAGTAAATATATTCTTGTACCTGAACTAGGGATCTCAGCAGCTCCTCCAAATGCACCTTAGCTCTCTTGGCTGCTTGTCTGATAAATGTTTTTCTTTCCCAGACTGTCAGTTCAGGTGGACAGCCATGTCTTAGTCGCTCTAAGCAGAGTAATAGCTTATACCTGAGTAAAAAGGGTTATGGTACTGATGTGTGTTGTGTTCCTTGGTCGTTATGATGCTGTTTGTTCACTGAGGGTATCCAAGAAATTTCTCAAGGTAATTGGTTTAGTAAGGTTTTTAGTCGATCAAAATAAAGGGAGCAGAATAGATTTTTATTTGCAAGAAATTTAAATTCACAATTCTGCATTATTTGCGTTGATCTATCCAAAAAAATACAAAGGTTCAATGGGTTTGAAGCGTTTTGAAAGGCACCATGCTCCATCAAACATCTTCAACTATCAAAGATCTGTTCGAACCTGTTAATTGGCCTCTTATTCAATTCATTCTAGCCTTGCAACTTGTTTTTATTATATTGTCTTTATGTGTAATGATAGAAGCTGACTGTATCTCTTCATTGTACAGGTGAGGCCCTCCGGGTCCGGGTTGAAATTGAAAATCTCTCAAGTCGCTCCGTCAAACCCAAATTTGTATTGTATGAGAAGAAGAGCTTCTTTGGCTCAAGCCGAGGTAAAATTCTGAGACATGACATAATGAAGGAAAAGGCAGATGCAGTCGATGCGAACGCTGGGAAAAAAACTGTGATAAAGGAAATCATCATCCCTCCAGAGCTTTCTCCGTCCATTTTGAACTGCTCCATCATCAAGCTAGAGTACAGGCTAAAGGTAAGCGTAGGGCAATAATGTTAGTCTATGCATAATCCAATCTAAAACATAATTAGATGGAAGGCTAATCTCAAAAAGTACAAAGTAATTATACTTTCAATACAGACATTAAATGCAGACATTTTTAAAGATCTGGTCAGGAGAAAGAATAATGAACAAAAATCAACAAACAAATGTTATAAACAAAAGTGTAAATAGTTTAAACTGGATATCTCATAATTATCATACAACTTTTTATTTCTAATTATGTTTGGACTTGCAGGTCACAGTAATTACAGTTTTATGAAAAAAAAAATCCTATCAAAGCCTGAGTGTGTTTGTAACATTTTTGGACATTTGCATAATTCATATCAGCTTTCTCAATAATGAGATTCAAGTCATATTCATCTGTGATGGACTGGTTCCCTGTCCAGGGTGTACCCAGAATCTCTCCCCTGAAGACTGCTGCAGATAGGCACTGGCCTGTAAGCTCTGTAAGGTGTCAGGTGTGAACGGGGAGCAGGGGAGTTAAAGCTAGGGTCGCCGATTTTGTCGGAAGTTTCCCCAAGTCCCTTTTTGAATAACTGCACATGCGGAAGACCGTCTTACCTGCTCTTCAGGGAACTACGTGAAAAAAAAAAAATCCCAAATCCACTCTGGTCTTATTTCTTTCTACTGAGGTCTTCCTCTTCTTCTCATAAACATAAACACAGTTTGCTTCTTGCGACTCTCAGCCATATTCAAAGTATACAGAGTGCAGAGGAGCTACAATGAACAGCTAACACCGAAGCTAACCGCTAAGCAAACAAGATACATAAACACTAGAAGTGCGCATGCGCAGCTAGCAGGCGCAAACTAATGAGGAACGTGCGCGCACACTGCCGTTATGTGAGCGCGTCAGAATGATTGGCATGTGGGACAACACATAGATAAGGTGATAGGGACAGAGGGGAATATAATAAAAGAATATATATTTGATATATTCTTTTATTAATTCTTTCTATATATAAAAAAAAAAATCTGCCACGTGTTGTGAAAAGCTTCCCAGTGTTTTACATTTTTTTGGAGACCTATTAATCCAGCACCCTATGGGGGGAATTTAAAAGAGTTATAAGAAGTCCAATCTACCTGTAATTTATCAATGTGAAAAATGACCACTTGCAATAAAAGCCTTTTCTCGCAAACACACATTTTATAGCTCCCTCCACAGATTCTTCTCCATCGTAATATTAATATTCTGGTAGAATTAAAAGATGACTTTGAACCGATATGCCAGGGATGTTAAACATTATTGCCTTAACTTTGTGTGTGCATATGTGTGTATTTGCTTGTGTATCAAAAGCTTTTTCTAACAGAACCCATTTATTTATATATATTTTTTCCTTGCAGGTGTATTTAGATATCCCATGTGAGACAGACATAGTGATCAAACTCCCTATTGTCGTCCTACCTGAGGTGTCAGAGGAGAATCCATCTCGGTCTGACACATTTGGAAGTCCAAACCAGCCAGCCTGGATGTCACAATTAATGGAGCCTCCACCTTCCTATGAAGAATCTGCAAAGTATCCCATTTTTCCTTTTGGAAATTAACGTACTCCACTGGAAACGCCTACTTTAAATGGGGACATCATGACTTTTGCACAATTTTTGTACGACACCTCGTTATGTTTTTTTTAGCGATCAAATGGTGGCATTACCTACAGTCCAACTTTTCCTCCATAAATAAGCCACATAAAGTATGATTCAGATCATTTCTTTGAGAGCACGACAGCTATCGCAGATAATGATTTTAAGAATTCAAAGAAGAGTTACTTTTTTAAGTAATGTCTAAAAGTACGTAATGAAATGTTCATGAAAGGCTTTGTGACTGGAGATGTATCCTGTAAGAAGGCCCACCTCCTCTTGCACACTGTCTGCTGGAGATAGGCAATGAGTTGCAACCTTTAAGAGATTGGTTCAAAGAATTAAATTATTTTGAATGCACTTTATTTCAATGAAATGTGGATGATCTTGACACTTTTCTTGGGTTTTTGGCTTACAATTATATGTATTGTATGAGAAGCTGTAGTGAGATGTTTGACCGTTCTTTAAAGGGGATATCCCTCATGAGTTTTTACAACGCATAATATTAGGCTTGACAGAATTTTTGACTCACACCAAACTTGTGACGAGTGACGAATGTTGACGAGTATAAGTATTTTAAAAATGCTGTTTTAAAAGCCCCACACCTTGACTTAATCTTGCTGTTGTGTTTTGCATTTAAGGTTTACTTGATCCCTTTTAAACTGTTTTGAAACAGTTTAAATCACCTTTTAAAGGTGATTTCACCTGTCATAGTTTACTATTTTAGTTGAACAATGTATTTAAAGTTAATTTGCACTTTGGTCCAATTTGTTTTGTTTTAAATGTGTTGTTTCCTTAAATAAACTGACATCAAACTGTGATGTTTGATACTTTAAACTTAGATTTTTTCTACCTTTTTGAAAACAATAACTACAGTTATTTTCAATTAACTAAAATGTGCATGTCTAAGAGGCTTGTTTGTCAGATAAAAAACAACAACCTTTAAGACATACCTTTCATTAAGCACCCGTTCCACATGAAAATTTGTTGCATTTTTATTGATCTTGTGCAATATTCTAATCTTAAATGCTGTGTTTTTATAAGCTGGACAAAAAAATCTTAATTGGCAGAAATAAAGGCTTTAAAACATCATCAGTCTGTGTCATTCTATTTAATGTGCTTCCCTTAATGAATTGAGTTGCTGAAATAAATGGACTTTTCAATTATTTTCTAATTTATTGAATATGCTTGTATATATACTGTTTTTTTTTTATTGACTGATTGGTTCATTATACCAACTGCTTTGCAGAAGAAAAAGAACTTGCACACATGCAGAACACTATCCCTCTGTATATTCATTTAAACTAATGTAGCCTTCCCCCTCCTGGCTAGAGTTACCTATGTGAAAGTGATACCTGCAGGTTTGATTACGTGATCTGTTCTGACACAGTCACCGGTTCTGTAGTCCACTGCTCCAGTCTCACCAGCATCCTTTTTCATCAAAGAGAGGCATCACCCTAAGTCTAACTTAACTTAAGCTTTTAGGAGGATACATTCATGCTAAAAGACTGTTTGTTTTTATCACAGGGCTTTAGGTCGGTTGTGTAATGCTATCCTATCATGACTGTAAAGCATTTCTCAGTGGAGTACGACAGGGTGAATGACCAAGGAACCTACTCGTCAGGGGACGTTCTTTCTGGAAAAGTTACAGTGGTAACTAGCAAGGAGATCAAAGTCCAGAGTTTTTTGGTCAGAGCTAAAGGAAAAGCCAAGGTGACTTGGTATGAACAGGAAGGACAAAGCTCAGTGCTTCACAGCAACAAGAAGAAATACTTCTATTTTGAGCATATGATTCTTCAAGACAAAAACAAGGGAGATGGTGAGTGTCTATTTCAATTTCGTTTCTGAAATTATTATTTTCTTTATATAAAAATGTGTTCATGAATGCCCATTTAGTGTAACATTATTTTTATATAAAGGTTCAGAAATCATGGGTGCTGGGACAAAGGTTTTTCCGTTCAGCTTTGTCATTCCAAGCAGGTATTGGTTCTTTCCAGACATATCCTACATTTCTGCCACATAGGCTCATTCAGATTAAATCACAACACCTCTGTGTTCTTCCCTTACAGAGACATGCCTTCATCTTATAAAGGCAAATGGGGTGAAATCACGTATAGTTTGCGAGCTCATTTGACTCAGTCAATTTGGCTTGTACACAAAACCAAGACCGAGTTTCCCTTTCTGACCAAGTCTGAGTTTCCTTTTGCCTCCAAATCTGAAATGATTATCATCGGGCTGAAGGTGAGAAATGACTTTCCTCACTTTGTTTTCCACTTCATCTCAGTATGGGATCTGAAAGTTTAAGATTTGCCTCTGAAAGCATTTGTGTTGATATCATACGGCAGGAGCAACAGCATGCAACCAGAGTTTCATTTTGCGGTTCTGGAAAGATTACTATGAATGTGACCTCTGAAAAAATGGGCTTAAAGCAAGGTAAGTAGATTTGACACACGTGGCAGGGAAACTAAGTATCCACTTATAAAGAAATCAAAAAAGAAAGAAATAAAATGGCAGAGAATTGAAAATGTCTGAAATACTTTTAAATAATTTAGTCCGGGTGTGAACCCTCCGCCTGTCTTGTGCGCCTTGCAGTGACTTTTCTGGCCTGTCAAGGTTCCACTTTAACTGCTGTGTGGAGTATTTGATTTGGTAAAATTATTTATTTTGGAAAAAAAATATTAACTTCCGCCCCCGTTCGACGTCTTTATCCAGTGAGAACGCTTTACACACGTCTGCCATCTTTATTGCAGGTACCCCAACAGATCCACTAGGGGGAGCAAAGTTCAACAAGAAAGTTCTATCTCCACATAAAACCAGTTATTTTTGGCACCAAACACACGCCACACTACCCTACTAGTCTACTAAGATCTATCCATCCTCGTTTTAAATCTAATTTTGCTGGGTTTAAATCAAAATTAAGGTTACGGTAAGGGTGGTTTGTAATTAATCGCATTATCATTTTAATACCTTTGTGGGAGCAGGTGTTCAAATTGGCCGCTATATAGGCAACATTGCAGTGTACGTGTTACCGCCTACATAAGAAATTAGAAAATCAGATTTTTTTAAAAATGGTTTAGGTTTATATTATAAGGCATTTGAGTTATGAAAAATGTGTGGACATTGGTTGTGCAGCTCTTTGCAACATTGTTGGGTTTTATTTGGGCTCTTGATGCTGAACTGGTTGGCCACCCCTGGTTTAGCCTCCTTTGATGACCTGCAGACAGATTTCCCATCACCAAAGTATCACTTAACAAGCATATTATGATGTTCATATGCAAAAAGCTGTCTCCATCCCTTTGCAACCTTATTGTTGCAAAACATACTGATGGCAATGGTTACAGTAGTATTTTTTACATTTTTGAATTATCATTAGGGCCATAGTCCAAAAGTGGAAAGAACACAATGTCCCCCCATCAACTGGCTATGAACAATTGGCCCTTGCAAGATTTATGACAGATGATTTAAAAGAATAATCACAAAGGTTTTCTAAGAACCAAGGGCCACTCATATTGAACTGGGTTCCAAAGAAAACAATAAGTAATGCATTATGCACTATAACCTCTATGCTCACAGCACAAGAAGACTTCAATGCCGAAGAAGAAGCACAAAGCTAATTTAAAAGTAAAAACATTCAGGCAATCCAGTGAAAAAGTTTGGGGACAAATAGATGAAATTCAAATTTTACTCTTTGGATGTCCTCTTCCAACATCTGGTCTGTAAGTGCATTTAGTTTCCTTTTACCTCATTCAGTTCCACATTATAACAGATCATATATTGACATATTTATGATTTCTTTGTGTGTGGATTTCTTGGCTTGTTACTGACATCTTACTTAATTTCAGGCAAATATCCTCATTAGAAATATCTTTACCAGGTGAAACGTTGACATGATCGATACTCATTCTCTCCTATGTAGTGTCTTCTTGCCATGTCTATTTTAAAAATCAAACTTGTTTATATCTTCCTGAATGAGATAGGTGAGGCAGTGGAAGTCTCTGCGGAAGTGCTCAATGAGTCGGCACGCTCTGTAACACCAAAGTTCCACCTGTGTGAGAAGCAGACCTTTGTGGCCCAGTCAAAGAAGAAAGTACAAACAAAGGACATCTTGTTCGGGATAGGAGACGCTGTTCCAGCTGAGAGCAGTCGAACTGTAACCAAAGTATTGATTATCCCTCCACATCTCCCTGCTACCTTCTTCAACTGCAGCATGATGAATCTGGAGTACAGAATCAAGGTATGTATGCTTGTTATAGGATACATTTAGAAAGCCGTCCTTCACAGGAGGTCATTATTATTATAGAATGCCATAATTCAATATGACAGAAGTGGGGTTAGAAATATTTTCAGAAATCAATTAAACTGTTGCTAAATGTATTCATTTATTTTGCAAACTGAAGATTTTCTAAGTGCTTGAATTACAAAAAGAGCTCCACAAACTGGCTGCATGATGAGAACGAGAGAGTAAAGAGGAGGGGTTAAAAGCCTCATGGCTCATCGAGGAAGCGTTTCATATTACAGCACGACCTGTTCCATCCAATCCCACAGATTTGCAACTGAGCTCTCAGAATACAATTGGTCACTAGGCAGAGAAACAAACTGAGGCATAAATTACTGTCCATTGTTGTATTTATAGGTCAAGTTATCCAAGTATTGTAGTTGTTTTCTCCAAAATTCATGATGGAAGTCGTTTCCTTTTTTTATTCTTTCTCCTACAGGTCACCCTTGATGTTCCTTTGCTGAGAAATCCAGAAATTAAACTTCCCCTGGTCATCCTCCAGGGTTCGCCAGAGCCTCTTCAACAAAAAACAAAGAGGCCCACCTGGTTTAGAAAACAGTCATAAGCAAGAAAAAAGCATGTCTATGCATAAATTACTATCAGTCAGTGTTGCCTGGTTTGAATTCATAAATCTATAATTGCGAAAATGATCTTTTTTTTTGTAGCTCACTACAATAAAAGAATGATGTCTTTTGCTGTACAGAGATGTCCACTAGATGGCGATGTTAGCAACACTTAAGATATTGCAGCATGTTTAAATTTAATGATTTTGTTTAAAGCTCTATAGCTGTACTGTTATATGAATAAATCAGTGATGAATCTCACATTTAACTTCCAAAAAGGAAATGGAGATCAAATACATGTCTGGTTTTATTTGAGTTAAAGACCCAGAAAATGTCCATAAGAATCAAATCTTATTCAAAATATATAACCACACATGTTTTGGGGATAATGTATCCAAATAACCAAAAGTATTTTTTAAAGGGATCATTTTAACTGTTTAATTAACTTAATATGGATTTTTTTATGTGTTATTTTGCTTCATGAGGATTTCTTGAGACAGAGAGGTCAGGAATACATTTCTGGTGAAATTGTTACTCTAGACCTGTGGGTCTTTGGAGGAGCTACAGAGATCCACTGTTCAGGTAAGAGAGTCTGTCCAAAAAAACGGACAAATCTGCACTGTATAGAAGTGCGACAATAATAAAATGATTGTTGAAAAAAAAAAAGACACAAGGAAGCCTGTTTAAGACTTGCCACAAGCCAAATAGGGTAAACAGCAATTAGTGCTGGGAGGGGAAGGGGGTAAGGTGAACCCAGCCTGGGTGTCTACTGTCGTATATGGTGCGGGAGTTGTTTGATTGTTAGTGTTCGGGTGGGTTTAATTGATTTTTTCTTTCCTTGGTGGTTAATGGTGGCTCTCAATGCTGGTTCTACCCGGGGAACAGGGGCCTGCATGGTTCAGGCGGGCTGGCTGACCAGAGTTTTTTTTCCCTCCATTTTCTTCCCCCCCCGGACGGTTCAGAGGGTGGGTTGGGGGGTGGTAGTGTTGGTCTCAGGTTGTGGTTGGCTCTCAAACCCTGCCTCCTATCTCCAGCCCTGCGGACCATGGTAGTACGACTAGTGGAGCCTCCCTCTCCAGGTGGGTTTTTGGAGAAAGGGGGTGCCTAATGGAGTCAGCGGGGGATCTGGCTTCCTGGGAGGGCATGTTGCTCCCCAGTCATTCCTCCCTATCCTTGGACACCTCCCTCTCCCTGCTCCATCACGCTGCCACAAATGTGGGACCTTGGGGGGTGGGGGCGGCGTTGGAGAGAGGGGAAGATTTCCCAGCCCTGCTGTGTTGGCCTTTACCTGACTCTGCCAGACAGATTTGCTCCGCATATCCATCTGGAAACCTTCCGTTGAAGTAATTTTGGGAAGGGGCGAAAATACTGGTTAGCTGATTGGCCTATGTTGGTGATAGACGGGCCAAATGAACCAATCAGATTCATACTAATAGAGCGACGACGAAAACACAAGCCAAGCTGCTCTTGCTGCTGCAGGTAAAGGCTCGTTAGCTCAGCAGAGAAATACTCTGTAATTCCGATAAAACTTGCTCGATAGCCACGCTAACGCTAGTTTCATCGGCTGAAGCCGCCATGTTCTTTAGACTGAACTGTCGATCTTCTCGTTGCGTCACACCTTAACCCGCCTCAAAGCCAACGCTGATTGGACGTTCGTTTGGTGAACGGCTCCAAATTTTCTTTAACGGAGAGTAGCCAGACTGATCTGCGAGTGAAACCTTGAAAGCTCGCGAGATCAGGATGGTCTCACGAGGCTATGTTGGCCTCTGGTTAGGACTAGAGTATTGACTGGGTAGGTCAGGTTTTTCACCCCCACCCCCACCACCCATATTATTGTTGTTGTTGGGGTTGACCTCCTCGGTCCGGGAGCTGAATACCCATCTGGGGTGCTGGTGCCTGGACCCAGAAATATAGGATGTGTGAGGTGAGTGCAAGTGTGTGTACTGCGTACCTCCGTTTTTGTGGTAGGAGTGTTCGCATGTTCGCAGGGGCACCAGAATGGGAACATGTGAATGTGAACTGGGTACGTGGTTTTCTGTTTGTCTATTTGTCCGGTTGGGTTTCAACTGCCCCTTCTCCTGGAACATCTCAGGTATCCACTACTGTAAGTGTGGAGCTCACCCCCCTAACCCCCCCCCCCTCCATCCCCCAGCACCACCACCCACCCCCCCACCCACTATTGGCTGGCGCCGTGGCCCACGGGTGCGTGTGCTCGGGCTTGCTCCTGGTGGCTGCTTCGTGGGGCCTGGGACCCCGTGGCTCTGTCGGGGTGTCCCTGGGCCTCTGGTCCCTAGGCCCATGGCTGTATCTGCTCCGGCATAGCTGGCTACCAGTGGAGCCCATGGGCTCGTCCCCGCGGCTCCTGAGGGCTTTGGCATTGTGGCCGTTGGGGCCCATCGCTGCTCTTTCCTCGGATGGGGGAGGCAGCTTTCCCTGTGTTGGCCCCTTTTTTGGGCCCCTTTGCTCAAAGGGTCCCTTGCTCGGAGGGTCCCTTCAGGCACCTGGGGTTTTGGTTCCCCTGGCGTCTGCTTCAGTGCTCTGGGGGGCGGGTCTTTGGCTCCTCACAACCACTATGGAGCATTTTTCTCATGGAAAGATAAGTTAGATAAAAATGATAAGTCATAAAACTGAGACATGAAAAAGATGTTAAAAACATTTAAAATAGAACATAGAGTAAAAGGTGAGCATGTCAACTCACTGGGCTGAACCCTATTGAAAAGAAGATGTGTTTTTTAAAGAGACTTTGAATCAGGAAGTGACGATGCCTTGTTAATATTTAATGGCAAATTCCAAAGCTTGGGAGCTACATCAGAAAATGCTTAGTTTTTGGGACAAATAAAAGCAGTTGGTTGGTTGATCTAAGGGCCCGGTAAGGTGGATAGGGCTGGACTAAACCAGGGAGGCAAGGATGATCAAGACCATTTAGGCATTTATCAGCCAACATTAGGATTTTAAAATGAATTCTATGATGCACAGGGAGCAAATGAAGGGAGGACAAGATAGGTGAGACAAACTCATGTCTGTGTGTACCAATTAAAAGACAGACAGCAGCATTTTGAACCAAATCAAGACGAGTAAGGGATGCTTGATTGACAGCAGTATGAAGTGCATTGCAGTAGTTGAGATAAAGGCATATACTATTATCTCCTAGTCATGCCTCGACAAAACTAGCTTAAGTTTTGCTATTTGCCTTTATCGGAAGCAACCTTTTTGCAAAACAGAGCTGAATTTAGTACATTTAAAATCCAAGTCCATAAATACTCTTAGATTTGTTACATGCTGTTCAATGTATGACTTGAGTTAACCACAATTAATAGGTGGGTTGAGTAAAGCACTATTAGTGCTAAATAAAATAACCTCTGTTTTGGTTTCATAGAAGTTAAAAAGAAATTAGAGCCATTCAAGTCTTGACATCTTCAAGATCCTTTAATTGGGGTTGGATGGATCATGGATTATTAAGCGTTAGAAGCAAGTAAAATCTGGCAGTCGTTTGCCTAGCAGTGGAAGGATGCAATGTTTTTAAAAACAGAGCCCAAAGGGAGCAGGTATAAAGGAAAAAGAAGAGGACCAAGAATTGAGCTCTGAGGAACCCCACAAGAAAGATAGGCTGAGGTAGACAGAACATTTTCAATATTTACGCTAAACCTTCTGTCAGTCAAACAGGAACAAATCCCATCCGGCACTGCACTTTTAATCCTAACCCAGTATTTTGAAAAAGAGATAAGGAGAGTGTGGTCCACAGTATCAACAACTGCAGTAAGATCCGAAAGTGCAAGAATCACAGAGCTCCTAGAGTCGTTTGCTAAAAGGATGTAATTAAAGATGCTTAACAGTGAGGTTTCTGTGGAATGTAAGTATTTGAAACCAGACTGGAAAACCTCCACTATGTCATTAGTGCCCCCCAAAAAAAGCATTCAATTAGATAAGAACAATTTTATCTAATATTTTTGAAAGGCATGGGAGTTTCCAGATTGGTCTAAAGTTTGAGCAAACTGAGGAGTCAGGGTATTTTTGTTATCAAGGGATAAACAATTGCATGTTAAAAAAACATAATGGACCTTACTAGAAGTAATACTGCTATTTATAACAGCGGTGACTGGGATTCCAGTCAAAGGGAAAACCTCTTAAAGAGACACACAAGGATGACACCTGCAGGAGAACCCGAAGATTTCATTCAACAAACATCTGTTTAAGAAATGGAAAGGAAACAGGCTCAAGCCAATTTAAGACAGCCGAGCAGGGAATTAAAATGGATGGGTAATGAAAGCGCCATTGCTCATCTTGTTAACAAAGAAATTAAGGAAATGGTTACAAATATCAGCAGTTAGGGGTGGTAGACTGGGGCACACTTAGAATAGAACTGAATGTCTTAAAACACCAGGATTTTGAAAATTTTGCAGCAATGTTTTACAAAACATCTTTATTTTTACAGTATTTTAATAAAATCCAAACATTACGGTGCTTTTAACATTTTAAAATAAACCTACAATTTTTCTTTTTTTCTCAATTCTCCTCTGCTTTCAAACGTTAAACGACTCTGATGGAGTCGTTTAACCAGGGATGAGGAATACGTTTGGGGTGCCTGGTTTTTACTGGGTCCACAATGTTTAGAGCCTCAATATACATGTTTCCTGAAACTGGGAAAGCAGCTGATCCGTGGTGAGACCAATGTTGGTCCCAAAGTCACTTAAGATTTTAATTATGAAAGCAGAGGAGAAGAGATCAGCGGTGGAAGAATTAAATATACGACAGCGCCTGGATGGAATGTGAGTTTTAAATTCATTCACAAAAGAATTGTCTAAGAAAACAGGATTGTGATCGGAAAAACAGTTTTCAAATTAAAAACAGATAAAACATATGATAAAAGTATGTTGAGAGTGTGCCCATTGCTGATGTGTAGAACATGCAATGGACTGCACAAGGACTGAATAAGATTAATATGTGAATAAATGAGTCATGAGGGCAACACACATGAATATTAAAATCCCACTCACAGTCATTTAAAGGAAGTCCAATCTATTATCATTGGAAACAAATATGTACAATTAATGTTTTGTTTGCTTGGGACTGTTCATTAAATAGAGTCATCCTTGTAGAAGCCGAAGTTGTCTGTGAAGCACAAGCGAGGATTGTGCAAATTCAAAAAGTTTATTACACGGCTCCCGAGACGCAAGAAACTGAAGAGAGCAGGGTTGCTTTGGACATCTGGGCCCTCCACGGGAACCCGGCAGGAGGTGATAGGATCCAGGAGACACCTGGGGAAGTGATGGAAAGGTCGACAACCAGCTGGAGCTGTCGTCCAAGACAACGGGGTCGGCTTTAAGCTTCCCCAGTCAGCCATTACGTTTGCTCCGCCGTCTGTGACGGTGAGTCCGGGCAGGTGAGCAGACATGTCCATTTCTTGGTGAGCGTATTTTTGATTGATGTTGCTTCTTTAATTTTGTGATGGAGGACTTGTGAGGATTAAGTAAATAGAAGGTGTCTTACCATGTTACCAAACCAGACAAACACACGTTCTTTTGTCTTTTTATTTTGCTAATTAAAAAATCTAAACCCTTGAACAATTTTCAGCCTTTAATTTAAACCACATAGGCGAGTACAGATTGGTTTTCTTTCATAAGAAGGCCAGTGGAAACCGTTAAAGAGAACATAAGAGTAAAAAAAAAACCCTATGATTTAGATAGTAGAGCTTTCTCTGGCTCATCCTTCCCTAAGCACTCATATTGCAACAGAGGAAAGAGCCCAACAAAGGAACATTCATGACTCTGATAGTAGCCTCTATGTGTTTGCCAAACAGTGGTTTATAATTGAAACCAGGCCCATGTTCTTGACAGACGCTCAGAGATCTTTCCTTGCCGAAGAGGGAAAGCATTGAGCATTTTATGGTCGGGGTCCATCCCGGAAAAAAATCGGTCCGGCGATTAGGACACTATCCAGGGAAGAACAGACGGAGTCAGCTCGGACGGCGCTCCATGATTCACACAAAACTAACAGAAAGGAAACATATTATACTTGTATGCCTCATTGGGATCTTCTGATGGTTGACGAAAACAAAATATCACAGTTTAAAAGTTTAAGCCCAATCTGCAGGTTCGAAAATAAATGTCTGTGCATCCAAGCTTGTAACTTGTGACTTAAATAGCCTAAAATGTATCTCATTCTGCTTCATCCAGTATCTTAGTGCTGGGGGAAGTTGGTTGGTTGGGTATCATGTGGAACACAGATTCTTCTAATCCCCAGCAACACCTGCATGAAAACGTCTCCAGAATAAAAAAAAAAAAAAAAAAAAAAAAAAAACTACCACTGGCTCAGCAGCGGCTGTGGTCTTGACTGTGCTTGTAGTAGAGCAAGAGCCTGCCTGGTAACCATTCTGGCTCCGTGCAGGCCGCGCAGGCTACGAGCCAGCCAGCTCCTTTACCACACACACACACACACACACACACACACACACACACACACACACACACACACACACACACACACACACACACACACACACACACACACACACGAACAGCACTACACACACAACACCACACCGCGGCCCTCTCTACTTTTGGAGAGCCGAGCGCGCACGGAGGTGTGGCCTCTGGCACCTCCCACCGCCGTAGCCAGAACGAGCGCCATGACAACCATGTGGGCCCGCCGGCGACTCCCTGTCTTCATCGGCCGCGGTTGCCACGGCAACCCCCCACGGGGGCTCCCGCAGATCAGCGGGATGGGCGTCCAGTTGACTAACCCGCTCCCAGCTGGGGAACGGCTGAGAGAGGGGGAGAGAGAGAGAGAGAGCGCGAGCAGGAGAACGGCCTGAAGGGGAAGGGAGGGGAGGATGTGTGTGTGTGTGTGTGCCTCTGTGTGATACGTGTGTGTGTGTGTGTGTGTGTGTGTGTGTGTGTGTGGGATGGTACAGAGGAGCCTGAGGAGGGAGAGTGATAAAGAGATAGACTGCAAAAGCAAGAGCGAGACCTCAAACGGAGGCGCGCTGGAGACGCGTTGTCTGCCCCTGCTGAAGTGGCCTATCTCTGCCTGCATACAGCCTTAGCAGCCCACAGCAGCAGGGGAAAAAAAAAACTCAAAATGTTTCACTACAATATACATGTTTATGTGCCTAAAGTCTTTAACTAAACTCTCTTGGTGTCTATAAGGGCTGACCGAGCAGCTCTGATCAAACCCACCCCTGTGTTGAAGCCTAAAAGGAGTCATTAACCTATCTGCTTTGCCTAACTTGCCAATCAAAGAGCATTCCATCAAAAACGCACACAGTCTTTATTCCTTTCCCCTGTTTCGTCAGCGACAAGTACCGCAAGTTTGGATGGGCTGTAAACGGGCCGCAGATGGCCGCTCTTGGAAGGAGGAACTGCGTCTTTTAGTCCATTGGCTGGAAGGACCGAGGGGCTTTTTCTGCTCCTTAATTGCTCCAAGCTGTGTCCCCTGAAAGGTCCCACTCCCAACCCCGAAATTATTTAAGGATATTCACTCAAGGTCCGATTCTGCAAACTGCTCCCGTTTCTGCTTACTCGTCAACTTTGCTGTTACTTTTCATGCACAAAAAAAACCCCATAAAAACTCAAGAGTGGCGTTCAGTTGAGTTCATCATAATGAAGTCTTTATTTTGGAAAAGGAGAAAGATAAACTTCCCATCGTAAACATTTTGTGATCTTTCGTGAGTGCAGAAACATTTGATTTCATTGTTTTGTTTTCTTTCTTTTTTTTTCTCCATATAAAATGTTTACAATATTTAAATGTATAAAAAAGTGATACAAGGCAATTTTGTCAGTGTTAAAGAAGGCATGATGCCAAAACATTCAACTATTTAAAAGAATCTACAGCTTTTTCGTTTATTTTTTTTTTTCTCTATTACTCGTGCAATAATACCTCTAATCTAAAACTAGCTCTACATAAAGTGTGTGGCTATACTGTGCACTTGTAGTGGTAACCTTTGGAATTACATTTTTTTTTTTCACTGTGTCGAAAAAGAAACATTGAAAGAAGTTACAGAAATGACGTCTATAAAAAAAAACCAAAAAAAACAAGTCCGTTCAGATTTATTTATGAAACTCAGAGAAGCAGCCGCCCCTGCACAGGTGCACGTTGCATATTTTGCAGCCGAACACGCTTTCGTGCCGCAGTCCCTTGTTGGTGCAGTTCCTGCACCGGCGGGAGCGCTCCGACATGCGCTCCAGCCGATGTCCGTACTCTATGGGTGAGTCCGCGTGCCTCTTGCGTGCCGCTCGCTCCATGCCCCTTGCCCCCTGGTAGTCTCCGATGAGCTGCTGCGCCAGCCGCACCCGGAAGTGGCGCTGGGTGAACTGCTTCCCGTTGAACCCCGCCGGCGGCGCGCCCCCCCGGCTCTCCCTAAGTATTATGTAGGCGTTGACTATGCACAGGTTGACGTAGAACCACAGGAAGTAGCGCCACCACTTCTTGCACGGCCGGCCGACCTGGTAGCACTCCCTCAGCTGGTCGCACAGGTCCACCCCCCTCATGTTCTCCTGGTACAGCAGCAGCGGCAGAGGCCGCGGCACACCCAACGAGAAGCCGGAGCCGTCCAGGCTGTCGCTTTCGCCCTCTCCGTCCGTGTCCGGCTGCTGACGGCCCGGGCTTATGCCCACAATGCCAGGCGCGGAGTTGGTGGAGAGGCAGCTGACCGTCTTGACGTCCCGGGTCACCGTGGCTACCAGGTTACCGCGCTGGCACTGGTAGAACTCCCCCTGGCACAGCTTCCCCACGTTACGGGGACGGAGGACTTCCGGGTAGCCCTTTCGCCCGGCCTGAGTGGGCCCGCAGGCGTACAGTCCGTCCCTCAGCAGTCTCTGGAGGAGGGGCACGGAGGTGAAGAAGCTGTCCATGAACACGTGGTGGTACTGGCCCTCCAGGCCTCGCACCAGAGAGCTCACCACCCTGTAGCCCAGGGAGGCCGCCGCCTCGTCGTCGCTGGGCTTGCCCACGTGGATCTTGGTCCTGTGGCAGTAACCTGAGCGGGAGTCGCACAGCATCCACACCGTCAGCCCCTTCCTCAAGGGCCTGGAGGACATGTACTGGGTGGGAGAGAAGCGGCTCTTTGTGGCGACGGCGCACTTGTCTATGGTCAGGCAGCGGTTGGGCGTGTACGCGTCCCACATCGTGTTCTCCACCACGTCCAGCAGAGGCCTGATTTTGAAGAGGCCGTCGTAGCCCCGCTCCCCGCGCACAGGCTCAGACTCCCGGTCACACAGCTGGAGGTACTGGGTGAGTTTCTCAAAGCGTCTGGACGTCATTGTTTTCTTAAAGCCCGCGTTCCCAATAAAAATGTCACTGGCCCAGTACATGCCCGTGTCGGGCAGCTGATTGATGCCCATCAGAATATTCAGACCCACATAAGCCTTCATCTCTCTGACATCGGTGGGGTGCCAGTGGGGGTCGGATTTCCCAACCCTTCTCTGCCGATAGAGGGCGTAATTGTTTGTTTGTTCTACCATGTGTTCAAAAAGAGAATCTGGGAAGAGTATCCGGAAATAGTCACGGGTGTCAGCTTCGTCCCCGAGCGAGTGCTGAGGGCCACTGGCTGCGGAGAACGGCTCGATGGCGATCACCTGGTCCGGCTCGCCCCAGAAGTCCGGAGACGCGCAGTCCTCCTCCAGGTCCTCCTCGAAGCCGAAAAAGCTCCTGCGCTCCTCCTCCTCCTCCAGATCGGAGAAATCAATATCCGAATCGTTGGAGTTGGTGTCGGAGCAGTTGGTGGAGGTGGAATAATAGCAGTCCTCCGCGTAGTCCTCCTCGTCGTGCTTGATCCCGTTGCTGCCGGTGACCAGAATAATGTTGCAGCCGCCTCCCGCGATCAGGCTGGCCGCGTCCGCAGTCTCCGCCGCCGCGGCTGCCGTGCTCGTCACTCCATTCTCCCCCTCGCCGTCCGCCGCCGCCTCCTCCTCGTCGTCGTCGTCGTCTTCCTCCTCGTCCGAGTCCGGCTTTCTGTTGGGAATTTCCAACCACTTCACATCGGCCGAAAGATTAAGCGGGGCGTCTTGGCTGTCGCACTCCGTGCTACTTTCTGTGTCCGCGCTAGTTTCCAAAATAGTAAAAAGCTCTCTCCCTTTTCTTGCCGTCGCCATGTCGGGGTATTAAAGTGCCCCTGCATGAGTCTTTTTTTTTTTTATGTGTGTGGGTTTTTTTTTTTCTCAGCGTGAAAAAATGAATAATCTCGCGAACCGCTCACCCGAAATGAACTGATGCGCCCTCAACAGCAGCCTGCCCTTAAAAAAACTTACAGTTTGCGGACCTATGCGGCGCCTATACGCTCGGTTCTCATTGTTTCCGCTCCTGGGTTTTTCTGGGCTTTGTAGCGCAGTGTGGCCGCAGACGTCAGAAGCTGCATGCATGTCCTGCTTTGTAGGGCGTTTTGCGACTGCAGCTGGTGGGGTTGCTAGTTCGTTAGGCTGGCAGATGGCCGCTCGCTGTTCTAATGCCCGCTGGCATTCACCGCCACCAATAAGCCGGATACCCATTTCTGCACAAAGCATTGTTTATGATACGAATAATCAGAAAGCGCAATAAACAAACAAATAAAAAAAACATATAGTTCTCGGTCAAACTACCAAAAAAAAAAACTTTCCAACCGTGCAGATGTGACAGGCTGACTCTGATCTTGATCCCATCTCAACAATTGTTGCGTCAAAGTTTAATAAATCGTTTTATTGGCGTGCATTGCAGCGAAACGCATGAAGGGTGCACGCGTGATTAAAGCGCAGCAGGAGCTGGTTCGCCCCACACCAAACGCACAGCTCCTTCCCCATCTTCCCTTCACTTAAAGGACTTGTCTCTGAACTCAGGCAGAGGAGCACTATGTTCATTCATAAACATGCTTCCTCCCTCTGACAGGTTTCCACATGAATCTGAAGCCCTATAGGCCATTGTAGAATTAGGAACCTCCCTCTAATTTATGAATGTGTGAAGAATTGGGTTTAACTTCAGGGCTGCAGTTTTTGACTGCAGGCCCATAGATATCAATAGTTATTCATGAATAACAGTCAGATTAAAGTTTCTGAGGGAAAAGAAAACTTACATTGAGATTTAAGTTTTCTTCACTGGACATGAGCCAGTATCAGATTTTTTTTTTTTTTTTTTTACTAAAGCATAACTTTCAGGGAACATGTTAAATGTATAACAGGAACTAGTTACTTTTATTCCTAATAAAACCCCAGTAATTATTTCCACTGCTGCAACATTAATATTACATAGTAGTTATTATTACAGTTTCTTAATGCATTCCAAAGAAAGTACATCAGCAGTCTCTTCATGATTCAGGTGACCAAGTACTCCACTAACACCAAGCAATAGCTTCTAACGACCCAGGACAGTGACGGTGGGTCACTGATTTGAACCTAACAGTATGCGCCTAGAAGGGTGGGCCTCCATGTCCATAAAAATAGCAGTGCAACAACTGCAGGCTGCTCAGGTGCAAGACGCCAGAATTGACAAAGACTCCTGGATAGGTGTTAAAAGTCCAATTTAAGACTGTTTGCTGTTTATAATGCTATTTATTAGGGAAGCACAGAAAAAATATAATTTACATACATACATACATACATACATACATACATACATACATACATACATACATACATACATACATACGTACATATAATAAGCATATAATATACACACACACACACATATGTATGTATATTAGGGCTGGGCAACGATTAAAATATTTAATTAATCGCGATTAATCGCATTGTATTTACAAACTCCAAGAATGAATTCAAAAGTAGTGTAAAGAGCACTTTTATTTTAATGTTCTGCTGCCATATGAACAAAAGTGTTGTAACATTTGTAGCACTTATCAGTAACACATATTTAGTGTAAAGCTCAACTTAAACATGTAAAACAAAAAATAGCAATAATAATAAATTAAAGCTTATTGCCACTGACAGGGAATTCTCTTTATGGGGAAAAAATCTACCAAAAACAGGCAAATTCTGAGGTAACAGCAGGGAGCAGCATTACCATTTTATGTTCAATACCAAAGTTTAACTTGGCAGTGGTTACAACTAACTTGTTTCTGTCATATTCGATGCTGGAAGAACTTTAAACTGAAATGCTTGCTAACTCGATATGCTTGCATGTTTATTTCCACATTAACACGCGGTTTTTTGTTGTTGCTTTCTCGCGTGCATATAGTGAATGGCAGGGAAAAACAGGCAAAAACACATGGATACTTTGAAATGAGAAGCGACTTCACCGACGGCGTCGATGCAGACCCCGCTCCGCTCCGCACAAAACTTGTTCCGTTCGCCAACTCACCGCCTCGCCTAAGCAAATTCCTGCGGGAAACACCGCCTTCCGCATGTCGGCTTTGTTTTTTTCCGGCCAGCACCTTTCTTCCTCTGAATCCGAGGCTTGGCTGACAGCGAGGTTATTGGCGCATTATCGCCACCTACTGTTCTGATTCAAACCCCTACACCGCAGAAACAGACCATCACAAAATAAAAGCATGTGAGCAACATGCGTTAACGCGCGTTAAAGAAAATATCGCCGTTAATAGTCTAATGAGTTAACACGAAATTAACGCGTTAACTTGCCCAGCCCTAATGTATATATATATATATATATATATATATATATATATATATATATATATATATATATATATATATATATATATATATATATATATGTGTGTGTGTATATATATATAATGTTTCTGTGATGGTCAGATTGTGTAAAACTGTACTGACTGAAAACTATGCTAACTGAATCTTTGAATATGGGTTATAGTTAACGGCAGCTAGAAGGAAATAAATATCGGTTGTTAATATCGGCCCAGTTCTACTTATTGGACTGATACCGATATGTTAAAAAATGACTAACATTTGCCGATACCGACGTTAATGCTGCTATATCGCGCATCCCCACTATTTATATTTATTCATTGTTATTTCGATAAGTAGACTTTACCCAACAATTATTGTATTAGTAGCTTTCAAATAGTTATTGTGCAAAACATTTTGTCCTTCTGTCACCTTAGAGCTACACCTATAACAAGCTGAGTAAGGGCTGAATCTAGGATGATGTGGAGCCATGGGCTAGAGCCAGTTTTGGTGTCCTACCCACATAGGTTACTTTTACTCATGCATACTGATGTGACGCCGCCTGTCAATCAATCTTGGAGGCTCGTCAGTAACTGACCAATCGTGATCACAATTTGTCCCAAAGTGAAACGGCGCTTAGCAGCAGTAGCTGCTCGCCATTTCCCTCCGACAAGATCCCAGGATGTTACATTGCGAACACGTTACGGTCTGAGGGATTTCCTTATAAAAAAAACGTGGTTAAAATGGTTAAACGTTGTCAGTGGAGAAAGTGCCATTCAGACGTGTGTAATCCCAAACGTTTAGAAGGTTTGTACATTTCCTGGAGCCTAAAACGAGTCTAGAAAAATGTAAGAAAGGGATATGCGGCCGACCGACCTCATAAAGAGCTGACCACAACAGTGATCGACGGGAACTAACGCATGTTGGTCTGGACGAAGATAACTACATTTTTGTTCATAAACACTGTATGCTTGATGGATAAAATAAAGGTGATGCTTGATGCTAGTTCTCCTGTGTTTTATATGTTTTGGATCTGTTGAAACTTCGGGTTGCGTAAGTGTTTTTTTCTTTGTCAGCTATGATCAGTGAACAGGACTCCAATTTTGCATAAAGCGTATAATAGGGCGCATAAATAAACTTTAGCTCTCCTGGTATATAATTTCATTATAAATTTCATGCCATGGATAGCTCGATGGCAGCATGAAAACATCTGCTGCTGTCTGCAGTAACTATTTGAAGCTACTAATATATATTTAAAGTTGGGTTCTTAAATTTGGGCTTTTATGTCGATTTGTTCGTGGTTATCTTGAAATAACTTCATTGACAAGATTTCCATGTTGGTAGATAAGGCAAAAAAAAAAACCCGCTGTGAGCTTCACTATCACTGCCATCAACAACATCTTTGTTGTCGGACATTAGCTCGGCCTAGGGTACACTTCCACATGGGAGGAGTGATCTTTAAGTTGGCGAGGTCATGTCAATTACATTAGAGTGATAACTACATAGCCTTACAAATCAAATACAGGGTTTAAAGGCATTATCCTGATTAAAATAAGACTATTCGTGAAACCATCTTTGTGTTTGTCTTTGTAAACACCTATTTTAAATAAACATAATATTTTTTTTGAAGGCACTACATTTCATCATTTCCCTCTTTTGCCGGTTCAAATCCCCATTTTCTTTACTAACACATTGCCATTTTGAACTTTTGAACTTCCTTTTCTTACAGGTTTACCCATGTACATTACTTTTTTGCGTATCAGTTTATTTTTCCTTGCAGTATGAATTACAGAGATAAATAGTAAAAAAAAAAGCTCAATACTCGCATATAATACACATTTTATTGTGTATTATTTTCTGAAAACTTGTATTACACTCAATTTACATTTGTTTTAGTTCTAATCAAAATGACTTTGGAATTTGGAGTCATATAACCACATTTCCTTACAGTAGAACCTTAGCAGACAGTACGACACGACTTTAAGCTCTTGGTTGTCAAGGTGGGTATAAAACCCACCTCTGGCAGGCACAAACTGATGCATGGATGGTCATGAAATCACACGGGTCAATTTCAGTTTTCTTACGGTTTTACCCATGTACATTACTTTTTCGTATCAGTCTATTTTTCCTTGCAGTATGAATTACAGAGATAAATAGTCCAAAAAAGCTCAATACTTTCATATAATACACATTTTATTGTGTATTATTTTCTGAAAACTTGTATTACACTTAATTTACATTTGTTTTAGTTCTAATCAAAATGACTTTGGAATTTGGAGTCATATAACCACATTTCCTTACAGTAAAACCTTAGCAGACAGTAGGACACGACTTTGAGCTCTTGGTTGTCAAGGTGAGTATAAAACCCACCCCTGGCAGGCACAAACTGATGCATGGTCATTTTGAAATCACACGGGTCAATTTCACTCCCAAAAATGTTGTCCCAAATAACCAGAACCCTCTCTAGAAATGTCTCCATCCATACAGAGAAATATTATCCAGAATGTCATGAACCCAGATGTGATGCATACAGGTAGACCAGGGAGCAAATCACCTGAGCAGCTGCTCAGGTCCCCATACCAACAGGGGGCCCCCAAGAGCACAATAATTTAAAAAATGTGATGTGCACAGATATCCTGATTCATGTATTTCTGATACATGAGTGGTAAATGTGCGAAAGAAATCTTGTGACAGCTGATATATAAAATGTTACAGGTAAATTGGGGGGTACTCACACTGTAAAGACTTTCTGGGAATTGTTGAATAAACCATTGTAGAACAAGCCATGTTCCACCTGCATGGTACAGACTTAATCTGTGTCAGCATCAGAAAAAATATTGATCTGTGAAATATTTGGATGAGTAGTTTAAAAGAACAAGATGAAGATCTAAAATTGTTCAGTCATATTTTCCATCTGCAAGTAAACATTCTTTTGAGCACACAGACCCACAATAACGTTTGATGGTATAGAAATATTTCAACCTCTCTATACATGCACACTTTCAGTATCTACTGCTTTGGAAGACACCAGTCAAATCATGTCTCTTTGCATAAGGGGGGGAGGGGAGGATGGGCTGCAGCAAGGGCCCTTCCCAAATTCTTCTAGCTGCGGCCTCAGTCTGCATGGCTGGCTGAGCACCGGGTTGCTGCCCCTGGGCCCTGCAGCCGAGGCACAATGTATGCGTCCTTTCTCCCTGGCTTATTGTGCAGATTCTCGTTGTCTCAGCGGTATCGTGTAGCCTCTGTGAGCCGGAGGCCTCGGCGTCGTTTCTGTGTGCTCAGACGGCAGCGAGGCTGCGGCAGGCGGCGCACGCTGGGAATCAGTATGCTGAAAAACTGTGGAAAACCAGCGAGGCCGAGGACCTGGGTTATGCAGCCCAAAAATAGAAGTAAGGGGGGGAAAAAAACGAGTTCGCTCCAGCATTTCCAGGACCCTGGAGCGGAGTACTGCAGCAGACCCCTCAGAGACTCTGGCGGTGGGGTGGAGAGACGTCAACCAATGGGGGCTCAGACGCTCAGAGTGTGTGTGTGTGGCTCTGTGCGGCAAACTCAGCTCCTCCACGCAGCTCAAAACGTTGCCTTGTGGATGAGTGCAGGGATGGCCTCTCCCTCTCTCTTTCCCACTCTGTGTATGAGTGCTTGTGTGCACGCACATCTGCCAGCATGTGAACAAATGGTGCAACCACTGCAGCCCCAGCTGAAGACAGACCAACGCTTGTTTCTGCCATTCCCTGACATGGTGACTCCTCTCCCCTCTGTGTGTGTGTGTGTGTGTGTGTGTGTGTGTGTGCGTGTGCGTGCATGAGCGTGCATCAACGTGCATGAGCGTGCGTGTCAGCGAGGGCCTTATTAATAATGATGTCTTCTTCCTATTGCCAAGAGCAACCTTAGTCCCAGCTGATGTAATTGGAATTAAGAGAGCAAATCATAAACAACCTGCTATTGTTTTTTTTAGTGAGTGGTTAATCAGTTCTTTATGAGGTCATCTTTGATATAATTAAGCAAACTCTGTTGCTTTACTGCAATCTTGGATGAACAGATTTACCATTGCTTGAATCTATTATCAAGCCTCATGCAGCGTACCTACGGTTCCATCATTCTGGCCTTCTGCCCCACCGTGGCTTCACGATGAGAAGATTCATGTCACTTGGTTGTGTGTTTTGGGAGCTCCAAACTTTTGTAAACGTAAAGTATTATGCTGACCTTGAAGAACACTAGCCTGATTGCCCCCTACATATATAGCCTTAGTGGCATACCGCCCTCTTGTGGTCACAAAAGAAAACTACTCAGGACCTTCTTTTTTATGGCAAACTTGGAGTACTGACAAAAAGCCTATTGTTTTATCTTTTTAATTGTAACACTGATACATTGGAGCCAGGCCCGTATTAAGACAATGTGGTGCCCCTGGGCATTATACCTCAAAGCCCCCCCCCCTTACCCGTGCTGTCCTCCGGTCAAAAACATCAGACTTAATCAAGGCGGTTTCTGTAATGTAATTTACTATTTACTAACTTACACAACTACATGTAGGCATATGAGCAGTGAGCAATATTCAAATATCTAATTTTAAAATGTTGAAATAAAAAAAATCTTGATTTATTTATAATTTATTATTATTGTGACATCAGTGTTCACAAAACAAATAATGCATGGTCTTTCAACAATTTCAAGTAAATAATATAACAATTTATGAAAAATATATTTTTATAGCATGTGTCATGTGGTGCCCCCCCCATGGTTGGTGTCCTTGGGCACTGGCCCACTGGCCCTTATGGATAATCCGGCCCTGATTGGAGCACCTAATGGCAGGTAAACTGGAGATCAAACTGACCACTGACATACATTGCATGGGTAGTTGTGTCTAAATTTTGGAGTATAGTGCATGAATGTGCTGGTATACAACGGCCCCATAACGTTTACAGTAGTACTTCTTGATGAACAGCGTGAAAGCCTGTTCATTTTCTCCTATATGGTGCCACATTAGGGAGGTTAAGCAGCAAAGGTAAGTATGTGGGTTGTGACCATGAATATTATGCCAAATCCCCCTGCTAATGAGAAAAAAAAAAGCTATTTCTGATATTGACCTACTGACTCTCCTTTGGTGTACTTTACTGGACTTGATGCAGCGTTGAAGGAATCTTTAATACCTGTTTGGTGTTGGAACTGTTCAGCAGCAGTAGAGCTTTCTGAGCTATCTAAAATTTTAGCTTCATCTAAACCTTCTACTTATATGATAGACCCGATCCCAACCAAGTTGTTTAGGGAGGTATTCCCTTTGATTAATGCCCCCATTTTAGATATGATTAAACTATCCTTAGTGGATGGGTATGTAACACAGGCTTTTAAAGTAGCTGTTATTAAATATTTACTTAAGAAACCCTCTCTTGATCAAGATGACTTTATAAATCAATTACTTCGACTGCAGACATGTCTTGATGACATCAAGAGCTGGATGACTTTAAATTTCCTGCGCTTAAATTCTGACAAGACAGAAGTTGTAATCTTTGGACCAGAGTCCTCAAAAAATAAACTTCTAAATCAATCACTTAATCTGGATGGCATTAACTTGGCTTTTGGTAATAAAGTAAAAAGACATGTCATTTAAATCCCATATTAAACAGGTTTCCAGGATTTCCTTATTTCACCTCCGGAATATTGCCATGAATGTCAATGAATGACACTGAAAAACTAGTCGATCTATTTGTTATTTCAAGGCTGGACTATTGTAATTCTTTACAATCAGGAAGTCCACAAAATGCAGTTTGAGGCCTTCAGCTGATCCAAAATGCTGCAGCAAGAGTTCTGATGAAAATCAACCAATTTTAACTTTTCTTTATTGGCTTCCTGTTAAATAAAGAATATGATTTAAAATTCTCCTTCTCACGTATAAAGCCATTAATGATCAAGCTCCATTATAAGTTCAGTATCAGTTCACAAGAGATACAAACAAACACTGCTTTATAAATACTCTATGTCACAGGGAAGATGGTCACCAATTTATTGTGGAAAATATGGGACAAAAGGGACATCACAAAAACAGGACATTTCTCCAGAACCGAGTTAAGATGGGACTGAAACTGGTCAGGGGAGCTCCAGGCAGCCTGACAGCAACATTGAAGAAGCTGTAGGAGCTTCTAAACAGCACTGATCGTGTTCTACAAGTCACAACAATCTGCTGTGTTCTCCATGCGTCTGGGCCAAGAACTAGGGCTGCAAAACCAAGTTAGTATTCTCACAAAACTTTGTGGAAAAAATATGTAATGGTTTGAATAACCCACAATTGAACTTTTGGACCATTATTTTAAAAGGTAAATTTGGCATAATGACAACAAGGTGGAATGATAAAAGAACACCATTATTTGACTTTTGAGATAGATAGATAGATAGATAGATAGATAGATAGATAGATAGATAGATAGATAGATAGATAGATAGATAGATAGATAGATAGATAGATAGATAGATAGATAGATAGATAGATAGATAGATAGATAGATAGATAGATAGATAGTCCACAGTTCTGCAATTAAAATGTTTATTTTTTACTGGTCTGATGTAATATTCTAATCTCAAATGTTGTGTTTAAATTAGCTGTAATCAAAAATTATCCTAATTAACAGAAATACAGTCTTAGAAAACATCAGTCTGTGTGTAATTAATATATATAATGTATTCACTTAGTGATTTCAGTTACTGACATTAAATTAACTTTTCAACAATAATAAAATTTCCTGAATGTGACTAAATTCACATACACTACCCCCTAAGGTTTGGACCTTTCTCATTCAATTGCTTTTCTTTATTTTTCATGACTTTCTCCACTGTGGATATATAGGGAAGACTTTAAAACTATGTCTCAAAAATATATAGAATAATGTATCAAACACAAAATTGTGAAAACTCAAGATATCTTGTACATCTTAGCTTTTTCTAAATACCTCTATTTTGTTTTGAATTCAACTTTGGTCAGTCTTGGCCGTCTCTCCTTGAGCTGCATGAATTTAATCACCTGAAATGGTATTCCAGCTGTTCAAGGAGTTCTAATAAGTAGTAATAAAAATAAAGACAAACCATTGAATGAGAAGGTGAGTCCAAACTTTTGACTGGTAATGGAGATACTTAGATATATAGGGCAGTAAGGCAGTAAAAAAAAAAAAAAGATACTCTGTCAAACATTTTCTGAGACAAAAATGCTGAAGATGCAGGTATTGTATTTTGGCCACTAGATGGAGGAAGAACACAGTTTAAATGATAGTTGAAATTATTATTATTATTATTATACACAATTACATGTTTTTGTGTTTCCTGTGTACGGTTCTCTTTTCTTAACTTGCCAGTAAAATTAAAATCTCTCTCTCTTTCTCTGTTTTACAGTTTGACTCGGCTCTTGGTTTTCAGATTATATGTTTGCTATACTGTTTGTTGTTATACTGTCAGGATGGTTGACCATAATTTCTTCAGCTTTGTCACTATAATCTGGTCTATTGTCCAAATTTGAATGCCGTATTTAGTACTCTTTTTTTAATGCTCTGTACATTCATTAACGTTAAGTGTGTTCAATAGAAAGCTATATTTCTCAATTTATTTCTGCTTCTAAAACTCACACGTATGAATAACAGTTCTGAACGTTCCTGACTGAATAGTTGTGCAGTGCTGGTGAGAAGTTCACATGCACTCATCATGAGCAAGACTGTCATTTGGCATTTAAAGACACTTATGAACTGTTTTATTTAATCATTTAATAGAGCACATTGATTGTGCAACAAACATCTTCACAGATTTTTGAAGCCTTAAACACAGGTTTGAATTTAATGTGATTTCATTTCTAATCTACACAGAATCACAATTATACAGGCAAGCTCAAATATCACATACATTGACTAAACATTCTTTAAAAGGTTGACAAGAAACCACACACCATATTTTTCCGACTATAAGTCCCGCTTTGGTCATAGTTTTAGCATGTAGCACTGCTACGCCAGGGTGACCAGACTTCCCAATTTCAGGGCACAGAGCCTGTTTTGCATGACCTGTCCCTGGCAAAAGCTGTCCCTGGAAATATCCCCAATTTCAGTTTGTCATGATGGAGTAAAAAAGTTTAGTGCAACAAGAGGAATTTACCCGGTCCTGCTGCTGTCCCTATCACGTCGAAGGCGCGTTCAGACGCCCCGTTGGCATTGCAGATAATGCAAAACAATCCAACATAAATGTGACTTATAGTCTGGTGCGAATTATGTTTTTTTCATCTTTATGACACAGTTATTGACTGATGTGACTTATATTTCGGAGCGACTTATTGTCTGAAAAATATGGTACTAGTTAAAACCGTCAAAAAGCTTATGGCTTAATTCTGGCTGAATATTTGCCAAGTCACCTAATCAAAATAGATTGAGTTTATTTAAACGTGCTGCTTTTCTTGCATGGGCCTGTGGGTTTTATTCACAGTCCATAATTAAACCATGTTACAATTTGTTGAGGTTGTGGCTATTCAAGAACCCTGTTGTTGGCCTTCTTATTTTAACATTGGTTCTAATGTGTGTGTTATGTACATAGCTTGTACATAAATGTATCAGCTAATTATGTACAAGCTCTAACCTTCTGACCCAAACTGTCATCCTTAATGGAAATTATTTGTTACAGTGATCAAGATCAATAATCCAGCAATCACCAAGGTGTGAGACTATAATAAACTGAAAGCCCCTGAAATGTAAGTGACTGTTCATTGTGAAGTGATTTTTTTTGGCTTTTGACCAAAAGAAGGGCCTATTCAAAAACAGGAATTTTGCAGTTGGACTATCGATTGGACCATGGACTATACAAATCTTCTCTGGAGCAAGTTTCTTTGCTCACATGAGACAAAGGTTGAACTATTTAAAACAACAAAAATAATTGTTTAAAAAAAGGTCAACATAAAGCTTTCACACATGAGAATTAGGGGTGTAAATCCCCAGTTTTATCATGATACAATGTTATATTTGGAAACTATACGACATTGACCAAAATCATCAAGTCTGTTACGATTTCAGATTGATGCGATTGATATGATGTGATATCTGCCCATGTAACACTATTATTTACATTGATATCAACTCACAAAAACACCCAAATATGAGTTGGCCATTTTATTTTAAAGCTCTTGCATGTATCAGGCATTTAAGGGAAAACCAGCATTCAGCCAATTTCAAAATACTAATAAGAACAATAATCGATTAGCTGCTCGCTGTAGTCTCACGGTTGAATTTCAAAATAAAGGCGTATCTTAAAAATGACGATATGGATCAATGTTTTCATTTTGCATTGATGTAAATGGAGCACTAATCATTAAATCAATACATCGATGTGGATTGATGAATTTGTTACATCCCTAATTAGAATACTATACTAATAATGTAATTAGAATACATTATTAAAGTATCTCTGATTCTGATACCAACCGTAAACTAAAAGTGGTGGTAGTCTCCCTATGAGGGTTTACTTTTGCTGCCAGTGTCACTGGTGCACCTCACAACAGGGGGGAAATAATGAAGATGAAGGATTAATCCCAAACTTTTTTAACTTTACCTCAAATCAACAGCAAGAGGGTTTCAGATTGAATGCAGTTGTACATATTTTCCAATCAGAAAAAAGATTTCAAACATTAATAAATAAAATTAATAAATAAGTCTCTTTCTTGATTGAACTCAAACCTCAACACTTTGAAAAGTTTATACTTCAAAGTATGGTCAGTGCCTTGAAACTAACCTATAATAAATAGCTCCACCAATTCTGATTAGAAGGGAGCAGCTTGTGGTTTCTCTTCAACTTGCTAAGGTAATTGGCCTGGTCAGCGTATGTAAACTTCTGGCTTGCAGTGAGATGAAACAACTGGTGTTGCTGTTACAACCATACAGTAGTCTGATTCTGATTTCAGAAAAAAAATCCTTTATGTTGACCTTTGAGTTGGTAATTATCCGTTTTGTCCCTTCTAAACTGTCTAGGATCTTCTTTTTACTCGATGCCTCCAAGTTTCAGAGGGAGAGGTGGTACCAGGGGAATCCCACTTTGCCAGCCTCCTCTAATAATATTGCTGACAAGTGACATAACAACCAGAGTCAGATTCCCGCAGGGATGGATCCCAGACCACAAAATATGGAACGACTGGAAATTGCACAATACTGTTTTGTCTGCTGCATACTGAGAATAACAATAAAAGGCTTTGCAGCGTAATAAGCAAACACAACAATTGTTTTAAATGATGTGTTTCCAATCCTCTAGCATATGTCAATGATTCGCCCCAGCCTTTCTATGCATTCATGGGAAATGTCACTGCTCCGCATGGGTCACAGCTGACGCACTAGCTCTTCCAGCCTCCACTTTAACACGCCGCTGTGTTTGATTATTAGCAGTAAATCATCGGTTTGCGTCGGAGCCTCCCAGATTTACAGGAATTGGTTTTAATGTTGCTTTTAATTGGATCCAAGCGGGCTGGATGGGAAAATGTCGAGAGAAGAGCTGTGCTGATAGCTCACAATTGTCAGTCTGGATGTAAAAAACAATGTATTCGTCTGGTTGTCAGATGTTTGCAACTAACATCCTGCACAGAAGTCATTCAATTATTCTTAATAGTGTGAAGTACAACTTACTGAAGAGGTTTCGTCTGAAGTTTCATGGAGTTGCATATTGGAATCATAAGACAACGCAGACGCCAATTGAGAAGGCCTCTTTTGCCAGATCCCTTTGCCGTAAGTTTAAAAGGCAAAAATCAAAGCGTTTTCCCTTGACCTACATTCTGTCTCTCTAATGTTTTGTGCGACATCCATCCTGGGGGGCGTTGTTTAATCCTTGTGAAACAGACAATAAGGAAAAACAAGAGAGTGACACTCATCATTTTCTCCTGCCCCTTCTTTCATGTCGGATCGAAGGAAATGTTTCCCTTGAACATTTAAAGCAGCTCATTCATCCTCATGACAAAAGCAATTCTTGCTGCGCTGGTGCAATTAGTGTCTTGTGTGGTTCTTGACCGAAATGTTTTCCAAGCAGCATCCATGTTTTGTGGGAACTTGGAGGAGCTTGAACGAACAAGCTGTTTTTCTACAGAAAATAGGCTCAATGCACGATACAAGTGCACTGTTAGTTTAAAAGGCAGGACACACATTTGGCATTCAATGCTGATGTCAAAGTATATAGAATTATGTAGCAATATGTGGCACATATTTCAAAACATCTTTTATCTTTGCTTTGATTACTCCTTTGCGCATTTTCGGCCTTCTCTCGATGAGCTTCACGAGGATGTCACCTGAAATGGTTTTCCAACAGTCTTAAAGTAACTCACAGAGATAGTAGTAAAAATAAAGACAAACCATTGCATGAGAAAATGTATTTAAACTTTTGAATGGTAATGTATTTCAAGCACTCAAAAACTACTGTAAATTCAAATTAATATATATATATTTTTTTGTTTGTTTGTTGAAATGTGTGTATTTTATATAACTGGCCAAATAGAAGTCCAACTCTCTTCAGGGCAGCATGACAAGAAACCATACCTCAAAAAATGCTTTATTTACTCACAAAAACGCAAATTTTACATTTGTTCTGGATTTACAGAGACTTGAATACTCTATACATAGCCTCTTTGAACTTTTCATATTTTGCCAATCAAGCATACCATCCCTATTTTAGAACATGATGGTGGCAGCATCATGTTGTGGGGAACACTTTTCATCAGCATGGGCAAAGAAGCAGGTTGGAGTTGATAGAAGGACAGATGTGGCAAAATACAGGACAGCCCTGGTTTAAAGAGCCAGATATACAATCTAGTGGCTTAGATCAAAGCATGTGCGCATGTGTTAGAATGGTCTAGTCAAAGTACAGGCCTAAGTCTAACAGAATATCTCTGGCTGTCTATCAAATATGACAGCTTATTTTTTTTTCCCCCAAATAATAATCCTCAAATGTTTCTGTGTGTGGCTGTGCATACTGAAATGAACTAACCTAGATCAATGCTATGGTTTAGGTGAGGCTAAATGTAAAAAATAAATAAAAAAAATGTTCACACGTTTATCTGTTTTGAAAACCAAGCACCAGCCTCACATGATGCAAGTGACCTACGGTCGGAGAGGAAAAACCACCAACCTTCAGGATTTTAGAGTTCGTACACCTCAAAACATCAAAGAAAGTTATTGAGCAAGGAAGCTTGTAACTCTACCTTTTTGTGTGTTTGAGTCTGTCTTCGTTCTCCAGAGAGTTAATCAATGGATTCTGTGGTCTTGTTAATACAACCTCCTCGCAGTAGGGCGGTAGTGGGAGGAAGTGACCGCATATGGACCTTGTTACCAAGCCTTGATGCGCTCTTCAGGTCACACAGCAGATTTGTGCTTGCAGGGAGATACGCCCGCGTGTGTGTGTGTAGCACTGCACGGTTTACACGTAGCTAATATCTGGTGTTCAATGAAAGAGCATCCTTTTAGATGATATCTTTCAGTACTAAGAACTGTCCATTTGATGTTCAAGTAAAGCAGCTATGTCTTGGCATGGGAGGAGGATGAAAATGTTCTTTAGAATAAAATGTCTAATCATTTTGCGCACAAACAATGTCATAAATTGAGGAAATGTACAAATTTCCTAATGTAAAGTATATGTGTGGAGCAGAGAAACACCCCCTCCTCTTTCGCCGGGTTCTGTTGTGGTACAGAGACCAGTACATCTCCTCCCTGTCTCTGCCTGAGTCATGTCTGAGAAACAAGGAGGGGACAGAAGAGTCTTTGTAACTCTCAGTCCCAACTAGTTCCCACATCTGAAAAACTTTTCTTATCTGGGCAAAAACACAAAATAACAAAAAAAAAAAACAGACCTTGTTTTACTTCGCTCAGGTTTTAATCAGTGCTTTAAGTGCTAAACAGACTACCGCACAGATAGAAAGATTTCTGTAATCAGACGACCTGTCTGTTGGACATAACACTCAGTATGTGTGACTGATTTGTCTATGGGGTATTGCAACAGGAATCCTATAAGACCACAACTGCTTGTGGTGATCAGTCATCTTTTATGGCCTTTCCCCCTCGCTCAGCAATCTAAACCACTTTGTTGTCATAACTTCCTATAGCAGTCACATGATGGAGCACTTAAAGTGTGATGTTGGTTTGGAGAATGGATTCAGACAACATTTAATATCTGAGTCAAAATATTTGTTAGATTTCTCACTTTTCATCAACTTTTTAATAAAACAGACAGATGATGATACGAGGCATAAAACATAATCCTTCTGGTTTCATACAAATATAATCTAAAGATTTATTGCGAGCGTCACTATAACAAGCCAGAGAAAGGACCGGCGGTTTTATCTGCAGGCCTGGGTTTGGTCAGAAGGATTGTTTCTCCTTTGTTGCTAAAGCAAGAGCTTTTGCATGGAAGGAATTTAAAGACGCTATGATGGAGGCGAATTTATGTTGCCCTCTAGGAGGTTCAGGAAAACTGTCCGAAAACCATCTCAGGCTGTGTTTAGGTTGAACATCAATGGCTGTCGGAAGGAGCACTTTGAGGATATCTTCAATCTCAATCCAGTCCCCATGCCCTCCGCAGAGCCGGCAGAGTCTGAGGACTTAGGGGAAGGCAGGTCCATCACCGTGGCAGAGGTCACTCAGGTAGTTAAAAAAATCACCCGAACGACAGGACGTCAGGAGGAGATTTGCCCCAAAATGCTCAAGGCTCAGGATATTGTGGGGCTGTCATTGACACGCCTATTTGAAGTTGCAGAGGACTGGGACATCACCTGCAGAGGAACAGACTGGGGTAGTGGTCCCAGTCTTTCAGGGAAACTGAAGAGTTCATGTTTTCCTATCACAAAACTCCAATAAGATGTATTCATTATTGCTGCACTGAAATTACTGCGGGCATGAGTGTATAATTGAAGGAGCATTGAGGGATTGATTCCTACAACAACACAGTAATTCATGTAGTTCAGAAAAGGGACTGATAGCAGACCTTTGGAACTCAGGACAAGTCTTAACAGACCCTAAAGAGTATTTTGGCACGCTTAAGCTCCTCAGGAAGTACGTCTGGTCAGTGCAATCAACTGACTTCATTTATATACACAAAGAAAAAGTGTAAAAACACTATGTGTGTTGTGCCTGCCTGTATCATTTATGCACATCCTGAGCCGGTGTCTGTCTCAAAAGAAAATATTTCACAACGGTAACACATGGTGACAATAAGGATTCTTGATTCTTAAGGTTTGTGGTTGAAACCTAAAAAAAAAAGTGTCAAAAAAGTTCAAACAGTATGATGACTTTTGCAAGTACTTTCATTGCACAACATCAAAATGTGCAGCAAGACAAGTGTGAACATTTTGTTTGTGGTTCTTCTGCAGCATCACTGTTTGCATCACTCAGCCATTGGAGATTTCCTGCAAATCCAGCTATTGCACCAGGAAATATTGTGACTAATTAGAAACAGTCGTATTTTAAAAATGGGTTTGCCTTCCTCAACAACATATTTACGCTCAGAGTCACTACAGGCATGCTCAGTTACATACAGTTACTAAAACAGCGAGAGAGAAAAAAAAAAAGCAGCAAAAAATAAAGGTCGCACCCATAAGTATGATGACTCGAAAACGGGCGTGTATGGGGCAGAGGTTTCAAATCAATTTTGCCCTGTTTCTTTAGCTAGATGTTCCCCACCCCAAAGCTGTGCCAAACATTGCCTGGTGATGTCTAACGGACACACTAATCCTAGAAAAGTGTAGAACTGTCCTGTAGCAACATATCACTGATCCATCCGTGTTTTACAAGCAGTAAAAACAATCCAAGTCTGGGCAGCAGAAGGCAGAAGGAAATGCCCACACAAAGAGAATTTAAAGACAAAACAAAGTGAGTTATAGTTTTGGAAAACAGTTAAAACACATCAAAAGATGTTTACAGAAATTGCTCTTTAGCAACACAGAATGACTTCTTTTTGTCAATCATATGATATTAAATGTCTTTCTTTGCCCTGTGATTATTTTTTTTTTCTTAAAACCCAGCAGACAAGTGTTTGCTATGATGAGGTTTTTTTTGTGTAACACAGTTTAGGATTATTTATGAATCAGTAAAAATGCAATGCGACTGAGAGATAATTTGTCCTGAATTGCCCTAAAACCCAAAGCAAGTCTGCTTTGACTGTATTGTATTAGCTGGACTGTGTGTTAATTGGATCTAAATCTGATTAAATGATTTCATGGTATTGTATCAAAGTGGACCGATGAGCTGCATTTGAACTGAGTGGGATTCTATATAATGGGATATAAACTGGATCTGTTAGTTCATAAATGCAAGATGACAGTGGAATCAGTGCTAGGTGAATAAACCGTGGCAGGCAGCTGAAGTACCCTGAGAAAACCTAAACATACAGAGAGAAAACAAAGAAACTCCACACAGAAATGCCCCAACAGAGATTTTAACTCGTCTTGGTGCAATGCAACAGTCGACATCCCAGTAGTACCTCAGAATTTGCTGCTAATTCCACCTATTTTCATTCAAGTTTTAGATTTTGCTGATTATAGAGTAGGATTTTGTTCGTAGGATGAAAGAACCAAGCCTGAACCAACAAAAAAAAAAAATTGAGTTTTGTCATAGACAAGACTAGATAGGCATGCAGATATAATATCTGGAAAGCTGTCTGTTCAACATTATTAACTAACCCAGCCACCAGAGTTCAAATAATGTCTCCCTGGAGGTGATAAAAAAAACCTATACACAGTCAAAAGTCAGAGTCTGGGGATCTTCACTCTGTAGATTTAAATATGAGAATATGCTGAAAAGCAATACACCAATGTGTTCATATGATTTTGTAAATTTTTATTTTATTAGTCCAAAATACTTTGTTAATGTCTCTTCACATTGGACGTAAACATGAAGCTTCTCTTTGCTTCCATAATCATTGTGCCAAACAAGGGATGTGCAATTGAGAGGCACCTATACTGCATTGACTGTAAATATGGTGGCGCCCTGCCACTGCAGTGTGGTACTCTCTGAGAATTTGGGTCTCTTAGTTATGCTTCACATTCGAGTTTAAACTGAAAATTTTCTGTAACAATTTTCTGCTTTAATTTTCCAATATAATGAGAACTAAGATGGAGAAAAAAAGGAAGATAAAGTAACACAAATTATTACAATAACTTTAACAATACTCTGTGTGCCTGTGACCCAAAGCAATGTTTGGGTCACAGGCACACAAGAACCTTGGTTTTGGTTTTCATAAACACCTTTGTTGCTAAATTTCTACAATGATCGTCACATTTTGAAGGCAAATCAAGTATGAATAAGAAGGTTGCAGAACTTACAGGTTTCGTTTGCAAAATCTTGATAGACTCCCTCACCACAAGGGAAAGCTTGACACCTGATGGCCAAAAACTTACCGGGCACACTCGGTCTCTTTATCTGCAGGTAATCGGTAATGACAGTGACAATTTTTAATATACCTTCTTGAAAATTTAGGAAAATATGCTGGAACGGTTACATGTTCCGAGAGTCTGGTTTCATAATTCAGCTCAAAATTTACTCCCAGTTCAGAAAGATTTACAATTTATTGAAATGCATTATACATGCTGCATCCAGCTACTCAGGTATCAATCATTTTGTTAAACTTAATGTTGCTTTTAATGGTTGTTGATAATTTAAAGATGGAGATTTTTCTAAGGTGCCAATAAATAAACATATAAAAATAAGTTATTACAAAAAATTGAGTTTGTGTAGGTAGAAAAGTTACATTATCTAATTTCACTGGATATTAGAGGAGTTATGCCTTCTCCTTTTGGTGAATGCATAATCAAAGTACACTGTCTTTCCTCGCTCTTTTCCAGAGGACTGTAAGAGTACTGACTGATTTATCAGACAAAGGATGACAGTGATCATTTATGGCTGAAATCTCTGCAATTTTGGACCACGGTCAATTATTTACATATGTTCACCTGCAACGTTCAATCTAAGAAACGTGTATCAGTGCTCTCTCCCTGTTTTTTTGGGGTTTGTTTTCTTTAATTTTGTGTTAATATCATAATTATTATACCCATCATTATTATACCCAAACAGTATCAGTTGGTGTAGTTGTCGTTGCATTTAGAGTCATCGTGTTTTTTCATTGATGTGGAATCCTTCATGTCATTTTGCAATCTAACACGGGCACAGTAATGGAACACCTGTAAAGTTAAGGTGAACTAATAGAACAACACCCTTAAAAAACATAAACTTTTTAAAGTTGTGGATCAATTCTGGTTTGTTTCTTGTGTTTTGTTGTAAAAAGTGACACTGAAATGGTTTTCATTGAACTATAAAAGCCACCTTTTAAAGGACACACGCTGCTCTTTCTGGACCCACAGAGTTTCCTGACTGAAAGAAAGTTTAAAATCTTTTATTCTATTAAAATGGCAGGTGAAAATATTTCTTGCTGAAAGTTGGGAAAGCTACCACAATGACCTGTCACACTGCATAGGATAATCTTACAGCCCTGAATAAACCATTTTACATCATTCCCTTTGTTTTTCAGCCTGGCCACTGACCCAAGCTTACCCTGTAGAAAGGATATGGGTGTCTTTCAGCTATAGCTACTTTACCCTTGTTCGCTCCCTTCATGGGCAAAAAAATTGGCACTGTTTCAAATGGAGAAGTGAGGAAAGAACAAAGGCTTCACAGCAAGAGTTCAGTGTCAGGAAATTTATCCATCACAGTGTTTCCTTTGTTTGTTTATTGTTAAAAAAGGAGTTTTGGTTGTATTAAAAACATTTAACAGTTACAAATTTTAATATGTAGGGTCATAGGCAGGTTTAACACATGACAAGATATGCATAATCCTCTTTGCTCATGTACAGCTTCTCAGCATCTCATTACATTGGTATATCAACATAAAAGATTTATGGAATTAGGTTCCTTGATCATTTGAAGTGAAATTTACCGTAGTTACTAGATTACACACAGAATGATATATTTCAAGCAATTATGTGCAATGTTGATGGAAATAACGTGACAGCTAACAAAAAACAAAATTGTCACTCAGAAATTTTGAATATTACATAAGACCCATAGAAAATACAGAAATATGAGCCTATAGACAATAATGTTCATGTAGCCTACTGTAGAGTGAATTAAATTAAGTTTTATTTATATAATGCCAATTCTCAACACACGTCAAGGCACTTTACAAAGTCAAATTGAATTAAATCATACAATTTCCTATCTAAGGAAACCCAGTAGATTGCATCAAGTCTTGACAAGCAGACTTCACTCCTCATGAAAGAGCGTAGAGCGACAGGGTCAGTTGTCTGCATTGTCGATGGCTTTGCAGCAATCCCTCATACTGAGCATGCATGAAGCAACAGTGGAGAGGAAAACTCCCCTTTAACAGGGAGGAAAGCCTCCAGCAGAGACACATAAAGCACAGAAGTACACATTGATCCAGGAATCCTTTCTATGTTATATGGTAATAGCGGATGATCTGCCTTTTTTGGATGCTGTCATAGCTAACCAAACGTCAGACCAGGAGTACCTAAGAGAAAAATGACAGAGAGAATAAAAAGTTAAAAATTGAAATAACAACAAAAAGTGCAAATTGGAGAACAGTAGGAGAACTCAGCAGTGAGAAAAATAGATCTTGATGTCCTCCAGCAGCCTAAGCCTAACCTTTTTCAATGCACTCAATACTTGGTTGGGGCTCCCTGTGCATGGGTTACGGCATCATTGCAGCTTGGCATGGAGCCCGTCAGCTTTTAACTCTGCTGAGGTATTAAAGGAGCCCAGGGTGCTGAAACAGCATCCTTCCGCCCGTCTGCATTGTTGGCTCTGGGGTCTCTCATCTTCCTCTTGCTAGCACTCCTTAGATTATTTACAGATTTTAGGTCAGGACAGTTTGCTGGTTGGCAAACCCCACAGCAATATCATGATCATTAAGTAGGTGTTGGTTACGTGGGACGAGTGAAAAATCCTGCTGGAAAGGGAAATCAGTATCTCCGTAAAGCTTTTCAGCAGAAGGAAACACAAAGTCTTCTAAGATTTGCTGGAAGACTGCCTTGGACCTGATAAAACACAGTGGAGAAACACCAGCAGGTGACATGGCGCTTGAAACTATCACTGACCATGGAAACTTTTCCCCGAACCTAAAAAGAAAAACAAAATTATACGACACTGCTCTTCCTTCAGATTCTATGACCTCAAATCAAGGTCCCATAGCCTAAATGAAATGCTAAATTTGCTTTCATTTAAAAAGGGGAACTTCAGTCTACTGAGCAGGTCTGGTCCTTTTAATCGTTAGTGAAAGAAAGCTGCGTCTAACGTCTGTAGTGGTTAACAAAGAGAACACAACGGTTGTAGCTCATGTCCTTGATATGGCCGAATGGGGTGGCTTTTGAAGCTCTGACTCCAGCTGCTTTCCGCACCTTGAGAAGCTTCCCCAAACTGCAGTTAGCTAGTAGCTTGAGCACTTTTCTTTTTAAACCACAGATGTTCTATCAGTTAACGTTTCATTAGTATGCCAGGGCACAACACTCAGCAAGCAGTGGCGTACTGAAAATATTAAAAATAAGCTCTTAAAATAAATTGCTTTGTGTGGAAATAATCTATAGTTTCCATGTTTTATTTGAATCATCATGTCCGTTGTCTTTTCCAGGCATCATATATCCACGTTTCTTTCTCTTGGAACAGTGATTTAAACATTTCAGATATTCAAACATGCCCCACTACTAATGTTGAGGGCCCGGGTCTGTTTGGAGACTCTTGGCTTGCACCGCAGGAGAAGTTTATTAGGCTTGATGGCCTTTGAAGTTCCTAAAAAGACTGGAAGAAACTTCCCATTTAATCAAAGAGACGAGGAAATGAAACCTAATGTGCTCTGGATGCTCTAATGGGCTTAAATGAGTGATAAGTGCAGAGAAAGGGAAAGCTTTGAGTTACGTTGCACCGCCTTCATAGAGTTAAAATTGAGCCACACACTACTGAGAGAAACTTTCCAACAATCATTAAATAATTAAATAAATAAGAGCCATTGACTTAGACTGGGTTAGAATTAAAATGAAAACAAACTCAGAAAGATTGTAATGCAAGTTTAATGTATATAAAACTTGGCTAATGTTTTGAAATCTGCAGTTAGCCAGACATTTTTGACTATAATTGTATGAAAGACAATAAAAAGGGTGTTGATTCTTGTAAAAATCTATGACACTTGATAGCTGGAGTCATCAATCCATCTTGGCTTTGATGTTAAAACCTTTTTCAAGACTATAATGTTTTTTTTTTTTTTAAATCACAATCACGTGTTTCAACATCATGTTACAAGATCATAGATAACCTGTTTTTTTTTAATTAGGCTAAAGAAAACTATCCAAACCAGCCTCTCTTTATTTGCAAGAGTAATTACTTCCTTATTAAATTTCGATTTTTTCTTTTTTAGAATAGTGACTTCAGAGTTCATCATTCACACTGAAACCTGGTTCCTGCTGGATCTTTACAATCAAGAAATAACTTTAAAACAACCTTTCTTAGAACACAAAGAAGGTGAAAAGATAACAAGAAGCTAAATATCCCTAATCTACAGAAATTCAGGAGCAGACATGGAAACAGTCGTGTCTGAAAGAGTTATTCTAGACATCTGTCAGTCTGCAAAGGGTTGCAACCACAGAGAGAGGCATTATTCACAAATGGAGAAAACGTGTACCTGTGGTGAACCTTCACAGGGGTGGCCCGCCTAAATTACTCTAAAAGAGAATTATCCATAAAGTCACAAAAGGACATCTAAAGCACCACAGGCCAAACTTGCATCATGATTCAACAATAAGACAGAGACTGAGCAGAAATGACATCTGTAAGAGAGTTCCAGGGCCAAAACAAATGCTAACCAAGAAGTACACAAAGACCCGTCCCATGAACAACAACAAACATCTCGATCTCCAAGACCTCTGGGAAAATATTCTGTGGACTGAAGTGACAAACGTGGAACCTTTTAGAAGGTGTGTGTCGTGCTGCGCCTGGCACAAAACTAACACATTACAGAAAAATAACATCTTACAGTAAAACATGGTGTTGGCAGCATGATAGTCTGGGACTGCTTATCTTCTACAGGACCTGAAGAACTAGTTGTAATCTTCGAAGACATCAGTTTGTGGCATTAAGGTGACTTATAACTTTGTTATGCCGCTGGAAATTGAAAAGAACACCACCCTCCACCCTAAAAAGACAGGTTTTGAAATGGCCTAGTCAAAGTCCAAAATCCAATCCAATTGAGTTGCGGTGGCACAAAACTAAACAGACCCTTTAATGCCCAAAAACACTTTTATGATTCCCCCTCAGTGATGCAAAAGACTCATTACGAATTATCCTAAACACTTAGTAGCAGTTGATGCTGTCACCTGTAGCACAACCATTAATTTTAAGTGATTATTGTATAGTGAAACTTATATAAACTTATAACTTATATATGTCATATAAAATATTAAATTCATCCAATATTAATTTTTTTTTTACTTAAAATGTGACCAAAAAAAATCTGAATTTGGGGAAAATGCTTTTTTCACAGCACTGAAAAGTCATACTAATTTATTTTCACCCTGAAATGCTCTGGGAATTCTGTTGAAGTTTCTTATCTTTCCCATTTTACTTCCAAATACTCAAATGTTGATTAATAAACTTGCTTTGTATGGAGTCAGCCATCCTTAAGGTAGGGAGACTTACAAACCAAGCAAAACCTTTACAGATTACGTTCCAGCCACACAGATTCCAATTTGATTGCATGTTTTCTTACATCCTTTGGCAATTTGGCATGGATTTAAATACATAGTTTTAGTAATTGACATCTGCAGCCTCAGCTAATGCGGGATCAACCTTTAGTCTTGAATACAAAACTAATTCTTGTTTAGTTTGTTTCCCAGAAGGAACCGCCTACATCTAGACTGCAGACGCTAAACCTGCCATTTCGCCAAAACTCACTCTCAATCGTTTCTTTATCTTCTAAAGGACTGATTGTCGCTGCAATCAAGAGACAAGCGCCAACTCTCCCACAGGGTTTTCTTGTCAATGTCAGCCCTTCATTACTTCAGTTCATTGACACAGCAATGTCCTTGCAACTTACCGGTATCTTGGTTCCCTAAGATAGAAGATGACTGAGAGCTTCCCGCTCCTCTGCGTCTGTCTGCATCACAGCCTGAGAATCACAAGCTAAGCAGCGGGCTTCACTTGATGCTTTATCTTTAAAACAGTGTCCCGGAACAGCCACACACATAACTGATGGCTCAGGCCTAACAAGGGACGGTATAAGGGCCTGGTGGGATTTGGACGCTCATCAGGGACCAAATTATCAAGAGGGAGCTTGTCTACAAGTGTTGACCTTTGATAAAACCCACACACTGACAACGTGTGTGGGGCTGCCCATTGTTTGGAGGTTAAGCTGCTTTGACGAGAATTTGATTCACGTGTTCCATTGTTGAGACCCGTACGAGAGAAAAAAAATGTCCTATCAATTATTTGCTAGGTAGCTTTAAACAAATTAGCCGTGATATAGAGCTAAAAAGCACCGCATTGATCTTTGCCCATCAGAATCATGTTAAAAGAGAAGTGCAGAGGAGAGAATTTCAAGAACTTGTATTGCAAAGTGGATAATAGTGAGAAAATAAAATTCTAGGATCTAATCTGCCTCCCAAGTGGGAATTTAGATATGAGTAGGACAACAAACATGCTCCACTTTCAAGTCTGAAAACCAGTAGGATTTTCTAATTGTTGCGCTTGGTGAACAAGCTTACTACTGTTAGCAATGCACGCCAATAATGGATTCCTTTATATTTTGCTCATTCAATCACTGTTGCAAGTCTTCACTTAACGTATTATTTGGAATACGTGAAGACAACAAAAACTGCAAAAGAAGCAAAAAAATAAAATAAAAAAAAATGTTTTTTAACTTGCAGTCATTAGGCTCTATTATAAATTGGCAGCCTTGTGGGACTGAAGAGTTTGTGAAAAGCCTCCAGGCTTGAAGGGACTGTTCTGTTAGTTTCCGCTTGTGAGTAAAAACGAACCACAATTAAGTCAAATTTTCCAACCGATCATTTTGCACTGCTTTGATAACAAAACTGAAAAAAAAAAAAAAAACTAAATCCTTTTGTGTTGCCGTTTAAAAAAAAATGCCTGCCAGGACAGTGGTACTTGGAAAATATTTATGTATTTACCAACATGGCATTTATGATGGAAGACTTGAGAACTGGTTTAGACCAATGGCTCTAGATCTTTCTCTACACGAACCATCTTGGTAAATATTATGTTCTTACGCACCATCATCTTGACAGGCACATACAAGGTTTCATTTTATTAATTTTAGAAAGAAGAGACATTTTCACAGAAAGCTTCAAAAGGAGAAGGAAGGTTTCTCAACAACCCCAACCTCAAAATCCAATATGGATGCCTCGCCCACATAACTGTGATAACGATCTCAATAAATCTCTCACATGCCCACAGTACTATATAACGTCCTAGAACATACACATGTGGCTACAGTGTTTGAAAGCATAAGATGCAGCGTATTGTCATTAGATTACATTACTAAATAATTAGCCAGGTAATAACACCAAGCTAATTGGCTGGTTTAATAATCTGTCATGTGATTAATTTAGTGAGAGATCCCAAAATTTACATAACTGCACTTCTCACCTGAGTAGTTTCTGATTAAGCAAAGATGACTTTGTTTAATAAAAACACCTTTGTGCTTTTTGTGTAAATTATCAGCCATAACACCATTATTAATATTGGATATCAATAGCTGAAATTTTCATATTGGTGCACCCATCCAATGTTCCAATAGCATTGCTTGTCACTACTTTGTCAAAGCAATCAAATACTGAATTAACTGCAGGGGGCATCATGCAGTCACATTGTTTTACAGATTATCCTATCAGTTATATCATTATAATTACTAAACCATCCTGCATAAACCCAAAACTAACCTGGACTTTCGTCCACATAACATAACATCAAAGTTTTCCTAATGTGAATAAAAGCTTGGCGTATGCCCAGTAATGGAATGTAATGGATAGTTATCCGTTTCTTACAGTAAACCTTGGAAACATGAGTGTTGACTGCATGATTATAGGGAATGTTTTTCCATATTCTACACTCTTGAGGACTAGAATTAAAACTGGAACTCTTCAGCAGCTGTCAAAGTGTGTAAGGCATTATTTTCTGAACTGTCCATTTCATGAAGAAACAAGGATGACAGCGAAATTATTGCAAATGTAGTTTTGCTTGTCTGGCGTATTCTTGACACTATAGTTTATGACATTACAATGACCACAATCAGAATATCAACAGAAAGACCAGGGCAAAAACAAGGAATAAACAAACAAACCAAAAACCAAAAAAAGGGCTTTTAATAAATAGCTGCAGTCTGAGCGATTAAAAAAAATGACAGTAGCTTTTAGAGACAAGGAGAAACTTGCCGTCTAAAGAGCTATATTAGCAAACTGTTTGGTGTTGAATGTGATCTACATCTTTAGACATAACAAACAGGACGATCGTGTCAAGCTCTCGGATGTATGGACATTATATGGACTCCTTTTTTGTGCCAAACTTCAGTTTGTTGCGATTATAAACTAATATAAATCTGCGAATGTATGGTCAAAGCTATGGACCGACTGTTACCACCAACAGTTGATAATAGAAGCAGTGGTCCTCCTGATTCCCAACTCTCCTCAAATGCACACGGATCAGGAGTAGTAAACATTTCAGACAAACAGACCCAGATCTGGAGCTCTACGGGGAGGATTACACAGACCGGGGCTATCAGCGCACTCCTGTTCTGTCACGCAGACATATTTTGTGTCTCTGTGGTTCCAACATGTTAAAATTACGGTTCATCTTTTTTTTGTTTTATGTAGTTTTTAAACGCATTATCTAAGTGACAGCCATTGGGGGGTCCCTTCCAGGATCAAACAGTCCATGCCTCATTTCCTGTCCACGTCTTCAATGTTCCTTCTTCTGCCGCCGTAGAGGACGCTGTGCTAGCTGTGCTATTGTAAAAACAATATACTGAAAGCCATGACGACGCAGCAGCAAGCCACCCAGGGACTCTTCCGCTCACCTGAAGAAAGGGAACAATGTAAAAATTTAAGCCTTTGCTTTTCAAATGCAAGCATTTTACTGGAAAGTGCTTCCAGAGCTAAAACATACAGACGTATCCAGGACATAGGAACATAAAAGCCGTAGCCTAACGTTAAGCCATTCTTAAATCAGAGACATCAGGAGTAAAGTTTGATGCCTAGTGATCCAGAGTCCTCTTTTTAGAGGACAGCAAGCTCCCAGAGTCTGGATGAAATAGAGCGGGCCAGAGAATCCGAGGTGCTTGAGGAACGTACAGAACTTTTCTGTAGGCGATATTTTGTGGAAACAAGTCATCTGTCCACAGTTGGCCCACTGTAAGTCAGCAAAGCCATCTGCCAGGAAATCTTAGAAGACTTTATGATTCCCGCGGCTGACAAGCTTTATGGAGATGCTGACTTTCTTTTCCAGCTTCTCCTTAACACTTCAACAAAGCCACACGCCGTTTGGATCCATGCCACTCTGGCTTCATGCTGTATTTCAGGCAAAAGATGTCCCAACCAGGTATTCTACAGTATATAGACATGCTTTTCAGTAGGACCACATTTCTTTATTAAAAATACATTTGTCTTATGTTAAGGATTATGCAATTTTTTTTCTGAAAGTCTGATTTTGTGGATTGAATCAGCTGTAAACCAGAACCATTACAGTCAAATATAAATACTAACAACATATTGTGTGTGTAAATCATCTATATAATAAGTTTCCCTTTTTGAACTGCCTAAATAAATTAACTTTGAGAATATCCTAATTTACTGAGATGTGTGTGCAGAAAACATTAACAGGCTTACCTATTCTGGCACATTTCCAGAAAATTCCTAAGAGTCTAAAAAAAAAGAAAAACAGACAACAAGGATTCGTCATTAACAGACACCCATTTTCTGAAAACTCTTATTTGTTTAAAATAAATCATTTCAGCAATTGGTATATTTAGTACAATTTAATGAACATAGCAATTTGAGTGTCAACGCACAGTGTGGATGCTTCCATTTGGCTTCATCTTTGTTTAATTAATATTGACAAGAGTAGAACTTGTGGTATTCTTTGGTACACTTGGAAATAAATGGAATTAAAAGAGTTTGTAGATTTGTTACAACATGACTGTAGTAACCAGTAGCCAGACGTTGGCTCTGCATTTTAACAGGACTGCATTCCACTTTTGAAAAAAAGAAATAAAGAAAATAGAAAAAAAAACAGGAAGGCTGTTCCAATCCCAGGATTAAAGCCATTCCAGCAAAAAGGTTGGTGGATAGCCAGATGTCTTCCCACTTCTGTTGATGGTTCAAGCCTGCGCACTACTCCAGGCCTTTGCTTTTTCCATTTTTATTTTTACTTGTTTCACGTGTTGTTTCTGCATTTTCAAATCCACATTAAGACAGGGCAGATGACTGTTTTATGCATCAAAAAAAAAAAAAAAGTAAAAATCTAGTGCCTACTCAGAGAACAGCGCAAATACCTTGCTTCTAAAATACTTGGCTAATGCACAAATATATACACACAGAATATTGCCTTGTGGTGACATTCAATGATTGAGAGCTTCTCCATGAACCAAAGCGTAGCAGAGAATGCCTCATTCCTTTCACACAAGATGAGACCATTACAAATCCTTCCATCCACCACCCTTGTCTGGAGAAACGTCTCTCCCTTCACCGGCGGCGTGTGAGTCATTGAATGAGCTTAGCTGTGGCTGTTCAGCATCATGCCAGGTTTACTGGACAAGTGAATCACAGTGTTTGCACACTGAACGATAATAAGCTTGTAGATATTAAAATGAATCCTTTAGCTACATGACCTAAGAGAGGCTTCTTAATAAATACAAACAACTTTCAACAGCCACAGTGAGTTAGAAAAGGTTTCTTATGTGAACAAGAATTACCTAGAATTTTAGAACCAGTCAGAGTGTACTGGTAAGCTCCTGCTTAGGTCGGCAATAATATAATAATACTAACAACCTCCAGGATGAGAGACCCTAGGCAATGGCAACTCCACCAAACGGTGAGTTAATTATGCAGTTTAGTATAACTTGTGTCCAGCTCTTGATTTTTTAAAACCTGTGTCAGATCATACCCAGTTTTGTTCTTGTCCAGCAGGCTGGGAGCCAGCGACCGGATGTAGGCGCAGGTACAGATCAGCAGGAGAATCACGGTCAGTAGCGACTGGAAGTTGAAAATGGCTGACTGTAAAATAAAAGAGGGAGACATATTAGACCCCAAAAAAGCAATTAAAATAATTTTTGGCAGGTTATCAACTGATTAAAAATTTGGATTATTTTCTCCCACGTTCATTAAATGCACCAAAAACTGGAAAGTAAACTTGTATCGCCTTTATTTACAGCTCAATTCAAAACCATTGTGTCCATCTAAAAAAAACAAAAAAAAAAACTGTAAAACATTTTCTTTTATGGCTAATGTTTGTAACATTTAACGGTTAAATTAAAAACAATCTATTTACACAGCTGAGTTTGTATGTGTTAAAATCCTCAGAAAGAAATTTCAATTGTCAATTTAGACTTCTAAGTAATCCAAAAACAGGTGCTGACCTGCAAAAACAAAACTGTATTTCTGGGAGAAAAATAAAAATAGCCAAACTTGGTGGAGAATTCTTTTTTGTCCATAATAAAGATCGGGACTAATTATGAAAGACATACTGTTCTTTTCATCATTTATTTTATTTCCTTTATAGTTGATATATTTGTAGTTAATGTCTCTATGCAGTGAGTCCTTGAAACCCAAGTCAAATACCTTGGTTAGACACACAATCTCAGCCAATAAAGATAATCCTGATTAAAAACTAAGGCGTCCAAATATTGTCAAATGCAATGACAACAATCTGAACTGTAAGGAGGAAAACATGTTAGTGTTACAGCAACGTTTTGATTAGCACTGTACTGTACTCTACCTCTTGGTTGTCATGATAAACTAAAATGGTTTTGTACTGTTCCAGACTGAAAAGGAAAACAGACCACATTTTGCTCAGTAGCTGAAAGTGCTTTTAACAGCACAGATACTAAATACACACCAAAGGAAGCTGTAGCAGGAAAGACCTGTGCCTGATGGAGCTGTACCAAACTGTGTCATGTCAGGCGATTAACAGCAGCAATCAGCTTCTTCTCATGAGCATCACATCTTATCTTAGAGTTATTCAGCTAGTGGTCAAGACGGTAGCAGTAACTGCATGTAAGGGTTATCATCTCTACTTTTCTTATCAACGTATATTGATTTCACAAGCTCAAAATTTGGAAAATGCAAATTTATATTTTACAGATTTGAGTCTGATCGTGCTAAATAGCTCCCCGTGTCCATCTCTGGTTAACTTGTGGTGAAATAGGCACGCTCATCCCAAAACCGCGGCGCTGCTGAACCAGAGGCGTCTGGAGTAAAAGGCACAAATATAACGCCATGCTGGAGGAGCTCAAGCTACGTGGCACACCCGAAAACATCACGGTTTCCATCTTTTACTGCAACACAGCTTTGAGCTACTGAGCAAATCCACGGCGACACACAAACCCACTCACAGGGTTATACAGCTGCGTTTGCAGTGTGGTCCTTTTCGAAAACACCGCAGCGCAGTTTGCTAAACTTTTAGCCTATTTTTCTTTTAGCTATCCAGCCTGTCGGGCTAGCATAAACTATACGGCTATAAACCCAGCAGCAGCTGGCCCCGCAGCATCTAACCAACACACACCAAAAGCAGGCTTGCATTATACAATATAAATATTCACCACGATATAAGTTGTCGCTAATAAAATGAAAGCAAACGTACCATTTTTGATAGCAATCAAAGCCACATCACACTTCCTGTCCTTTGGAATTTACGTAGCGTTACGTCACCAGTGAGGACGTACCTTACGTTGAAACGTACCGACCGCTGAAAGCGTTCACGCTGTTTGCTGATTGGCTAAGAACAAACAGCGGAACGAGATGAAGGGAGAAGGCGAGCTGTCAACGTGAGTGTGCGAGAATTAGCCACAGTTATATTTAGAACCTGCAGCGTTTGGACTGTGCAACAATTAACTTGTGCCTGTAAGTTTATTTGTTATTTTTTTGTGGGGGTGGGTGGAATCCCTGTCCCCTGTTAGTAAAACATTAGGTATTGTCTGTGTGAAGAGCGCAACATTATTTCAATACCCATGAAGCAAGAAAACGGCGCAGAAACAAACTGCAGTCTGTTATTGCTCTTCCCGCATCATAAAATGGTACCAAAGTACTTTGTCTCGCCTGTACTGCACTGGACAATCGTGTAATATAGCATTACCGGAACTAGGAAGTCGTTGTTACTTTCTATGAGTATTTTACACGCTTACAAATTACCACAATTTTTAATAATTTAAATAAGATAATTGAAAGAAAACTCACACAGTGCCTTGCTAAAGTGTTCATACCCTTTAAACTCTATTACATGTTTGCCACGTTATGACCATAAACTTGTGGTAATGTAATTTATTGTGATTTTATGTAGACCAACACAAAGCAGAGCATAAATATGAAGCCCAAGGATGTGTGTATATATATATATATATATATATATATATATATATATATATATATATATATATATATATATTTCAAATACAAATCTAAACACATAGCACACTTTTGTAAGTGGCCTGTCTGAGGCAGTGCTTTGCAGAACCACATTTTGCCGCAAGTATGTCTCGACCAGCGTTGAGGCTTATTTATTTATTTATTCTGCCTGTTCACCTTTGCAGAATCAATCTCAGTTAAATTGGTTGGACAGTTTTTTTCACGCAATGTCAGATCTGGATTTTGACTAAATTATTCCATTGTACTTTTGGGAAAAAACATTTTGTCCTGATATTTTTTCAAGGATTGCCCTGTACTTAGTTCTACCCGTATTCACATAATCTCTGTGCATTTTCCCTGTCTCTGCTATACAAAAATTTAATTACATTAAATTCAGTTAAAAAATACTTTAACCGCAAGGGGAAATTACAAGTTTTTATAACTAATGTTTTACAAGTTTCTTTGAAAAATTCAATTGAAGATGTTGACAGCTGTGGGCAAGAAGGAACTTCTGTAATGGTCAGTATAACAGTGGGTCTGAAGAAGCCTCTGGCTGAGGACACTGCTTTTTAATGACAATCTCATGAAGAGAATGCTCAAGGTTGTGTGTAATGTTCTTTATTTTATGAAGAACCCTTCTTTGCATAATCAAAATGAAAAATTCATTGAAGTTAAAATAGATTACACAAATAAAATACATTTGAGTCAGAGGTTGTGATATAACAAAATGTAAAGACGTTCAAAGGGTACTTTTGCTAGCCAGTACTTGTGCTCTGAGTTTAGAGTTCGTTCGGTCATCTATGTATTTATTTCATTTAATATTTGGTTAGCTATTTTGGTAGCTGAACTTTTTTGCTAATTTTTCTGATCCAGTTTAACTAAAAAGAAAGCAGATTTTTTTTCATTTGTGATTTGATCAAAACAAAATTATATTAAATCTCTTGTGAAACATTTTGTATACTTAACAGTTACAATTCATGTGATGTCAATCCAGTTATTAAAGATACATACTATACCATACCATACCAACTTTATTTATTAAGTGCTTTAAATTAGCTACAGCTGAAACAAGGTGCTGCACCAACCTGCAAATGATCAATAAATATAATATTTATATACACAATATATACATTTGATGTAAAAACAATTACAGAATAAACACAATAAACTAATATGGAATGGTAAAGTGCATGGGCTCACAGTCCAATGCCTCTCAAGTTCAGATTTAAATAAAATTATTTACACTTAATATCATCCAATTCAGACTTAAATTAGCAATAAAATTTTGTTCTGGAAAAAGTTTTCTCTGCTATTGTCCCATCATGACGTAAGCATAGATTTTTGCGGTCCACTTTTCGGTCAACGTTTTCACAATAAAGTCTCCTCCCTTTAGCAAGCCACACACCATCTTGATTGCATTTAAACCATGTTTTGTAAATCCCAAATTGACATTTGCTTCTCAGACACTCCTAGATCACACTTCACGCGCAAGGAAATCTGTCATACTCTAAACCACACATAATTAAAGTTTTATATATTTCACTGCAGGCATTCATGTGTAAACAGGCTCACATTCATCACAATGTGATTTGGTTTTATGGATTACAGCGTACTGACTGCTTTAAGTCCTGGCACTGTTGTCAAATCATGGTCCAAAGTAGGCACAGTATGTGCAGCACATGCTATACTTTTTGTAGTACATGCAGCCGTCTCGGAACTACACATCAAAACAGTCTGGACTGAGATTGCTTTGTATATCAGGATGGTAAATGCAGGCAATATTTCTGAGTGCAAAGTAGTTGTTTAGAATGTGTATTAGCCTATATGATTGACTTTAGATAGCTGTTTGCCAAAGTAAGCTAGTAGTTTATAAAATGTATGGAGGACAATCTTCTTTTGACTTTAAGTTTTAGGGGCATTACCTTTTCTATTGGATGTCCCATATGCTACCTAACACCAATGTGCGTGCTTGTTTCTTGCTATGTTCCTCTGGCTGGCTGCGTGTGCGCACATCTAATTTTTATTGTATCCTGTGAGCTTTTGTGTTAGCCGTTCATTGTAGCTCCGCTGCTCTCATCGTATGCTTTGAAAATGGCTGAGAGTCGCAAGAAGCAAACTGTCTTACAAGTTTCTGAGGAAAAAGAGGAAGGCCTCAGTAGAAAGCAATAAGATCAGAGTGGCTTTGGGAGATTCTTTCATGCAATGGCGGAAGAGCAGGGAGGATGATCTTGCACATACGCAGTTATCCAAAAAATGGCTTGGGCATTTCAACCGTACATTTCCAAAAAATATACTATAACTTTAAGTAGTGGAGTAACATTTATTTTTAGTTTAGTTAAAAAAAGACAAACTGCTAGATGTGTTGTGTTGCATGCTGTGTTGCATGCAGTACTAAATCCAACATTGATATAAGGAAGACCTGTGCAAGGAATTGGATGGTATCTATACATGAAAACTCTTGATTTCACCCCTTTGGTAATTTATAGCCTATTTTGTCCCAACATCCCTACATTTATAACTGTAAGCAAACTAGTTTGTGCCTATGTACCTCACCATTTCATATTAGTTTATTTTTCTCGCTAGTTCATATTTTGATGATTGATGATTTTGCTGTCACTTTCCGTAGCTACATTTACATGGACAAAAGTAATTGGAATAAAGGGCGGATCGGAATAAAAAAGTGTCATGTAAACAAGGCAATCCGCATCTCACGATTGAATTAAGATCAATCTGAATTAAATTGTAATCCGAACGAGACGGGTGGTTTATGCTGATTGATTATTCAATCAACGTGCATATAAATACTTGTCAGGTGCAAGTTATTCCGCATGTGGCAAACTGACCCGAGTGCGCATGTGCGCCCAGCGTAAACACGACGTATTTCCGCGTTGTTGAGTGGCGTTGGGAATACGTTGGGAAGCAAAACTTTTGGGCTCCCAACACAACTGTTCTGTTCTAAAAAATAAAAGAGCTCAAAATTGTTGCTTATTCTGTAATGATTCTGGCACTGGAGCTGATCCTACAGACAATTAACACACCTGTTAACTATCCACCCCTTTGCAATCAACCTCTTCTGGCTCCACCTGTCTCCAGCTGCATATAAGCTCCGTCCTAGTCAGTCTCCAGTGCCAGATTGTCTCAAGCCACCTGTTAGAGCATTCCAGCGTTACTTATTCTGCCTGTCTGTGTCTGACCCGATTCTGTCCTCCGTCACCGAGCCTGCCTGTCCCCTTAAACTGTCTGTGCCTGTGGAAATTGGACCTGGATCTGGACCTGGATAATCTCTCTGGACTACCCCCTCTGTACCTCCGCTGGAATATTGGATTCCCCGTTACCGGACCCGGACTGCCCCTGGACAAACGCCTCTGGAAAGCCCCGCTCAGCCTGCCCGACTCTCGGCCGTTCAACGTCCTGGTTCTCCTCTCAGTCAGGGAGTTCCAGCCCATTAGCGTGAGCTGCGCGCCCAGAGAGCCGACGCCTGCTCACGGTCTTTTAATAAAGTTTGTTAAAACGTCACTGACCTGTCGTGGTAGAATCTTGGGTCCAATTCTGATTCATGACATATTCAGTAACATTTCAACCGTTCAAATCCATCCAGGGCGCCTGGAAGATAAACATACTCATGTAATTCTGCTTTGTTTACTATTTTTTGTTGTTTAGCAAAGTCTGAAGTTCTTTTGTGTGTTTTTTTATGTGAATTTAATAACAGAATATTCAGAATAAAGCCAGGTTCATATACACACACATGGTCATATTTGATTAATTGTGTGCCCATATAATGGCACAATCCGATTATTTAATCCAAATACATTTTAATCTGATCGTGAAATTTTGTGCAAGTAAACATAGCTAGTGTCAACATTATTGTTAAAATGTCCCACTATAATGACCTTGTCAGGATTTAACACTAAATCAGATAAGTCAGAGATTTCCTTAACTAAGCATACAAAAATTAATTCACCTTTCTTTTTATTTAATCTTTATTTAATCAGGAAATTACTAAAGTAAAAAAAATAACATTGAAGACTTAAATCAGCACTATTCAACTTACAGACAATAAAATATAATCATTTCATAAACGTTTCAAGAATTTAACTGTGTAAGTAAAGGTATAGGAAGCATTGAGACAAAACATAAAAGCTATGTGCCATGGCATTCTTTCCCAGTTTATTTATCTGCTCCAGTTTGTGTCAAAGGGTTGATTATCGTTAAAAATGCTGACAGTAAGAACAAAGAATTGGCTTTGATGGTTTTTCTTCACTATCCATCTCCAACAGACAGTGCAGTTTATTTATTGATGTGTCCTTATGCCATTACCACAGGGTCATCGCTCCCTCACAACAGATGTTACAGTAGCTAATGAGTAGCTGGGTTCACTTTATGAGGTTAAAGTTGATGCCTTGAGCAACTTCATTTGTTCAGCCATGCCCCTTCTTAAAGCACAAAGGGTCATCCTTAATCGGTTCCATGTTTTATTTTTACAGGTACTTAAGGTTGTGCTGTGTGTGTGTGTTGTGTGTACTTGTACTTGCAGCTGAGTAAGAAAATTTTTGCTCATTTTGCTAGTATAGTGAGGAGTTTTTTGGTCAAGGTCCTTCCTTCCTTCCTTTAACCCCTAATCCAGAATAAAAGTGAGGACCATATTTTTGTCCTCGCTTTCTTCTGGGATAGATTTAGGGCTAAGGTGTGAATTAAATTTAGGTCAGGGTTAGGCATGTACTGGTAAAGGTTAGGGTCAGGGTCAGGGTAAGGCCAATGGAAGTCAGGGCATGGTTCTCAGTAAGTATTCAAAACAGTATTTGTGTTTGTGTGTTTTGTGTGCAGGATGTAAATAAGAACTTTTGTGCTGGATCTTTTCAGCATGGATCACTTTTAATGACCTTGATGCCATCCCTCTTTTACTGTATATGGCAAATGTAGAGGACAAAAAACAACAACAACATGGTTTGAGGACCTTTAGGCAGTAACTCATTGTTGTTTCCAGTTCCCATCCCTGGGCCAAAATCAAATTGATCCAAATCTAAGTGGTTTTTACTCTACAAAGTGGGTTTTATCCAGAGTACTGGGCTAGGCTGTCAACCCCCCAAAAAAGGTTACTGGCGTTAGCTGTTATCAGCGATAGGTTTACAACTGTGCTGATGCATGTTCAAGAGCTTTATTGACCTTGCTATATTGCTCTTAAATCGGACGATAATTCAATAACAATATATATTGATCGATAGCATCCCAAGCATCCCCTTATGAGGCTAACGGTTCGCAGACAAACAGATTTGCACAGGAACAGATGAAACAAGGAAATAAACCAAACATTAACCGTTACATATCATTTGGCTGAATGATATCAGTTTATCTTCCAGCCAGCGGTGAAAGCCAGTGGGAGTTTGAAAACGGAGCACTGGGAGTCAGGCATTCTCTCTGGGTGTAGCGAGCCTCGACAGCTGGCAACTGGCCGTTAGCACAGCGGGAACGGATATCTCCAGAAATGTCAGAGCACTCTTTCAATTCAGTGAAATGTTGATAAACCAAACAGATATTTAAGTTTTACACAGCTACATTCTTGCCTATAAACATTGCAAAAGTAAATTTTATGTCACAGAAAGCACAGTAACAAATGCACACTTTACTTACAGCTTTTGCCACTCTTCTCCACCCATACTGCTTAATCAAGTGTGTATTTGAGCTGCTGTCTTGGCCAGGTCACTCTTGGAAAAGAGGGTTTTAATCTCAATGAGTTTTTTTTACCTGGGTAAATAAAGGAATCTATCTATCTATCTGCTTCCGTTTGAGCAATCTGCTTCAACCCATACTTCAAATCTGGGGAAAAGGACACATTCGTTGGCAGCATTTAGAGCAGTCTTTGTTGCCTCACTGTGATGTAGTAGCCCTACAAATGCGGCCTTTCGAAGGACGCAGCCCCTGAATTTGGACACAGCATTTGTCCTGTCACCACTCTCCCCCCCCCCCCACGCAAAAACAACCCGAAACAAAACCTAACTCCTAATTTAGCTGCTTCCTTCTCCAAACTCTTTCACCTGTGTTTAAGGTAATGGAAGTAATCTAAAACACTGCCCTCTCCTTGTGAAAGCACTAATCACATGCTGGGGTTTGACCGTTCATAATAAAGTAAAAGTTAAGAGATTTGTAAAAAAAAAAAAGAAATGCAACACGTAGCTGGTCAACTAGATGGCCTTTTTAGCCTGGATTATATTGTAACCCTTTGATCAGTTTAGGTTTTAGCTGTAGAAACACAGCTGTGTCGTTGCTGCCTGACTCCCTTTAACTGCAGCACTGAGTCAGGCAGCAACGACATTTGCCAGAGGGTTATGTGGCTCAGGCTGTTTATCACTGCGGCATAATGAATCAATTTCACAGCAGGAAGTACTTCAGCGTGAGCGGGTCCCACTGTTTTTTTAAATTTCTTTGCAATAGTCTGACACAACTACAGTAGTGATGAATAGACTATTCACAAAGTTTAAAAAAAATCTAAAGGACAGAATAAACTTTCCAAAAACAATATATAGTTAGCATTATATTATTATTACCTTTAAATCTATATATTTATTGAGAATTTGTAGCTTAGAAAAAATAAAATAGCTGATCTCATTCCTAAATTGATCTGTCTACATGTTTTGTAAGCCCATAAGGTGCAGTAGAGATGATTTGGGGTAAAATGTTAGAAAGATGTCTGCAATGAATAAAATACATTAATTCTCTGACTGCAGTCAAGTAGCTACTTGTCATCAAATCTGCCCGTATTAACAGCATGTAATTACCTTGCTGGTAATAGGCAGCACACACTCCCACAAAAAAGGAAGAAAAAAGTACTTGCCAAAAGCTGTTAATCTCCGTGTGGTCCCACTGACTCAGAGAGACCCCCACCGAAGACACACACAAGGCGTTTGCTCACCAAATCCACAAAGTAAAACAATGAACCCCATTGATGCATCTGGTGGATTAAGAAAATCCTACGGCGTTCTTATGTTTTTTTTTTTTTTCAAGGTAGCTACAAGGACATCATTTGAACAGCAGGCCAATAAAACCAGCTAACCACATGAAAGGGGGATTGCTGTTTTACACATTTATAAAAAATCAGTTTGGTTTAAAGGCATGGTCTCATACTTCCACCAAATGCCAGTTTAAGCAACCTGGAATTGGCATGCACAGGGCCCCTGCTACCATGCCTGCATGGTACCAGACCAATGTTCCTCTCAGCAGTTGGTCAGGGTTTTTGATATTTTTGGTCAAGCCAGGAGTGAAGGCTCGATCACCAGGTACAGTCCCCCAATACACATGCACAATACCCTGGCTTGTGGAGAATGTCTTGGTTCTAATTAGTCTGGAAAATGACCTACTGTTATTGTGTTCTGTAATTAATCAAGATCATTGAACCAATCAAGTATGAGGTTATGGTTCTCAACCGGTGCAATTTTGATTGCTCTCTTTCGATTGGGGTCAGTCTCTGCCTCAGGTGGAGGAGATAAAGTACGTTGGTGTATTTTTCAATAAAGCTTTTCGTCAAAATAATTGGTCTAGGTGGTTTGGGCATCCGATCAGAAAGCTGTTTGGATCATTCTTGCTTGGGAACACCTTTGGATCCCTTACAATGACCTGGAGAAGGTCGCCAGGGAGAGGAATATCTGGGTTTCCTGATCTCAGATATGCGGCAGACAGCAGATGAATGTATGGAGTGTTGTTTTGAATTTGTGAATTATTGTTCTTGACATTCCGCAGGCATTAAAGTAAAACGAGAGACATGAGCGGCACAATTCGACAGATTACTCTGAACCCAGGCAATCCCTACTTCCTGAGAATTGACTGGGCTGTGGACCTGGGCGCTGGGTTCACGCTAGCGCTCACCGACGGAAGCTCGGCATGGATCGGAGAAGGTAAGGATTTAACCACCTCAAAATGGTGGTTTCCTTTGACCCGGCTACTTTGTCACCAGGTGTATCGTTCATCAGGCTGTCCACAGAATTCATGCACCTGGCTGACCCCGTCTCATAATGTTATGACTGCTCTGATTCTTTAACTTGCGCGACAGCAGGGACCTTGTCTCATCATTCTTCTTTACTCATATGCGCTGCAGCTTACAGGTGTGGAAACTATATTAAAATATACAAGGCTTGTCTTTGTTAATGCAAGCCAATGCTAATGTGAATGTGTGTGTGCACGCAAGGCTGTTTCTGCGAGTACGTGTGGGCCTATGCTCACATATGTACCGGACTGTGTGTTCTCTTAAGGGACACCTGGAAACATAACTGCACCATAGTTTCCTTGCTGTCCATCTGCAGAGCTGACAGGTAGAGATGGGATTGTGACAGTTATGTGTGGGCTTCTGGGTTGTCAATGCTTCTGTGTTTGATGTGTTAATTGGGACCTTCAAGCCAGCGTTAGCAGCTGTGCAACATCTGATGACATCCCCCCCCTGGTTTCGCTGCATGCTTCCTTTAAAACCCGCTTTCACATGCACTCTTGTGTTACTGCTTAATTAATGTTTGCAGTGTTGTTCCGCAAACTTCTGTCAACCCCGAGCTCCACACTTCTATCCCGTGCATCTATGAGATAATGTCAACACGAAAAAAGAAAAACAAACAAAAAAAAAACTTTCAAGAGAGATTAGCTGTTTGATCGGTGAATGTTTTGTCAGTTTCAGAGGATGAGGTGACAAGAGAAGCCCTTAACTTGGGAGTCCTGAGGGAGAAATATGTTGGGGATCTTCTTCAAGCTCTAACAAAAAGTGAAGAAAGAGAAGGAGGAAGGAAAGGAGAGGGCAAAGAGGAGTATTCTTTTTACCTCACCCCCGATCACAATCGTCTTTCATACCAGAAGATCTGTAACAGCATTTCGGTGAGGAGGCTTTTCAATACATATTTGTTTTTTTTAAAAGCTACCGGAATTCATAAAATAACAAAATCAACAAATGTTTTTTTTTTTTTTTTTACCATTAATGATGAGTAACTAATAGAAACTGTGAGACAGAAGACAAAACGTAAGATAGCTTTCTAAACCCCACTTTTAGACATTTTCCCAGAAAATAAGTTTAACTCAGCCAGTTCAACTTTTATCAACGTAGCATAGGCACACCAGATTTTCCTTTAAAATGTCCTGGTATTACAAAGTGTTTATGATGCAATAGACCTGAAAAGGTTCTTAGGACATTTGGAAGAGAAACAGGCCAACATTATCACAGATGTACCATCATACAGGCTTCTGCCGTTTTTCCACGTACGGTATTCCATAGTCGGTTTTACATCCCACCAAGATGTTTGTTGCAGACATAAGTGAATATTTGCCAAATTTGACCATAGTACCCAGTTCCTGTTAAAGTCTCAGTGGGGTTTTAATTTCTTTCAGTTCATTTCATCTTATTGCTATAGCACCATTTATCAACAACTATTGTTTCAAGGCATTTTGTATGACAAATAGGTTGAGTTCCTATCCATAAATACATATAATCAAATCATATCCTATAGCCTGTTCATTACTTCAACTCTTGCTTCATTTATATGTTCAGCTGCTAATTTTGATATTTAGATTAAAGGCTAAAGATTAAAGTGCAAAACGTCAGACTTTTGTTTTTAACTTACAACTTTGTAATTTGGATTTTAAAGTACAAATGGAACATTTCCATTACTTTATCTACATTGTGAGCAGCAACATCAGCAAATGAAAGCAGAAGCTGAAAAAAACTCTGCAAATTCAGTTCTTTGGTGGCCAGATAAGAAAGTTAATTTTGAAGTTTATGTAATAAAAACTGTGCAACAAAATAAGAAAAGAATATCTCTGCCATTTACTCTATCTTGTCTCTTTTACAAAACGTTACAAAACAATGTTTGACATTAATGCTCTGCATTGACTGGAACTGGTGCTGAGTGTTTTAGATCGCTGGTGAAGATGTATCAGTGCTTTTGAATCCCATAACAATATGGCCTTCTGTGTTATCAGCACTCCCTGAGGACAAATGCCTCTAACGACAAACAACAAAAATATAAAGGAGGCTTTTTTTTTTTTTACGCTGGGGGCTGTTTAAAAGATAAGGTTTATAGCTTCCCTACCTTAAAAGAGAGTTATAAAAGTTTAGCTGCCCTCAGGCAAATGCGAACAAAAATTACTCAAACTGTACTTGACAAATAGCATCCGTGATTTGCCAATAAGAGAAACATGATGAGGTAGCTACCATTAAGAAAAAGTGTGCTAATGTTAAATATTTCAAACAGTCACTATCAAACACTGAAAATGTTCAAAGGCATAAGTTAAACCCTTTTCTAAGGCTCTGTGGAAATAATTTACTGTGACTGTTTGATAAAGAGCAGGTCAAGATTCCCTGTTGATCTTCATGTGATTCCTCCAAACTAGGGGTGCCTTTACCTTTAGGGAGCAGGTCAGTAAAGGTCCCTGGGTGCTGCTCAAGAGACGCTGATCACAGAGTGAGGGCCAGAAGGTTAGGAACACAGTGCAGACCATAAAACCCTGATTTATGAAAAGGGCTCTCCATTCTTACACATCGGCTGATTAGTGACCTTTTCCTCTCCCAGCTTCCCATGACTTTCTCTATGGATTACGGATATGTTGACAACCCTGTATTTAAAAAGCACATTTGTTGTAGTAAAATTAAATGTAACTATTAAGCATGTCAATTTTTATTTAATCTGAAGCTGTTCAAGAAAGGAGTGCCTCGTCATGAACCAATCCCTTCATGACGAGGTGATTTGCAGTATAATACAGTATATAAAGTGGAAAATGTAATATAAGCAAAATGTATACACAATCTAATACAGTTTACGTAGTCACAGTAACCTTTATAAAAACCCATTTTCAATTCAGTCTGAAAAGAGAATGGCCTGATAAAGAAAACAATTTCATTTGAAAGAGAGCTACGTGAGTAAACATGTTTTTTGAGGTCAGATTTTATAGGACAACGGGCAGAGATGATAAAAAGGCAACATTTTCTCAGATAATCATTTTGTGGGAAAATCAACTCTGAATGTGCAACACATCAAACCTTGTAGGTGATGTGCTAAAGTAGGAAACTGAGCCGCGATTCACACAGACTTACGAAAAACGTCTCCATGAGTCTCCATCTCAGCTGAGGCGTTCATATGATAGAATCAGAATTTGCTGAGAGCAACATGACAGCATGCATCCATCCTGTCTTCTGGATGGTGGTGGTGATATATTGGTGAGGCACACTTTTTATCTATTAGAACCAACTCAGCATTGATGAAACGCCACAGCCTACCTGAGTACTGCTGCTGACCATGTCTATCTCATTACAACCACAGTGTACTTGTCTTCTTGTGGCTACTTCCAGCAGGATAATACACAATTTCACAAAGCTTAAATCAAACTGAGTTATTGGAACATGAAATCAAACAATCCACATTAATCTGTAGAAATTTGCTAAATAAGAATAATCCTAGTGTGATCGCCGAAAAAAAAAGAAACAAGTATGACCAAACCAAATGCAGTGGTCAACCCCAACATTAATTGATACTTATCCCTTTGCTTCATTTGAGTGTTTCATCTGTAAATACCTGCTCCCAGGTATTCAAATTGATGCTACTTTGACACTGGTGACACCCCTGAACATGCCATCAGCTCTACCCTTATCTTGCATCAGCTCCTCCTGCAGAACATTGATATGCAAAACTGCTTAGAATGCCTTAAATAACACAACAAAGCTTTAAATGTGCAGCTGACCTCCAAACGCATCGGATACAAATCTAATGTGATCTGATAACATCTGAAGTAAGTAAACCACAATCCAAAAGGACCCCACCCTACAACCCACAGGGCCCAATGAATGTGTTTCTTACACCCCATCCATCCCCTAGAACCAGTTAGGGTATCTGCAGCTCTTGTGTGTAACCTAGTGCTAACAATGTTCTGGGCGTTTAGGTCATATGACTTAAAGTAAATAGAACCCCTATTAGACACTAAAAATTGTACGTTATCTCCTGTGCATTCCAGCTCAAAGTGTCACACAACCAAACAGCCAGCAGCCAACATGTTCAAAGCCAGATACCTCACTGAAGATTAAGTGTGTAAAGTATTTTGCCCTACTATCAGCTCTTGAAAAAGTCCTGTCTGGTAACCAGCTTGCTGTTTCTGTGAACGTTTGTTTTTATCAGGAATGAACTGATTGTCGCCTCTCACTTCCTGCTCTTTATCTGGCCTCACGCCCATTCACAGTAGATCAGGGAGCTGAGAAGACAAGCTGATCTCAACTCTTGTGCCCACGTTTCTGATACCGAGTACCCGTGCAGAACCTTGAACGCTGTCTCATCGTCATCAGGCGCTCCCGCTCTACCCACTCACTTCCCTCTTTGTTAGACACAACAGATATTTAAAGACTGAAGATTAATTAATATGGCTGAGAATGTACTTTGTTACATTTTCTCACACTACAACCACACATCTCTATGTATTTTGCTTTGACCAAAAATAGAAGGAAAGTAGAACAACACTGTAAAGTGGAGGAAAATGATATGTGGTTTTAAAGCAAAATATCTAAACAGTATAGCGTTAATTTGTGTTCAGCTTTGGTGACCTAATAATTTGTTTGACCCGCATTTTGCTGCAATTATTGCTGCAAAACCTTTGTGGTATTTCTCTACCAGCTTTGTACATCTTTGCCAAATAGCTCAAGCTCAGCTGGATTGGAATGAAAAATGTACATTAACAGCAATTTTTCCACAAATTCTCAATCCCAATTGGATTTATGCCTTTAGTTTGAACGGGCCTTTATAATACATAATTATGCTTTGATCTAAACCATTTAATTTCAATTTAATGATTTAGATCTGGCCATCTAACCGTTAACCCTGGCCTTCTTATATGTCCTTGGTAAAGAAAAGCATCACAACAGTATGATGCAACCACCACCATATTTCATTATCAAGATGCTATGTTCTGGATTATGGGCAGTTAGTCTTACTCCACACATATATATATATATATATATATATATATATATATATATATATATATATATATATATATATATATATATATATAGACACAAAAGTTACATTTTGTTGTCACATGGGCCTTTACTTTTGTCATTGTTCCATTAAGGTCAGATTTGTTGAATGCACAACTATTAGATGTCCTGTTGAATTTTTTTCCACCTGAGCTATGGATCTCTACAGCTCCTCCAGTGTTACACGGACCTCCTAGCTGCTTCTCTAAGCATCTTAGTTTTGTTGAATGGCTATAAATAGCTACATATGCTTTTAAGTGTACTATCATACTGTTCCGCTCATACTATCATAGTTCAATTCTCCTTCCATGTATGGAGCATGAACTGAACAGTGTTATATGATCAAAGCTTAGGATACTCTTGTAAAACCAACCTCTACTTTAAACCCTGGGAGGCAGATCCTTTAGCTATCAGGCCAGTGGAACCAACTCCCAGTTTTGGTCCGTGAGGCAGACACCCTGTCTACTTTTAAGACTAAGCTTAAAACTTTCCTTTTTGACAAAGCTTATAGTTGGAGTGGCTTAGGTTATCCTGAGCTATCTCTGAAGTTATGCTGCTATAGGCTCAGGCTGCTGGAGGACATCAATGTCTATTTTACTCACTCTGCTGAATTCCTCCTACTGTTCTCCAATTTGCATTGTTTGCTGTTATTTCAACTTTTAACTTTTTGTTCTCTGTCATTTTTCTCTTCATATTAGGTACTCCTGGTCTGGCCTAGCTGTGACACCATCCAGGGAAGGCAGATCATCTTCCATTACCATATAACATAGAAAGGATTCCTAGTTCAATGTGTGCTTCTGTGTTTTTTTTTTTGTCTCTGCTCTGTCTTCTCTAACCTCCAGTCGGTCGAGGCAGATGACCGTTCATACTGAGCCTGGTTCTGCTGGAGGTTTTCCTCCCTGTTAAAGGGGAGTTTTCCTCTCCACTGTCACTTCATGCATGCTCAGTATGAGGGATTGCTGCAAAGCCATCGACAATGCAGACGACTGTCCCTGTGGCTCTACTCGTCTTCAGGAGGAGTGAATGCTGCTTGTCAAGACTTGATGCAATCTGCTGGGTTTCCTTAGATAGGAAACGTTTTGACCAGTCTGTACAATCTGATTGAATTTGACTTTGGAAAGTGTCTTGAGATAACATGTGGTGAACTGGCGCTATATAAATAAAATACAGCTCTAATCTTGACCTATTTGGTTTGTTCCTTGGCTTTCATGGCACTGTGTGTTCACTAATGTTCACTGACAAACCTCAGACGCCACCACAGAGCAGCTGCACACATATTGAGAATAAATTGCACACTGTCGGACTCCTTTTACTAATTAGTGACTACTGTAGGCAGTTGATAACATTGGATTTTACTTACGATGTCAGAGTATCATGGGTATAATTTCGCAATGCACGTCTGATTTTTATATGTTAAAAGTTTTAAAGCTGGACCATTCTTTTCCTTTTACTTAAAAGTTATGCACACCCATGTTTAGGTTGGGTTGAGGTTGGGTTGGGTCAGCTTTTGATTAAAGGAAGATGTAATCCTGAAAACCTTGCCACTAAATGTTGATTTAGGTCTTTAGCAGTGTTGATGGGTGAGATAACAAACACTTTGTTTTCAGTCCCCATGGTATCATTTTCACTGGGACAGTTGTGCTGCACACCTACATCAACATCTGACCTTATGGTCTGACTGAATGTCTTAAGACGGACACACACAAACAAACATCTAGACCACACACTCTGAACCACACTGCAGTACTGGATAAAGCAAAAGTTTATTTTAATATTTTAACATATTTTACTAAATTATTGGACATCAAATAAGGTAGTTTTTTTTTTTTTTTTTTTCTTTTTTTGGTCATAAAAAGTCAAAGTCTATCTCAGATGAACATGAGCTGTAAGAACCATTTACTTAATTTTTGCTCACTATCTTGTGTCTCTTTATGTCAAAGATTAGAGCACTCTCTTTCTTCAGATTTTATAAATATTTTAGGGACTGAAAAGCTTACTGTGGATATTTATCTCATTGTTGTTTCAGTCAAGGAAAAGAATGTGGCAGTGGGTTTTCCGTCACAGACAAAAGAGTCTGACCTCCCACATCTTGGCAGAAGTTGGCAACAACATGCCAAATGACCTTTAACTTTGTGTGTCTGGAGAAATAAATTGAGAAAGGAAAAGTCGACAGAATCATCGACTCCTTCGCTGTGTCCTAGCAGCTGACTGTGGTTCCTTTAATGCATCATTTACCACCATTGTTCACTAATGGTAATGCTGCTTTGACAGACTTCTGAATTTATTGATTGTTTAACATGTTCCCCTTTCTGTGCAATAAAGGTAAACCTTTGGTGGCGTGAGATGCATGTGTTTACAGCTGCAGCTCTAAGAAAACCTAGAAGCTTAAGGATGGAGAAACATGCAACCTTTGGTATTTAAAAGTCAGCAGGAGCAGAATAAATAAACAACAGCTGAGATTCATTCAGTCAACATAATCTATCCTACCCCAGGTTTAGATGTGTGTTACTGGTGCCCTCAGCTAGTTTAGTGTTGGTTATGGAAGAGTTATGCGCGTAAACGCTGTCAGTAAGCAGAGTAGAGATTCACAAAGTTCCAGGCATTATTTTGGACTAAATGTTGTACTGTAAAATGATGGATGCTAGCATTCACAGTGTTCTTTGAAGTGTGGAAATATGTGTGTGCTCAGGATGTCAGAGTTCACTGCTTTGCCAGCATCCATTATATGTGGTTGATTTATTGCCTAATGACCTTCCTCAGGTGGAGAGCAAAGCAGAGATTTAGGTCTAGATAGCAAGAAGTATAGGAGGGGGTCAAAGAGAAGATGGATTGGAGGTTAGGGGAAGATCAAAGCTTTTGTCTTTAAAAACTAGAAAGGCTTCCAATTTGTGGTAAGCACACCCCAATCCAAAGGGCTAGCAAACGGACAGTAAAATTGATCCTTTCACTGTGTAGAAATTTATATATTTTAGAATTTCTTCTTCTAATCCCTTAAATAGCGCAAAAACTTTATATATCAACTGTTCTTCTCAGTGGGTGTCTCTGCCAAGCTTGCCAAACTAAACAATCTTGGCACCCATCTACCAGATCACAGCTACATCAACATGCTGATGAGTCATTAAGCTCTGGGTCGCACCAGTTCCCTCCACCAGAGAGAACTGCACTGGTCATCTGAGACAAGTTGATGTTATTGGACACACTTTAGTTCCCGGGATCATCTTCCTTGAATTCTGGGTGGTCCCTTCTTGTCCTGATCCCATCAAGGTTTGCTCATGTCAAATCACTAGTTGCAGGGAGTGGTCCATGCAATGAAAGAGTAGCCAAGTATTGGGGGATTCAGAGCAAATGATTCATGACTGTTAAATAATCCAGGGCAGATTTTGATAAATTTAAGATTTTAGATTCTAAACTTGAGATGATCAGTGAAACTTAAAATAAAAAACTGCATAATAGTAATTTAATTTAGCATTAATAGGAATCTTTGAATCACATGCAAACAAGCAGCATAAAATTAATTGCAAGGGTAACTGAGAGACAATTTAAAAAAACAAAAAAAAAAAAAAACAAACTTATTTTCATACGTAACTCCCTTAGGGATTGGCACCCTGGGAGGTGTGTCATATTTCAGCAGTAAGATTAATTCTGCCTTGCATTAAAGGTGTCCTAAATGCCTCATAGTTATCTACTTTTTTATAAAAGCAAGTCAGAGATGGTCAGTTTTGGCACTCCATTAGCTTCTACAAATTTTGCTTTACTCTTAGCACCAAAATCATCTAGTACAGGGGTGTCCAGCTCCAGTCCTCGAGAGCCGGTGTCCTGAAACTTTTAGAGGTTTCCCTGGCCCCACACACCTGAATCAAATAGCACAATTAGCTCCTCAGTATGCAGTCAGGTTCTTCAGAGTCCTGCTAATTAACTGATTATTTGACTCAAGCGTGTCAGACCAGGGACACATCTAAAGGTTGCAGGACACCGGCTCTCGAGGACGAGCTGGACACCCCGATCTAGTATTTAGACTAGTCTACTCTTTGGTAAATAATTGGTTCTTACAACTCAGAAACATTTTTAAACTTATGACTAACAATGATGTCATGACAGCTATAACTGCTTTAATCACCTCAATGTTAGATTATTTAAATTTGCTTTATTTAGTTATCAACCAGTCTCAGTTTTCTGGTCTGGAGCTGGTTGATAATTATGCAGCCAGACATGTAAATGAAACAAGAACATAAGGTTGATTTGACATTGTTTATATAAAAAAAACCACCAGATAAAACGACAAAGCAGCCCCAGCTACCCCTCACAGTCTTGAAAACATGGCTGTTAATAGCCCTAAATTGCTCTTTGGTTTGAGTGTTCACATGCATGGTTGCCTGCCCAGTGTGTTGCTCTGTGATAGACATGATCTTCAGGGTGTATTGCACATTTCATCCAATGGCCTTCTTTGAAGTGAGACCCAGGTCTTCCTTGAAAAAGAGATTATATATTTCAATGGTGACTTCCTAGTTATGTAAAGGTCAAACAATAAAAGATTACTCAATTGATTACCTGTTACATAGAACAAGGGAAAAAGATGACAGATGAGATGCTGAATATACTAGGATGCAGGAAAACATACAAATGAAAGCAGATCTGTTGAGGCATTGTGAACTCAGTGTATGTTAAGTGGCACATTCAAGTTCAGCGAAGGAGGGGAAAACAGCTGTGTGGCCTGCCAGGACAGAATCCATCCAGGTAAAAAATGACAGCTATTTTATAAAAGCTTTTGAAGATGGTGGCTTTATTACAGTGAGTCTGTGACCTCTGTACAGCTTAGTAACGATTTAGCACCGTATGACCTTCTGCTTTTTCAGTTAGCTACTAGTTGTATGTGTGTGTGAAAATGCAGCTATTGCCAAGGCAACAAGCAAATATAGTGCAGCTTTCAGGGACAAAATTGACGTTCTACTGTGAAGTTTAGAAATTGTTATAGGTCAGGTAAATGCTTCTGTGTGCTGCTGCAAGTTTTAAAGCTTTTCTCTGTGATTTTATGCCAAAATGTAAACCAAATGAGGACTGTTTGGTTGCATCGGATGGACGTCTGTGATTCCAAAGAGCTACTGAAACGAACAAACTGAGTGTAAATGTCTCACATGCATAGTTTATTGGTGCCTTCCTAATTCATTCAGCTTTTCTCTCAGACACAAGAAAACACCTCATCCTCAAACAGTCTCCGTCTTCAGATATTCGATGCAGTGTTTGTTGCACCATAGCAATGCAGGACTTCTCATGATAACAGAAAGGTGCAAATGCTTACTCATTTTTCACTGGTAGCTGATTTTTGGAAGCTAGATGAGGCAAGTCAACGATTTCATGTGTCGCTGTCAAGACTGCAGTGCCAAGTGGACTTTCTTCAGGATTTTTTCCAGCTCCACTGGGCTTTTTTCAGTGTCAACACGTTTATTTAGACTCAGATCTGTCTTGAGTTGTCGGGGCTTGGAAATTAAGGTCATTCTTCACGGTTGGGCCGCTCCGCTACCCATAAAAAATAGGGCCATTGAACCTCCAGATAAATATAAAAATTAATATGATGCGATATTCCTCCTTCATTTTTCCCATTTTTAAATACCTCTCCTTCTTGTCTGTTTGGGTGTTCAGGTAGACTTGGGCTCTGTGGAGCTCCAGCCAGCTCCAGACCCTCTGGAGTTGATCCGAGAGATGATCGGCAAATCTCTGCAGCACAGCACAGATCTGGAGATGGAAAACTCAAGGCTGTTGGAGGAGAACCGTAGACTGAGACAAGATCACCAGCGAATACTGAAAGAGTAAGCAAAATAATTAAAAAATGTTTTGTTGTTAGATTTATGTGCTGAGCATAATTTTTTTTTTCAGTTGTGTTTACTGTTATTCAATATTTAGAATCTATAATGTCTAAAATTATGTAAATCGTGTTAAAATCACACAACATACGTATCTACCCAAGAACAAAAGCAAAATACCATATGAAGAGCCTGGTTGAAGCGTATAAGAGAGTATTATTATGTGCAGTGAAAGGAGTCCTTTACCAACATGGACTGAAAGGAGTCCCAAAAAGGAAGGAGCCATTAATCCAAAAGCAACAAAAAAAGACAGATTACTGTTTACAGATGTACTCAGGGACAAGGACCTTGATTCCTAAGTAATTGTGTTATGGCTTGAAATGGAAGTGTTTTGCCATAATGACCATTCTAAGAGGGTATGATGTTGTGGTGCTTTACTACAGAGGGTAGTGTGAGGGCTTCACAACATATTGAAGCATCATCCAAAGCATTCGCCAGGAAGTCAAGGCTTGGGTGCGAAGGGGTCTTCTAAAAGGACAATGATGCTAAGTATACCACCAAATTACTGTTTTAAGGGCTGTAAAGAAAGACACTGTTTTGGGAGTGGCCATCACAAACCCCTAATCTCAATTCCACTGAATATCTGCTGGCAGAGCTGAAAAGATGTGGACATACAAACCTTACTCAGTTACACAAAAGTATGAGCCAAACTCCAGCCAGCAAGCTTTTGATCCAAGTCATACAACTTAAAAGGCAATCTTAAGAAATGTTTAAAATCTCAACAACAAATACGTTGCTCTGGTAATTAGGAGATAGAGATAATTGTTGGTAATAATAACTGGACTGAAATAAGAGAGGTTTAGTCTGATTTGATGTCAAACAGTGAGACAAAGTGCCCTGTGTTTTATGGAGAGTATGCATTTATCTGTTTGCTCATTCATGTTGTGGTCAGCTTGCCAAAAAGGAAAAAAAAAAAGATATGCCTACCTTTCAAAACGCGTTTTAATCATCTTCTCACAGAAACATACTGTATGTTTGTCCCAACAGGCTGGAGCAGCAGGTTAAAGATAAGGAGATGTTAGAAAAGGAAATGTATTCACGTTTTGTCATGGTTTTGAACGAGAAGAAAGCCAAGATCAGAGGCCTGCAGGGTACTGTCCGGCAGCTCAGCCACACTGAAGACCAGCAGAGGGATGAAGAGAGACGACAAAGGTTTATATTGGAAAAGCTTGCTATTTTTCCTGATAACAGTGAGCCCGCACATTTGATATTCCAATACTTTCTCCCTATGTCTAATTTATCAGTGATGCCTAACTAAAAGGCTCTGGTTGATTAAAATGGTCCACTCACTATTCTTCTTTTTGAATTTTCTTTGGGGATGTATGGTAAACTAAACCCTTTCTCTAAATTGTGTAATTCCACTCAGTGACAGTGAAGCATCTCAGAGGGAAGATGGCAGTCATCCATCTCAGGAGTCAACTATCCTCATCACAGGTCTGTTGGTTTATGCAAAATTATCCATCAAAGTAATCTAGCCCAGATTTGTATCAGTCCACTTCAGAGGTTTGTTAGACAACATTAGTGGAAAAAAAATGCATCACAGAGACCAAGAAACACAACAGAGAGGTCAGGAATACAGTCATTGAGCTCTAAAGGCGCTTTAGATTATAAAATGGTATCTCAAGTTTTGAACATATGTTCAATCCATCATCTGAAAATGGAAAAAATGCAAACCTACCAAGACATGGCCTTCTATATAGGCTGGTGAAGGAAAGCATGAGTCAGAGAAGCCCCCAAGAGGCCCAAAATAACTTTGGAGGAGCTTCAGATAAAACGTCTATTAGTCAAGCACTCCAAACATCCTACATTTATCGAAGAGCATTAAGAAGAAAGTGATTGTGAAAGATGGTGTTATGCTCACAGTGAAACGTGGTGATGGTAACATCGTGCTGGTATAGTTTCCTCCAGCGGGGTTAGTCCCTGTTGTAGCAGTCAGAGGCTGCAAAAGACTCAACACTGCAGACGAGGTTGACCTTCAATCAGACCATAAACATTCCCCCAGAGTTGGAGTTGTCAAGATCAAAACATATTCATGGGTTCGAATGGCTCAGTCAGAGCCTAGATTTATGTGTAACTGAAAAGTGATCTTTCCAAACGTTCTCCATCCGATCTGACTTAGCTTGAGCTGCTTTGCAAAAAAATCAAGCAAACATTTGAGTCTCTGACTGTGTAAAGCTGGTGGAGACATTTTACTAGGCATTTACTAAGTGATTGAACTGAATACACAATGCAACTTCTGAAATTTGTAGAAACACTCAAAACCCTGTTTCTTTTTTCTTCCACTTCACAATTATGAGCTAGTTTGGGTTGTTTTATTGAATAAAATCACTCAAAAAGAAGCTGAAGATTGATGTAGTTTTACAAAATGCCAGAAGAAAGTGACACATATCTGTGCAAAGCACTGTAAAAGGAAAGGAGAAAATGAAAATCCAAGTCGAGCTTATTCCCATTATCAGTATCCTCTCTGATGTCACTCTCTGATGTGATTTAGTAATGACGGTAGCTCTTAATGAAACTCTTAAATTTTAGCTCTCCCTCAACAGATTTTACTGACCCATAAACTGAGCAGTTAAAGTTAATTTAATATTCAAGCCGAGGATTTAAGCAGCAACTTGAAAGCAGAGAATATACCCCCAGGTAGCTTGGTTCTGGGAAACACTTGTAAGCTTGCCATGATTGCTTCAACACGGCCAGCCATGAGGTGGTCTACCCCGTCCTGCATCACGCGGAGCTGACCCGTGACGTCATAAACACCCCCTTCCCTCAGCGGCTCTGCGGCCTGCTGGGGTACCTTGCTGCCTCTCTCAATGGCTGAACTGGTAATCCGAGCCAAACTCTTGCAACCCAAAGAGAAATTAACATTGCAACACGTGTAGTGACTTCAGAGGGCTGTGTTCCTAGGCTCTCCACTTTCTCTGTCACATACATGCCCTCCTCCCCTGGTCTTCATTCACACACTTGGTCGTTCAGAGCCCTGGGGGGGTTTAAGTCACAATTTGGTGAATTTACAGCTTGTCAGCAAGATCTCTGAGCACTTATCCCTCTTTGTTTTTGGCTCTTTAACATTAAGGCTTTGTTTCCAACATTGTGATGTGTATATTATTATCTAGCTTTCAAAGAAAAGATCAAACAAATTTTAAAATCTTCCCAAACAAGCCATCACATCAACATTCACGTTGTTGATGCGGAAAAATACAGAATTTGCGACCACAGCACATTGAGCCGTTTCATTTCTTTGCACAATGTGAATCTCCATCCTTTTAGCTGTTGCCAAGCTTCACTCAGATCAGACACACAACAGCAGCACAGCCTGATGTTTTAGTGCACTCTGATTTTCTTTTCCCCATTCTGACATGTTGGCCCCTGTTGACCTTTGGGCCCCAGACTGTGTTTTCATGCTGTGCAGAGCTGGGGGGGCTTTCTTTGACCCGCTCCCTCCAGGTTTAGCTTCTGATAGTGACAACACAGGAAGCATCACTCCCAATGAAGATAACAGAGATAGAGGAAGAATGAAAGGAAAGGTGAAATGCAGTCTCTCGGACGGGCTAAGCCTCTTAGGAGGAGAACCGTAATGAGGAACATTTCTTCATGGATTTAATTGTAATTATGTCAGCTATAGTTGCCTTATTTTATCTCAAAATCAAGACAGAACAAGTGTTGTTTTTTGTTGTTGTTCTGATACAGCTGCTCAATCTGGTGATCTCTGAATGTGAGCAGGCTAGTGGCAGTGTTACAGGGCAAACAGGTGTGTTTGTCTCTGTGAATATCATCAATTGCGACCAGACTCTTGAGGAATGCTAGATCTCCATAACTGATAAATTGTGCAAAATTGCCCTGGGTTGACAAAGGTTAACGGGATTACTAGATCCTGAACCAGCTACAAATGTGCCAGAGACACTGATTAGAAATCAATCTAAACAAGGGGGAAATACAGCAGCTTTACACATCACATCATTGTCTATATACAGTCTAGAGTTGTCCATTATGCATTTTCTGAATCCCAACAAGCCTTTCTAAAGAAATACTGTGATATACAATAAATAATCTGAATAAACATGTTTATGTTTGTATAATAACTGCATGTAATTTAGGGTATTTTATGGTCAAATAATTTTTGTGCTTTTGATCACCCCAGCATGGAGTGCCTTGGAAAGGTCTTACCCTCAAACCTTTCCACATTTTGTCATATTAAAACCACAAATGCTTCTTATTCGGATTAGATGTGATAAACAGGAAAAAGATGCATAATTTTAATTTTTTGTTAACGTATAGAAAGCTTAAAAGGTGAGGTGTGCATTTGCCAAACAGCCCAATTTTCTCTCTCAAAATAGAACCCAGTGCAACCAACTTCTAATTCACCTCATTAATGAATTTAGTTTGTAAGGCTAGGGAAGTTTATTTATATATCACTTTTCAGTAACAAGACGATTCAAAGAGCTGTTTGCTTGTTTGTAATAAAATCTGCATATATAATCGAGCCGTTCTATGAAGGCTTCAGAAGTTTGTTAGGGTTAGGTGATAAAACAACAACCTAAGCTTTGGACGTCCTATGGAGCACTATTTAATCATTGATCCAAAAATGGGAATATTATGGCAAACCATGACCATCCAACTAAACTGACAGACTGGGCAAAGATAGCGTTAACAGCAACTAATAGACCCGTGCTACCTCTGGAGGAGCAGCAGAGATCCACAACTCAGCTCGGGGAATCTATTTAACTAATCTGGTGGTATTGACAAAATCTGAACAAGTTAAAGGCATTTCAGTGCCTTTGGAAGGCTGTGTTGTTTTATTATGTTAACTGCTTTACCTACTGTAGTCAGGAATATACTATTGACACAACAAATGTAAATGCAACTATGTAGACATGACTTTTATGATTTATCATTTGTGTTTTGTTTTAAACAGCTCTGTGTTATCTGTGAGTCATATGGACTCTTTCTTATTGTTTCCAGGTTGTAGTTTAGCTTCACAAGGCATCTCTATCGATCAAAGTTTTTCCAATGATGAAGACAGAGAGCCCAGACGGAAGAGATGGTTGCCTAACAATCCTAACATAGGCTCTTCTGAAGAGCAGTAACGTTCATGGTGAGATTAATTTACAGTTCATGCTATTTAACTGGTTTAGTTTCCTTTCTTGGCAATGTTTCGAAACAAAATGCAAAATATGAATATAGAAAAATGTAACTTAGGTTACATTCAAATATGCAGGTCTTGACGCTCATTTACAGTTTTTTTTTTTCCCTGAAATCTTTTGTGTCTGTGTAAGTCGTTCATACTACTATTTAAATGCAACTGCCATCAGACTTCTGTCTGAACAGTTCGCAACCCCAAAATGAGAAAGTAGACATCATACAGCAGCTCACTGTTTATGGAAGTAGTAATGGATGTAATTGTTACTAGCAGCACGTTTCATTAAAAAAAGTAATAGTTGATACTGGCATCTATGTGTTATTTTCAAGTTATTGAGCAAATGGAACAGAAAATATTAAGACCACAATATAACCAGAAGATGAAAGGTAAGGCAAAAAAAGTACAGCTATTAACAACGGCTGTTTGTGGAGCCGTGACTGGTACTGCTGTGTAGACGTCTGCGTGGACGTGTGGAGGGAGCCAGGGCAGTGACACAAAAGTCGGATGAAATGCGACATGACTGTTGAGACTGCAGATGCTTTTAAAACTATCAGATACGCGTCAGATTTAATACCACAATTAGGATTTTCTTTGGAAGTGAGAAGACTGCCGTTGGGCTGTTCACACTGCAGTGAATAAGTTGGTTATGGGTCGCATATGGGCAAAAAGATCGGTCGCATTTGCCTGCAGGGTGAACGTAGTTAGTCCATAGCACCTCTCAATTTCTGATAATTTCAGAATAAAAAGACCCCAAAGGTTTATTTCAAAAGTAACATAATCATTTTAAGTGTATAGTAGTAAGAAATAAAAAAATAGCAGTTGAAGATATGCAGTTCTCCTTTGAAATATTATTGCCCATTAATGCCATTTATTATGTTTAAAAAAAATTGAGTCATTGTTTAATCTTTTATTACTAATTAAAACATGTTACAAGAATGTAAAGAATGAATAATCAAATAGTTATAACTATTTCGCCTAGTGTATCAGTTATATCAATAGATAAATGTGTTTTGCAGGATAAAGACAAAAGCTTTCAGTGATCATATCCATACATCTCAGTGTACTGTATGGCATAGGATACTTCTAGTTTTACTTTCTTCTAGGGCTGTCATGATTCATCGAATAATACGAGAACCTAGATTCATAAAATTCATCGATGCAAATGATCTGCCTCAAAGCTTTGTTACATTGTTTATTTATTCAGTGCATGTTCTGGCCAGCCGGCTAACGCTAATGATAGCCTAGCCAGCTAATGCATGGAATGCCAAGTGTGGCATTCCATCGCTATGAAGACAGAAAGCAACGGGCAAAAAGTAGCACGGATTAAGAGAACTAAAGTGTTAAAGGTGAAGGGACACTTTAAATTTAACAGAAAAAAACCTGCGCAGCAAGAATCCTGGTATTGACTGAGGCTCAATCTGAATACCATAATAATAGCTTCTAGCACCTGTTCCTAGCTCCTGTTGCTTGACCTTTAATAGCAGTAAGAACCCTATAATGGATAGGAAAGGAGCTTCAGACTGCTGTGGCGATTTCGGACAGCCTTTAACCCCAACATCATTATGTGTTACATTACATGATGCAAGTCAAATCCAGGCCTACAGCCTTCCAGAAATGAACTACAAAGTGTGCACACTCCTCTCTCCGGACATTTTTATTGATCTCTGTGAGGGGGCTGTGCTGATACGTCATGTCACCCAAAGGATTGTGGGATATCTTAGCGCCGGTAAGGGACGTCGCAGGGTTCCTAGGCAATACTGGCCATGAGAGGGAGCATACAGGCTTCTTTTTCTACCTCCTTCTTTACTGACTGCACTATTCGGACAGCACTTATCGCACTTCCGCTTTGGCTAAAGAGTCCTTACTCTGTAAGGGTATTCGGATTGAGCATGAGCTTCTAGGTGCCGAAGACTAGCGCTTCTACTCGCTCCTCAGCCCCTACAGTTCCTCTCTCGTCTGAGCCTGTTTTGATTGGTCAACATGGCGGCCAAACAGCCAGTCACGTAAGGGCCATACCATTATGTGAAAAAAGAGAGGGGTGCAGCAAGTGCAGCTATGAGTAGAGGGTGAGTTTGTTAGGTTGTTCTGTGAAATAACTATAAGGGACAGAAGAAAACAAAGCCTCTAGTTCCAGTTTAAAGGTGTTGGGGACAACAAAGCAGAGCTCCTTCACTGCAGAATGAAAATAACTTTAAGAGGAGGTTCCACTACAAACCTGCAGAGACATATCAGAGCTGTCTATCTAGAGGAGAGTTTGGTTTTGGCTTTGTTCTTTGGATGTCTTTGCAGTTGTTGTTAATTTGTGCAACAAAAAAACGTTTGACTAAACTATTTCATTGTTCTTTGAAATCAACTGATGTTTTTTTTATTCCATTGTTAACTTGAACACTTAATTGTTATCTGAATATGCCTTACTATCTATGAATAATCAGTTTTTCATTTCTCTTCTGCTGTACAGCTTAACTTCAAATTTATCAAGTAATTATGTGACAAATCTGTGTACATTTTTATCCAATTATTCAATTACTCATCAGAATAATCGATTACTAAAATATTTGTTCATGACAGCCCTACTTTCTTCTAATCTAGCAAACTCATAACTTCCATCCTCCAACTGTGTCTGCCTGTGGCTGCCAATGAATGACTCAGACAATTGCAGCCCTGTGTGTGGTGTGGCACCATTCAGCCGAGCAGTGTCAAAGCAAGACGTTTTGAGCTCCATTCAAAAACTGTTTTTTTCTAGCCAGATTTCACTTTTCCTTGCTCTTTAAACGAATAACAAGGGTTTTATGACAACATGCTCAATAGGCTAATATAATTCATCCTAATAAGATCTGAGTCAAATTCACAGCACAAACCAAAACATTGTCAGCCAAGAAAATAGATTCCCAGATGCTCTCCCATCTTCTATGCCAGATTTTTTGTCCATCAATGTGAAAGTAGCTCTCAGTAAAGCAAATCCCTTTTATTCTTTTTAATTCTTACAATTTCCTGCTACAGCATTCGTTAAGTTATGCTTGCCTCTTTTGATTACTAAATAAGACGCTTTAATGTTGTTATCTTTTCTCCAAACCTCCTGACTGAACCTTAACACAGGCCTTCATGTTCTCTGCAGTGTCTTCTGGAGCTGATTGTGTCACCTCTAATAAAATGGACAACATGGCTGGGAATCTAGAAACGGATTATGGATGTGGTTCTTCAGGATTTGGTTTTACTGGCTTCCCCCAGCTAATTTATTGCTGCCTATAAGTTCAGCACTTGTACGGTGTAAGAATGAAGGATCTAAGTTCCCCACTAGGGGTAAACCAACCACTTACAGACCAAAACTTATTTGTTAATGTTTTTGTATTTTTTTTTTGCTTTTCTGTTTGAAAATAAAAAAAAAAAATGCGACCATTTGACCTCCACCTTCTTCTTGTTTTTATGTACCCTTTTATTTTCTGGAAATATGTGACCAAAACAACCAAAATGGTTTTCTCCAGGGGGGCTAATAAGGTTATTTAGCTCTCTAGTGTTTTAATTTCCACACCTTGTCTTTTAACTCAGCTACCAGCGTTAGGTCCTGGTGTCACTGCCGTCTTTATGCCGTGGCCAAAGCACCAACCTTCGGGGTCTATACCTCATCTTTCTGCCTTTGGCTTTTAGACCCTCTTGCAGTCCTTTGTTATTTTGATGATACCTTTTTGTCTGCTTAAATCCACGGGTGGCCGCCTGGTTAAGCCTCCCGCAACACATTGTTGTTGGTGCAGTAATCCCCAGAAGAATGTCCCACTCTCTCCTCTTCACTCTTCATGAATTAGGTATTTTACAAAGAAAATAGAGAAGAGTGCCAGAGGTTCATTTACAAATGGGTGCAGGACAAGATGATGAGATGAAGTGGGGACAATTTGGAGACCACTCTGAATATTTTAGTGGTTTTATTCTAAATTTTGCAAATAAGTTTGATTATAAACATAACTATTGTGAGGTTCAGCTTGTCTGTTAAAAAGGACATACATCCAGAAGTGTGACTGATTTATTGATGTAGCTGTAGGTATTGTACTGTGCGGACATGCAGTCATGGCGAATCGAAGAAAAGTCCTTTTCAGTTATTTTCTGTTATAGTTATTAAAATAACCGAATAGAAAAAAAAACCTGAGGCCACTTTGCCAGGTTCCACAATTGTCTAAATCTTACCTCAGGTGTACAGAAATACACAACAGTTTCTAAACTGTTGAGAAAAGATTAATAAGCTGTGTAACTAACTGTAAACTAAGTACACCCTCACTGCTCATGTACAGTTTTTAGGGTAAGGTGGCCGCCAAGGGCTGCTAATCAAGTGCTTTTGATATATTAATCATCAGGAAGTCTAAAAGATAAGATAAGATAGGCTTTATTGATCTCACAGTGGAGAAATTCACTTGACACACATCGGCTTAATAAACAAAAGAAGGTGCCAAAAGGAGGAAAAGGTGCGTAAGGTATAAGGTATATAAAGCAGGAGTTTTGCAGTTTTCTGGTCAGTAGCGTAAAGATTTGTGCTAATCAGGTCACGATGCTAACATTTCAAGATATTGATACTAAGAAAAATTCCTAATACCTTTTTTGATAGTGTGACAACATTTCTTGAAGGCACAGCAAAACTATGAATGATTACAATATGACAAAGTTAATGTTAATTTTCTTTATTAGGGCATAACCAATAAGTAGGGAATAGTTCAGCCATCGTTTAGAGAAATATAAGATTTGAATGTCACTTTCCTGTTATCAAATAAACAGACAAGCTAAAAGTCAAAAGCTTCATCTAAATTTGTACTAGCCTTATGTAGCGATTAAACATTTGACTTAATAGCTTAGATTTTCTAAGTTGCATATGAATTAACTCTGGACTTCAGAAACAATGTATTTTGGGCAAATAACACCAATATTGAGGTGTAGGCCCAAAATGCATAGAACCATTTTTGCACAAAACCCCCCCCAGCACATATCAGCACAGACACCTATTATTATCTGTCAAAGATAGTGGTGGAGAGTAATTTTGGGCCTTAACTGAGTTGGCCATTAACTCTCCTGCATGCCAACAGGATTGATCATATAATTGTTCTGGGGTGCACTTTGTGTATAGCACATAGCTTTTGGAATTTGAATGTGTTTTTATTCAATGGCTAATAATTTTTACACTCAAAGTAAAAGTTAAACAAACTTAGAACTTGGATTTTTAGCATTTTTAAAGTAAGATATAAGGGTATTTTTTAAGCAAAATGTCAATTACCTGAATCTCTCCGCAGTAAAGGAGCTTTTTCTATTCTGTTCGATTTCTATATTATATGTTTAGAGTCATGTAAATTGCTTTATGATTGTGGTATTCAGGAATTATGTATGTAACCAGATGGCCTGTTTCCAAGGGCAATCTACATCTATCAACTGCACACGTGCTCATGCAGCTGAAGGGGTTAATGATGTTCAGGAAAAAGCAATGATGGCTGTGACAACCTCAGATAAGTATTTAGTCACTTGCTTATCATCGTCATTCACTTACCAAGTGCACCTGTAGAATTCCCATCATCCAGAGAAATGACAGGAGTCTTCCTGTTTCCGTGCCACAGAGCTGCAAGGAGACAGAGCAGTCTTTGTTTCATGCTGGGCTGTTCAGGACTCTCACCGCTCTCCACCTTACAGTGTAATGTCTGAAAACGGCTTGGCCTCATACAAACAGTTTTTTTTTTAAAAACTAAAGATGACAGCCCCCCTCTCTAAGATCTATCAACAGAGACTTAAAATCTAAGAAAACCCAAACAGTTAAATTATTCAATACATTTACCAATTATCACAGTTATTGGTTTAGATTAGAGCTAAAAATTATATTGCTTTGTTATATTTCTTATGAAAAGCATTTTGTTGTTGGATTGAGTGTGTCTGTCTCTATTACCTCCTGCAGCTTTACTTTGCTTTACAGTTGGTAGGTTTGATAGTTCAGGGATGTAGTCTGAAACAGTGTGAAACCTTTGGCGAACATTCCCTTTGAAGTGCAAGCCTTCAGTTATTTGTGAAAAATAATGTGTTATGGTGGGTTTTGTGTACTCTTATGCAGGCACGTGGGCAGACATTTTGGGGTCAGGTGCTCAAGCCAATAAAAGGCATCCATCACTAAATTAATTAATAAAACAAACAAGAAAATCACAGTAGGATATTTTGTATTTAACTTACATATTTATGTTTGATGACAGTTATAATATGTCTTATCAAACAGGGTAACTCAATTAGTCAAGTGGAGTAATTAAATCAATACCAGGTAACATCAGACAGAACGGCCATATTTTGCATATTATTACAGCTTTTCTCTTTCAGGGGTAAGCACAGCAAGTCATCTGTCTCCATCTGACACTATTTTCTAAATCTTCTCTCACACCAACTACCATCATCTCCTTTTTCACTCCATCCACAAATCTCTTTGGTCTTCTTCTGGGCCTTTTTCCTGGCAGTCAAGCCTCAACATACTTCTACAGATGTACTCAGCATCCCTCCTCTGTACATCATGGTTCCACTTGGGTCACTCTCATTGACACATGTATTCAATCTTGCTACAGCTAACCTTGAATTATCTCCTTTCCAGGGTAAAACTTGATCTCTTTTGATTTTCCACCCCCTGTTTCCTTCTCTCACTGCAGATCACAATGTCATCTGCAAACATCATAGTCCATGGAGATTCCTGTCTAACCTCAGCCTGTCCACCACCACATCAAACAAGAAGGGGCTCCAAGTGGATCCTCAATGCAGCCTCACTTCCCCTTGAACTCCTCCGTCAAATCTACAGCACACCTCACCACTTTCTTACAGCTCTCATGCATATCCTGCATCACTCTAACATACTTCTCTGCTGCTCCAGACTTCCTCAAACAATACCACAGCTGCTCCCACGGCACCCTGTCATATGCTTCCTCTAGTGCTACAAAAGCAGATGTACTTTTTCCTTGCATGAAAGCATACATGAAGATCTCAGATGCTCACATCTGACCTCAGTTTAGCTTCCACTACTGTTTCCATTAAATTCATTGTATGTCTCATCAACTTTATTCCTCGGTGGTTATCACAACCGTGCACATCTCCCTTGTTGTTGGTACCAGCACACTTCTCCTCCATTCCTAAGGAATCTTCTCGCTCTTACATACTTACATACCTCCACATGTGTATCATCAGGATCAACTGCCTTTCCACTACTCTTCATCCTTTTCAATGATGTCCCTACTTCATCCTTAGTGATATTTGCTACTTCCTGTTTCAAAGTAGTCGCTTCTTCTGCTCTTTGTTCTCTCATTTTCCTCGTTCGTCAACCCTTCAACGTACCTCTTCCATCTTCTCATCACACTTGGTGCAACTATACATTTCCATCTTGATCCCTAATCACCCAAAATCTGCTTCCCATGTTTGTCTGTCTCTCACCAACCAGTATAAATTCTTCTCTCCCTCCTTACTGTCCAACCAAGCTCTATATACCTCTACCCTCACTTTACTCTGCATCTCTCGGTACTCCTGTGACCATATTCACAATGATTCTCAGAGTCCTCTTAGAGAGCTCCTATCTTAGCCTAAAAATTTCTACCTAGGAGTCTTAACTTAAGAGTGATTCCGATAGCTGAGAGTGACTCTGAGTAGGGAGATGACAGAAACTTTTATCTTAGTAAGAGGAGTGGTTGACCCCGTTGCTAGGGGTGATACAGTCTTTTAAGAGCTGCGATTGGTTGATGGTACAAGAAAAAACACACAAATGTGCTCCTAGTAATGAAAAAAGAGAAATTTAACCGATTTGACTGGATTAAGAAATCAATGACATGATGAAAAATCTTAAGTTAGATAATTGTCACCCAGCATCAAAATGTTTTAACACACTTCATTTATATCCACATCATCATTTTGATTTGCTTTTGTTTACTTGCATTACATTTTACTATTTAATCTATTTGACAATGTGCACTCACCTGTTGGCATTTTAATGAGATCGCCTGCTAGTATAAAGCGGTTATATTTGGCATAATGATCGTCATCAAATGGAGAAAAAAAGATGGAAAAAAACCGAGAGGAGCAGTGGCTTTGTCTACATAGCTTTGGAACGCTAATAGAGAAGTGTTGAAACTTAAATTAGTCCCTGGATCATAGCACAAATAGACAAACGTTCATTACCACAGAACAATGCAGCTCCATCATTTTCCTTTTCTGTCCAAAACTTTGCAGAAAATTGTTTAAACCCAGCTGAAGGCATATTTAGATGAAAATAGAATGTTGGAAGTATTCCAGTCTGGTTTTAAAACATTTAGCACTGATTCTGCTCTTTTAAGAGTTTTTAATGATATAATTTTGGCAATGAATTCTGGAAAGTGTTCTACTGGTGCTTTTGGATTTGACAGCTGCTTCTAACCCAGTGGACCACAACATCCTTATCTCCAGCCAGGAGCAGTGGGTGGGTATCACTGGCTCTGCTCTACTGTGGTTTAGGTCCTACCTCACCAATAGCAGCTTCTGTTTCATGTTAGATAATTTTAACTCTGCTTCAGCTGCCCACCCCTCGGAGATCCCCCAAGGGTCCATGCTTGGTCCTGTCCTGTTCGCTTGGTGATTTTTTTTTTTTTAGAAGCATGCAATGCATCCAATTTCATTTTTATGCTGAAGACTGCCAAGTCTATTATCATCTGAAAACATAATGGTTCTGTTCAACTTCTACTTGATTGTCTGGAAGACATCAGGAGATGGATGGCTCTGAATTTCCTCAGTTTTAATAGGGAAAAAAGATGGAAGTTATGCTTTTTAAATCCTGCAGTCCAAACAATGTTCCTTTATTGGAGCTTTCCTCTTTGGCCCCATATGAAAAGTCCAGTGTCTCTAATTTAGGAGTAAAAATGGACCCTAGCCCCAAACCTGTTGCACATGTAAATGCTGTGATCAAGTCCTCCTTTTTTCAGTTGAGGCAGCTGTCAAAGATTAGGCATGTAGGTCATGTGTTATGCATGGGTGCTACTTGTATGAAAAGTCAAGTGTTTTCAGCAGTTGTAACACCTACACCCCCCCCCCCCACACACACACACACACACACACACACGCACACACACACATTTTTTTTTTAAATTTATTTTAGTTTTTTAATCTTCAAGAGATGTTTGGCGAGAAATCAGGGCATGTTTTCAGAGGAACTATAATGTTTAGTATCGTGGGTAATTTTCACCAAACAACTCAGGGAATTCCACAAACTCGGACATGTCTGTCTTTTCCCCCCTTGTCATGTCCAGCTTCATGGCAAGCAGAAAAGCTCTGACTGCCGTAAATATGCCAAACATATTTACTTTACCAAAGGACAGTACTTGTCTGGCTGAAGCTATGAGCCAGAGGAAAAGTGTGTCGGCTGCAGCAGGTGGGTCTGGAGCTCTGCATGAGGGCTAAATGGAGGAGGTTGAGGAAGGTGGCGCAATGTCTGGGCCTGTCCTATGTTTTAACTATTCCATGGGGGCTGCAACTCTCGCGTGCCAACTCTTGCATGCCAGTGTATATCATATTCTCAAAATTTGCAGCAGTGACCCAATAACATCATTACTTTGTCTAAGGCTAATTATGCAAATGATGTATGTCGGCTGATGAACATTAAATAACCTTGGAATGTCAGGTACTTGAAAATGAGAGTCAAACTGACAGCATTACCTACTTACTTTCCATTCATCAGTTTTTGGGCTAGCCATGCTCATTTGTACATTTTAAATGAAATACCCAAACCATTTTGTACCTGCTTTCAGATCATAAACATACAACTACGAGTGCCTCCTCACGGATAATTTTGTCCTTTCACAACACAACTTGATCCACTCGATTCAGATCATGCAACGGTTGAGGCGGAACTAGAGGGGCATGACCTGCAACCTGTTGCCTTTCTGTAACAACATTACCTCCTGGGCAGTTGTGTCCAAGTTGAAAGGACTTAGGGACCATATAAATTCAGTTTAAAAAAAAAAAAAGAAAGAAATACATTTCTTGTGCATTTTTATTGTATCAGCTTGATAATGAACTCAACATGCAAGATTTACGTAGAAATGGGATCTTTAATTCATTGCAGATCTAAAATGTAAAAAAGGGTCTTGCACGATGACATTATTCTAAGTCAGGTTAACCATTTCATAATTTTCGGGGTTGATTGTTTTCCTTTTAGTCTAAACTTGGCAACATGAATTCAACATGGTCACTCTTTCTTCAGCAGTGCTTGCTTTATTAATCAGGGAAGTGAGCTTTTGAGTAAAAGTTGCTGGATGTTCTATTTATTATGAAATTCAAAAGAATGAAGAAAACTGTTTGTGTGGGATCCAAGTTTTTTGGAAATTCTTTTAAAATTTTACTTGTCTATAAAAATGTCACCCTATAAGATAAAGAAAGGGTCCCTCTGCATCAACCACCTGTGCATGCAGGCCAGATGTGCTCCATTGAGGTCGGGTGCTGCATGAAATCATTCAGAGGGATGCAAATGGCACCCTGGTCACACTCATAATTCCTCTCACCCGCACAGCTCTGGTCCACAAACCTCATCAAGACCGTCTGTTCAAATGTATGCAGTGCTTTACATACACACAAAGTTGTTGTGTGGTCCATCCTTAGCAATTCCTTATCTGCATCAGAGTCTGTGGATTAACAGATTTCTCAGACCCGACCGACATTGGGAGATATGACGTCTCCCTTTATGTGCAGAAACACACTCAAATTGCTGCAGCTGCATTCTTTTTGCTCCATGCTACGTCATACTCATTCCACAATCCCATATTTCTCCTTACAGTTCCATGTGGTTACGGTTTACGTCAGCCCTCATTTTGTGTCAGGGCTTTTTAGTTGATTGTGAGGTGCAAGAAATGTGTTTAAATCACGAATGAAAGGACAATCTGGAAGTAGTCATGATTCCAGCTTTAAATGTTAATTTTCTAGGGTAGTGTGAATAATGTAACATTCTATTGTCATAATAATCTCTCACAAACTCTTGAGTGGGTTTACTTCACAATTATGTGGTCATCCCTGTTGCTTGTGTATGTTTTTTTGTATTATACATTTTCCTTCCACTTAATTTTCCATTATTAGACTTGATAACAGCACTCTGAACAGCAATCTTCTTTACTAAGGCACTTTTGAGCCATACCCTCCTTGTGCAGGGTCTCAGTGACTGTCTGCAGGACAACTGGCAGACCACCAGTCTTTTCCATTAATATATAGTCATAAATATAAAATTGTTCATATCAGTCTCATATTCTAACTAACATATTCTGACTAAATCTCGGGTTTTTATTAGCTATGAGCCACACTCATCCAAAATTGTACTTATTACCTTGTAATAGGTATTGTATATTACTAGTTAAATATTTTATATAAATAAATAGACTTTTCAGTAATATTCTAATTTATCGCTATGCTCCTGTAAGTGAAGTAGTTGGGTGCCCTCACACAAGTTGTCACTCATACTGACACTAGAGATAACTCCATTCAAAGCTTCTTTTGTTGTCTGAATAACGTACAAATCCCCAATCATGGCCTTCTCGCTTCAATGGTTTTGAATAGCCAGTGGAAAAGAGTAACCCCCTCTGTTCCGAAGTGCTCGTTAAAATATCCTTTTGATCAACACAAAAACCAAGTGGTTTCTCTTATAGCTGTTGGTGCTCACTGATTGTCTAATTCTTTGCATTAACCTAAAGGCTGAGCAAATTTGAAGAGGAAGGCAGTAGAACATGAAGTATATGATAATGATAGCTCTCAGAGGGACATAGTGATCAGGAGCATCGAGTATATCTGACTGAATGTATCCAACATAAGATTTTATTAGGCTTTTAAAGAGTAGTATTATTTATGTCACTTAAATGATAACTTAAATAAATTGTGCAATAATGTTTGCCAGTGTTTTGGGTTGGGACACTATTTTGCTTCTAAAAAGGCAGTGATCTACAGTAACAGCTTAGCTTTAGTGTGCAACCCTGAGATATCAGTAAACGACAAACACCAAGCTTTATGCATCAGTTTAAAATGGTATTCTGAAAATTGGAGCCAAGAAAAAAACAAAATGATTTTGCGTCTGACTTGATTTTTTCTCATGGCTGAGAATACTTGACATGACTTCACATTTACTTTACACTTTACATTACTGGACTTCCTCTTGGTGTAAGACCAAAAGGTTATCAAGCTATCCACAAAGGTTTTTTTTTTCATTTGTGTTGCACATTGGGTGCTGGCTCAATAACCCATAGTCTCATAACCCTTGTCTGGAGAGTTAAGGAAGGGAATATGACTCAGATTCATTTTTGAAAGTATTCATTGTTTTTTATGTTTTTGTGTTGTTTGTTGGTTGAGTGTATTTGATTTTCTTTTGTCTTCTTTATTTAATCTTGTCTTCTTTAATTATGTTTTTCAACGCTTTGTTACTTTTTGTTATCATTCTTGTTTTGCTGGTATAATTTTCACACATCTTCCCATTTTGCTAATAGCCAAACGTGTGTTATATTCATTGAATTGTATTGTGCCATTTTCTTTCTCAGTACTTTCACAAAAAATTTCTTGTTTCGCTCACCTTATTTGTGCTCTGTTGCATGTTTTCTGCAACAGACTGTTTTCACTTCAATCGTTGCACTGTGTCTATTTTTGTTTTATTATAAAGTATTTTGTTTTCCAAGAGTTTCTGAGTGTGGAATGAGATCCTACCATCATATACAATTCCATTAATAGCAGATATGGCTTCAAAGGGGCCGCATATTTTGACCATAAGAAGAATACACACAAAAAAAAACATAGATTCATCTTAAATATTCACCAAGAGTTTGTCCTGATAGTATTTACTTGGTCTTTTTTTGAGCCTGAAAATAATTTTGCATTGGGCGCAATTTTCTTATACATACCTTATCCAACCATGACATTCCACTTGTCTTAGACAGCAGCAGTCACTGCATTCACCAAACATATCTGTTTATAGTGATGATTAGCATAAATATTCCATCACCAGCCACCGTAGAACTCCTCTATGCGATTAAAAAAATTGGAACTGTATCATCATACGAGGGAGTACTGAAAACCACTTATTGACAAGGTCAAGAGAAGTGGAACGCCACATCATGAATCCCCTGTGAAAACATTCTGACAATGGATGAAACAGCATTTCAGTTTAGAACAGGTTGTATTCTTAGAAAGTCCATGATTGATAACATGATCAATAACAGTTGCCAGAATTTCTTCTGAAACTTGAGCCCTTCCAATCCATCCACCTTGCACATGGACTCCTCTACCTCTTACTCTTACTCTCTCTCCATTCATGCTGGTAAAGAACAACCCGGATGTGGCACATTTTAAGGGCCGCAGACTGAATGTTAATTGATGATTTGTGTGAAAGAGTATCAAACAGGTACTTCAGTGATTTCATGATGATCTAGGTGGCTTCCAATAGTTAGGAATAAGTGATGTCTGTTTGGTTACCCTAGCTTAAAATATGGAGTTTGGACTGCTTGAATGCCCTGGGCTCACAATGAATGCAGTGCACACAAGAAACCCCCCCCCCAAAAAAAAAAAAAACAATGTGTCAACTCACATCAGTTGCATGCAGTTGCGGGTCCGGTTACCGAGGCTGTGTGTGCTGCTGCAAAAAAATCTGGACGTTTGACCGGACGCCACAGCGGTTACCGGATCAAGCTCCTGAATTTCACGAGCTAAACAGGAAACATCGGATGCTACACAGGAAAAAGCTCTGGTGAATTTCAGAATCAAATCACACCACCAACTTACCAGCTTGACTAGTGCAAACAAAATGACAAAGTAGAAACACGAGGAAACGGTGGGTTTTGGAGGATGAAATAGGATATTGAAGTGCACGGATAATGTGTTTTGACCTAAATGAACACCATAGCTGTTTTTATATAATTTTTGAGGGATAGCAACAGAAAGGACCACATGAACTTCTGTTCCCGCCAGCGACATTTCCGCAGCCGGAGTCGCAGCTGGCCACTGTTTCCCAAGGAGAAGTGTGAGCGGGGGTTCTCGGCAAACCGCAACTGGATCAGGACCACAATCTGCACCACATTCAATGAGAGGTCGGGGTAACACTTGAACTGTTTTGCAAAAGTGTGAGTAAATTGTGTCAATCCTATGAGAAAGAGTTCAAATATTTGCATGAGGTGTCTTCTGTTCTACTGGGATAGTGATGATGAAAACTGAATGAATCCCAGTTTCTTTAAGGCCAAAGAAATCAATAAAAACTGTGATATGGTGGTAATAATCTTGTCCCCCCCCCCCAAAAAAAAACCCCCCAAAACTTGTAAACACCAATAATGTTTTTTTTAATTGTACTATAGTAATGTTGAATAAAAGTATAAATAAAAAAAAAAATCCAAATTATAAATATAAAAGTTTGTTGGATCCAACATCACTATAAGAACATTTGATTCTTTTGTTTTGTTTTTTGTAAGATACAATTTTTAGCATGGTTGATAGAAACTGTACTTTAGTTTATCACAGACAAACAGATAAGATAACATGCAGTAGATAAACTGATGAATGGATGGTTAAAACATTTTATTTATAGGCCTACTGTTACAATCTATAATTTCAAAGCACTGTACATGTATAAGTTTCCATATTTGTGAGAGAGTTGTAATATCTTGTTGATTTTTTTGTTGGTTGATACTAAAGTAAATAATAATTATATTCAAGAGAAGTTTGACATTATTGGATTATTCTTGTCGGTCATGACCCAAAGCTCGTGACCATAGATGAGGGTAGGAACGTAGATCGACCGGTAAATCGAGAACTTCACCTTTTGGCTCAGCTCTCTCTTCACCACAACGGATCGGTACAGCGCCCACTTCACAGCAGACGCTGCACCAATCCGCCTATCGATCTCCCGCTCCATCTTCTCCTCATTCGTAAACAAGACCCCAAGATATTTGATCTCCTCCTCTGGGTACAGTACATCCTCCCCAACCCGGAGAAGACACTCTACCCTTTTCCGGCTTAAGACCATGGTCTCGGATTTGGAGGCACTGATTTTCATCCCGGCCGCTTCGCACTTGGCTGCGAACCGCTCCAGTGAGAGCTGTAGATCACGCCCTGATGAAGCCAATAGGACCACGTCATCCACGAATAGTAGAGACGCAATCCTAAGGCCACCAAAACGGATCCCCTCAACACCTTGGCTGCGCCTAGAAATTCTGTCCATAAACGTTATGAACAGAATCGGTGACAAAGGGCAACCTTGGCGGAGTCCAACTCTCACCGGAAACGAGTCCGACTTACTGCCGGCTATACGGACCAGACTCTGACACCGGTCGTACAGAGACCTGACAGCCCTTATTAAAGGGCCCGGTGCTCCATACTCCCGAAGTACCCCCCACAGGATCCCTCGGGGGACACGGTCGAATGCCTTCTCCAGATCCACAAAACACATGTAGACTACTTGGGCAAACTCCCATGCCCCCTCAAGAATCCTGCTGAGGGTATAGAGCTGGTCCAGTGTTCCACGGCCAGGACGAAAACCACTTGTACCTTTTATATTGAGCATAAAAAAATACTTTCGGATCCTGATATGTACACAACACTTTACATGGCCTTGGAATTGAGGGTAAAGTAAATCTTAAGCACATATTTAAAAACTATAGTAGATGTTTTTTTTTTTGTATATCAGCTCCAATTAGATGAAACATCCTGACTATAAATGACAGAGAGGCTCCAGCTTTAAATAGATTTTAAAGCTGTGCAAAACATTTCCTTCTATTTCCCTAGTTATGCTAGTATTTCATTGTGCATGTGTGTGCATACGTCTCTTTTACTGCCACTTTTATGGCACTGCCATCATTGTCATGTCTTTTTGTCCTGATTATTGTCTGTAGCAGTGTTTTGTGCTCATGTGTTCCAAAATCAAACAGCTTATTTTTGTTATTCAAAGCAGATTTTGCTAGTCCATTCATGAATGAAAAATAAATCTTGACTCGTTCAATCCTTCTTACAGTGGTAGATATTTTCCCACTGAATTGTTTCTATTGTTTATAGCAGCCATAAAGTGGCATATTAAATATTTTGTCTCATTTTTGTTGTCTCTGTGAAATACAGTTTAAATACTTTGATGCCACGATCATTTTCCTTTTGAAAAGAAATGAAAAGGCCTACATATTTTATAGTTTATCGATGTTCATATCATTGGATATATACACTGATTGGATTTCTCTTGATAATGAATGATGGCAGTGGTACAGGCTGCACTGTATGGTGGGGCTTAACTATTAAGACAGGGCTAATTGTATTTGCCCACTTTAAAAACCACTCATGTTTTATTGTTGTCAGATTTCTTTAAATCCATGCAATGTTCTCACATAAGGCCCAAATGATTCGCTGCAGCCAAGCAGAATATAAATAGCTAACTTTGTATTTAAATCCAGCATTTGAAGACAAAAAAATCTATGATCAGTTTCCTTGTGCTTGTTGATGTCACTACAGGTATGAAGGCAGAGATAGTTGTTTCCTGGAGGATGCATTCGATCACTGTTAAATAAAAATTTACAAAAAAGAAAAAAATTATATAAAACACTTCCTGACATGTCTTTGTTTAGATGACAAGCTTTATCTAAACCATCTAAATATATTTATAAAGAGAAAATAAGGGATGCATTCTAGATGTTTCCTGTGTAAATGCTAACATAATTAAAACAAGACTTTTAAAATAAAGTGATTAAAAAAGATATGTGTAGCGATCTGAATAACATGAATAAATTCAGTTCCTGTATCATTGCTGTCCTCCTTTGACCTTTACCTAAAACGCAGGCATCAGCTGCTGTGGTCTGGACCTCCTCACTTGACTTCAGAGGATCAAGGTTCACGTCTGTCCAGAGGCGGCTTCATTTTCCCACATGTTCTGCTCTAAACAGGGAGCCAACTCACAAAAACACACCCCCACAAACTCGTTTTCCCCGGACCCCAGGAAATCACTGCAAGCTGTTTTTTCTCTCCCTGTGTCACCACTTTGGGTTTTGTTTGACACTTCAATTATACAACCTTTTCCTCACCATTATTTAATAATTTACCTTTCTTCTGGTAAAGCTCTGAAGAGTAATTTAGTAATCTTGATATGTGCCAGTTGGTTGTCTTCTGTGTATTTATACCGGAACAAACATATGGATTAAATGCAGGTTTTCTTTGTTTGTTCTGATCTGGGAGGTCCAACCTGAATTTTACCAGTAAAGGAAAAAAAAAAAGAATAACAGCACAGCTATTGCTTTTAAAATGTCTGATTTCTAAGAGACATCCTCTTTAAGCTGAAGAAGTTAAATGTTCCTTTTATCCTGTCAGTGGTTGCATGGGGCCGGATGCAGACCACCTTAATAGGTCATGTGATACGTGGGTCATCTTGGGGTCTGCACAGCAGATCACCAGGATCAAACGCTCTTTCACTAGGTCTTTGACTCAGTGATTTATAGCTGCTTCAAGGCAACAGGGCTTCCATGGTTACACATAAAGCTGAGATGTTTTACACATTGAGTTACATGCTCCAAAACTATGAGCGAAATTAAGTAAAAAGTTGTTTTTTCTGTAGATGCAAAACTTTAAAAAGCGCATTTGCCATATTAATTAATCATTAACTAAGCAAAGTATTTTTGGTATGAAGACTCAGATGCAGAGCAAACAAAAATCTGAATGTTGGTTTAATGATTTAAAAGCAAAAAGTCCTGCATACGAGGTGACAGTAGTAGCATTGGAAGCAGGGTAAACACGGAGCAACAGAGATGCATGAAGTCGACGGAAGGAACCAATGGAGAGCAAAGAAACCCGGTGAGTATGGATACATTGAAGCACAGGCGAGAAATGAGGGACAAACCAGAAGAGTTAATAGACCAGTCCATTGTTATTGTTTTGATTCGGGTTATTCGCGCATACGCACTTGACAGGTAGGCAAAAGGCGAACACAATGACGGATGCAAACAAAGAAACTGACGAGTTCTCGACGTATTTTTGTTCTTTAGATCATGTATCACAAGATTGTTATAGGAGTAATTTGATGGTTGACGGTATCCGATTGCCAGTTCCATAAAGCAAAAGCCTGAAGGGATGGAGCGAGTCTGTGAAATGCTGGCCAAGTGTCCTGTACGGCGACATACACAGCTGCCTTATAAACACGCAGGCCAGTACACACGAGAGAGCATTAAAGCCATGGAATCACTAGACGGCTACAATTATTTCATATCCGGACATGTTCAGACATGTTTGTGTAATATACGAAAGCGGAGTCGGACACAGACAGCGCCTCAGCAAAGAGGAAGACCCTCCACCGGTAGGTTAAAAAAAACATTGTTCACAAAGGATTATTTTGGTGTTTTTGTCTTATTAATCCTTTTCACCGACTCATGCCAGAGGGTTTGCATACATTGTACATGTACGTATACTATTACGAAATTAACGTTTACGTCTTGACTTAAGTATATATTCAAATTTTTTATTTATATAATTATTTAAGTAGAACAATGACTAGTGCCGGACACTAGTCATTGTTAATTAATTACAAATTAAGTTGTATTTACCGGAGACTGTAGACTGCAAATTCTGTCGTGGTATGATGGCTCCCACAGTCGATTGGGATTGTCTGCCTGCGTCCTTTTCATTGAAATGATCCACTTCTTTCTTCGTCCTTCAGTATACGAAAGAAACGTACAACCGATGATTTGGAATGCCTCTGTGTGCAACCGGCATTGCACACAGAGGCATTGTTTGCACAACAAGGCATTGTTTGGATTCCAAAAATAAACTAACAGTACGCTCAAATTCACCCGTTTATCTCGCTGGTAGGCAAAAACAGTACTGTTTTTGCCTACCAGCGTGACCCGGATGTAGCGCGGATGTAGCTCGTGACGTCACGCGTGAACTGGTCTATAAGAGAGAATGAGTTGAAGCTGAGGCAGAGAGAAAGCAGAGTAATCAGGAGAGATGTGGAGCAGCTGGCAGAGTAGAGTGACACATAAAGATGAGCAGAAACAATAACAAAAAATAAATAAAACTTGGGGATGTGTCTGATAGAAGTAATTGAAAAATACAAAAAAAGGGTGCTACACCATACCAACAATAATGAACACCGAAGAATTGAATAAGGTTAGACCTAACAAGAAGTTGATCAAAATGAAAACAGGTGGAGATCAAAACAAACAACACCAGTGGATGGACACAATTGGAAAATTAAAAAAACAAAAAACAAACAACTTTTAAGTAAAAGTCATTGGATGGATGTTGCCGTGTTTACAGTGAAATTAAATAGAATGTAAAATGTTTGTTTATAAAAAGACAAATACTTTGTGTTGTACCTAACATTTTTAATCGTAAGAAGATTTTAACTAGTTTGTTATAATTTTGCTCTATTTAAAAAAGTCTCCATCTTCATCAAAAACCTGTGCTGATGGGCCATATCATTCTTGAATTGCAATTAGGGGCACACAAAATCAGCCCAGGGGCCACCAACCGGACCTCAATCCACAGTTTGGACACCCATTGTTTGGCTATTCTCAGTTGAAAGCAGGGGGTGCCATCTCACCAATGAGTGCATTTGCATAAAAGCAATATGAACCTTGTTCAACTTGCCAGTGACGGATATGTTTTATTTTTATCCTGAGCTTCATGTATAAATGTGATTAAAAAGTTGTCAGGTTTCATCAAATAGGCTGACTTTCCAATTCCTTCATCCCATTGGCTAAGTCCGATTTCCAACATTTTTCTCTGTGCTAAATGAAACAAAAACAGACCAATATATATATATATATATATATATATATATATATATATATATATATATATATATATATATATATATATATATATATATATATATATATAATTAATACAATATTCATATCACCTTTAAACATGATCACACCTTGACATCCAGTATTAGAAGTTGAGTGACGTGAAGCTTTACCTGGACAAATTTGATGAAGTTCAAGAATTTTAATATATGGCTGTATGTGAGTGAAAAAATGCAAATAAATGTTGTAGTATGTTTTTAGTGTTTTTCATGTACTGTTTATTAATTTCTTTCTTTTTGCATCTCAATAAACTAGAATCGTATTGAAAAGTAAATTTTTCCACTAATTCAACTCACTAAGTGATACACAAATATATTAAATATTTTCACCCAGGCTGATGTTTTCAAGCATTTTTGTGTTAATTAGAATTATTTACTTACAGCTAATGAAGAGAATATATTACATTTCTTAGAAGATTAGAATAAAAAAAATAATACAGAGTTGTGGGCTTAATTGAAAGATTTGAATAATGCCTGCTTAAAGATTGCTATTTTCAAAAGTTTTTTTTTTAACTGGTATATTCAAATTCACTGAGACATACCCGAATGTTTTAGCTCACCTTTTCTATAAAGTACTTTTAAGCGGAAAAGCTGAAATCCGGGATTTAGACAACACAAGTAACTATTTACCACTGGATTGGCCCCAATTTTAGTTATAAAATGTCCCAAAATGAACCCCAACATGGGGTGTGGATGGCATTCAGCTCATTCGCCATCCTTTCTAACTTTTCCATCTCATAGACACTCTATCAGAACCACATAGATTTCTGGGATGAGCCCTCCTACATGTTTAATAGCCAGTCATTGAGAGTGTGATAAACGGTGGTCCAACCCCCCTCACGCCCCACCAGACCCCTATTGGAAAAGCCGAGCGCAGAGTTTCCAGTGATTCACTAGACCGTGAAGCAGGAGGTTTCCCTGAGCTGATAAAATGATAAACACGTTCCTGGTTTACAGGCTGTTGCGCTATTGTAAATAAAATGGATCTGGTATTTTGTGCATCGCAGGGTAGCCAGTGTTGGTGGTGGTCCTGTGGGATGGCCAGAAAATCCTTAGGATTGTGTCATTGGAACAAACAGAATGTTATGACTCGAAATTCAACCAGGGAAATGTCTGCACCACCCTGTTTACACTGCACACCCTTTGGTTATGACTGCTGGGCTTTCCAAGTGGCATCGCTGTGAGATCTTCAGCATAAGTTGTTTATATGCGCCATGCCCGGCGATCCATTTCGGAAGTTTAAATAAGCATATAAAAACAACAATGTTTGATTTGAATAATTTCATGCCACTTGCATGCTCGGGGTGAAATGCGCCCACTTCATGAAGGCAGTAAACGGCAGAAGACACCATTTGTGCCACATCAGTCTGAGTGAGAAGCCGCTTCCTCTCCTGCACATGGTCAATTGGATACTTTTCCCTCCTCCACAAGGTGTCTCATTCACTTTTAAATGGGCTCCTCCTCTCTGACGAAATAACAGCGTGGCTTAGGCAAAATTGAACTTGTTTCTTGCCAACATTTCACGGGATTCTGCCGATGCGCACAGATCCAAAACCACGCTGGAGTAGGACGGCGCATCATCTAGAGAGGAGTCAGGCTCACCGGGAAGAAGAAAAAAAAAAGTTCTGCTGCCTCAATTTGGAGTGGACCTATCCAGGCTCTGTTTAACGCACGCATGTGGCGCGTTGGGATCAGCTCAGTTTAGTTTATTTAACCGATTTCTTTTGTTTAATGGAATAAAACTAATTTAAACGTAAGTATTTTTTTGCTTCTATTTTTATACTTTCCCCGAAGCGAAGTGTGAGAAAATGTGGCTCCTCATATCACTGTTGAATGTTTTCTAAAGATGTAACACTATGTTGTAATAATATATTCCTGATTAAAGCAAATCACCGAGTGTGAACCCACTTATCAGTTTGCAAATGTACCCAGTGATGCGCAATGTCCTTAGATAACTTCTGTCCCGCTGCTGTTTTAAGGACAGCAAGTTTAGAACATCAGGTCATCCAGTTTCATGACGTTTTATCATTCACACGTTTATCTTTTTTTTATTTGACATTAAAGTAGTCATTGTCGTGAAAAGGGCACGCTGGCAGACGTGCAATCAGTCCCTGAACCAATGATGTCGGCAGTATAGGCGCTTATCTTTCACAGTGAGGAGCGTCCACGGTCCGAGCGGGGCATCAGACTCCTAAAATCTGGAACCATGGGTGATGCTGCAGTAGGAGATCTCCTTTGAATTACTCTTATTAAGATTTCATAGAAAGACAAGTTCAACCAGCTCATCAGCTGACAGCCCATTGTTTAATAAATAATACTTATTTTATTTTCCGAAGCCAGGGCTAGAACTCTTTTCTTCAGTTTATTCTTGATTGCGCACACACGGGATTGCGATCACTCTTGATGATGCTATTTGCTGATGATGATTTAGTTGTGATGAGTCCTTGCTAATTGCGGTTAGATGGGGGGTTCCCACAGTTTTCAGCTCCTATTGAGACCCAACCCCTTGTGTTTATACAGTGGGGTGCTAATGAGGGCTTGCTGCTCCTGTCCTCCTGTCTTAAAAAAAAAAAAAAAAAAAAAACTCCCGGTTTGACCCCACAGGAAGTTTTACCTCTCAGCTCCACCACCCACATGTTCAGTGGAAACATGAGATTGTGTCATTATATAGCAGCAAATATCGTGCTGACTCAACTCCCTGGATTAAACAACACACATACACAAAATCAGCTTGGTAGAATATTTCGGAGTCAATGTGATCTTTCAAAAATGATGCTTTTCATGTTCTTGCTATATAAGGAAAATAAAATGTGCATACTTCACTACAATTATTTTATTTTTGAGTGTTTAAAAAGTGTAATAGCTATTTAAATCACTTTAATTTAAGATGCTTCTGAAAATAAACGTTATCTATTTAGACATTGTTTCCTAATATAACCTTTTCCTTTTTCAGATGATTCTAAATATCAAGCATATCCTGTGGTTATACTATCTCTGTGATGCAGCATATGCAACTGGTGAGTCTCCTTTTCTCTCTCTTGGGAACTCCTCTGTTGCTCTTCCCCCTTTTTCTGTTTGTTTCTTTTATATATTTTGATCTTGGATTTAGTTTAAAACCCTTTCTTCTCAAGTGTGTGTTTTGAAACTAGGCCCATTTATCTGTGGGTCTACACTTATAATTTATGCAGCAAGCTGACAAGTCTTCAGCGTTTCAATTTGTATCGCTGATTAAAGGGGAAAGTTACATGAGTACTGTGGTTTATACACGGGGTCGCTTCAGCCCCCATGCCACCCTAGCTATGAACACCTTTCAATTAGACGGAGCTCCTGGTCTGCAGACGGAACAGCTGTTTTCATTACACATGCTAATAAGGCCTCCTGTTAAAGCATACCTATGCCTCTAGGGCAGCTTCACCAGTGTTTCCTAGACATTCTCTACATTGTTCCCTGTGAATGGCAACTCTTTCTTTTCCTCCCCCTCAAAAACCTTCCCCAAAAAGAAGAAAATGGTAATTTGGTTTGGTTTTGGTTGAGCTTTGAGTGATCCAACCTACTGCTATTGATTTGTGTCTGCGATTTGCTTCACATTGTAAAATGTCTTCACATGGGAGTTAAACAGGAGATTGTGCATGTTAACACTGAAAATAAATCTGATTTCAATGCTGTGGATGCATTGTTGAGTTCATACGGAGCTCGGAGGATTACTCACTTAACAGGATAATTCATAATGTTTGAAGTGAGGTTCTGTTAAATGATTGCGAATAGTTAACACCTTACATGTTGCCAGGGTCAGATTTAGGATGATGTTATGTCCACTAGCTAGAGTTTTGGGGCACTACACACAAAAGTTAGATGTTGGATGTTTAGCCTCACATTGACCTCAAAGTTTTATGGGCTTGCCTATCTTAAAATATATTTGTTTCCCCCAAAAATCATCTTTGTATTTTTTCTAAAGAAGAGGATGTGTTCTACAAATGAGGGGGGAGGGGGGAAGGGGGGCAACACAACAAATGATTGGAAAACAAAACAAAACAGGGCAATATTTCATCATTTAATATAACAGGTGAGCCGAAGAGCCACTTGTGGCTCTTTAACTGCAGCTTAATTTTTAAATTATTGCTTGTTGAGTAAAACTGTAAAGGTAAAAAATTAAATTGGTCCAAAAGACAAATCAGCTCCGATTTCTTTGCCAATATAATCGTAAGAAATGTATTTAATGTCATCTCTTTAGGGGCCATAACAGGGGCCAGGACCAGTTCTCCAGTGGCACTGGCCCCTGTTGGCCCCTGTCTAGAACCCCCCTGGACACTACCATCTTAAAATAATGTAAATGTCAGCATATGGCTATTAACGCTAACACTATTTTCTGAACATTTGCAATATAACTGTCTAAGAGGGAGCATTAGATGCAGATAATTAAGCAGAGGTGTAACATCAAGTGATTCAACCATGACTCTCTTCACTGTTCTAAACGCTTACTTCAACTCCATACAAACACGTTGTACATGCCCTGCATTCAGTGGGGAATTTGTTCCCACACCCATCATTTTAAAGATGAGGTTTAACTTTCCAAGAGTCACTTTCAAAACATGATGCATGTGTTTTTTTTTTTTTTTATTAGGCTGGGCGTAGTTGTCACACCCTTTCAGTGTTAATGAGCCAGGCTGTGTAAAGTGTCTTCTTGAATATGCTGGGGGAAGAGTACACAAAGATTATAAATAGGGTGGTGGGTGAAAAATGCATTTAAGAACAGCATTTAACTGTTTTGTCTTTTTTTTTTTTGCCTTTCAGCACCAAACGCATTATCAGTGATCGAACCAATCTCTGGGTCCCTCTCGGGGAAGGTAAATCTTCCCTGCTTCTTCTCCACAATCCCAACATCAGCGCCAGTCATCGGTACAAATGAAGCGGCCAATTATGGCAAAGATTACTTACGGATCAAATGGACCAAAATGAACGGGCAGGAAAAGTCTACAGTGCTGGTTGCCCAAAACGGGGTCATCAAGATAGGCTCCAGCTACAGGAACCGTGTGTCAGTGCCCAGCCACCCTGAGGATGTTGGCGACGCCTCCTTGACAATGGTCAAGCTGCGTGCTAGTGATGCTGGCACTTACAGTTGTGAGGTCACATATGGCATTGAAGACACCCATGATACTGTAAACCTTGATGTCAGCGGTAAGATGTTCACAGTTTCCTCCTTATATCATTGTGGAATTAGATGACATTTATGAAATTTGCAGAGGTGGATTGCTGAAAGAGAGAAATAAGAGAGAAATGGAGTACAAGTGATGATAGCAATGTAAAGAGGATGTGAGAGCCAAGCTTTGATAGCTGCAGCTGCCTAGTAGTTACTGAGAAGTAACAACAGCTTTCAGTTCTTGCTTTAGAGGGCCCTCCTTAAAAAGATTTAAAAGAGAATTTAAGGCCTTGTCCATGAAAAAAAAATCACATTTGAACATTTACACATTTGGGGACATTTCAACTCCAAAACAAAGTATTTCAATAGGTTTTTAGGTCACAGGGTAACAAAGAACCTGTTTGTGGAGTCAAAAGAAAACAATGCATTGTTTTAAAAACCTTTTCTGCCATTTAAATCCTGATAGCACCAAACAAAATCCAGAGCAATACATTGGCCTTAGAATTTTAATTAATGAATATAGTTAACTTTCTTCTAAGTATGTTTTCTCAGTTGAGGTAGTTTGGGCATTTGATCAGGATGCCTCCTGGGTGCCTCCATTTGGGGACCTTCCTGGCGCCTCCCACTGGTAGGAGACCCTGGAGAAGACCCAGAACTCGTTGGAGGGACTATATATACTGTATATCCCATCAGGCTTTGGGATCCCCCAGAATGAGCTGGAGGATGTCACTGAGGAGAGGGATGTCTGGGTTTCTCTCCTGGACCGTTTGCCTCCATCACCAGATCTTAGATCAGAGAAGGAATTTTGATGGCTGGGTGGATGGAGGTTTCCTCGTTGTTCTGTGAAGGCTCAGAAGTTTGTTAGAGAAGATTGGGGGGAACAAACAGCATCATAAAGACCAAGTAACACAGCAGACAGGACAGGGGGAAATGTGTGGAGAAGTTTGAAGGAGCTTTAGAAAAGAATATCCCAAGCTTTGAACCTCTCATAGAAAAATGTTCCATGTTCTATCCATCAAGCTTCTAAAGACGTGCACACGTTTCTGACTTAGGAGGATGAACTCAAATGTACGCCACAGTTATCAGAATTAAACTTGTATAAAAAATGTCAAGTGACATTTTTTCTCTATAATTAGTTGTTACTTTGTGAGGAATTCCCTATGAAATAAATTAAAAGTTGTGGGTGTAACATGGAAATAATGTGAGAGCTGCAGTGTTTTACCTTTATGGTCCTCATCAGTCCAACCCAGTAAACAGTTAGACATTAAATATAGGCAGCCTTCCACATGTTGCATACCAGCTTTGGGATACATCACTGGATGATTATCTGTGATATTGTATGCCACCTTGTGTTATTTTTGTTTTCTAACTGGAGCTTTGACGGCACTGTCAAACAAGCAGTTTGTTTCACTATTTTGAAAAAGTAATGCGCCAATGTGGGACACAAGCTCACGAGTCTTCACCTAGTTCAGTTGTTTTCTTTTTACATGATTTCAGGGAAGTAATATGGGCGACACTGTATGGGTGGGGGAACTGGGATAGTTTTGGTTTACAATCTGCCTGACCTCCTTTCCAACAATCTGCAATGTTAATTGAGACTATCAATCAAATCTGAAGCGCCTGTTTATCGTCCACAAATATGGGGATTTCAGGGCCATGGCATCACATGCAGTTATCTTGTTCATTTGTGGTGAACAGTGTGAGTATTTCACATATCCTCTCGGCTCATTGCAAACCTCCTCATTTCCAAAGACGCTGAGAGGCTCATTTATTTCACCCGTGGAGAGCGCTTTACAAGAAACTTGCCAGAATTTACCACCCTGGATTTATGCTAATGCATTACAGATGAATGTCTTCAACTGTGTGTGAAATACTTGATTATCTTCGATCTTTGAATGGTTCTTTCTTCTTCTTCTAACTTTTTTTTATTGCCAGGTGTTGTATTTCATTATCGAGCAAACACCAGCAGGTATACGTTGAATTACGAGAAAGCTGTCCAAACTTGCAAAGATATTGGAGCAACCATAGCGACCTACGCTCAGCTGAAAGCAGCGTATGACGACGGATTTGACCAGTGCGACGCTGGGTGGATCGCTGACCAGACAGTGAGGTCAGCTCCAGCACTCAACACTACAGTTTATTTATATGGTGTACATATACAGTACCTATAAATGACAACGACGTGATAATACTGAATACTGGCTCTTTTTGTACAGATACCCAATTACTAGACCAAGAAACGGCTGCCTTGGAAATCTTAAAATGACCCCTGGTATTAGGTCATATGGAGTCAGAAATCCTTTGGACACCTATGATGTCTACTGTTACGTTGACAAACTTGATGGTAAGTAATGTAGTGTAGTTTTGAGACTGTGAGACTTCAGACGCTTCAGGTGAAATAGCTTTTACCACCACTAAAAAGCAGTAATGCTAGAAACTTAATTGTTTATAGGAACTATGTTGCACAAACCAGCCTTGCATTTTGTGAAAGCTGAAGCTTCTAATAATTTGACTTGAAATAATGGCTTTAGTGGTTTTTGAAAAGTCCCCAACAAAAATGTGATAATTAGATCTTTAACTGTCTTTGGCAGTGCTCAGTCTTTTTTTTCCTGTCTATTCACTGACCAGTTCGGTCTATTGCTGTTACTGGACTAAACTGCACTACAGTATTTTATGATGATTAATATCCCTGTTGTCACATTTAAATTCCAGCCACCTCTCAACATTTGCCCTACTTATCTGGGCTTTGTTTAGGGCAATGTTTAGAGCTCACAATATTTAATGTTAGGATATCTGCAAACAGATGTTGAACAAACAGTTTTGACAGTTCAGATCTGCCGATAAAGCTGCATAACACACATATTATCAGTACATGCATGAATAAACCACACCCTCTTTTATTTATTAGCTCCAGATTATTGTTGATATTGTCTTTTGAATGCTGTCCAAAACCCATAAAAAATGGCCAGAGGCTGTGGTTTCTGCTCTGATTTGGTAATAAATTAAACCATGCACTTTCTCTTTAAGACAGAAAATAAAGGCTCAGATAACATTTGAGGAAAATAAGTGTCGAAATCATAGTTTATCACTATAAATATATTTCACACCAGATGTCAGTAGCAACCGAAGCGATCCACACATACAAAAAAACAAACAAAAAACAAAAAAACAAACATAATGTGTAATAAAGTGGAATGGCACAGGTAAAGAGTATTGGAACATGCTTACTGAAACTTCTTTTACACAGTCTGTCTTTAGAACTTGGAGTTTTTAGGGGGCCTTTTCTGTGTGCTCTGATCCTGTCCATTCAAAAGATTTTTTATTGGACTAAGACCGATTGATTGATTGATCGGGCCTTTCCAGAAGTTTCATTTATTTTGTCTTAAACCACCTGTGTGGCTGTGTGTCCCCAACACACGGCCAAGAGTTTTCATTGACGTCCCTGGTTAAATTTAGTCTAATCTGGCTAGATTCAAATTTGTCATTAGCTCATCAATATGTTCTGCAGAAGCTTTAATGGTGCTTCAGCATGCTTTTTCTTCAGCAGTGGAGTCTTATACAAGGAGCTAGCAGAGAGCTCTTTTGAAATTTGTACATCATGATAGTTTTCCTGAATAAAAATGTTTACCTGTTTATTTGAGCTCTTTCTGGAATTGAATAGTATATGCACTCCTCTAACAGAATTGTTGCTTATGATTTAGACCCCTGTGGTGATTACTGACACTTTCAGAAGTTTAGAAATGCATCAAGATGTTTAGCAACTATAAAGTTGAGAAAATCTTGAAAGAGATCTTTACTTTCACCCATTATTAGATGCATCTTGCTCAAAACCTTGATACTGCATATAAACCTTTTGCAGGCCATTATTTAGAACAAGATTAGCTAGTTTTAATTGGCACTGATAGGTAACAGGACTGGATTTTAAATACTGACATATAACAGCAGTTATTTCTCTTTCTTTTACCTTTCAAAGTCCCATTTGTTTTCATCAAGTATTCCTTCTGTTAATTCATTTTATCACACATAGTTTAATCTATAGACTTATTTGTGTTGGGTTTTTTTTGTATGCCTGGATCATGTGGTGTGAATTGGCTGTCAAAGCTTTGTTAGAAATATATTTACTGAGAAAAATGTTAATATGTTCGACATTTTATATTTATGGTCTTCGTCAATCAGCTGAATTAAACAAAACATTATGACTAACCAGCACTGTAACAACAAAGCGGTTTTGTTTTAATTCGTGTTTAAAGCAGTCTTTAGGTTGGATACTAAGTTGTGTGCTTTGCTTCTCTGAAGACTTCATTTATGCCTTTTTCCTACTCAGGTGAAGTCTTTTACGCTCCTACGGCCCGTAAGCTAACATTTTTGGAGGCCATTGAAGAGTGCAAAAAGCACCATGCTGTCCTGGCATCCACTGGTCAACTCCACGCGGCGTGGAGAATGGGACTTGACAGATGTGACTACGGCTGGCTCTCGGATGGCAGCGTGCGGCACCCTGTTGTCCAGCCCAGAATTCCCTGTGGCGGAGGCCAGATGGGCGTCAGGACGCTGTATCGCTACAGAAACCAGACCTGCTTTCCAGAACCTTCCAGGAAGTTTGGAGCTTATTGTTTTAAAGGTAAAGAACAGGTTGACATGAATTCTTGAAATGTGCAGGACATGCCTTAGCTACTGAACAATCAAATTTAACACTAGGCATGTATGCCTAAGAATTATCTCAGCGAGATCCTCAGCTCTACACCCCTCCTGTTTTTTTTGCTGGGTTCATGCTTTTTGCTGTAAAGGACCAACTAACCTGAGAGCTCATACCACACACAGCTAACTGAGGACATACATATACTTTATATTATATACTATACTCTATGTTTGAGGATGGGCTAATAAAATAGTTGGGCTCTTGATGGTTATTTTATGAAGACGAATGGGATAGCAGGATTGTCTTGGATCTTTCAGGAAGACAATAAAGAGCAACATTGCAAGTTAGTACTTTCATTTCAATTATAAAACCTCAAATGAAGTGCCAGAGAAGTATTCTTAACTTATCTTCAAAGTTAAGTGAACAACACGGGATAATTGTGCTTACATTTTTTTTCTACATCTCGAAGACAAAAGCAAAAGCAAACAAGTTTTGCTTTTCAGTTTTTAAAAGAATTACATCTCAAAGTAGCTGAGTAATTATTATATAATCCCCAAATCTAAAAAAGCTTGATGAAATACTTCCCAACAGTGTGGGCAGATAACGTTTCCAAGCAAGACCGAAGCCTAAATGCTAAGAACTCAGGTCCTTTTATTCACTTCCACCTTCCTACACGTTTAACAACGTATACACCATTATACACATTCTCTCATGCTAAACTGAGCAGAAAATATTTATCCTATTATTTGTTTTCTTCACCACTTTTGTTTTTGTGCCTGGTATTTAAATTAGAGTTTTAGCAACAACAGAAGGGAAATAGATTGATGAATTTTTAAAAGGCATTGTGCCATTTGTTGTAGATCATAGTGCAGTCTAGCACTTGCATGTACCACCATAGGACTGCAATTACCCAGATTTATTTCCTAATTGACAAATAATAACCGATTATATTTTTCAAGAGTTGAGGTCGAGGAATAGTCACTTTAATTTGTTACACTTAATGACTTCCTGTTGTCCTGATTAAGGTTTCTTTTTCCTTTAAAAAGTCAACATCTTTAGATAGTATTTACATTAAGGTTGTGTATTTATTTAGCTGTAATCATAGTCATAATGAATATAAATGAATTATTGAACTTGATGAAAACCCAAAGGGTAAATTGGTTAGGTCAAGAAGGGCCTAGATTTATAAAGAAATTTGCTTTTTTCCCCTTACAAACCATACTGATTTGAGAGGAAATCTCAGGACCGGATCTCTTCTTGGTATCCTAAATGTTAGCAGAATTATATGAAACCGTCCAACTGTGCTTGTGTCAGTATCCCCAGGGTAAGACCTAATAACAGATAATAGTAATGCCTTAGAAAGGCTGTAAAAGTGCCTAATACTGCAGCCCTTTTAGACACACTATCTGCCCCGCCTCCCCTCGCATCTTTCAACTCTTATTTCCGCTGTCAGTTTTGCTTCTGTCATTCTCACTTGTACTTATCTGAGCAGACGTTTGGATAATGGACAAAAGCTACTGCTGGACTTCTAAATTCAGTCATCCTTGGTGACCTCTGACATGGCCTTTCCATCTTTACAAATGAGAGACTGGACAGATAAGCTGACCACCGCCTGGTCATTTTCTACCCCTGGGCCATGCTGACTCTCGCAGTGATAAGTCCCCACGGAGTTCAGAGTGCACGCAAACATGCCTCACTCACCTCCTGCTCTGTGTATGTCATGTCAGCTCTCTCAGCCAAGTTGTATTTACACCTTGGTGTAAGTGCTCTTTAAGTACCCCCTTTTGGTGGGACTCCATCCTTTCTTTCTTTACAGCCTGCAGTACGATCTCGGGAGGAAAAATATTATCTAAACCATTGTCACTTAAGCTAAACACAAATACATGGGAAGGGTAGCTGCGTGTAATGGGAAAAAAGAGATGATTGTTTGCTGAATAGTCTTTGAATTTGGCTGAAAGAAGCAAGGGCCTCTATAACAGCAACAGTTCAAATGCGTCAGTGATATAATGCAGTACTCCTGAGAGCAGACCCTCATTTTCCTATGACGGAAAAAGTGTGTCTCACTCCTTATGTCACATTTAGGCCTGCTGTAGTTTCATGAGCAAAGGCCTACTACGTAATGGTCAACAGCTGCCTTTTATGAAATCTCTCAGTGCCACCAAGGGTGGAATTAGCTTTTTATTAGTCTATGTGAATAAAAGAGCACAGTGGAACAGAAATGAAGAGGACCCCCTTTTGGATGTCATTTATGACCTAAAATTACTTATCGTCTAAATTCTCATGATAAACTCATGAGATAAGGTACTTGTAACCCTTCACTCAGCCAAACAAAAAAATGCAGCAGTGATAAAAGACAGGTGGACCACAGGAACAGAAGTAATGGCAAAGAGTGAGAAACTGTAACAAAACCACAGGACTTGATCTCTTCAAGTTTATATACAACTAAAATCCTCCGTTAGAATCATTGGAACCCTTTTAGGCAGATCAGGAAATGTTTGGAGAAACGTTCAAAGGGCACATATATAAAAAAGAACAAACAATGACCTCACTAGCCATGGAATATCCCAGTTTGTCATGTATAAACGTAAGATCATTAAACTGATAAAAGTTAGAGCTCAGAGCAATTAGCAATTAGCTTTGCATCTTTAAAAAAATTGAGGATTCTTTTTAAAGCTGGTGTAAACAGCAGTGGGAGTTAGGAGAGGCCGTTGCGTGTGCTAAAGTTTCTAGGAAACATACATTTTTATCTCTAACCAACTGAAAAGGCATCACAGCAAAACTGTAAGCTTAACCCTCCTTCACGACCCTAAATAAAGTAAATGTTGAAACAGTTTTGCACGTTTTAAATGTGAAGCATTCAATTTTGCTCGGTGAAATGAAAAATTGTCTTCTTAGATGCAAGTTTTAATCTTAGAAATGCTAATCACGTCATTGTTACATCTGTAGGACATACATGTATAGAGATAATTCACACATTAACTTCATACAAATGCATTGCTTGCAGGTTTTCCCCCAAATCATTAATATTTTCTATAATTTTGCGTTTGTGCTGTTGTTTAGGAGGGAGAGACACGTTCAACCAGATGTTTCTTGTGGATATGTCTGTACAAGAAGTCACCACCACCACCACCACCACCAGATCCACCAGTGTTATCAGCACATCATCAGGCACAACAGAAGAGGCAGCGGAGTCTACACATTATGATGTTTCCACAGATGTTACATCAATGTTCTCTACCAGCATGACCCCACCTCGGCCCACTCCTTCCGACCAAGAAGATCTATTAATCACAACCATTGCACCGACAATCAAAGAGGATCCTGATGAGATTGATGTCATGACACAGCCAGGAGAGTTTGACATAAATTACTTTACACTGGACAGCTTTGAATCTGTTCCTTCCCGTGGGGACGTGATCACTGAAATGCAAATGACAACAGATAGCACTGGTTCCACCATATCCATTGAAGATCCAGATGCCAGCTCTGTGATTAAAATCAGCACAATCCAACCTGATGTACTTCTGCCAGATGATTCTTTAAGTACAGCGGCCAGGTTTGCAGAGGGAAAAACAGAGAAAACTGTTGTGACCCACAGGATTGCTACAGATATTACCTCTGATATCACAGATATCCCTACAGAATCAACTGAATGGGACAGCAAAGAAACGTTTGTTTTCTCTGAATCAACACCATCCATTGCAGCTCCTGGATTAGCATCAACACCAGTCCCAGACTATGATGGGATTGTTACTGATCTTCTTCTCCAGGCTCCCCCACCTGCGCAACCGTTTCAAGTGTTCTCATCCAGCTCAATCAGCAGCGTCCCTACTTCTGCTGCTGCTGCTGCTTCTACCTCTGAACCAACGCCCCCCACAACAACTGGCCCTCCCCCTGGGCTCAACACTGTGCCGGGAAATGAGACGGGCACCACAGACACAACAGAGGTTTTTGACATTGAAACACAAACTACACAAAAGACAGAGATAAACGCTAATGTGACTGTTAGCATCCAGACTGAAAGCAGCACCTTAGCTGAAGATGTGACATTGTCAACAACTGAGCACACCCATTCTGCAGAAACCCTGACAGAGGAGGACACAGAAGCAAACGATGGGGCAAAGATTATTTCAGTCTCACCTACGGCATCAGACGTAACCGGCATAGTCACAGCTGCAACTTCAGCGGTCACTGAAGATCAGTTCAAGCAAACAAGCTTGGAGATTCAGAATACTTCAGGTAAGAATCATCTTTGAGTATTAGAGTACAAATAAGGAGGATGCGGTTACAAAACTGATGCAATACAATGTTTGCCAAGGTTGCCTTTGACTTGGATGACTAAATGTCAGAACATGGATTGGTTTAAGTAACCTTCTAAATGGATTGTTTTGCGTCTACTAAAAGGGATTTTTTTTCTTATTGTGGAATACGGAAAGTTACACTTGCTTGCACATATGCAAGTTGTTTGCACAGAGATGCGATTTATATATGATCTGTCAAGTTGAGGAGATTTGTTTCTATGTTGTTCTAGCACACAGTAAAGTAATGAGGAGGCCCCTTTTTTGCCCCCAATTTCGTTTTGTCTGTTTAAAATGATGGCAAATGATATCCAGGGTTTCCCGAGGGTTTTGGTGACGGCATCATAGCAGTAGATGCTTTGGGCCTTGTGAATTGTTGGGTGGAGTTTTTGTGTACTGGAAATGTCTCCCACAGACGTCATTATGTCTCATCAGATCAATGTCTTCTGACATTGGACGCATACTGCAGACTCCTGTGTCATGTTGTTTGAGCCTTTCCAGCTGTCTTATGGGCTGCACTTGTTCCCATTTGGCAGAACGCTATTGGAAGTAGTTCATAGTGCATTATAATCAGGGGTGGAAGTAGTTTTCAATTCTTGCCGATACTATTACAAAAACCTTTATGTGCCTCCAAAATCTGACAACACGCGCAATAAGGCACACATCGTCTTTACTAACATGTGCAATGAGATCCAGGAAGCACAAAATAGCACAGAGATGTGCTGTCCATTTATGTTTGCCTCAATGAATACACACGGCATGGTGTTTCAGTGCAAAGTTTGAACATTCTGGGAAAAGTGGATGCAAATATGTTTATTTAACGTGTGCTCATTATTTTGCATGTCCCAGGCACAGCTTGGATTGGCGCTGCGCACATATGGATCCGTTTTTTTTTTATTAACTTCTGCTTTTTTCTTTTATTAAACAAAATATTACAGTACATAGTTTGTAAAAAGGAGGAATATATGTTTGGTTTGCGAGCACAAGTTCTACAAAAATGGTTCAACAACATAACGACAACAGAACCTTTCCTTTTCTTTTGTCCTTTTTGCTCTCTTCTTTGTATTTTTCGTTAATCTATGTAGGCCAATAGTCTTATTGGTCACTATGGCTGAGTTCCATCAAGCCTCCCGGTGGTCAGACATTTTCCCCCTCTGCTGCGCCACTTTAACCTGTCCAGCCAGATTGATAATGAATACCACTCTAGTTCTCATGTGTTTGTGACTGCACAAATACAGCAAGAACTCATCTTGCAGGCAAGGTTAGCGGCACTTCAAGCATGCAGAGATTGCGCTGCGTAATTACACATTATCCAGCTGCTGAGTTCTTCCCCTTCTGGTCCACTCCGCCTCCTCTAAACTGTTGCAGTCCATATTAACCTTTCACAGCAACAGGTTTGTCATCTTAGCCTCCGCCCTGACCAGACATTATTTCTCCTCTATTATGCAGGGTGCCTCAATAGGTGCGTAATTACACATATGCCGAAGGCTGAGTTTGAAATTGTTCTACAACCAGATGTTTCATGTTTGTGGTCCAAACACTTGAAAAGAGGCAAAGACTATGTCCTGCTTTGCCTTTAACCCACTAGCAATAGTCTTAAAGGGCAAAACCCATGGGAAATTACATTTTTTATGTAATGTCACACCCCAATATACATATATATATATATATATATATATATATATATATATATATATATATATATATATAGAGCTTTGTGATTATGTCTGAAAAGGGGTATGAAGAAGGGAAAGTTATTTAATCATATCCCTTCTCCTTTCTATAGTCCTTAACACCAATTATATTCCTGATTCCTTCTTTACTTATGAGTCCATACTATTTACAGTCCATTAAATAAGCAAATAAATCAATATACTGTACATTATAAACATACGTGTACACATTCACGTGTGCCTATACACATCTACGTTCGGACATTTATTTCCTACTGCCCATAGCCCACACGATCACAATAATTGGACAACAATGGCTAAAAGTGCCCATTGGTGTTCCATTGCTCTTCTTCCATCTCATATCTTTTTAAGAAAACCAGTTTGAGCCTTTTCCCAAACAGTCTTATGCTTGGACATTGCTTTAATTAAATGCTGAGTTTGTTCCAGATCTTCACACCATTTATTAAAATGCTCATTCTTTTCATATTTGTCTGAGCACATAAGACTTTGAAATTTAGGTTATTCCTGTAATTATACCCTCCTGCTCTCTAGACAAAATTGTGTATGTCGTCTGATAGCTCTTTATTTCTGGCCTTTATTTCTGGCTTTATGCATTGACTGTGAGGTTTGAAATTATACCAGATCTGATAATTTTAGCAAGCAAGAATGAATGAATAATGGATTAGTGTGGTCGTGATAGACCAGCCTTATAAAACATCCTAATGGCTCACTTTTATCAATAAACTGTAATGGCTACAGTTCATTGATAAAATCAATGACCTGTACAGAATATGTATTGATTTATAATCCAGAAATGTTTTTAGTTTACTAAGATAATGTAATGATTTTAAACCGTTTAGTTTGAATGAATAAAACAGAAACTTATAAACAGATTAGGAGGTGTTTTAGACTGTGTCTTGTAAGCAGATCAATTTTCTGATCCAATATGCAACCTTGACTGGTTTTAAATGAGGGCTTTATAGCAGGCAGCCACTTTCCCCTCTTACCCCTCTTTGTCACTTTGTCAGCTCTCTGTGTCAAATCTGCAATACCTAGAGCATTTGTCTCTTGGAGGATATTGCCATTCATTGTTAGAAAACACAGGGAATAAATAAAAAGCCACAGAAACACATCAAGTTTAAATGTTTCAGCCCTTGGTGTGTAGCCACTCCTGCATGTTATTTTCTGAGAAGAACATTTACAGAGTGATAATCTGTGGATCAGCAGCCAAGAACTCTACTTCAGTTTTGATCAATCACCAGTAAATTAACTGCAGCCCCCAAAACACTGCTGATGTCAGAACTACAACACCACCACCAGCCTTAGTTTTTAATCAAACTAAGGCTGAGTTCTTGTGAAATTGTGTGAGGTTTTTGTTGTTAATGAAATATACCAAAAAAAAAGTATTTGTCTAATTCTAGGGCTGGATGATATAGAAATAAAGCATATTGATAAAACATAAATCACATTGATCAGTATCGATAATTATCAAGAAAATCAGAACATATATTTTAAGTGCAGCCCTGGCCATTTTACGCTGTTCCTTAGTGACCTATTTATAGACACAAACACTGAATTCAAACTTAACCATTCATTTAACCAACTTTTACCAAAACTGCACATTTTAAAAAAAAAGAAAAAAGAACACGTGCTCTTGGAACTCTTTGAAGGGGCGGAGCTTAGTGACAGAGTGTTCCTGGGTCTGAGTTTGTGATTGGTTGGGAGGATGTAATGCCTACATGATAGGCGAGGATGCAAAAGGAAGGAAAACTATTGAACTTTTTATTGACTTCTTTTTTTCCCTGATATACGTCTATCAATCGATATATATTGTTACTGAATTATTGCCCAACCCTATCGAATTCATCCCTTCATTATCATATTTCCTCTTTACAATCATTGGGTGAGGTCGCCCCTGAAACAGAGGGCAACACAGAGACACACAAGATAGACAACCATTCACACACTTAAACTAAAGTGTGTGAATGGTTGTCCAGTTCTTTAAAATAAAGTGTAATTCATAGTTTAACCTAACAATCATGTTCTTTGGACTTGGAGTACCTGGAGAGAGCCCGTGCATACACGAGGAGAAAATAAGACCCAGTTAAAAAAGATCAGTCTTATTTTAATAAGATAAACCTATGTGAACTGTCAGTTTTTATTCCTTTTTTAAGAATGGTAAATACACTATGACTTTATAGCTAAAGTTATACTGCAAAAGGGATATTTGGTTGCTCTACATAAAAATTTCTACGAATGAAAATATTCTAAAGATTCATTATTTTAGCAAATCAGAAGCATTTTCTTCTTGGCCTAAGTCTCTCTCGCCTGTTCAGATTTTGTTGGCTTTAAACTCTTTACATTTAGAGTTAATGACTGATACACCAGCACACCTGGCTTGTACTGGATTCTACCCAATTTGTCTTCAGAACTTCATTATTTCGTCATGTCATACTAGAGATTCAAAAATGTGTTTGAAACATTCCTCTGAATTTTTGTTTCCTATTGACAGGACAACATCATGCAATTGCTGCATGTTGTTCAAATGGCACATTCATGATGTGATTCTCCTTTCCACCCCTCAGCTAAGTGGCCACCGCAGACAGACGCCAACCCCGTTGTCCCCCCCCCCCCACTATATCTGCTAAGGATAGCATGCAAACTACACACAGAAAGGCTCCGTTCCATAAAATAAATCATAAAGTAATAAATAAACTTATAGTAGGTGCTAGGCCAGGCTGATTAAGTGCAATGATTTATACTTCACTGTGTGGTACAGTATGTGAAAGAGTTGTACACTACAAAAGTCAAACACGCCTGGTATTATTTTGTGTTTTTGAACTGCTAGTGTGCATTTACATTACTCTTTTAACTAAGTGTGACCATCTGACCGAGAGCCAAACTGGCAAAGCACAAGTGTGTTGGCAGTCTACTCCAGTACGTGCAGTAAACACAGACGCCAGTCTTCATCTTAGACTGGACACCAACTCATGAGATGATGTCATCGTTAACTCACAGTCCCTGCCCTTTTTTGTCAGGACAGCTGGAGGCTGCCTGACCAAAGCAGGTGATTATAGCGACTTTTACTGCTACCTCATGAGATCGGCTGAGACTTTCTGGGTCCCTTCCTGCCCTCCCAGTGTGTGTGTGGGAATAGCTTGCGGAAAATACTGTGGTGGCATTGCAAGAAGCATGCTGTCTGTCTTCATGGTAACACAACAGACTCTAGTATGGGTATTTAAAATCTAACAGCTAAATACACTGTTTACAAAATCTTTATTTGGATTATTGTAACTTCTTGAATTATTGATGCTTTGAGGCATGTCAAACACAAATGTCACAAAGTATTTCACAAAACCAATAGTACATTCTCACTGTGTTTGAATTTCAGTTCCAAACTAACCCTACTAACCCTTGGCAAACTGATTCTGATACATTTTGTGAAAGATATTGGGCATTTTGAAAAATAACATGTCAACTCACATATTCTCTGTTGGACAAGCTTCTTTTTAGTTTGACCAAATGTTTAGTTCTGCTGTTAGCAAGCAGTTAGGTCATTCCACCTCCAAATAAATTCTTTGCACGTATCCTGTAATGGAATTTCAGGCATACCATATTGAGAAGCTGGTTGCCTATATGTCAGGACAGTTTTGTTCTATAAAAGGATGTTTCAAGACGTTTTCCTAATTGCTTTATTGATTATATTAAGTCCAGATTTGCTCCAGCATCAAAGTAGGTAGACCATATTGACGTAATAGTAACTTACATTTATTATGACCTTCAACCATTTGGATTATTTGTCAGTGGGCATCCCAGAACCTGGGATGCTCACCAGAGTCAAGTGCAGCCCTCATTACCCACAGCCAGCTCCAAAATACCACCAGGAGCCATGGGTCATGGGATGGGAGTCCACCACTTTTGTGGCCCGCTGTTCAAAAAATCATAACCATAAGGTTATATAAATTAAAGACACACATGTAGTCATTATAATAGACTAATCTATACTCTTTTTAACACCGGCCCTACTCGATTTTGCCCGCCCTACTGCAAGGATTGTTTTTGAACTGGCCTAGAAAAGGAAGAGGGAAACACTTCCCGGAGGTGTGGACTTTAAACCCAGTCCCACATCTTGTTTGTGACATTAACACTTTAAAGAAATATGTGAGATACAGTAAAGAATAAAAATTATCATCGTAAATAAAAACATAAATAAAACAAAAATACAAATAATATTTGTATTACTATGTAATAGTATAATATATTATACTATATATATATAAGATAAGATAAGATAGTCTTTATTGATCTCACAATGGAGAAATTCACTCGTCACATCGGCTCATACAAGAAGGTTCAGAGTAGGGAAGGTGCATTCAGTTATATACAGTGAATCTTCATATATACAATGGATCAGAAAGAATACCAAAAAATATAAAAAAAGGAAATAGGAATGGGCATATGATGTCTCATTTACATTCTTAGTGGTCTATATATATATAAACATATCTATATACTTAAATATATACATATATCTATGCGCCTACTTACATACGCACCTACGCGTATGTATGTGCATATACATTGTATACATTTGTACATACATACATACATGTGGGCTGACTTATGTTCAGGTGGTGATAGCAGAAGTCACTACATCAGGATTATTGCACGGGTTGTAGGACAGTGTATTAAATAGATTATTGCACCTTGGTTATTGCACATTAATTATTACAGTATAGTATATATATATATATATATATATATATATATATATATATATATATATATATATATATATATATATATATATATATATATAATATAATATAATATAGAATTACTATATTATATTTTATTTAGTTGTTTTACACTTTATTTTTGCTGTATTTGTTATTAAATGAACTGCTTTTCTCTATGTTTACAATAACAAGACCAAGTGACTGGAGGTACGATATTGCGAATGCACACAATTAGAAATGGAGCCCAAATGTTTTGGGCTCGCCCAAAAACATTTCATGTTATAATGATGTTAAAATTAATAAATACAATCATTACTATATGTTCATTCTTACCTGTGAAAGGTAATGCCAGTATGTCTGGTTTGTACTGTGAATTGGTTGGTACAATTCCATGCACCACATGAATGAGGCAGCTCCTCCAAATCGCTATGCCACCTCCAATATGATGACAATGTTGACATGTGATTCAGCGCTTAATGAGGTGTCTATGTAAATATGTCTGATGGAGCCAAGTGAGTCAGCAACGCCTAGTGGAGGGGCAAAAAGAAAGAGGTTAAGGGTTACCTTAGCCCTGTGAATCGGGTTTGTCTTTGACCATGCCGAGCGGTCACTTTACTGCAAGACATTGCAAGACGGTCTACTGGATCTCACAGTAGCTTTGTCAGCTGTCGAAATCTTGTTTTTGATAGTTCTGTGATACTGTAGGCAGCTGGCACAATGTTTGTGTCCATTGATATGTATCACGGTTTATGTTTGGTGTTTGTACCCAGTGCAAGGTTTTTTTCAAGCTCAAAAAGGACTAAGTAAAGACTATTAGGACAGATGCTAGCCGTATATTGTTTTATTCGAAGACTAATAGATGGTTTATTGTGTTTTCCTTTTATGGTCATAATACGTCACTAGGCCCTTTTTATATGTTGGTGGGTGTCTGGACACTTTGGAGATGGTTGATGGTGCAAAAAGAAGAGAGACCAGGGGAAAGCGTTGTAGGAGTCTCTTTCACACATGTGTGTGCTTGTTTAGATGTGCAACAAGTATGTGTTTAAGTGGGTCAGTAAGGCCGCCAAATTGTCTGAGTTCCCAGGCTTGACCTGCATTTGGAACAGGTGTCTTCCAGCATGGCTGAGCGACTGCAGGTGTTTTCTGTTGAAACTGATAATCTTTCTACACTGTCATTTGTGGAAACAGAGATGAGGCGATGGGACTGAGGGTAAAAGAGGGAGAGTGAAGGAGGAAGAAGTTGTAAAGTCATGTGTATTAATGGATTTGTTCTTTTGTCTTATGACCCTTAGGTGTAAGGTCATGGTATTCATTTATGTTTGTGTTCACAGTTTCTTCGTTGTTTGTTTACCTCTGTCTGTTCTTGCCCATATTCAGTTTTCATTATTATTTGTTAAATGCTCGGTTATTAGGTCATTCCTTTAGGATTAGTTTCATACTTATTTCCTGTATTCTGTTCCCTGTGTATTCTAGATTATTCCTGTTCCTATTCCTCAATGTTACCCGCTGGATGCTCCCAGTAACATCCCCATATTTCCTCATTACTCCCTCCATTGTACTGCCTGCTTTTCCGTCTGTGCTTCATGCCCTGTTCTCCTCGTGCCTTACTTTAAGCTTTGTTGTTATTAAATAGTTCTTCACATCATGCTCCCCAGTTCCTATCTACACTTTGGTCCTGCAAACCACCCACAACCAGAGGTGTCAAGTAACGAAGTACAAATACTTCGTTACTGTACTTAAGTACACTTTTTAGGTATCTATACTTTACTCCATTACTTATTTTTCTTCCTACTTCTGACTTCTACTCATTACATTTTCACACAAGTATCTGTACTTTCTATTCCTTACATTTTTAAAACAAACGTTACTCGTTACTCTTGGCTTCAGTTTAATATTTATAAATATTTATTTCACGTAATGTGCGGCATCCAATGCAGATCATTGGCGCCATCCACACCTAGTGAGAACTAGTGTAATTGGATGAGTCATATAACGCAAACACTCATTGGTTAGCTATTCTATAGCTATTCTCTCGCTCTCTCTCTCTCTCTCTCTCTCTCTCTCTCTCTCTCTCTCTCTCTCTCTCTCTCTGTCTACAAACTACATAGAATGTTTTTGCACCAAAGGGTATAGTTTACTTTAGGTATTTGATGAAACTCACACGTTTATGTTCTGGCAGTTCTGCAGGCTTGAATATTATCTCTGTTTGGAATTGAATTCCAATAAAGTTTGAGAGAGAACATGCTCCTTGAGTGACTTTGTCATTGACTAATGGGTTAATGAATATGTTATGTCTTGGGCCACATGTAGAACTAATCAGTGTTTAAATTAAGCTTTCAATTCATATAGTGGCATTTTTTAAAGGTTACTTTATACTTTTATACTTTAAGTAGTTTTTGGAGCACATACTTTTTCACTTTTACTTGAGTAAAGAGGTCAAGTTGATACTTCAACTTTTACCAGAGTGTTTTTAAACTGCAGTATCTATACTTCTACTTAAGTAACAAATGTGTGTACTTTTGACACCACTGCCCACAACTCATTGCAATTTGTACATCTGGTGGCCTCTGATAAATAATTCAGTGAAAGCAGGACCTTAGTGTTAGATTTATTCACAACTACAGTTCTCTTTTACTTGGCCATCTTGCCCTGTACATTTGACAGCATTTGTCAGAAATGTCACAAATTAGGTGACGTATGGACCATCAGTTTTTCTGCTGTTGCTCAGCATCATGTTTTTTGATAATTAATTTAGACAATGACTTTGTCAGAATGATACATATCTTTATTGATTGCTTTTATATTTTAGTATAAGGCCTCTGTGTTTTGAAGGGTGTAGACCTCTCCTATATGTAAAATGTTATTTATAATGCAGAACATATCCCTTTGTTGTTACATTGGTTTGTTTGTCCCCAAACATGAACTTGACCGGTGCAGATATACAATTACTAGTGTTGCCAGATGTAGTGAGAGGAACAAGCTATCGGTTCTACAAAAACAAGCCCAATGGGCAACCCACCACATTGCAAAAAAGGGGTTGCTTGTGAATATTACAAATGTATTCATTTATTATGGCATTGTACTTAAGCAACAGCAAAAGTGTGCTAAACAACTTCATCATAAAATTTTGAATAACTGAAATTATTTGAATAACATACTCTTAAACTCCTATCAAAAGAAAAGAGCATTTTTAGCTAATTTATTTGTTTTGTGTCGTGTTTTGGTGCAGTGACACCCATACATCCATGTTTCTTAGCCTCATTAAAGAGAAATGAGCCATTTATTTTGTGCTTCTTGGTATTAGCATGCAGAATTAAAATTGCCCGGTAGCACATATTTCACACTTTGCCCATCTGATGTCAGATCCAGCCTTTTAGTGCGCTCTCTTTCTCTCACTCTATATAATATTTTTTCGCATATTTTCCCCACTTATTCATTACTCATTCTCACACTGCCTCGTCACTCATTTTCCTGCCACTCTGGGCTCTGGCATGACTGGGTTTAGGGTTTGCCTAGTCAACTCAGGCGGGCTTTTCCTTTATGGTTTTGGAACTTTGAGTTTCAGATTCTTCTGAAACTACTTTGATGGACTATAGTGAAAATTAGAGGATGCAAATTAATGTTAGATGTAATCATAAAGGTTGACCATTGCTACCTTGCACCTAATACTATTGTTGACATTACTGGTTGAACAGGTACCTAAAATATGCACTAGTAAAGAATAATGCTAAAATTACTATTATTACTTTTAATAACATTATTCAACATGCTGAGGCCTCAACCCCACAAGAAAAGTTGCAAAGGTGCAGGAAAGAGCAAGGGAGAGAGCTTTTTGCCCCACGTGCACCCCCACTGGACTTGCTCCCTCCAATTTAGCTGTTTATTGTCACCCCCAAAAAAAATTAAATGAGATTTTTGTTCCTGGGCACAGCCACTGCGCCACGCAAATTCATGTGTTTGTTCCAAAGAAGCTAAACCATTAATTATAACTCCATGATGTTTACACAATGTGTAAATGAATGTGTAAATAAAAACGTGTTTTCATGCCAAAATACCTTTTTTTGGCTCTTGAAGAAGGACAGACATGATTAATGTAGAAATCAATAAATTTTACATTTTAATGAAGATGCAAGTTTTATTGTTCATTTTATTAAATTAAATGTATTTCTCTCTCACACACACACATCTAATCCTGATCTTTCTGTACACACTAACAATAATTTCCAGGTTATTTGTGTCTTACACTTTGTTTGCAACTGGGGCAGGAGCTTAATACCCTTGAAGGAGAACTGTTTTGTACAGCTTCTTTCATGTGCTGACACTCTGTAACTCTAAGGTACATTTGGCAATTTGATTCAGACTTAGTTTGTCAAATACAGAGACAACATATTACTAAGCATTAAAGTATGGGTTATGGGTTGGGTTGCTGCAACGTTATCAGCATGTAAAAACGCATCTCCACAACCAATCTCTGCTCAAAATGGGGATCTGCACCGCATAATCTACTTTCAGCAGTTATCGGCAGGTTTTGCAACCATAAACTGCGCTCCAGCTGGTGATGAGGCATTTAGTGATGGGAATGTGTGAACGAGAAGAGGCGGAAGGATATACTCACAGTGTCTGTAGCATGGCAGTGGAATCGGGTCTATTTTGTAACTTGTTTATCGTCACTTATTTTAAAGCCCAAACAATTCAATTCAATTCAATTAAATTTTATTTATATAGCGCCAGTTCATGATACATGTCATCTCAAGGCACTTTCCAAAGTCAAGTTCAATTAGATTATACAGATTGAATCAGATTAAACAAATAAGCGACTTCACTTTCAGAAACATGCGCAAAAGTACACTGCAACCCGCGACTCACAGAATTTATAGGTGACTTTAGAAAAAAAAGAAGCCCAAAGCCAAAACTTTAAAGGCGTCTGCCCCATCCATCAATCAGTGGTGCACTCCAATCAGCACCTGGCACACACAGGGTGGGACTGTGGAACACCAACTCACCAGAATTGCAAAAAATATTATTATTTTATTTACAGCTCTGCTTGGGTTTTATTTTCTGTGTTGCATAGACATGCCGTGTGCGCTGAACCCAAATGCATTGTGAGATTGTGCATGCGCACATCTTCGAGGGAACAGTGGTGGAGGCTCTTTAATAATTTCAGCCAGCAAATCCAGAAAACTATGGATGCGCTGGCCTTGGTACACCAGGGGAGATTGTTGTGCTGCAAGTTCCATAATGAGCGTCTTAACACAGTAGTTGTGTATCTTGGTTTTTAGCACACAGGGTCAGGGTTGGTTAGCACCGTCAGCAGGATGTACACTCTGCTACTTTACTGCCGTACTGCCACAGACAGAGAATAGCTGCACTTTCTAGTGAGGGACTAGCTGTTAGCTCTTTTAGTAAGCCACTCCTGGAAGCTTCCAGAGTTTGTTCATCAACTTTCTTTGTCATTTGCTTCTTTGGTGGCATCTTTTAAATTCTCCATGTGAATTTTACAAACCTATCCTTACTGTCTTAAAAGTGGTGTTTTTATGAAAAGAAAACCCCTCAATTCATCAAAGTGGGGCCTTTTTGTAATGTGTGCTCCAGCGCCCTAATCTTTAGTGTCTCTAATATTATTGAGCAATTTTATTTTCAATAAATAAATTACTTTAACATTCAGATAAATCATGAAATCCGCTAATTTTCAGTCTGATTCACAACTACTGCCTCAACTTAGAAACTGGCAGAATGCTCAATGTTTGCTACATTTTATTACAAAATTAAAGCAGGGAAAAAATAAATTAGTTCATACTTCTTACAGCTCTTAGAATCAAAATTATAACTAGCCAATGTAAGAATAAGCAGCTCAACCCTGAAACAAACCAAATACCAGCATTAAGCGGTAACACTACTTAAATCTTTACTTTACAACTCCAATGCAAAAGTCTAAAGTTACCACAATGGGGTAGCAATAACGTGATATTTTGAATAGAAATTTTTGTTTTACATTTTCTAAAAGTGTCCTTGTGCTTGGCTTTCATATGAATATTATATATGGGCTCTCTAATCCACATGGAATACATATTGTCTTTCATACTTCAACTTCTTTTAATCAAATCCTTTGCAAAGTTTTGCTCTAAAACTTGTCCTTATTTTCCCTTTCTAATGCAGCTGAACAGGAAGTACAGTTGCAAGATTCCCAATCTCCAACTGTGCCACTTGTGCCAGACCTTCCAATCCCATCAATAGCTGATGGTGAGCCGGTCCTTTTGAGAGGAGTTCTGCAAACAGCTCAGCCCATCATTCCGGCTATGAGCTTTATAAAGGAAGACGGAAAAGACACCGGAGGTACCCACATTTTCTTCAATGTGACAGCTCCTGGGAGTAGTGATAAAATAACAACATACTTTGATTCTAATGTGACTGATCTAATGAATGTTAGTGCCATCAAATCTGTAGAAACAGATATAACAACAGTAACATCTACTGAAGTTCCTGGTGTGTTAATCTATAGCCATACTATAGCCACCATAACTGAGTCAAATGGTTCTCTCAAAGAGGATAAACTGACTACAAAGCACCTTCAAAACAAAGACTCAACAAACAAGCCACCTACCACAGAGGAGGACAAGTCTGTTTCAAAAGTAACACAAACAACTGACCTAGCTGGAACAAATACAACTGTCTTGGTTCCTAGAGCCACACCAGCTGAACCACTTATCACCAAAACAACTGCGGAAACACAAACTGAGACCGATATGAAAAGGCTTTCCATTAACACCACATCTGGATTTATGGGCGAGTCAGGGAGGACACCCATATATGTCAAATATGACTCAACAGTGACTCAGATAGTGCAAACTGGGGACAAATCCTCTGTTATTTCTTCTACTAAGCTGTATACAGACAAAAACCTAGGAAAAGAAAGAGAGGGAACAACAATTATATTTGCCACAGAGGCTCCTAAAGACTTTATAAAATCAAAATTAGAAACTGTATCTACTTCTTCCCCTGAGAGTGGTGATAGGAACGCTGCATCGACATTATCTCCTGCAGGATCCTCATTGTTCAGCAGAGAAATATCCCCCTTTCCGGATGAGAAGTATTACAGTATCCCAAAAGAACAGACAACTGTCCCCATTCATTATTTTACAGATAAAAAGGAACAATCTTATGTCATATCGGAGAAAGACAATTATTCCACAGCAGCAAAAAGTGAGACTTCAAAAACAACTGTCTTCTCAGCTTCATCAGACTATGGTGAAGTGAAATCAACCCCTGTGTCTCCTGAAACAGAACATGTTGTTACTACACATCTGTTTGAGGGCAGTTCAAGAGCACCAGAACAATCTACATCCTCCCCTCTACCGTCTGTTTCGCAAGGAACTGGGAAAACCACCATTTCAACCATAGATAGAACAGGCTCTTCTTCCCAGACACAAACTATGTATGTCCAGACAACCTCTGTGGAATATGAAATTTCAGCTAAATACAGTCCGGTCCCGTCAGAAACTCAGTCACTTCTTTCCACAGAGGATCCTCAAACAGCGGACACACTCTTATCTTCTGCTGCACAAGATCATTCAGTTTCTCCAGTCTCTGAGGGTAAACCTGTAAACCCTTTAACAGGAACTCCAATTACTCCATCCGTGTCATCATCTACTATTCCACATGATGAGTATGAAGAGTTGGATCAAAAATCTGCAGTGGCAGAGTCTGTCAAGTCAACCAATGGATCACATATTGAACTCGAGACAACTGCCCCTCTCATTGTCCCAACGGCAGAAACCTCAGGGCAAACACCCTCTGATGTGACTGAAAAGACAACAGCAGATTATACAACACTAAGTACAAAGTCACCTTTATTGTCAGCATCATACACATCTGAAACAAGAGATGTTTCAAAAAGTGCTCTTACCCCAGATGTATTACTCAGCAGCACAGCGAAACCAACATCAGTACCTCATAAAACAGAACAGACTCTTACCACAACCCATGCTCATGAAGAATCTGCAACATCCGTGGATACCTCAGTATCTGCCAGGACAGCTAAAGGGAGCACAGATCAATATACCAGTGAACACCCCAGTGAAATGTCCAGAAAAACGATGACACCTCCAAGTGGTTCCTCATTAATTAGTACAGAGACAACAACAGCAGAGCAAGTTGATACATATTCCACTGAAGAGAGAATAACCCCTTCAGTTTCATTCACTACTGAAAAGGCAGGGGCATATCCTCTCACTACTGAAGAAGAGGGCAGTTCTGGAACCATAAGTACAGCACAGTTTGCATCCACTGTTACTGTCATCGGTACATCTTCAACCCTGTATAGCATTGACACAACAACAGCAACAATATCCCCTGAAGCATCATCAACCTTCGTGAGCACAGAGGAGGATATTTCTGATGAAAACATCACTACGTCTACAGAAACACCTGTCACCAAAGATACAACTGGCTCCTCTGCTTTTAATATCCTGTCTTCATCAGTGTCAACATCAAGAAAAGCTGATATCACTGATATTTCAAAAACAGCTATTACTTCCTCTTCAGCACTCCACAGCACAGAGGAACCAAAATCAGTGTCCCCCAAAGCACATCAGACATTTACCACTGTTGGTTTCGAGGAAAAGTCGCCAGTGTCAGAGGAAGGTTCAGCATCTCCAATAACAGACAACGAGAGGACAAGTCAACCCACAAGGGAAACATCTAGCATACACATTGCATCTCCTACAGGGTCCTCATTGTTCAGCACAGAGAAGACAACAGCCCATCCACCTGAGGATCTTTACAGTATCCAAACAGGTCAAACAATGACACCTTCACTTTCCACAGTCACAGCCAGAACAGGAAGTTCTTCTGCCAGTTCTCCAGTTGAGAAAAGCTCTACAGGATACCAAACTCCAGACACATTCACAACAGTCTCTGTTGGTACAGGAACATCTTCATCTGTTCACATTAACGAGACAAGGATGTCTCCTGAAGCAATAGCAGTCCTAATAAGCACAGAGGCCGCAGGTTCCGGAGAAGGTTCTACTGATTTTACTGACAAGACATTTGTGACCGTTGCCACAGCATCCCCAACACTGTTTACAGGGTCTCCTTCCATCCCAACATCAGATACATCTGTCAAAAGTGAGACTTCAAAAACAACTGTCTTCACAGCTTCATCAGACTATGGTGAAGTGAAATCAACCCCTGTGTCTCCTGAAACAGAACATGTTGTTACTACACATCTGTTTGAGGGCAGTTCAAGAGCACCAGAACAATCTACATCCTCCCCTCTACCGTCTGTTTCGCAAGGAACTGGGAAAACCACCATTTCAACCATAGATAGAACAGGCTCTTCTTCCCAGACACAAACTATGTATGTCCAGACAACCTCTGTGGAATATGAAATTTCAGCTAAATACAGTCCGGTCCCGTCAGAAACTCAGTCACTTCTTTCCACAGAGGATCCTCAAACAGCTGACACACTCTTATCTTCTGCTGCACAAGATCATTCAGTTTCTTCAGTCTCTGAGGGTAAACCTGTAAACCCTTTTACAGGAACTCCAATTACTCCATCCATGTCATCATCTACTATTCCACATGATGAGTATGAAGAGTTGGATCAAAAATCTACAGTGGCAGAGTCTGTCACGTCAACCAATGGATCACATAGTGAACTTGAGACAACTGCCCCTCTCATTGTCCCAACGGCAGAAACCTCAGGGCAAACACCCTCTGATGTGACTGAAAAGACAACAGCAGATTATACAACACTAAGTACAAAGTCACCTTTATTGTCAGCATCATACACATCTGAAACAAGAGATGTTTCAAAAAGTGCTGTTACCCCAGATGTATTACTCAGCAGCACAGCGAAACCAACATCAGTACCTCATAAAACAGAACAGACTCTTACCACAACCCATGCTCATGAAGAATCTGCAACATCCGTGGATACCTCAGTATCTGCCAGGACAGCTAAAGGGAGCACAGATCAATATACCAGTGAACACCCCAGTGAAATGTCCAGAAAAACGATGACATCTCCAAGTGGTTCCTCATTAATTAGTACAGAGACAACAACAGCAGAGCAAGTTGATACATATTCCACTGAAGAGAAAATAACCCCTTCAGTTTCATTCACTACTGAAAAGGCAGGGGCATATCCTCTCACTACTGAAGAAGAGGGCAGTTCTGGAACCATAAGTACAGCACAGTTTGCATCCACTGTTACTGTCATCGGTACATCTTCAACCCTGTATAGCATTGACACAACAACAGCAACAATATCCCCTGAAGCATCATCAACCTTCGTGAGCACAGAGGAGGATATTTCTGATGAAAACATCACTACGTCTACAGAAACACCTGTCACCAAAGATACAACTGGCTCCTCTGCTTTTAATATCCTGTCTTCATCAGTGTCAACATCAAGAAAAGCTGATATCACTGATACTTCAAAAACAGCTATTACTTCCTCTTCAGCACTCCACAGCACAGAGGAACCAAAATCAGTGTCCCCCAAAGCACATCAGACATTTACCACTGTTGGTTTCGAGGAAAAGTCGCCAGTGTCAGAGGAAGGTTCAGCATCTCCAATAACAGACAACGAGAGGACAAGTCAACCCACAAGGGAAACATCTAGCATACACATTGCATCTCCTACAGGGTCCTCATTGTTCAGCACAGAGAAGACAACAGCCCATCCACCTGAGGATCTTTACAGTATCCAAACAGGTCAAACAATGACACCTTCACTTTCCACAGTCACAGCCAGAACAGGAAGTTCTTCTGCCAGTTCTCCAGTTGAGAAAAGCTCTACAGGATACCAAACTCCAGACACATTCACAACAGTCTCTGTTGGTACAGGAACATCTTCATCTGTTCACATTAACGAGACAAGGATGTCTCCTGAAGCAATAGCAGTCCTAATAAGCACAGAGGCCGCAGGTTCCGGAGAAGGTTCTACTGATTTTACTGACAAGACATTTGTGACCGTTGCCACAGCATCCCCAACACTGTTTACAGGGTCTCCTTCCATCCCAACATCAGATACATCTGTCAAAAGTGAGACTTCAAAAACAACTGTCTTCACAGCTTCATCAGACTATGGTGAAGTGAAATCAACCCCTGTGTCTCCTGAAACAGAACATGTTGTTACTACACATCTGTTTGAGGGCAGTTCAAGAGCACCAGAACAATCTACATCCTCCCCTCTACCGTCTGTTTCGCAAGGAACTGGGAAAACCACCATTTCAACCATAGATAGAACAGGCTCTTCTTCCCAGACACAAACTATGTATGTCCAGACAACCTCTGTGGAATATGAAATTTCAGCTAAATACAGTCCGGTCCCGTCAGAAACTCAGTCACTTCTTTCCACAGAGGATCCTCAAACAGCTGACACACTCTTATCTTCTGCTGCACAAGATCATTCAGTTTCTTCAGTCTCTGAGGGTAAACCTGTAAACCCTTTTACAGGAACTCCAATTACTCCATCCATGTCATCATCTACTATTCCACATGATGAGTATGAAGAGTTGGATCAAAAATCTACAGTGGCAGAGTCTGTCACGTCAACCAATGGATCACATAGTGAACTTGAGACAACTGCCCCTCTCATTGTCCCAACGGCAGAAACCTCAGGGCACACACCCTCTGATGTGACTGAAAAGACAACAGCAGATTATACAACACTAAGTACAAAGTCACCTTTATTGTCAGCATCATACACATCTGAAACAAGAGATGTTTCAAAAAGTGCTGTTACCCCAGATGTATTACTCAGCAGCACAGCGAAACCAACATCAGTACCTCATAAAACAGAACAGACTCTTACCACAACCCATGCTCATGAAGAATCTGCAACATCCGTGGATACCTCAGTATCTGCCAGGACAGCTAAAGGGAGCACAGATCAATATACCAGTGAACACCCCAGTGAAATGTCCAGAAAAACGATGACATCTCCAAGTGGTTCCTCATTAATTAGTACAGAGACAACAACAGCAGAGCAAGTTGATACATATTCCACTGAAGAGAGAATAACCCCTTCAGTTTCATTCACTACTGAAAAGGCAGGGGCATATCCTCTCACTACTGAAGAAGAGGGCAGTTCTGGAACCATAAGTACAGCACAGTTTGCATCCACTGTTACTGTCATCGGTACATCTTCAACCCTGTATAGCATTGACACAACAACAGCAACAATATCCCCTGAAGCATCATCAACCTTCGTGAGCACAGAGGAGGATATTTCTGATGAAAACATCACTACGTCTACAGAAACACCTGTCACCAAAGATACAACTGGCTCCTCTGCTTTTAATATCCTGTCTTCATCAGTGTCAACATCAAGAAAAGCTGATATCACTGATACTTCAAAAACAGCTATTACTTCCTCTTCAGCACTCCACAGCACAGAGGAACCAAAATCAGTGTCCCCCAAAGCACATCAGACATTTACCACTGTTGGTTTCGAGGAAAAGTCGCCAGTGTCAGAGGAAGGTTCAGCATCTCCAATAACAGACAACGAGAGGACAAGTCAACCCACAAGGGAAACATCTAGCATACACATTGCATCTCCTACAGGGTCCTCATTGTTCAGCACAGAGAAGACAACAGCCCATCCACCTGAGGATCTTTACAGTATCCAAACAGGTCAAACAATGACACCTTCACTTTCCACAGTCACAGCCAGAACAGGAAGTTCTTCTGCCAGTTCTCCAGTTGAGAAAAGCTCTACAGGATACCAAACTCCAGACACATTCACAACAGTCTCTGTTGGTACAGGAACATCTTCATCTGTTCACATTAACGAGACAAGGATGTCTCCTGAAGCAATAGCAGTCCTAATAAGCACAGAGGCCGCAGGTTCCGGAGAAGGTTCTACTGATTTTACTGACAAGACATTTGTGACCGTTGCCACAGCATCCCCAACACTGTTTACAGGGTCTCCTTCCATCCCAACATCAGATACATCTGTCAAAAGTGAGACTTCAAAAACAACTGTCTTCACAGCTTCATCAGACTATGGTGAAGTGAAATCAACCCCTGTGTCTCCTGAAACAGAACATGTTGTTACTACACATCTGTTTGAGGGCAGTTCAAGAGCACCAGAACAATCTACATCCTCCCCTCTACCGTCTGTTTCGCAAGGAACTGGGAAAACCACCATTTCAACCATAGATAGAACAGGCTCTTCTTCCCAGACACAAACTATGTATGTCCAGACAACCTCTGTGGAATATGAAATTTCAGCTAAATACAGTCCGGTCCCGTCAGAAACTCAGTCACTTCTTTCCACAGAGGATCCTCAAACAGCTGACACACTCTTATCTTCTGCTGCACAAGATCATTCAGTTTCTTCAGTCTCTGAGGGTAAACCTGTAAACCCTTTTACAGGAACTCCAATTACTCCATCCATGTCATCATCTACTATTCCACATGATGAGTATGAAGAGTTGGATCAAAAATCTACAGTGGCAGAGTCTGTCACGTCAACCAATGGATCACATAGTGAACTTGAGACAACTGCCCCTCTCATTGTCCCAACGGCAGAAACCTCAGGGCACACACCCTCTGATGTGACTGAAAAGACAACAGCAGATTATACAACACTAAGTACAAAGTCACCTTTATTGTCAGCATCATACACATCTGAAACAAGAGATGTTTCAAAAAGTGCTGTTACCCCAGATGTATTACTCAGCAGCACAGCGAAACCAACATCAGTACCTCATAAAACAGAACAGACTCTTACCACAACCCATGCTCATGAAGAATCTGCAACATCCGTGGATACCTCAGTATCTGCCAGGACAGCTAAAGGGAGCACAGATCAATATACCAGTGAACACCCCAGTGAAATGTCCAGAAAAACGATGACATCTCCAAGTGGTTCCTCATTAATTAGTACAGAGACAACAACAGCAGAGCAAGTTGATACATATTCCACTGAAGAGAGAATAACCCCTTCAGTTTCATTCACTACTGAAAAGGCAGGGGCATATCCTCTCACTACTGAAGAAGAGGGCAGTTCTGGAACCATAAGTACAGCACAGTTTGCATCCACTGTTACTGTCATCGGTACATCTTCAACCCTGTATAGCATTGACACAACAACAGCAACAATATCCCCTGAAGCATCATCAACCTTCGTGAGCACAGAGGAGGATATTTCTGATGAAAACATCACTACGTCTACAGAAACACCTGTCACCAAAGATACAACTGGCTCCTCTGCTTTTAATATCCTGTCTTCATCAGTGTCAACATCAAGAAAAGCTGATATCACTGATACTTCAAAAACAGCTATTACTTCCTCTTCAGCACTCCACAGCACAGAGGAACCAAAATCAGTGTCCCCCAAAGCACATCAGACATTTACCACTGTTGGTTTCGAGGAAAAGGTCGCCAGTGTCAGAGGAAGGTTCAGCATCTCCAATAACAGACAACGAGAGGACAAGTCAACCCACAAGGGAAACATCTAGCATACACATTGCATCTCCTACAGGGTCCTCATTGTTCAGCACAGAGAAGACAACAGCCCATCCACCTGAGGATCTTTACAGTATCCAAACAGGTCAAACAATGACACCTTCACTTTCCACAGTCACAGCCAGAACAGGAAGTTCTTCTGCCAGTTCTCCAGTTGAGAAAAGCTCTACAGGATACCAAACTCCAGACACATTCACAACAGTCTCTGTTGGTACAGGAACATCTTCATCTGTTCACATTAACGAGACAAGGATGTCTCCTGAAGCAATAGCAGTCCTAATAAGCACAGAGGCCGCAGGTTCCGGAGAAGGTTCTACTGATTTTACTGACAAGACATTTGTGACCGTTGCCACAGCATCCCCAACACTGTTTACAGGGTCTCCTTCCATCCCAACATCAGATACATCTGTCAAAAGTGAGACTTCAAAAACAACTGTCTTCACAGCTTCATCAGACTATGGTGAAGTGAAATCAACCCCTGTGTCTCCTGAAACAGAACATGTTGTTACTACACATCTGTTTGAGGGCAGTTCAAGAGCACCAGAACAATCTACATCCTCCCCTCTACCGTCTGTTTCGCAAGGAACTGGGAAAACCACCATTTCAACCATAGATAGAACAGGCTCTTCTTCCCAGACACAAACTATGTATGTCCAGACAACCTCTGTGGAATATGAAATTTCAGCTAAATACAGTCCGGTCCCGTCAGAAACTCAGTCACTTCTTTCCACAGAGGATCCTCAAACAGCTGACACACTCTTATCTTCTGCTGCACAAGATCATTCAGTTTCTTCAGTCTCTGAGGGTAAACCTGTAAACCCTTTTACAGGAACTCCAATTACTCCATCCATGTCATCATCTACTATTCCACATGATGAGTATGAAGAGTTGGATCAAAAATCTACAGTGGCAGAGTCTGTCACGTCAACCAATGGATCACATAGTGAACTTGAGACAACTGCCCCTCTCATTGTCCCAACGGCAGAAACCTCAGGGCACACACCCTCTGATGTGACTGAAAAGACAACAGCAGATTATACAACACTAAGTACAAAGTCACCTTTATTGTCAGCATCATACACATCTGAAACAAGAGATGTTTCAAAAAGTGCTGTTACCCCAGATGTATTACTCAGCAGCACAGCGAAACCAACATCAGTACCTCATAAAACAGAACAGACTCTTACCACAACCCATGCTCATGAAGAATCTGCAACATCCGTGGATACCTCAGTATCTGCCAGGACAGCTAAAGGGAGCACAGATCAATATACCAGTGAACACCCCAGTGAAATGTCCAGAAAAACGATGACATCCTCCAAGTGGTTCCTCATTAATTAGTACAGAGACAACAACAGCAGAGCAAGTTGATACATATTCCACTGAAGAGAGAATAACCCCTTCAGTTTCATTCACTACTGAAAAGGCAGGGGCATATCCTCTCACTACTGAAGAAGAGGGCAGTTCTGGAACCATAAGTACAGCACAGTTTGCATCCACTGTTACTGTCATCGGTACATCTTCAACCCTGTATAGCATTGACACAACAACAGCAACAATATCCCCTGAAGCATCATCAACCTTCGTGAGCACAGAGGAGGATATTTCTGATGAAAACATCACTACGTCTACAGAAACACCTGTCACCAAAGATACAACTGGCTCCTCTGCTTTTAATATCCTGTCTTCATCAGTGTCAACATCAAGAAAAGCTGATATCACTGATACTTCAAAAACAGCTATTACTTCCTCTTCAGCACTCCACAGCACAGAGGAACCAAAATCAGTGTCCCCCAAAGCACATCAGACATTTACCACTGTTGGTTTCGAGGAAAAGTCGCCAGTGTCAGAGGAAGGTTCAGCATCTCCAATAACAGACAACGAGAGGACAAGTCAACCCACAAGGGAAACATCTAGCATACACATTGCATCTCCTACAGGGTCCTCATTGTTCAGCACAGAGAAGACAACAGCCCATCCACCTGAGGATCTTTACAGTATCCAAACAGGTCAAACAATGACACCTTCACTTTCCACAGTCACAGCCAGAACAGGAAGTTCTTCTGCCAGTTCTCCAGTTGAGAAAAGCTCTACAGGATACCAAACTCCAGACACATTCACAACAGTCTCTGTTGGTACAGGAACATCTTCATCTGTTCACATTAACGAGACAAGGATGTCTCCTGAAGCAATAGCAGTCCTAATAAGCACAGAGGCCGCAGGTTCCGGAGAAGGTTCTACTGATTTTACTGACAAGACATTTGTGACCGTTGCCACAGCATCCCCAACACTGTTTACAGGGTCTCCTTCCATCCCAACATCAGATACATCTGTCAAAAGTGAGACTTCAAAAACAACTGTCTTCACAGCTTCATCAGACTATGGTGAAGTGAAATCAACCCCTGTGTCTCCTGAAACAGAACATGTTGTTACTACACATCTGTTTGAGGGCAGTTCAAGAGCACCAGAACAATCTACATCCTCCCCTCTACCGTCTGTTTCGCAAGGAACTGGGAAAACCACCATTTCAACCATAGATAGAACAGGCTCTTCTTCCCAGACACAAACTATGTATGTCCAGACAACCTCTGTGGAATATGAAATTTCAGCTAAATACAGTCCGGTCCCGTCAGAAACTCAGTCACTTCTTTCCACAGAGGATCCTCAAACAGCTGACACACTCTTATCTTCTGCTGCACAAGATCATTCAGTTTCTTCAGTCTCTGAGGGTAAACCTGTAAACCCTTTTACAGGAACTCCAATTACTCCATCCATGTCATCATCTACTATTCCACATGATGAGTATGAAGAGTTGGATCAAAAATCTACAGTGGCAGAGTCTGTCACGTCAACCAATGGATCACATAGTGAACTTGAGACAACTGCCCCTCTCATTGTCCCAACGGCAGAAACCTCAGGGCACACACCCTCTGATGTGACTGAAAAGACAACAGCAGATTATACAACACTAAGTACAAAGTCACCTTTATTGTCAGCATCATACACATCTGAAACAAGAGATGTTTCAAAAAGTGCTGTTACCCCAGATGTATTACTCAGCAGCACAGCGAAACCAACATCAGTACCTCATAAAACAGAACAGACTCTTACCACAACCCATGCTCATGAAGAATCTGCAACATCCGTGGATACCTCAGTATCTGCCAGGACAGCTAAAGGGAGCACAGATCAATATACCAGTGAACACCCCAGTGAAATGTCCAGAAAAACGATGACATCCTCCAAGTGGTTCCTCATTAATTAGTACAGAGACAACAACAGCAGAGCAAGTTGATACATATTCCACTGAAGAGAAAATAACCCCTTCAGTTTCATTCACTACTGAAAAGGCAGGGGCATATCCTCTCACTACTGAAGAAGAGGGCAGTTCTGGAACCATAAGTACAGCACAGTTTGCATCCACTGTTACTGTCATCGGTACATCTTCAACCCTGTATAGCATTGACACAACAACAGCAACAATATCCCCTGAAGCATCATCAACCTTCGTGAGCACAGAGGAGGATATTTCTGATGAAAACATCACTACGTCTACAGAAACACCTGTCACCAAAGATACAACTGGCTCCTCTGCTTTTAATATCCTGTCTTCATCAGTGTCAACATCAAGAAAAGCTGATATCACTGATACTTCAAAAACAGCTATTACTTCCTCTTCAGCACTCCACAGCACAGAGGAACCAAAATCAGTGTCCCCCAAAGCACATCAGACATTTACCACTGTTGGTTTCGAGGAAAAGTCGCCAGTGTCAGAGGAAGGTTCAGCATCTCCAATAACAGACAACGAGAGGACAAGTCAACCCACAAGGGAAACATCTAGCATACACATTGCATCTCCTACAGGGTCCTCATTGTTCAGCACAGAGAAGACAACAGCCCATCCACCTGAGGATCTTTACAGTATCCAAACAGGTCAAACAATGACACCTTCACTTTCCACAGTCACAGCCAGAACAGGAAGTTCTTCTGCCAGTTCTCCAGTTGAGAAAAGCTCTACAGGATACCAAACTCCAGACACATTCACAACAGTCTCTGTTGGTACAGGAACATCTTCATCTGTTCACATTAACGAGACAAGGATGTCTCCTGAAGCAATAGCAGTCCTAATAAGCACAGAGGCCGCAGGTTCCGGAGAAGGTTCTACTGATTTTACTGACAAGACATTTGTGACCGTTGCCACAGCATCCCCAACACTGTTTACAGGGTCTCCTTCCATCCCAACATCAGATACATCTGTCAAAAGTGAGACTTCAAAAACAACTGTCTTCACAGCTTCATCAGACTATGGTGAAGTGAAATCAACCCCTGTGTCTCCTGAAACAGAACATGTTGTTACTACACATCTGTTTGAGGGCAGTTCAAGAGCACCAGAACAATCTACATCCTCCCCTCTACCGTCTGTTTCGCAAGGAACTGGGAAAACCACCATTTCAACCATAGATAGAACAGGCTCTTCTTCCCAGACACAAACTATGTATGTCCAGACAACCTCTGTGGAATATGAAATTTCAGCTAAATACAGTCCGGTCCCGTCAGAAACTCAGTCACTTCTTTCCACAGAGGATCCTCAAACAGCTGACACACTCTTATCTTCTGCTGCACAAGATCATTCAGTTTCTTCAGTCTCTGAGGGTAAACCTGTAAACCCTTTTACAGGAACTCCAATTACTCCATCCATGTCATCATCTACTATTCCACATGATGAGTATGAAGAGTTGGATCAAAAATCTACAGTGGCAGAGTCTGTCACGTCAACCAATGGATCACATAGTGAACTTGAGACAACTGCCCCTCTCATTGTCCCAACGGCAGAAACCTCAGGGCACACACCCTCTGATGTGACTGAAAAGACAACAGCAGATTATACAACACTAAGTACAAAGTCACCTTTATTGTCAGCATCATACACATCTGAAACAAGAGATGTTTCAAAAAGTGCTGTTACCCCAGATGTATTACTCAGCAGCACAGCGAAACCAACATCAGTACCTCATAAAACAGAACAGACTCTTACCACAACCCATGCTCATGAAGAATCTGCAACATCCGTGGATACCTCAGTATCTGCCAGGACAGCTAAAGGGAGCACAGATCAATATACCAGTGAACACCCCAGTGAAATGTCCAGAAAAACGATGACATCTCCAAGTGGTTCCTCATTAATTAGTACAGAGACAACAACAGCAGAGCAAGTTGATACATATTCCACTGAAGAGAAAATAACCCCTTCAGTTTCATTCACTACTGAAAAGGCAGGGGCATATCCTCTCACTACTGAAGAAGAGGGCAGTTCTGGAACCATAAGTACAGCACAGTTTGCATCCACTGTTACTGTCATCGGTACATCTTCAACCCTGTATAGCATTGACACAACAACAGCAACAATATCCCCTGAAGCATCATCAACCTTCGTGAGCACAGAGGAGGATATTTCTGATGAAAACATCACTACGTCTACAGAAACACCTGTCACCAAAGATACAACTGGCTCCTCTGCTTTTAATATCCTGTCTTCATCAGTGTCAACATCAAGAAAAGCTGATATCACTGATACTTCAAAAACAGCTATTACTTCCTCTTCAGCACTCCACAGCACAGAGGAACCAAAATCAGTGTCCCCCAAAGCACATCAGACATTTACCACTGTTGGTTTCGAGGAAAAGTCGCCAGTGTCAGAGGAAGGTTCAGCATCTCCAATAACAGACAACGAGAGGACAAGTCAACCCACAAGGGAAACATCTAGCATACACATTGCATCTCCTACAGGGTCCTCATTGTTCAGCACAGAGAAGACAACAGCCCATCCACCTGAGGATCTTTACAGTATCCAAACAGGTCAAACAATGACACCTTCACTTTCCACAGTCACAGCCAGAACAGGAAGTTCTTCTGCCAGTTCTCCAGTTGAGAAAAGCTCTACAGGATACCAAACTCCAGACACATTCACAACAGTCTCTGTTGGTACAGGAACATCTTCATCTGTTCACATTAACGAGACAAGGATGTCTCCTGAAGCAATAGCAGTCCTAATAAGCACAGAGGCCGCAGGTTCCGGAGAAGGTTCTACTGATTTTACTGACAAGACATTTGTGACCGTTGCCACAGCATCCCCAACACTGTTTACAGGGTCTCCTTCCATCCCAACATCAGATACATCTGTCAAAAGTGAGACTTCAAAAACAACTGTCTTCACAGCTTCATCAGACTATGGTGAAGTGAAATCAACCCCTGTGTCTCCTGAAACAGAACATGTTGTTACTACACATCTGTTTGAGGGCAGTTCAAGAGCACCAGAACAATCTACATCCTCCCCTCTACCGTCTGTTTCGCAAGGAACTGGGAAAACCACCATTTCAACCATAGATAGAACAGGCTCTTCTTCCCAGACACAAACTATGTATGTCCAGACAACCTCTGTGGAATATGAAATTTCAGCTAAATACAGTCCGGTCCCGTCAGAAACTCAGTCACTTCTTTCCACAGAGGATCCTCAAACAGCTGACACACTCTTATCTTCTGCTGCACAAGATCATTCAGTTTCTTCAGTCTCTGAGGGTAAACCTGTAAACCCTTTTACAGGAACTCCAATTACTCCATCCATGTCATCATCTACTATTCCACATGATGAGTATGAAGAGTTGGATCAAAAATCTACAGTGGCAGAGTCTGTCACGTCAACCAATGGATCACATAGTGAACTTGAGACAACTGCCCCTCTCATTGTCCCAACGGCAGAAACCTCAGGGCACACACCCTCTGATGTGACTGAAAAGACAACAGCAGATTATACAACACTAAGTACAAAGTCACCTTTATTGTCAGCATCATACACATCTGAAACAAGAGATGTTTCAAAAAGTGCTGTTACCCCAGATGTATTACTCAGCAGCACAGCGAAACCAACATCAGTACCTCATAAAACAGAACAGACTCTTACCACAACCCATGCTCATGAAGAATCTGCAACATCCGTGGATACCTCAGTATCTGCCAGGACAGCTAAAGGGAGCACAGATCAATATACCAGTGAACACCCCAGTGAAATGTCCAGAAAAACGATGACATCTCCAAGTGGTTCCTCATTAATTAGTACAGAGACAACAACAGCAGAGCAAGTTGATACATATTCCACTGAAGAGAAAATAACCCCTTCAGTTTCATTCACTACTGAAAAGGCAGGGGCATATCCTCTCACTACTGAAGAAGAGGGCAGTTCTGGAACCATAAGTACAGCACAGTTTGCATCCACTGTTACTGTCATCGGTACATCTTCAACCCTGTATAGCATTGACACAACAACAGCAACAATATCCCCTGAAGCATCATCAACCTTCGTGAGCACAGAGGAGGATATTTCTGATGAAAACATCACTACGTCTACAGAAACACCTGTCACCAAAGATACAACTGGCTCCTCTGCTTTTAATATCCTGTCTTCATCAGTGTCAACATCAAGAAAAGCTGATATCACTGATACTTCAAAAACAGCTATTACTTCCTCTTCAGCACTCCACAGCACAGAGGAACCAAAATCAGTGTCCCCCAAAGCACATCAGACATTTACCACTGTTGGTTTCGAGGAAAAGTCGCCAGTGTCAGAGGAAGGTTCAGCATCTCCAATAACAGACAACGAGAGGACAAGTCAACCCACAAGGGAAACATCTAGCATACACATTGCATCTCCTACAGGGTCCTCATTGTTCAGCACAGAGAAGACAACAGCCCATCCACCTGAGGATCTTTACAGTATCCAAACAGGTCAAACAATGACACCTTCACTTTCCACAGTCACAGCCAGAACAGGAAGTTCTTCTGCCAGTTCTCCAGTTGAGAAAAGCTCTACAGGATACCAAACTCCAGACACATTCACAACAGTCTCTGTTGGTACAGGAACATCTTCATCTGTTCACATTAACGAGACAAGGATGTCTCCTGAAGCAATAGCAGTCCTAATAAGCACAGAGGCCGCAGGTTCCGGAGAAGGTTCTACTGATTTTACTGACAAGACATTTGTGACCGTTGCCACAGCATCCCCAACACTGTTTACAGGGTCTCCTTCCATCCCAACATCAGATACATCTGTCAAAAGTGAGACTTCAAAAACAACTGTCTTCACAGCTTCATCAGACTATGGTGAAGTGAAATCAACCCCTGTGTCTCCTGAAACAGAACATGTTGTTACTACACATCTGTTTGAGGGCAGTTCAAGAGCACCAGAACAATCTACATCCTCCCCTCTACCGTCTGTTTCGCAAGGAACTGGGAAAACCACCATTTCAACCATAGATAGAACAGGCTCTTCTTCCCAGACACAAACTATGTATGTCCAGACAACCTCTGTGGAATATGAAATTTCAGCTAAATACAGTCCGGTCCCGTCAGAAACTCAGTCACTTCTTTCCACAGAGGATCCTCAAACAGCTGACACACTCTTATCTTCTGCTGCACAAGATCATTCAGTTTCTTCAGTCTCTGAGGGTAAACCTGTAAACCCTTTTACAGGAACTCCAATTACTCCATCCATGTCATCATCTACTATTCCACATGATGAGTATGAAGAGTTGGATCAAAAATCTACAGTGGCAGAGTCTGTCACGTCAACCAATGGATCACATAGTGAACTTGAGACAACTGCCCCTCTCATTGTCCCAACGGCAGAAACCTCAGGGCACACACCCTCTGATGTGACTGAAAAGACAACAGCAGATTATACAACACTAAGTACAAAGTCACCTTTATTGTCAGCATCATACACATCTGAAACAAGAGATGTTTCAAAAAGTGCTGTTACCCCAGATGTATTACTCAGCAGCACAGCGAAACCAACATCAGTACCTCATAAAACAGAACAGACTCTTACCACAACCCATGCTCATGAAGAATCTGCAACATCCGTGGATACCTCAGTATCTGCCAGGACAGCTAAAGGGAGCACAGATCAATATACCAGTGAACACCCCAGTGAAATGTCCAGAAAAACGATGACATCTCCAAGTGGTTCCTCATTAATTAGTACAGAGACAACAACAGCAGAGCAAGTTGATACATATTCCACTGAAGAGAAAATAACCCCTTCAGTTTCATTCACTACTGAAAAGGCAGGGGCATATCCTCTCACTACTGAAGAAGAGGGCAGTTCTGGAACCATAAGTACAGCACAGTTTGCATCCACTGTTACTGTCATCGGTACATCTTCAACCCTGTATAGCATTGACACAACAACAGCAACAATATCCCCTGAAGCATCATCAACCTTCGTGAGCACAGAGGAGGATATTTCTGATGAAAACATCACTACGTCTACAGAAACACCTGTCACCAAAGATACAACTGGCTCCTCTGCTTTTAATATCCTGTCTTCATCAGTGTCAACATCAAGAAAAGCTGATATCACTGATACTTCAAAAACAGCTATTACTTCCTCTTCAGCACTCCACAGCACAGAGGAACCAAAATCAGTGTCCCCCAAAGCACATCAGACATTTACCACTGTTGGTTTCGAGGAAAAGTCGCCAGTGTCAGAGGAAGGTTCAGCATCTCCAATAACAGACAACGAGAGGACAAGTCAACCCACAAGGGAAACATCTAGCATACGCATTGCATCTCCTACAGGGTCCTCATTGTTCAGCACAGAGAAGACAACAGCCCATCCACCTGAGGATCTTTACAGTATCCAAACAGGTCAAACAATGACACCTTCACTTTCCACAGTCACAGCCAGAACAGGAAGTTCTTCTGCCAGTTCTCCAGTTGAGAAAAGCTCTACAGGATACCAAACTCCAGACACATTCACAACAGTCTCTGTTGGTACAGGAACATCTTCATCTGTTCACATTAACGAGACAAGGATGTCTCCTGAAGCAATAGCAGTCCTAATAAGCACAGAGGCCGCAGGTTCCGGAGAAGGTTCTACTGATTTTACTGACAAGACATTTGTGACCGTTGCCACAGCATCCCCAACACTGTTTACAGGGTCTCCTTCCATCCCAACATCAGATACATCTGTCAAAAGTGAGACTTCAAAAACAACTGTCTTCACAGCTTCATCAGACTATGGTGAAGTGAAATCAACCCCTGTGTCTCCTGAAACAGAACATGTTGTTACTACACATCTGTTTGAGGGCAGTTCAAGAGCACCAGAACAATCTACATCCTCCCCTCTACCGTCTGTTTCGCAAGGAACTGGGAAAACCACCATTTCAACCATAGATAGAACAGGCTCTTCTTCCCAGACACAAACTATGTATGTCCAGACAACCTCTGTGGAATATGAAATTTCAGCTAAATACAGTCCGGTCCCGTCAGAAACTCAGTCACTTCTTTCCACAGAGGATCCTCAAACAGCTGACACACTCTTATCTTCTGCTGCACAAGATCATTCAGTTTCTTCAGTCTCTGAGGGTAAACCTGTAAACCCTTTTACAGGAACTCCAATTACTCCATCCATGTCATCATCTACTATTCCACATGATGAGTATGAAGAGTTGGATCAAAAATCTACAGTGGCAGAGTCTGTCACGTCAACCAATGGATCACATAGTGAACTTGAGACAACTGCCCCTCTCATTGTCCCAACGGCAGAAACCTCAGGGCACACACCCTCTGATGTGACTGAAAAGACAACAGCAGATTATACAACACTAAGTACAAAGTCACCTTTATTGTCAGCATCATACACATCTGAAACAAGAGATGTTTCAAAAAGTGCTGTTACCCCAGATGTATTACTCAGCAGCACAGCGAAACCAACATCAGTACCTCATAAAACAGAACAGACTCTTACCACAACCCATGCTCATGAAGAATCTGCAACATCCGTGGATACCTCAGTATCTGCCAGGACAGCTAAAGGGAGCACAGATCAATATACCAGTGAACACCCCAGTGAAATGTCCAGAAAAACGATGACATCTCCAAGTGGTTCCTCATTAATTAGTACAGAGACAACAACAGCAGAGCAAGTTGATACATATTCCACTGAAGAGAAAATAACCCCTTCAGTTTCATTCACTACTGAAAAGGCAGGGGCATATCCTCTCACTACTGAAGAAGAGGGCAGTTCTGGAACCATAAGTACAGCACAGTTTGCATCCACTGTTACTGTCATCGGTACATCTTCAACCCTGTATAGCATTGACACAACAACAGCAACAATATCCCCTGAAGCATCATCAACCTTCGTGAGCACAGAGGAGGATATTTCTGATGAAAACATCACTACGTCTACAGAAACACCTGTCACCAAAGATACAACTGGCTCCTCTGCTTTTAATATCCTGTCTTCATCAGTGTCAACATCAAGAAAAGCTGATATCACTGATACTTCAAAAACAGCTATTACTTCCTCTTCAGCACTCCACAGCACAGAGGAACCAAAATCAGTGTCCCCCAAAGCACATCAGACATTTACCACTGTTGGTTTCGAGGAAAAGTCGCCAGTGTCAGAGGAAGGTTCAGCATCTCCAATAACAGACAACGAGAGGACAAGTCAACCCACAAGGGAAACATCTAGCATACACATTGCATCTCCTACAGGGTCCTCATTGTTCAGCACAGAGAAGACAACAGCCCATCCACCTTGAGGATCTTTACAGTATCCAAACAGGTCAAACAATGACACCTTCACTTTCCACAGTCACAGCCAGAACAGGAAGTTCTTCTGCCAATTCTCCAGTTGAGAAAAGCTCTACAGGATACCAAACTCCAGACACATTCACAACAGTCTCTGTTGGTACAGGAACATCTTCATCTGTTCACATTAACGAGACAAGGATGTCTCCTGAAGCAATAGCAGTCCTAATAAGCACAGAGGCCGCAGGTTCCGGAGAAGGTTCTACTGATTTTACTGACAAGACATTTGTAACCGTTGCCACAACATCCCCAACACTGTTTACAGGGTCTCCTTCCATCCCAACATCAGATACATCTGTCAAAAGTGAGACTTCAAAAACAACTGTCTTCACAGCTTCATCAGACTATGGTGAAGTGAAATCAACCCCTGTGTCTCCTGAAACAGAACATGTTGTTACTACACATCTGTTTGAGGGCAGTTCAAGAGCACCAGAACAATATACATCCTCCCCTCTACCGTCTGTTTCGCAAGGAACTGGGAAATCCACCATTTCAACCATAGATAGAACAGGCTCTTCTTCCCAGACACAAACTATGTATGTCCAGACAACCTCTGTGGAATATGAAATTTCAGCTAAATACAGTCCGGTCCCGTCAGAAACTCAGTCACTTCTTTCCACAGAGGATCCTCAAACAGCTGACACACTCTTATCTTCTGCTGCACAAGATCATTCAGTTTCTCCAGTCTCTGAGGGTAAACCTGTAAACCCTTTAACAGGTACTCCAATTACTCCATCTGTGTCATCATCTACTATTCCACATGATGAGTATGAAGAGTTGGATCAAAAATCTACAGTGGCAGAGTCTGTCACGTCAACCAATGGATCACATATTGAACTCGAGACAACTGCCCCTCTCATTGTCCCAGCTGGAGAAACCTCAGGGCAAACACTCTCTGATGTGACTGAAAAGACAACAGCAGATTATCCAACGCTAAGTACAAAGTCACCTTTATTGTCAGCATCATACACATCTGAAACAAGAGATGTTTTAAAAAGTGCTGTTACCCCAGATGTATTACTCAGCAGCACAGCAAAACCAACATCAGTACCTCATAAAACCTCTGTGGAATATGAAATTCCAGTAATTTACAGTTCTTTCCCGTCAAAAACTCAATCAGTTCTTACCACAGAGGAGCCTAAAACACATGCTGGAACTAGTTTAGTTGCTGGCAGATTAAGACCAATACTGACAGCATCCTCATCTCATATTGAAACATCAAAGGCCTCATCCCAGCCATCAATTGATCTCACAACACGATCATTCACAGATACTTTCTCTTTTTCTTACACCAATAAAATGGTAATACCTTCAGTGTATGAGTTAGAAAATGATGATTCTGCTGACGTGGAAAGTCCAGAAGACGACGCATCTGGGGACATAGATGAAACTCCCATGGAAATGCAAACAGTGACTCAGCAATCCTCTCTTAAATTCCCTTTCCCTGTAAAAAGTACAACCTCATCAGATACAAAGTCTATTGAATTTACCACAGCATCTCAGAGGGATTTTTACATTGCAACAGATGAGGCGGAAACAGTTGAGACAGAGGAAGAATCATCAAGATTTGGATCAGATTCAAATCCTTTCATGAAACCCAAAACAAAATATTCTCTCAACATCGATGCAGATGCTACTGCTACTGCTACTGATACTGATGATGCTGCTAATGCCACATTTACCCTCTCCCCCTTAAAATTATATTTGGAATTGGGGACATCTCCCACTACTGTGACTGAGAAGCCAGCTGAATTTTCTTTGAGCAGTACTGTTAGCTCAGTTTCATCAATGTCCGTGCATAAGGAAATGCATAGTCCAGACCGTGGTTCAGAAACTCCTGACAGTACATCAACAGGCACAATGACACATGAGGTGGGCTTAAAAGAAGAACCCGATAGCTCAGGATCGTTCAGTGCTCTTTTTTTAACTAACTCACAAGTAACTGCAGAACCAGTTTCAGCCACCCATTCTTCCTTTATGTTAGGATCTTTAAACTATCCCCCACTCACTTCAACATTATCCCCCTTTGAAGGTGTTTCTACGTTGAGTAAAAAAATTGGCTTTTTGTCATTGTCAGCGACTAAAACAACCACAGAGTCCGTACATTCAAACTCTAAGGAATTACTGAGTGTACACACAGCCCAAAATACTGTTTCTGCTGAAACTAAACAAAACAAATCACTTACTACATCATATATATCAGAAACACCTACAATTCATGGCATGATTGGTAAAATCCCATGGCCATCTAGTGGAAAACTATTGGATGATAATAAATCTTCAGCAACTGAAGCTTCAGGTAAACATGTATCCTTTGGCCCTACTCCCAAAGACATTTCAGCTTCAGCTTTACCTGACTATATAATACAATTCCACACAACTGTTTCCCCTGTAACAACTTCTCAAAAGTCATATGAACAAGTGAGATCAGAGATAACCAAGATACATGGCCCCAAACCAGATCCTTCCACTGAAGATTCACAATCAACAATTCACCCTATGTCTGTAAGTCATGAAAAAAGTGAGGGTGCAGAATCAAACACTTTTCATTCTGGTGATTATTCTCTGACCAAGGCAGGTTCTGATTTGGAAAGTAATGTGACAGTCCTGCCAAATCTATCTCCTGATGCAAATGTTGGAATACCACGATCTCCACATGGTAGTTTTTACATTGGCAATGATTATCCAACCCCAGACTATGATGCAGAAAACCCTAACTTTGTTGAATCTGCTCCTCAACACAATGAAACCCCCAAACTGAACAATAGTGCTGTGGTTATTTCCACGCTATTAGTTTCCAAAGCATCTACAAATGAGCCTTTGGAGCCACTAATGGGCATTACTGGAGGAGAGAAAACTATACCACCTGTGATCTCAGAAGCTCAAAAAGCTCCGACAATGAGTCCCGTCAATGTTGTTTCAGTTTCCAGCTCTGAAAATAGTTCTCAAAGCGTCAACAGCTCAAAGATCAGCATGGCAGCAGGTACAGATAACGTTGATGGGGATGAAGCTGAGAACATCACCACTAAGCTGCTGTTAACCAAAAATGATTTGCTGTCTAACTTGAGCACAATTAAACAAAACGAGACAGCCAGCCATCAAACTATGTCATCCAGTTCTGATGGTGTATCAGTAGACCAGAAGATTACAAAGGGACTAGAGATTCCCAACATTAAAAATAAACCATTGTTTCCAGAAGAAATAAAGGTAAATACAACATCAACGTCAAAGATGGAGACTGTTGATCTTGAAAGCAACTTAGGAAGAACAGTCACTGACATCAGTAAAGGTGATACTCAAACTATCATGAGTAACCATGGAAAACTCCCAATAACATCTACGACACAAGCACAGAACCAGCTAGAGTTGGTTAGAACTTTAGCTACCCAACAGCCATCCTTTTCTGAGAAAGAAGAAGAACAGCAAAGTGAAATATCAACATCTTTATCCCTTAATGGAAGAGACACATCAGTAGAAGGACAAGAAACAACCACCTCTGCCCCAATAAGACTGGACCAGGGCCACACAGTGGTTGGCGAGCCTGTGGACATTCCTGGTATGTTTTATTCAAGGTCTTTTTTATGAAATACAGCAAAGTCTTAATGATCAGTGCTCTTACTAAGTGTTAATATTTTTTACTCAACAGGAATTTATTCTTGTGAAAACAACCCTTGTCTAAATGGAGGGTCTTGCTTCAAGAGAGGCAGCATCTATTCATGTAACTGTTCTCCTGGTTACACTGGTCAGCAGTGTGAAACAGGTATGATGTCGATTAATACTGGATATATTGTATCACATAAACTGAAAAATTTGACTACTATGTATTGGCTATGTTTTTCCACAGACATTGATGAGTGTCAATCGAACCCATGCCATAATGGAGGCACATGTGTCGATAGTTTGAATTCCTTCACATGTGTGTGTCTCCCAAGCTACTCTGGGCTTTACTGTGAGGAAGGTAAGCTTATAAGAGTGTGTATCTCAAACCCTTTTCTCTGTCTAGGTTTTCTCATATTACTGTTTAGACTGAGGTTAACATGACATGATTTGTTAAAGCATTTAGCACAGCACATTTTAACACTCTTTTAATGTCATATTTTGGAACTTAATCTACTCTTGCACCTAAGTCCATCTAAATTAATCAGAAAAGCTAGTCAGTCTGATTCTAGACATGTCACTGACCTAAGGACTGTTTTACATCTTGTTTGGGGATTAACTGAGTGACAAAACACCCCTTTTTATCTTATCATCACAATCCCCTTTTTCTCATTGAAGCACTGCCTCAAGGTTTGTTGTGTATAATATTATTTGAAGAGCTTTAAGCTTTATATATACACCCAGACATGTTAATTCAAAATAGTCCATTAATTGATCTAAATAATAGATTTCTTTTGTTTGTGTACCCTAAAAATTGTCTTGTGTGAGAAGACCAACATTTCTAATGTGAATTGGAGAAGGGACCATGATGCAGGAAAAAAGAGTAAATTATCATGAAGACAAACTGTAAAGCACATAAAGTATACAGTAACAATTCAAGTAGCTCTTTTTTAAAGAAATAAGAGGCTTGTCCAATCATTACAAAGTTCAAGCAAAGATGTGACGTGCATAGTTTCTACTCCTCATGTTCTCTTTTTTTCTGCGTTAAACAACATGCTGTGTCCTTGCAAGATAACTGTGCACCAATCAATACTTGATAAGTTTGTTCCTTTGTCTCTGACATTAGAATTTTAAGTGTCACAACGACCAGACCATGTGATTATAATAGCAAGCAGTATTTAGTTATCTTTACATATTACTGGTTCAGACTTTGGACAGGACTTTACATCCTTCTTAAAAAAAGTCTCAAGAAGTTTTAATTTTAACATTTCCTACTTACAACAAGCCCCCTGGTCTTTTGTTATCAACACAAAGATTAGTCATTACATCAGTATTGTAACTACAAATAATAATTTCCTTTTCTTTCAAAAATATTTTTTTTTTTCTGGCATTGAATCCCGTTAAGCACTTTACATGCTTATCTGTTCATGGCTTACTGGGTGATTTTTCTGAATTATGAATTTTGGAGAGGATGATTTATGTTTTTTCAGAACACTAATTGGTTCATTGGTCATTGACACCCTAATACATCAGTATTGGGCATTTAGACTTAAAAATTATTTTAAAGCTACTGAGTATTAGCTGGGTTTTAATGTAAATCTTTATAATGCATCCTGTTCAAAGGAAACAAAAAGCGCGTATGGCCTATTTTTTAGCTAGCCAACACCCTAAATTTTGTACGGATTCCTCTGAGATTTCCACCCATGTAATGTACCCAAAACAGCTGTATCAGAATCAGAATCAAGTTTACTCACCAAGTAGGTTTGCACTTACAAGGAATTTGACTTGGTGTTGATGGTGCAGACAAAAAACTAAGAATACAGTGAAATAAGAAGTAAAAAGGATATATACACGGAAGCTGTATAAACTCAGCAGACTGTGCGTCAGTGTAACGCAGAAGCTTGTAAGTCCTGAACGGAAGAGAGAGACAGTGTCCAGTTTCCCGGTTGGCTCTTGGCCTTGTTCATAAGGCCGGTAGCAGATGGGAAAAAACTGTTCTTGTGGTGTGAGGCTGTGGTCCTGATGGACCACAACCTCCTGCCAGAGGGAAGTGACTGAAATAGTCTGTGACTGGGGTGCGAGGGATCAGTTTTTGGGACTTAAATAGTTTAGATCATGATCGCCAAACCTTTTCCACCTTTAATGTGTGTCATATCCTGTAGAATTTAATTGAAAAAGAAACAAATCTCTTGGGGGAGGGAATTCAAAAATACCCAAAAAAGTTGGCTAATCTGGTTGCATAAAGTAATTGTGGAGACTCATAAACTTAACTTTCTCTCAAGGACCTTTTCATTTAATTTGAGCGTTTGGTCTTGAGTTTACAGCTGTCATCAGTTGTACTGAAACCGATAAGCATGAAATAGTATTCATCTGTCAAAGAAGGGATTTCTTGGCATTTAGTCTTTTGATTCCTTTAGCTGAGACCAGAATTTGCAGAGGTTATAAACAAGCAATTGGAAATGGTAAAGGAAAAGGTATCAGTCAGGAGAAGAATACAAAAGATTCCCCTCTATCATGGTAAATAGAAACAATCAGTGTCAATTTTCCAAAATGAATGAAAAGCAGTAAAACAAGAGGAAACTGGTAAGATACTTTGCGAAGGAACAAGATACATTTTAATACTTACTTCTTTAGTTTTACATGAATTGAATATGTCCATAACTCACTAATTCATGCGACACTAGCATACTGTTGAGTTTAAGTTGTAATCATGATTTGTTTTTTGTAGTTTTTCTGCCTATGATTTGAAAAGAAATGCTGTGAGAGAAATCAAATATTATGCATGTTTCTCTTTATGTGAGGTTTTTGATGCTTTATTGGAATATTTTGTTTTGCATTTCCTTTTACTACTGCATAGGAGAGATTATTTTTGTTTTATATACAAACAGTAATGAGAGTGATTGATGTTTGGTTGAAAGACACAGTTAAATAATACTTCTTAAAATTCTTGCACACTAATACTCAATCTCATTTTCTTTTCTGTCAGACACTGAAACTTGCGAGTTTGGTTGGCACAAGTTCCAGGGCCATTGTTACAAGTTCTTCCCCCAGAGGAAAGGCTGGGACGCCGCAGAGCGAGAGTGCCGCATACAGGGAGCTCATCTCACCAGCATTCTTTCCCATGAGGAGCAACGATATGTCAACCGTGAGCAAATAATTGTTCTTGTAGATAATGCCTAATAAGTACAGGAATATGATGTGCTTCATCGTGATAGTAGCTGTTATTTGATGCAAAAATCAAAATAATAGTGGGACAAACAGTTCCGGGGAAATGATTCAGAGAGTAAAAATGCCTGTGATTTCTTTGATTTCTCATTTACTTCTTGTAACTGCACAGTCTGAAAATGAGGGGAAGATAAAAGAGGAATGTCATCAGCTTTTCTCTGTCCTAAATGGCAGGTCTTGGACAAGACTACCAGTGGGTTGGTCTGAATGATAAGATGTTTGACAACGACTTCCGCTGGACTGATGGCAGCCCTGTGGTAAGATGCTGTTTTTAGTGTATATTGGTCTCCCCAAGCATGGCAGTGTAAATATTTGGAAGTGATGGAGATGACGGATGTGGTCATCTAGGGAGAGTTGCTCCTTTAAGTGAGCTCTGGTGATTTTCTCATGACGCACTGTCCTCCGCCTTGTACCCCTCCGCCCCTGTGATTACTCTGGCAGTAAAGCTGATGTAGAGCAGGCTGTAGGGCACCGCTAAATCACTCTGTGATTGTTAGTCCACTGTGTGGAAATCAGTCGCTTCAGTGACGCGTTCATCTTTCATGAACGCGGGTTTTAGAAAACAGCTTACATGGTGCCTTGCATTACTGTGTTTTAAATATTTTAAATTTTGTGAATTACAATCACAAACCCCACATAGTTTTTTTTTTTTTTAGGAATTTATGTAGTAAATACTTACAAAGGTGTAGATAGTTGTAAAGTTGAAGAAAAATTGTACATCATTTTCTAAGTTTTTTCACAAATAGAAATGGGGGAAAAATATATAAAAATATAACTTATGTTCATCCCTGTTTATGCTGATACCCCTAAATAAAATCCAGTGAGGCAATTTTCTTCATTAACCTAAAAATTAAATGTTTTTCATGTTTGTGCAGTGTAGTCTCAGTATAAATAAAGCTGCTCTGTTGAATGACTAAGAGGTTTACTAGAGAGCATCCTTCTCAACATTGTGAAAACCATGGAACATCGCAGATAGGTCAGGGATAAAGTTGAGGAGAAGTTTAAAGCAGGATTAGGTTGTAAAACAATGGCCCAAGCTTTGGAGAGCCATGTTCAAATTATTCCCCAAGAAAAGAAAGATTATGGTACTATGACAAACCTGAAGAGACATGGCTATTCACCTAAATTGGCAGCCTGGCGAAGGAGAACTTTATTTAGAGAAGCAGCCACATGCTTAATTGCAAAATGTTATGTGTTGCAGAAAATAACACTGCACCTCACCTTGCACACACCCCACAGCAAATCGTGGTGATGGCAGCATCATGCTGTGGGGATGTTTTTCTTTAAAACGGAAAGGGACACTGGTCAGAGTTGATGGGAGGATAGATGGAGCTAAATACAGGGCAACCCTGGAAGAAAACCAGAGGCTGCAAATAATTTGAAACCAGAGCAGAGGATCACTTTCTAGCAAGACAGCAACCCTAAACCTACAGCCATAGGCATCATGGAATGTTAAGGTCAGAACATTTCAATGTGTTGCCGTGGCTCAGTCAAAGTCCAGACCAACATCTATTTGATGATAGATGGCAAAAATTAAAAACAACTTTGTAATATACAAAAAATCTATGCACTCAACCCATCTGGATTTTATACAAGAGTTGCTGGAATAAAGCCCACAAACAAAGCAAAAAAGCAGCCCCATTTGCAGTTTGCCATAGGGCAAGTAGGAGACCCAGCAAACATTTGGAAGATTGCACTGAGGTCAGATGAGAGCACCATTAAAATTTTTTGCAGATTTATTTTGACCTAAAATTTGACTGAAATGTGGCTATATTAGCTTTGGGCGCTATAAATTTCACTACACTTTTATGATTTTAGTCTGCAAAAATATGTGTGCTACTTTAGATTGGGCGGTCACAAACAATTTACCAAAGCACACCGAAGTTTGTGTTTTTTAAATTCCAAAATTTATGCAAGGGGTATGAATACGTTTTGCAAGACATTTTAAGTGCATGTTTACTGTGATGCTTGTTGCTCCTGAATACGCTCCTCACCTGACAGAATAAGGCCCAATTACAGTCTCCATCCGTGTTGTATGAACTGATATGATGATCTCCCCAGAAGAACGGTAAAGAGGAAGCCGAAATAAAGCCTGGGGGTTAGCAGATAAGCACAGACCAATTTAGAGGTGATGAGGTTGTGAATGACGTTGTGCGGAGGGGTCTGGCAGGAGTGGACTTTTACGGTCCCTCTTTATCCACCCTGCCTCCTGAGAAAACCCAGCCAGCAGGCAGTCACATGGGGGAAGGGCCTCCAAACAGACACACAGATGGACAGCACCTGTGCTCAGCTTTAGCTTGTGGAGAAAAAAAAAAAAAAAAAAAACACTGTCTCTAAAATCACCCCGGGGGTTTAGGTGGGTGGTCAGCTCAGCTGAATCCAAATAAATAAGATGATTTTAAACTGTCAAGTAGCATTTACTGGTGAAAACCATTGAGAAAATCTGTTAAGGCTAACAAAAAACAGCACATAAAAGACACTTGTTGAAATATCTGAATGCGTGTTTAGATGGGGTCAGAGAGTTTCTTTGAATATTCTCATTGAGACACAGACTTGTCAGGCAGTTGAGGGGTCAACCATTTGTTGGGTTGAGGTGATTAGAGCAGGAAGTCAGGGTATGTTTGTTAACCATAATGACAGAGCACTGGAGCCTAGAGGCATGATGGCAGGAGAGTGTGTATGAGAGGGTGGAGGGGGGTCACAGCTTTGAAGAAAGTGTTTGAACCTAGAACACGCTGACAGACTACAGTTAGCATCGACTGCAGCCTGAATGGCCCACAGCTTCGCAGCTGTGTGTATGCTGCATGGAAGCTCATATGTACGTGAATTGCTTTTTGTTGGCAGTGGTACACTTTAATCATATAGTGATGCAAACTGCCTGATGACAAGAGTTCACAAAAACATGCACCGTGCAATAACAAGGATACAAAACATGCTGTGGAGATAAAGTGAAATCATAATGGGATGATTTTCGGCTGTGGGGGATATTTCAGTTGAGAATGACATATGAATCTTTTCTAAATATTGTACCGAAGTACAGGACTTGTAAAACAAACAATTTTAAGGCTAATTTAGGAAATTATTAGACATTCCTTTACCACATTCTAGTTCTGCTGAGTCTAGGAGGCTCATTCAGATGTTTTGCTGGGATTGTTACTGAGTTTTCACACAGAGATCCAGCTTCTCCCTCTTGTGGACATTAATTAAATTGCACTGATGCTAAACTGCTGCTCAGGAAGCAGTCTTTGATAATGAAGAGTGTGTATGCGTGGTCGTAATAGCACATCTGCAAGTTTGGTGGGTATCAAGCTGTGTGTCTAATTAAACAAGCCTGCTGGTTCTCATAAGTTTAGATAGGGGATATGTTTAACAACCTCATGATCTCTCCATGAACAGTACAGCAGAACAACCCCCCGCCATGAATTTGTAACAAAAATGTATGCCATCACCAAGTATATAAGTCCACACACTGTTTGCAAAAATCATTTGTACTGACTTGAAGATACTATGTTTGACTTGTAGATACTGGGAGGTTAAAATGAGACCAGAAAAAAACACAAAAGCATCACGTGATATTCTTTGCTCTATTTTCAGCAATATGAAAACTGGAGACCCAACCAGCCTGATAGCTTCTTTTCATCTGGAGAAGACTGTGTAGTGATGATTTGGCATGAGGACGGCCAGTGGAACGACGTCCCTTGCAACTACCACCTAACGTTCACATGCAAAAAAGGCACAGGTAATAAAAGAAAGCTTTTCATATCACACAACTTACACAAAAAATGTCAACCATAATTATCAGAAAGAAGTGAGTGAAAGTTTGGTTGCCTCTGATTTAAGCCTGTTTGATGTAGTAATGACCCGGATATATGGGAATTTGCACAGACATGTTAAAAATAATGTATAATATTATCTAGTGTGTTTTTATTCAAGACAGAAAACTTATAATTAACCTTCCTGCAACTATTAATCTTTTCAGCTTTACTTGTCATCTCCCAAAACATTCAAGCATTGTACGTGGTCGTAGTTGGTCATATTTCATGAGTTATTCCATCAATGCTGAGTCCCATAGAGACGATCGGCCTGTCCTCTGCTGGAGAGTTAAAGAAGCTCCGGGTGCTTCAATAGTGGCTGTCAGCTTGTCTACATTGTTGGGTCTGATCTCTTGTAATTTCCTCTTGACAACATGTCATAAATACCTGTAGGGTTTAGGTCAAACACAGTCAAACACAGTGATACAATGGTCATTAAATTAGGTATATTTGACAGTGAAGCAAGCTACTAAGATCTGCTGATGAATGAAATTAGCATCTCCATAAAGCTACTCAGCAGATAGAAGCATTAAGTGCTCTACAATTTGCTGGCATATGGCTGCACTGACTCTGGACAGTGGACCAACACCAGCAGATGACATGACTCCTCTAGTTTTAACGGCCTGTTAAAACTTCACACTGGATCTTGAGCAACGTTATTTCCGTGCCTCCTTACTCTTCCTTTACAGTCTGGGATCTTGATTTCAAAAGGAGCTGTAAAACGTACTTTAAACCTGAAAAGAGAATTATGGGTCACTGAGCAACAGTCCAGACTTTTTTCTACTTAGCCTAAGTTAGATGCCAATGACTTTGTTTCTGGTACAGTAGTGGCTTAACATAAGGAATTCATCTACTGTAGCCCGTGGCGTGGATCTGTCATTGTGTGATGGCTGTTGGAGCACTGATTCCACTGGCAGTTCATACATTGTGACTATCGCCTAAACTCTTGTCTACCGCATGTCTTCCTTCCAGCTTTCAATTGATGTGCTTGTACGCTGCACTCTGTTAACAACCAGCTTCTTTAGCAATAACCTTTTGTGGCTTACCATCCACATGTGTTAATGACTGTCTGCTGCATAACTATCTAGTCAACAGCCTTACTCATGATTGTGTGGATCATAACATCTCCATGTTTTAATGTTTCTGTATTAAAAATGCTTTTTATGTAATGTTCCCATTTTCTGAGACACTAAATGGGGCATTTTCATTATTTGTTATTCAAAATTAACACAAACATTTGAGCTGTATCACTGTGTATAGTGAATCTCACGTTTTTGTATGAAATTGTAGAAATAAATTACCTGTTCAATACTATTCCAGCTTGCTGAGATGCACTATTAAAAACTCTATAGTATTTTATCAATATCATAAGAATTATTTTAATCTGAAAATGTATAGAAAATAAATATAAATAAATACTATATTGAGTAGTAGCTTTTTTTGTGTGTCATCATATATTATGATTCTTTTGTGACCTTTTACACCTTGTAGACTAACACAGAGAGTCTAACAAGTTGAAATTAGCCAGCTAATTAGTCAGGCTATCAACTGCAGTAGCTATATATTATGTTGGTAAAAGTGATGGATTGTGCTCCTTTAGTTTCCTTGTGATTCAAAAAGTGCTGGAACCTTCCTTAAGCAGCTGACCAGTGGAATGCAGCGCTTAGTATATATCAGTTTCTGAGACATTGTTATTATTTGCATAGGCCATGTGCAAGCAAATATTCTTAAATATTTTTCATGTATACATTTCTATGTTATCTTTTGTATTTCACAGTGGCCTGTAGCCAGCCCCCTGTGGTTGAAAACGCGCGCACCTTTGGTAGAAAACGAGAGCGGTATGAAATCGACTCGCTGGTGAGGTACCAGTGTCGAAGAGGCTTCATTCAGAGGCATCTTCCAACCATCCGCTGCCGTGGCGATGGACGATGGGATACGCCTAAAATCAGCTGTATAAACCGTAAGTACAGCAGCTATTGCTCCTACAAAATAAACATTTTGCTCAACATTTATAAAATTCTCTTATTTCCCAGACATTAAAGACGTTTGTTTCTCCTTTCAGCATCGAGCTATCAAAGGTCCTTCATGAGGAGACACCAACCCCATACTCTCTACAGTGTCAATAATTTCAGAAAATGGCAGGATGAGACCCTGCGGCACCATTATCAGCGCTACAGGGGAAGGAGAGACAGAACTGTACATAAGAGAAGAAAGCAATGATTTTGAAGTGAGATTCAGAATGCTCGCTCAATGGTTGTAAGAAATGAGGACCAGAAAAAAAAGCACATTTAACAAAGCGCTAAAAGAAGCTCATCTAGAAAACCAAGAGGATAACCTGCAAGTTTATTGCACTGTGGGTGATGACAGAATCTTATGAAGTGCCTTTGAAATGTTTTTACTTTACGTTTCGTTTCAAGAGAGACTACTACACTCACAGTGAGACAAACTCTTTCAGCTGGCTTCTGGAAACGCAATGAGTTCTCTTGTTTTATTTTGTTCTAAGCAGAAGATTTTTTATATTCTTTATTGGTTGATGATAATTTGAAACATTCATCATTGCTGTCGGATGCATCTTTACACCAACTGTGCTATTTAAAGTCAATGCAAGTGTTCCATATATACAGAAAGAATTTTAAATGATAAAGCTCATGTCACAATTAAATAATTTCTTTTCTTTTCCAATTTAATGCTGGAATACATAGACACATTTAGATATATAAATATAAGTCCTTATATTTTATTGAAATCCATTACATGTGATCAGTTCTGATCAGTTCTAACTCTTGCAAAAAGGGCTGATGATGAATACAATGCATTAGAGACCGAAAAGGCTTGGAAAGTATTTGAACACTTTCTCACTGACAATGACAGCAAATAGCGCAGTTCTCAGCAGGGAAAACATTTGTCAAGACATATGTATCTCCTGTGCTTTCAAATGTTATTGAGCTCCCTTTTGTATGATCCATTTTTGAAAGATTCCTCACTAAGTACTTATTGATGAAACATTAAAACACAGATAGAGACTGATGTCTTGTTCCAAAATATAAAACAAACAAACAAAAAAAAAAAAACAGCACATGTATCTCAAGCGGCCTGAATTTTTCTATGCAGCTCACAATCCTTTGGTGCAGCATGTTTACATTACTGTTATGCTGTTAACGGTAACACGCCAAGGAGTCTTTCTTTCACGTTTTAGTTTTGTTTAATCTTAAAATGTTTCTTTTTTTTAAGCGTTTTCTTTGATTTTTTTTTTTTTTTTTTTTACTGCTCTTCACAGCTTTACAACAAATCAGCCATTGGGAGAATGTATTTTTGTGAAACACTCAGAGACTTGAACACTAAAGCTTTTAGGGTGGAAGAGATGCAAATAATTTATTTTCAAGCTGCTTTTTTATCTCCTTGTGTGTTTTATACTGACAAGCAAAATGTGTTGATGTCACTGGTCCCAGCAGTGCTCTTCATATGTGTGTGTTTCTGTATACTTAAGAGAAAACAAGACACACTCAAAATGTCAAAACCTGATGCAATAAAAATAAAAATGTACTCCCTTTATGCAATATAGTTAGTTTACATGTTCTTTAACAACCTTTACTACGACTGGACCAAGGGATATGGAGGGCAACATAAGCAATAAATGTGTTGTGTAATATTGACAAAATATTTGTACACATGTGTTGTTATGTCTCATGGCAAAAACTGTTGGTGATATGTTGTTTTATTTTGTCCATTTGTGAATGTTGTGGTGTGTTTTGCCCTACTGTGCACATACTATTTTATATTTATATAACAGCTTGTTTATTTTTTTCTACTACTTTACAATGTGAATGTATGGGATCCTTTTGATTTTGATTTTTGAGAGAGGAATTTGTTTTTCCTGCTTTAACCCACCAAAGAACCAAATAAATATATAGACATTTAAGTTTTTTTGTTTGGTTCTTTCAATACTGTTCACCATTGTTGGGATCAGCTGTCTTACAGTTCTTCGCTGCGTTCTTGTAGAGCGGATCAGACAGACCCTGTGCCTGCTGGGGTTTTACCAGCAGGTAGTGCTATTTCAATGAAATCCTTCTGCTTCTTCTCTTGCACAGCACACTTACCCACACAGTATGGGACACATGCGCTAAGGGAGTTACATTTTGTATGACTCAAAGAACATCAATGGTAGTTTTTACAGCATTTCAGTGTCTTTAAAATCAAATTGTATTTCAAACAGTGCAAATCTATGCTGCACTCTATACTATTATACACAAAGGAATCAGAACCACCTTAGAGGGGAAGACATGCATTTGGACATCATTATATTTAAGCAGTTGTTTCTGCCCTCTGATATAAAAGTACTTTTTAGCTGCAGCTCACCGCTACTGAATAAATACCATTAAACTTGTCGATGCAAACTTTTCAGAAGCTATCAGAACTGATGTTCATCACTGGAAGATTGTAGTTTGCTGCTAAACACGACTTGACTTGTGATCAAAGACTTCCCCTAGCTACCCCAGGGAGTGTCAGTATGGCAATCTGGACTCATGAAATGCAGATGTCGTTGTGGAAAATCCAAGAGCCTCTCAGCCTGTGAAGGTCTTGCTGCGGTATATCAATCTTTTAATTTTTTTTTTTAGAAAGGACAGGCACGCAGCCTTTCCCTGCCTTCTTGGTGTTGACAGGCAACACCAACATTAGAGGCAAGTAAAGATACATTATTGTGTCATTCATGATAACATTTCTGTATGCATGTTTGCCATGTATATAGTTAATGGGAATCTTTGTATCAGCAGGTTTGCTGAAATCTGATCAAATCAAACTAAATAAAAGGGTTAGCGTGGGAGCCATACATTAGATTAAAGTAATTTATCTGATAATCATTTGTTTGGGTTTAGAATTGTTATAATTGTCCTATTTTTCTTTTACCAATATGGTCAACTAAATATAGGAGGAGATTTTGTAATTGGACATAGTAACCCACCTGCTTGAGTATCAGGAGTAGAGTGAACGAGTGGGCCGCTGTGGTTTTGTTGACCACCACCTATTAAGATTGCCGTGACTACTTTTCATTCAGTTACATTTTGGAGAGGTTATTCTACGCTATGAAATGTATTTTTATTGATCTCAGCTGATCTGTTTTAACCAGCTTCAGACAAGGGACAGTCTAACCTCAGCCTGTCAGTGGCCTTTTCTTATTCATTGGTCACCAAAAAGACAGCACTACGAATCAACAGCGGATAAAGGATGGATTGCAAAATGATCAAAGTAAGCAGATAGTGTAAACATCATTCAGAGGTATGTTAAATAACTGTTGTTGCAGCAGATTGTAAATACATTGTAAACCAGGTGAAAGTACCTGTGGAGGAGTGTGTAAAGCTGTTCATAAAAGCCAGAGGATCTGTCTCGTGCAGTGCTGGCTGCTTGTTTCCAAACCTTTCATGTGCAAAGTGAGCAAACAAGGATTCTGCTGTGATGAACATCCTTCTGTCACAAGTGACGTTTTCTGCCCTATATGTGAAGATGCTATTGTGATTTGTTCTATTGGATTTTCTTACCCAGATACAGTAGCTATTTGCTTATAGGCAAAGAAGTTCAGTTTTTGGTACTAGATTTTCTTAAGTGCCATCACAGTGAAATGGGCTAAATACAAATTAACACCACTTTTTGTATTTTTATTTGTAACTTAAAAAACATCCCTGAAATAAAATATCATTATTATCATTATTGTTATTATATTTTCATCTGTATTCTCAGATAAAACATGGTGATAATTTATTTTCTACAAAGAAAACAATGAAGAAAGCATTTTTGACAGTTGCATTTTTTATTTTTTATTGCATCATTGTAAAAAAAGATACATGGTATCATGCAAAAATACCTTGATATTTTGTATACAGAACTGTGGACAAATACAAATTACGGTAGGTACCAAATGTCAGTGATCAAAGTTATAACAAGTTATCAAAAAATAGCTAAACATTTTAATTAGTTTTGATAACAAACAACTACAAATTTTAATGACTACTGATTACTATAATTATCACTTCTTTAGGAGTTTTAAGTTTAGTTGTATATCAGATCAAAGGAGGAGAAAAGAAAATGACAAATCTTAACATAATAAAAAAGAAAACATTGCAAGTATGAGAACACAATTTGTACTATTTCGTTCAAAGAAACAATGTGACAACATTGTGACAAACTTGTCAAAAAAGTGAAATCTTCATGTTAGAACAAAGAAACAATGCATAAGGTTTAAACATAACGTATTTCAGACATTCGTAGTTTTAGCTAATCAAACTGAAATGCAAAAAAAAAAAAACAAATGAAGTATTTTCCTTCAATTCTCTTTGCAGTTGCTCACAGCTTTTGTGTTCAAAGATATCTTTTTGCAGTTTAGGAGATACATATTTGTATATGAACAGTAAAAAAACGTTTCTACACTGGCAATGAATCCATGTGGTTTCTTCTTGCACTATAATGTGTGCATACTAATAGTTCAAGTTGACATCTGATATTACATTGAAATCAGTTTGTTTTAGTTGATATGTATGCTTATAAAAATCAAAAATAGCATTGAACAAAGACACATTTGAAAGCAGCACACATTCTATGAGAGTAATTGCAGTCAAACCCCAAATTTCTGGAAGACAAACTAAACTTAGATGTTAGCTGTTCCCTAAATTATTGTCTCAGCCACGTCAATCCCACTTATGCCCTTTACTAGTCTTAACAAAGAGTGCACAGCTGAAAAAAAAAACAAACACTAATCGCTATTTATATTTTGTAGTTTATTGCAAGTTGATTCGCATCCTATGACCCTTATATGAGAGCTATTTTAGCATCAGCAAGATAACACATTTCAACTGGTCAAAATACAAAGCTCACATGCTCAATTGTTGATTTTTTATGGCTGTTGCTGTTGCTCTTTGGTGGCTATATTTTCCCTATGTGTTTTTTTTATACTCTCACTGGTCAGCTCTGAAGCAGTAGACGCCATAAGACTTAACCTTTTTGTCTGGAAATCCAACAAAGCGCACTGCAGCCTCTGTCGGACTGCAATTTTTGCGGGGCCTGGAGATAGGGTAGCGGACACTTCCATCAGCCAACCAGCCGGCGTCGCAGCGATCGTAGGCCTCAAGCTTCCAGGCAGCATATATGTGGCCAACCTTTGCGATCTCTGCGTTGTCGTCGCGACACGCCTGCACAGCCTCGTCATAGCTCAGCCTGTCCGGTTGGACCAACCAATAGAAATGACCTGATAGCACAGAAAGCAACAAATTAAAACAAAATACTATCTGAAAATATAAAATTATAAAATAGTTTTAATAAAAAAATGTACCCTTGAGTTTGGAAGCATAGCAGAACACATCAAAGCGGCTCATCTGCTTGTTTCTGCGTCCGTAGCTTCTGAGACCAGGACTGCTGTTGGCGCCACCACAGGGGTGTCTGGGTTTGGTGATGGGATACTGAACTGTGCCGTCACTCAGCCAGCCAGCATTGCACCAGTCCAGACCATCTTTCCAGGCCTCCAGCAGCTGATCATAGGAGGCAACTGCAGCATCTTGGCTGGCACAGGTCTGCACAGCATCGTCAAAATTCATGTTGTAGCGCCCATGATGGGGAAAGTATGGGAATACAACACCTGAATGACACAGAACATGCTTTAGCCAAACATGTCTAACCTAGATTAATCTGTATTTTGTTAATCCTTCATGTTCATGTACACTTTTTAGTAGACTCACAGACTAACCAGGAAGAGTTAATGTCACAAAATAGTTCTCAAATCCACAGTTGTGTCAAATCTTATTATTTTATGAACCCTTTTTCTCAAATAATGCTTGAAAGCTTTTCAAACAGCAATCAGTTATGCATTAGGGCATCTGAAGTACCGAATATTAATATCCATCAGTTGATAAATGTACGGGATCCTAAATTCTGGAAAATAGAATATTAGAATTGGTACAGCAAACTGATGAAGTTAAAAGAATTTGTCTTTGTGACAAGCCATAGATAGCAAAGTATTAAATAATTGAAAAATATTTAAAAGTGCTTCATTCAAAATGTGCATGTTGGGTTCGCCATGGTGCCTCCAATGCTTTCAGTGCTTCTATTATACTTTGATAGGTCAAAGATAGATTTAGCTCAGGTTAAGATTTAGCTGCTTGGTTAATGAAAGAAAGCCTTTAGTTTTTTTTTGCTCATGCTGTGTTTGTGAGCAATTGACTTTGTTTGGAGTAGAATAGTATTGGCCTTCATCTATCTTTTTGCACTGGAAGGGCAGCAAAAGGGATATTTTTTACATTTACAGTTTATAGTAAATGTGTATTGAATAACTGTACCAACCACACACTGCCAAACCACTAAGGGATATCTTAGACTTGGATCATTTCTGAAGGAGGAAGTAAGTGTGCCATGAAGTTGCATGTGTAACTGCACTTTAGAGGTATAATTATTATGTTGCTTTCCTAACGCTGTGTGAGCTGAAACAAAGTGCAAGGATGGTAACTTCAGTTAAAATGGATTTTGCTTTTTTGTGTTGATACTTTACTGTGTACACTGGTAGAAGTACATTAGCTTGTTACCGGAACATTTTATGTGCAGTGCAGCCACATTGGATTCTGGTTTTTCAGTTGGAAAACCAAAATTCAGAGTCCAAATTGAACACATCAAATGTTGCAGTGGGAATTATTCTTTATTATGCTAAGTATGACTATGCTAACTATTAATGGCAATGCAGATTGTAAAAAATAAGATTACTTTGGATGCTGTGCATCTAAACATTAATTCTTATTAATGAAAACTTTACAGTAATGTGGCAGGCTACATTGAAAATGTGTAGCACATTCTACACATTATCAATCTGTCTGCTCCCACTGAATCCGTTTGGGGAAAGGAGGGACATTCAGCAGTACTCGCAGAGCTGATTGGGTGAAGTGACACCTAGTGCCAACCTACCAAAGGTTGGTTTTAGTCAATCACAGTATCAATGTTGTAAGCAGCAGGCGCCATAAGTTAACACTACAAGGTAAGCTAGTCAAGGCATTTCTTGCTCTTCTTTCAAAGATGAATTCATAGTTTCTCACAAAACAGATGCAATAGTTACATGTGCGTCCTCCTGAGCTGCCATGAATAGTTTGGTTTGGGTGTGGGTTCGACAGCACTTGCTTTCCTCACAGCGGTATGTCCTGCCTTAAACCATAATACTGCAACATGATTGGCTGACCCTTTTAGCAGTAGTTACTTGTTGAGTGGAACACAATGGATTATTGTATGTTTGTGAAAACACAATTACCACAAGTATTCAACTTGCAGGCAAGGTTAGCTTTACATTATTGTCTAAAGCTTCTGACTTGATGACAAATAAACTGACAGAAGTGCTGACATAGTTAGTGCAGTTTTAATTTTTGTTTATATGTGAGGCAGCCATATTGAGGGTTCGTGCTAAACCTCTAACTTTCCAACTGAGTATTCCAAATTCAGGTTAATTCCAGTAGGTTTATCAAGCTTAAAGCCTGTGAAACTTTGACTTCAAGTTCAAATGGAGCACAGCATTTACAGCAAGTGTATTTAATATTTTTAATGTATTCCAGTCTTTTATGAAAACCAAAACCAAGAAAAAATGTCGACTTTATAGTTAGTCGTAAATCCAGATTCTGGACAAACATTATAAACAATTTACAGTCAATGGTTTACCGGTGCTTAAGTGAATTTATTGTGTTGCTAAAACAGTATTTACCTTCAGTGAGACCGTTTTCTACCTCTAAGATGACTTCTTGTACGATGTCGTCCATCCCATCAATGATCTCACACCGGTACCTTCCCATGTCTTCCATGGAGACTTCAGTTAACACCAAGGAGGCATCACCAACATCTAAGTCCACCAAAGAGGCCCGATTCTCGAAGTTTCCATAGGTCCTTTTGTGTAAACCCATATCTACAAGCACATCCTCATTTTCTGATTCATCTTTAGCAACTTTGATCCATGTAACTTTCCCAAAGAAAAGGTCCTCTAATGACCCAAGTCTGCATGGAAGGGTGGCATTTCCACCAAGTTCAGTCTTGACTAGAAAACAGAAAAAAAACATAATTAATGTTACTTTTTACTGTCACAGCTTCAACATTATCTTAAAAAATGTAACGTTTGCAATGCATGTCTGTTCTGATCCCCTTCGTCTGAAACCCCTATCAATAATTTATTGCATCCAGTTGCCTCAAGTATCACCTAATTAATAAACAGACACCATCTGTGTGTAAATTCAGCTATGAAGCCTCAGAGGCTTTTAAGAGAGCATTCATAAACATTGTGAAATTAAGAACAACAAAAGACAGATCGGGTTCAACCTATGAGGAAGTTTAAGCTTCTCAAGAAGCACTGTTAAAAAATGTGCTTCTTGAGTGTATGTGACAACCTTTCAAACCTATCAAAAGATGGCCATCCAGCTAAATTGAAAGGCTGTGCAAGTGCAACTTTAATTAGCTAAGCAGTCAGGCAGCCCATGGTCATTTAGTATGACTGAGATACAAGGATTTACAGCTCAAAAGAGTAAGAAAAAGAAAGCCATTAGCTATGTTTCCATCCAGTTGTCATGCAAATTTTGAACAAACTTTTAAAATGTCATAAAAAAAAAGAAAGACAAAAAAGAAAATGTGAATTAGAAGTGTTTCCATCCACTGTTTGGGTGTGAATTGACCAGGCTACACAAAGCGTAATTTCGTCAAAAATGTATTCCATCTCCCGTTTTGCACAGGAACTCTCTTTTCAGAAAAGCAGAAAACCATGCGAGCGTAAAAACATTTTTACGAAAACGAGGAAGTTATTTTTAATTTTGCATTTTGCATTTACCTTTTCCAACATGATACTCCAAAATGCGCATAAAACATGGTTGGAAACATGCCTATTGATAAAAGAAAGCTGTAAGAAGTCAAAGTTTGTGTTTGTTAACCCTAACCCATCCCATCACCAACATAGTGGTGGAAGCATTATACCTTGTGGATGCTTCTCTTCAGTAAGGAAAGGGAAACAGGTTAAAGTTAGGTGGAAAATGGATGGGGCTAAAGAAAAAAAATCTGGAGGAAGACCTGTTAGAGGCTGCAAAGGAGTTGAGACAGGACAAGTCAGTGTAATTGGTTAGTTCAAAGCATATTTACATATAAGAATGGTTGGCCCTAAAGTCCAGCTCTCAGTCCAATAACTGGTGCAAGACTTGAAAACTGATGTTCACAGATGTTCCCCATCAAATCTTACTTAACTCGAGCTACGTTGAAAAGAAGAATGGGCAAACACTGTGTCTAAATGTTTAAAGTTTAATGTAAAGACATAACCCAAAAGACTTACAAAATATTAAATCAAAAGCTTAGCATTCTCATCTTCCCCCCATTTTACAATAATGCACTTGTTTTTGTCAGGTATATAAAATTTGAATAAAATACATTGACGTCTGTGGTTGTAACATGACAAAACTTGGAAAGGTTCAAGAGAAAAATATTCACATTGCAATGTACATGCACCGTCAACTGTGGAAATATAAATTTACAGAAGCACAAAGTATGTTGCTATATTCAAAAGTTTTATCTCGCAAAAAAGTATCCGATTCTGGAGTGTGGTTCAATAAAAGTTACACTGGGCATCAGGCAGTTTGCAGCCTTGTAATCCATCCTCTGCTTCAGTCTCCTTCCCGAGGCTGTCAGTTTTGGCAATTGCAAACATTTGGTTCATCTGCACTGACTTTCAAAATGAAAAGCTTTACTTTCATGCACTCCATCTGAGTTGTGTTAAGTGTATCAAATATCTAATGAAGAACAGAAATCCTTTCCTTGGAGCACTGCTTCTAAATCCTTGCTGTCCAATCAATGCCACCGTTAAAGCTCCAAATCGTAGGTCATGGTTGTCTCACCATGGGTCCCCATCATCTCCTTGGCCTCGCTGTTTAGGCCTCACAGGGCTTGCTGACGTAAGAAGCCCCCAGCCAGCAAGTATTGGGCTGACCCAAGAACTTACGAGCCATGGATGAACAGATGTAGCGGACTTCTGATTTTACCCCAAACAAATACGTGCACATCAAGTTTAGTAAGTCCGTAACATTAAGCCTTGCAAATCTAAGAAAGATTCTACATCTGTGCATGCTGTAATAATTGTGATAATTGAAAATTGTTTATTTAGCTTTATGGATCTGTGATATACAAAACAGCAGAGTTTGTGCGTTCAACTTTTTTCTGGAAAGATGGTTCACTTTCTTCCCACCATCGTCCCCCTGTGAACCCACCCTCTGCTTTGCTCCAAAATCTCACACACACACACACTCACTCATAAACAGAGAAAATCTTGTCTGCATCTGATTAGTTTTGTTCTCTGCTTCCATTATGATGATGCCAGAATCTATCTTAACGTTTCTTACCAGAACCATGTCTGGAACACTGTCGCACTGGCTCTTCACAGCAAAATGAACTGTTTCCTCCTGGACATTACAGGAAAGAAAAGAAGCCACTGGCTCTCTGCCTTCTTAATTCATCTGCTCAATTCATAAACTTTTCTCACCGTACACACACATGCAGAACTGAGTGACAGGGAATAAACGTCCAATACAACCCTAATCCAAGTTTTTCTGCATTGTCGTTTTATTTGAAACTAGCTTCTGATGTCTTATGTTAAGATTTGCTTTTATTTCTCGGCTTTATGACTGTTATGCAGCCTTGATATGTTTCATCTTGGTCTCATTAACCTTCCTTCCCTTGTATGTTCTCCCTCTCTCTTAGTCAAAAAGGGTATACGTGTCGGTCCAATTATTGCTTTAGCATTGTATGTTGGACCAAGGCCAACATACCTTGTCCTCTAACAAAACTAAGTCACCAAAGTACAACAGATGTTTAACATTTGGGATTTAAACCACCATTAAGCCTAACTCCATTCTTTCATACTTTTTCCTTAAAACAATTTCCTTCAATAATTACTATTTCTGGCTTGAATGAATGCATTATATTCACAATCTGGTTGAGCTGTATGTTGATGATATTTTATTATCCATGGTTAGTATGCATAGTAAACTAGTTGGAGTGAAGCAGATAACCTTTAGGTGTAATAAGCTGGAGGTGCAGAAATGTTTTTATTATTTTTTGTACTCTGCTTCCATTCATTATAGCCGTGGTTACTTGCTAATAGCGCTGCCTCCAACAAAATTGCAGAAAAAAGTGTAGACACAGTAAACATAAATTATGACATACAAAGTGATCATCCCATCCCTACTCTCATAGAATTTGTCTGACTTTTGATTTTTCTGCATTCCCATTCCCTTTTGGGTTTGTTCGAGTTTTTTTTGTGTGTAAGTCCAAATTCATCATAGTTTTTAATAGCGACAGATGCTGGCCAGATGGCCAGTGTGAATGTTTCTTTTTGTGTGTGTGCATAAATATTAAGGTTGTCTGAATTTATCTGTATATTGTCTCTAATTAAATTGGTTAATCTGGCTTGGAAATTCAAAAATCCAATTTTTCGAATCAGTGACCACAGTATCCTGAAGCTTCTTTTCTTTACCTTATCTGTTTTATTCTTTGTTCTGACCTGGTTTGTGTCCTGAATTTCAGTCCTGTTCCTTGAAGTTTAAGGAGATATAATTTATCCCAATTCCCCAACATATTTCAGTCCAATAATACTAAAGTAAAATCTATGGTCTTCAGTATTAAATGAAACTTGACAAATGTCAAGTACGGGTACTGCTGACAAATAAAATCCAACTATACACATTTTAACCTTTTTTTCAATCCTAAATTTGGGTTTACCAGCAGAGGTGGGCAGTGACTAGTTACATTTACTCTGTTACATATATAATTGAGTAAGTTTTTTGAATAAAATATACTTTTAGGAGTAGTTTTACAGCACTGTACTTTTTATTTTTCCTTGAGGCAAATTATTACTAAGTATCACTCCTCTTAGTTGAGAAAAAAATCTGGCTACTCTACCCACTGCAAGCGACTTTGTGAATAAAGGACATACTTGTTTGAACCAATAATGCACCAAAGAGACAAAAACCTAGAGTTTATGTTAAGGTGAGACTTCTTATTTGTACATGAGCTTTGTTGTTTTAATGTTATTTGCAATCTGCTGAGCTCATTGAGCCATTTGGATGTCAAATAAGTGTACAGTAAACAGTGGATATTGTCCTGGGATACAGTTTGCACTGTTCTAACATAGTGTATATACCTTAATTGCTGTAAGTAATAATTTCAAGTTTAATTTTATGTTAAAAAAAGGTATTTAGAAAAGTTTGTTCTGCCTGAATTTGTTATTTTACAATTATGTTATTCTTTGCATATTTTTTCATTTCTGTTTTTAAAATACCAGAATTTGCATGTAACCTTATATTTTTGTTCACCTGATTACATTTTTTTTTTTTTTAAATATTAAATGATCAGCTGTTATGATTAGTTACTCAATATTTGAGTAGTCTTGAGTAATTTCTTTTCTGACTACTTTTTATTTTTACTTGAGTAAAAATATGTAAGTAGTGCTACTCTTCCTTGAGTACAATTTTTGGTTACTCAACCCACTTCTGTTTACCAGTGAATGCTTCTTTTACCAAACTGCAAATACTCAGCAAGAAGGCAAGCATTTTATGAGCTAAGAGCCTTCTTGCAGCTGCTTATTACTGATGTTTTTCAAAGACGTGCAATGTTTACAAGTTGGATGAGGATCGCTGTTGGCTTTTTTGTAAGGTAGAAATGACTCAACTCCTCCTACCTCATAAATTCTCTGCATTGGTAGCAGTGGCATGTGGAGTGACTGAACCTTGAACAATCCAGAGTGACTAACTGGCTCATTAAAGCTCTACCAAAACATGATGCTAGTTTGCATCACTTCACCACTAACTTTACTGCCAAGACATTTTCAAGACTTGATGAAAAAAAGAGCAGACAAAGAAGCACACTGTTCAGTTCAAATCAGAAAACCAGCTTTTGCATCTGGTTTGTAAGTCTGAAACATAAGATGCAAGGAGCATGATAGTCGCATCAATGTGAAGCTTAGTCAGGGCCCTGAGACATATTGTACTGAAAACATGCACATTTAAAAGTCCCTTTGAAGGATACCAGTGGAAAAAGCATTTATTTCTAAGTAAATGCATTTATAATGGAGCTCTTAACATGACATTCTCATAAGTAATGCAAACATAATAGATAGTTCAAATGATTAGGTTTAATAAATGGGACTGGGAAAGGGATTAAGTATTAAACACAGAAAAAGGAAGCTGCAAATGACACACAATATAAGGAAATCACCTGAAATCTGTCAGTATGTAAAAAACCTATCCTATATCAGTGAAAATTAATATCAGCTGGGTTAGTCCCAGTTTATTGCACGTAAAAAGATGTTTTACTACCAAGGTATTACACAAGAAGAATCCAAAGGTGATGTTACAGATTAATTTCTAAATTTCTGAATGTTTACATTAATAACATTGGGTAAATAATCCCAATGTGGAAACCATATAATTTCAACATAAACATCTGTCTGGTTAAATGAGATCCAATTTGAGGGGGGGGGGGGGGGGGGGGGGGGGGGGTTGTTGACCATTTGATTTTGGGCCCATCTTCCTGTTAGGAACATCAACACCACTTACCGAACATCAATACAGATTTTGGTGGGATCTGGGCAAGAATCCAACAAGTTTAACTGGCAACACTTAAAAGTTATAATAAATATTTGGTTGTTTTTTTGCTGAGATGTAGTTGTGAACAAACTGAGCTCAAACACAAAGAAACGATTAAACTTAGGGCATCAGATTGTAAGTTAGCACAGTAACTTAATAATGGAGCTTATTCTTTGCTCTTTTACAACATAAACTTGCCAGTTCCTTTAAATTTTGAATTTATATTTTAAACAATTAAAAATATTTTAATTTATCAATATTCAAATCACCAATTGAATAGTATTTTCATTCAATAAGGAAATATAGAAATGTTAGCTCTATGACCTGTGTTGAAATTCAAGCATTTATGGGAGGTCCCTGATGGTTTGGTGGCCCTAAGAAGTGGATCAGTTTGCTTATGCATGGACCGGCTCTGATTCTGAACATACAGCCAAGAAAACCCAATTAGCATAAAAGAAAATATAGATGTCAAAATGGACCTCTCAATCAAACTTCTATGTACATCACAGGACAGAAGTTCAAAGATAAAAGAGTAATTTAGCACCCTCGGGATTTGAAGGCTATTTATGAAAAATGGGTCTAAAACGCATTTTAGCCAGGCACATGACATCTTTCGCATTCATCTCAAGACATTTTACAGGTGAGATATCAAATACATTTCAGTAAGTGTTTTCATTCTTTATTCTCTATATCTGTCCACTTCTGTACATATACCTTAATTTATAGACTTCACTTGTATTGATTTATTTGTATGTTTTGAAAACCTTAGTCGTTACTGACATCTGGTTTGAAACTCATGTCAGTAGTCCTTATCAGAACAATATTTACTGAGAAAAACCTTGACGTGTATCAATCCTTATTTTCCCCATTGTGCTAATTCAAGCGGAAGGTTGAAGGCTGTAATGCCTTTGAGGCGGTGGTAGCAGATGGAAGGAGACGGGGACGTTAAAAGTAATTCCACACTCTCTGCTGCTACTGAAGTCACCCCTGCAGAGAATGTTGCCCCGATCACGTGAAGCACGTTTTGCTTGTAAAGCACTGTAAGGGTGTACCTTCTTTTTTGCAGCGGAAGGCGAGCCATTCTTTTTTCCAACACACATTATACCTAACTCTCTTAAGTCAGTGATAGTCCTAAATTGTTTAATTTCTGAGAGAAATGTGTGGTCTAACAGCACAAACCAGTTGTTTATGCAATTACTGATAAAGACGCAGCAAAGAACTAAGTGAGTATATCCATCAAAGAATAAAACAGCCAAGACCAGCTCCCATTTTATTACCAAGCACAAATCTCTCACTCTGTAAAAAAGGTTGCATTAGCACATAATTGGAACCATCTGTTTCTTTGCAACACTAAACGCTACATTACTGGTGCTGCTAAGTTCCAAATCGAATCTTTTTGCTATATTCCAAAGGTGCAATATTTGGATTTTGCAGTAGAATGACCAAATCAGGCCCAAATTCCCCCTCTGAGAAAGCACCCAAGTTTGCAGATCAAACATATCTTTGTTTATATGAGAGTGTGTGCAGTTTGCCACACCCTACGGTCAGAGAAGAAACTCAGGAGATGGCTTACAACATCCCAGAGCTTTACTTTTCTCTGCCGCTGGCCCATTTGTGTCAGTGCGGAGAAAGGATTAACAAGCACAGCTGGGACAAACACAGAAGGCCCACTCCCCCACACTAATTTCAATAAAGTGTTTCCTGTGTCCTTTCCTGCAGGGCAAGCACAAACACAACGTGTCTCTGTGCACAAAGTGAGTGATCATCTCAGCAGAGGGATGCAATCATCAGCTCACATGTGCAGTCAACAGCTGTTAGTTGTTGAATTTCACTACATTCAAACGAAAACGAATGCGGAACATCAAATGTGGTTCCATCAACATCTCATTTCTGAGCCTAAAAACAATTTCAACCCGACCGTAACCCACTTTCAGCCAAGCCCCTTTTTTCCCACCAAACTCGAGCCACTGGGCCCCGGCTTGGTAACCAACAGCCACAGTAAGCATTAGACTTACCAGACTATTACCTCACAGGAAAAGACATAGTCATCTGGCTGCCGTTCAACGCCAGGCTCTATACATTTGGCTGTGGGTCGTTAATCTTCACTCTACTCTTGTCAGGCTGCCTGTTGCTATGGCTCCTTTCCAAAAGATCCCAATGTTAGAGTGAGTCAGAGGGTGTGAGGAAGCAGGCAACACCCCAATGAACAGACAAGGGGCTCTTACTATGAAAAAAACGGTCCACAGCATACTCCCTGAGCTGGCTTCAGATGAACAAATTTAATCTAATAATGTTTAGGTGCACATAGGATCATGCACACGCTGTTATGACATCATGGGACTGTGAGGGAAATTTCAATGAGTGCATGAAAAAAGTTTAATCCCCTTACAGTGTATAACCCCTTTCCCGACAGGGAGGCTGTCTCCTCTGCTGCTTGGAAGACAAACACTGAGAAACCCCTACTTTTACCTCTACTGAGTCAGCTTGCTGGGCTGCTGAAAAGGCATTAAATATAACTCAGCCATATAAAAAAGGGGTTATCTGGTTTGCCCAGTTTTTCCTTGCTCAACAGCAGTAGATGTATAGGGCTTTGTAACTCAGCACTCAGGGTTACAGCAGTAAAATCAAAGTGTCATCTGGCAAACTGGTCTGAATTGGAAATTCTGACAGACTATTTTGGATGGGATCTCTGGCAATGTTATTTATATGGCCATGGGTTAATTCACCCCCTGCCATTTTGTACTCCTGTTACATGCTTGCATGTTGCCATTTTGTCCCTTTGTACTTCCAGTTAGTACCCACAGAAGAACCATTTTTCAACCATGGATTGAACCACCATGGCATGCATTATGAAGTGAAATAGTCAGAAAAATGCTCAAATCCCTCATAGAAATGTACATTTAATCCACTGTTATTTTCTGAAAACTTTCACAGACACATCTTTAGAATAAATGGGTTAATGAATTAATTTATCTATTGATTCATTGATTTTTCTGCAACAGAGTAAAATTATGTTAAAATGAAAACCAACACAAAAGGTCATGCTTTTGCAGTTTAGCATTTAAACCACCAAAAAGAACAACCTCCAATAGTCCCTTTTTCAGACTGTAATGAAATTATGACCTAATTATGAACTATTTAAGGTACAACATCTGGTATTAGTAGTATTAGTGAAAATCAGTAGTGAAATGTCCTTGCAGCAGAGTGAACAGTTAGTTGCAGTGAATGACAGTGTGATTTATTCACCAGCCACTGGATACTATGGTGGTCTGTATGCAAGTCACTGAGTCATCAATGGTGAGTCACAGAATGTCTGGGTGTGTGGGTTACCCCAGAGACTAATCTGTTACACACTTCTACAATGAACACATTGTTACTCATACTTATACTGTGGTACCAGTTAAATCAAATTGCTTGCACAGCTCATCCTCCTGCACTTCCTCTTTATATACAAACTTGCATAAACACATGCATACATGAAAGAGATACATTAAAACTGAAGTAATTGAATTGGAAGAAATTTTTATATCAGAATTAACTCACCTGTAAGAGAGGAAGGACTTGCCGATTGACAGTATGTACTGCCAGCGAGAGTCAGGGAGATTATTGTGATGCACAGCAGACTTATCATTTTCTCTCTATTTCCCTCTATTTGCAAGTGAAAACTGTCCTGAAAAAGAAATAGAAACTTAAAATTTACAGTCAAAAATCTAATTTGCTGAAAGTTATTTTATCTACCTATCTTTCTTTTTGTGCAGAAGCTGCCTGTAGTGCTACTGGAAATTTTGGGCTCCTCAGAGGTCCAGACAAATGCCTTTTATTGTGGCCTAGCATGGTAGAGACCACTCCTCCTCCCCTCAGCCCATCACCGTGCACAGCTCTTTACCGGCTCCCTTTTGGCACTTCTTGCATGAAAAAAAATCCCCTCCTCTCCCCCTGGGAGAAATAGAGAGACAGCTACAGATTGGAAAGTTAACCAGCAGAAAATGGTCCAGAGCAACTGGCATGCCAGATTATGAACTTTTAGTAGTGTTGCGCCGATGCCATTTTTGGCCCCAATACCGATACCCGATACCTGGCTGTGCAGTATTGGCTGATACCGATACCATTACTTTGAAATTTATGTGTGTGTGTATATGAAGAACTGTATACTACTGAGGGTAGTAGAACTTTTTATTGCCTACCTGGAGTCGGTGACAATAGTTTAATACATTTTTGGCTCTCAAATGCCATAATAGTGCAACTTTCATGAATTTAAATAACATGTATAATACTAGTCGGGAGAGAGAAGGCTGCGTTCAAGTGACATACAAACATCAAAATGGTATCGGTTCCCTATTTGTTGGTACTTGCCGATACCGATACCACCATTTTAGTGCTGGATCTGGGCCCGTCCGATACTGGTATCGGTATCTGTGCAACACTAACTTTTAGTAATTATGTTTTGAAAAGATTTGTTGTTAGGTGATATTGAAATCAACTTTTTTTTCTCTCTCTCACCATATTAAGAAAGGAAAGCACTCCACCTTAATCATATAATCCTTAATAGTTTGCATTCATTATTTACACATACATACACATACCAGTTCAGTTTTTTTTAAAGAAATAGGAGTTGGAATATGTGGGAGTATCAACTTTCAGACTTTCATGGAATAATATCATAACCAATCGACCTTCCTCTTTTAAAGGTTGGGAGGATGACCTGAAGAAACTGAATCCTGCACATTTAGCTCATTTGTTAACTCCACTGATACTGACAAAGAATGAAATATCAAGCAGAGCAATACTGCTTTTAAATTACTAAGAGCACATTAATTGTGCTTTTCTACCATCTTTAAGTGACAGGTTTGTGCTGTAAGCGGAGAACTCACTGCATAGAATTAGGTACAAAAACAAACTGCTTTACTGCAACATTTGCTGTGTTACAGGAAGTCGCAAACACTTGCAGTCCTAAAGAACCACCAAAGTCTAAAAATGTATAGTGCCTACAATTCGTTTCCCTTTTTTTTTTCTTTTTTTTTTTACTTTCCTGCATATTGCATTTTACTCTGTATAAGAAGGGACCCACCATGGCTCCTCCTTGAGGCAGAAATTTATTTACAGATATGAACAATATTCACATTGTCGAGAGTTTTAATGGTTAAATCTTTATCAGTTAAGTGACAATAGGTTTTCACAAAATTTAGTCAAACAGTCCTAATTATGATTCTTTTCTGTATGAAGACACAAAAGGAAAGGTGAATTCCTTTTAGTTTGACCAATCTCACCCACTTTTATCACACAGTTGGGTCCTTTGGGACAACATGGATGCTTGTGGTATCACATGGCTCAGGTTTGGCTACATATGTTGGGTATATTCTCGCTAATATGGTATTCTTATAAAAACAACAGTCTGTCCTTTGGAGCCCTTAATAATCAAGCTCCATCATATATCAGAGCTCTGATTACCCCGTATGTTCCTAACAGAGCACTTCGCTCTCAGACTGCAGGTCTGCTGGTGGTTCCTAGAGTCTCTAAAAGTGGAATGGGAGGCAGATCCTTTAGCTAACAGGCTCCTCTCCTGTGGAACCAACTCCCAGTTTTGGTCTGTGAGGCAGAAACCCCGTCTACTTTTAAGATAGGCTTATAACTTTCCTTTTTGACAAAGCTTATAGTTAGAGTGGCTTATGTTACACTGAGCTACTTCTATAGTTATGCTGCTATAGGCTTAGGCTACTGGAGGACATTAGGGCCTATTTTCCTCACTCTGCCGAGTTCTTCTACTGTTCTCATATTTTGCATTGCTTGTCGTCATTTCAGCTTTTAACTTTTTGTTCTCTCTCTTTTTTTCTTCATAGTAGGTATACCTGGTCTGGCGTTCTGTTAGCTGTGACATCATCCAGAGAAGACAGATCACCCGCTATTACCATCTAATGTAGAACAGATTACTGGATCAATGTGTGCTTCTGTGCTTTTTTGTCTCTCTTGTTGTGTCTCTGCTCTGTCTTCTCTAACCCCCAGTCGGTCGAGGCAGATGACCGTTCATACTGAGCCCAGTTCTGCTGGAGGTTTTTCCTTCCCGCTAAAAGAGAGTTTTTTTTTTCCACTGTCGCTTCATGCTTGCTCAGTATGAGGGATTGCTGCAAAGCCATGGACAATGCAGATGACTCTCCCTGTAGCTCTACGCTTCTTCAGGAGTGAATGCTGCTTGTCAAGACTTTGATGCAATCAACTAGGTTCCCTTAGATAGGAAATATTTTTTACCAATCAATGTAATCTGATTGAATTTGACTTTGGAAAGTGCCTTGAGAAGACATGTTTCATGAATCGGCGCTTTTATAGATAAAATTTAATTGAATATATACATATATATATATATATATATATATATATATATATATATATATATATATATATATATATATATATATATATATATATATATATATATGCAAGAAGCTTTATTAGATGGCTAAGAGCAACCATAGTTAAGAACCTTGATTGTGTATACAACAGTGGCAAATGTAACACACTCTGATTCTGCATCTGTTTGGTCTTACTAATAAAAATATAGCTACACTGAAACCTTTTAAGAATAAGGGTGTCATAAAAATTACTTGAAAGTTAAACCGTTTTCTTAAACTCTTTTGCTTCTTTCATTATGTTTACTTCATTCCCCTTTCTTTCTTCTCCCTCCAGCTTTAATCATGATTACCTGGGACCAAGAACATATTCAGAAAAGTCTGCTTGGAGCCACAATCACTACAGTAATTGTAAATGATATGACCATGTTTCCCTTTGTCTCTTTTGATGCTGTGGAGCAGAAGCAAGGACATCCATTGCTCAAGGAAGGGAGCTCAGGGAAGGTAGAACTTGGACTTATATGGCTTATGTGGTCTTGGCTAAAGATTTTGTCAGCCTATGCAGTGGTCTCTGAAAGAAAACAAGGCTCCAAATGGAACAGAATACTGGTTTTGCCTCTCTGCACTCCACCATACTGGAGTTATTACAGCTCCATACTGAAGTTATTACATTTGGGAGATGTTTTTTTTCTTTTTCTTTTAGTCTATCTATCCTCTGGCCCATCTGTCAGTACTTTGATCCCAGAGCAGATGAGATGACAGGACAATTCATGGTGGGCCATGATCCATGATCCATTTCCCATAAACATGTACATCCCAACTTACAGGTTAAATCCACAAATCCTAGGTAAGGGGCCAAAACCAAAGGGACCAATCAAAGCAACAACTGAACAAGACTGCCACATGTCCGGCATACAGGGCTGAACAATGATTATGCATAATTCTGATGGGAGACTGATGCAAGATTTTGTCCAAAAGAGCACAAGATTAAAACGCCGCTGTAATCACCTACTGCACTGGGTCTGGATCATCAAAGGATGTCAAAAGCAGTGCAGCAAGAATTGCATACTGCTTTAAAGTATTGTGATAAAATACATTTTTAAAGCATGCAACATAGGAGGATCTTTATCAGAATATATCAGGCCCAATAATGGTTGGTCACCCACCAACCAATTTCTATTTTGTGCATAACAATAACCATTGTTATTCAACATGAAGGAGTTTGGCAAATTAATCTTACATTGAGCTCATGTGTTTGGAGAGAGTTTAGTTTGTGTCTTAGTGGGGTTTTAGCCCAGATCCCACATTCTCAGTTTTCTTTTAATTGAATGGGAGTGGTGAAATGTTAGATAATGCTTTGGTCATTAGCCCACCCAAATGCTAACAAGCCCATCTGACAGCCCTGGTCAGATTCATTTATTCAAAATGAGAAATAAAGTACACCATGGGACTGAGAGACACAGACAAGCTGAGTGAACAGTTAGCTAGATTTGTTTTTTACATTGTTTTTTTTTTGTCCCAAAAGTTGGATTCAGACATCTAGAATCAGCAATTCTATACCACAGCTCTCACTCACCTCATATGCATGTGGTGGGGCCACATAGATGTGTCACTATCTCTCATTTAGAGCTGTGAGTAGCCTAGCACCAAGACTGAAGGTTGACCATCGAGGGCCACCCTGGCTTGTCTCCAGGATAGTGCCCTTATCCCCCAGTTCCAGGTGAGGTAAAACAACATATGATCTCCTCTTTCCGTATGATATTTGAATTGTTCTTAGTCTGAAAATCCCCTTTAATGGGAATAAACCTCCAGCAGAACCTGGCTTAGTCTCAGCAGTCATACGCTGCAATCTAATGTCCGTATCAGAAGACAGGGCAAACACACAAAAAAGAAACACAGATGCTCTGATTCAGTAGTTTCTATAGAGTTGTAGGTCCTTTAATTCCCCCTCTCAGGAAGCTGTCACAGCTCAAAAGAATGGCTGAAACAGAGAGAGAACATAACGTTTAAAGCTGAAATAACAGTAAATAATGCACAATTGGACAGTAGTAGGACAATGTGACAAAATGTGGAAAAGTGGTCATTATGTTCTTCAGCAGCAAAAGCCCATATAAGCATAACTACAGAGATAGCTCAGGATAACCTCAGATTAACTGTACGCTTCATCAAAAAGCCTACTCTCAAAAGAAGAGAGGGTGTCTGCTTCATAGACAAAAACCCCAAGCTGGTTATGACCAAAAGAATGAGATTTTGGTAATAAACATATGAAAAAAGCTTTTTTTTTTGTAGGGTGATTGGGCTCAGCCTTAGATACATGATGGTTCAGGCATCTGTTTGGGATGCCTCTCGAAAGCCTCCCAGAGGAACATCAAAAAGATATCAAGGCACAGCAGAGACATATGCATAAGGAAGTATATATCCATTCTCACCGAGATCCTCTTGAGATACTGCAGTATGAGCTGGATAATTTACAGGAGAGAGCGGTTTCTGGGTTTTCTTCATGGACATGTTATTCCATGCAACCATTTTGGGAATAAGCAGAAGACAATGCTTCCATTGTCTTCTTATTCATGTATATATATATATATATATATATATATATATATATATATATATATATATATATATATATATATATATATATATATATATATATATACATACACATATTCTTCTTCCATGGCGTAGTAAACAGTGTTTTTTTCCACATATCTAAACAGCTAACAAGGCATGGTAACAATCTGAAATGAACAAATAAAGCAGTCCTAATTAATCGAACTGGAAGTAAACGGTTGAGAACCCTGAGGCACGCTGGTCTATTCACCCACTTTCACACCTATGTGGTGTTAATATTGCATCCACTGGTAGCTATTCTTAATTTTATTCATTACAAAGTAATTCCCTTTAATAATACTTTGAGTAAATGGTCGGGGGGGGGGGGGGGGGGGGTCTAAAACAGCCCCATGGCTGTTGGTGATGGACCCATAGTTGGTACAAAGCTTCCAGTTGATGATTGCTTCATTTCATACCCAAAGAGTATGGTAAGAAATGATCTAAACAGCAAGAAATTTAGAAAGTGCTAAGGGGCAAAAATGATTAGCACCTACATTGGCACTAAATAAAAGATAAATTAACAAACAAAGATTACCATACCACACCCTTTCAAAGGGCTGTGCCTAAATTTATCAGTTGGTTTTGGACATATCATGCTAGATTTTCATGGGTGCTAAATGGAATCATCTTCCAAAAGAGATTTGATACTGGCGATGAACCAATCTGTATCCAGCCGTTGGATATGTTTTAATTGCATTGACAACCAAATATTTAAATTTGTCTTTTTTAATAGAACGCTCATAGTGTGCTAAAAGGAAATCTGTTCATGTGACTGAAATGGATATCTAGCAGCAGGAGATAGGTTCTCCCAGTTATTCTGGTTTGAATAGGGGTCATGATCACTCATATGTCAAGAGCTGACAGCTCCAAATAGGGAGTAAAATGGTTTTAATTGAACTAGGGTGCAACACATGCTATTTAAGAAGGATATATTGCAAATACTACAATCAAAGTATACATTACAACTATTTTGAGGATCTTTTTCTCCATAAATCATGAAAATGGTAAAGTACATGGAAATTAGATTGTTTGTTTATGGGTACAAAATGGAAGTAAATTGGGATGAAATATCAATGTGTTGGCTTGAAGAGGTGCAAAAACTAACCATTAGGCTTCAAACTGCTTTGAGTTTGCCTGAATGGCATTTATATAGGTTTCAGTGTCCAAAGGGCTATTCAGGAACCATCTGGACGAGAGCAGCAGAGAACCCTCTGGTGGTCAGCCAGGAAGTCGCAGGTGCAGCAGCTGTCCTTCAGGAAATTCGGTGGCAGGGATAGGGACAGTGTGTCCAAAAGGTTAAGTTCAAATCCCAAAAAGTTCATAACACTAAGACTAAACAAGCAGCAAAAAATCTTTATGATCAAAGATTTTAGGTCCATGTACCACCAAACATTTTCACATAACTTTAACATTGTTCCTGTGTTGTGCCTTATTGTGGATACCCTTATCCACAATATCAGGAATTATCCATTAAACACATTAAACGTTTTCCTCAGATCTACAAACATAAACAACATACATAATATGCAGGTGGGTCAAAAAAAGGAAGAAAACGACTTACAAACCAAGAGGTAACATTATTTATGCCTTTCCAATACAACACAATATGCTTAAGGTTATGCAAATCTGAGCAGATCTTTCCCAATGTGAGACTCTGACGTATGTCTGTTTCGCTGGGGCCAAGTCTCAAGGCCATGAGCACATTCACAGCTGGCTTTGTGCTGGCTGAGGTCCCAGCCACTGACCAGGTGGTATAATTCTTGTTAACATAGATCAGCACTTTGGGGCCTTGAATGTTGAGGACTCTGTGTAGCATCTGAAAAGTGACTGTCAGGAGCCTTGGGAGACCTCATATATAAACTTCCCCATAGCAGTGGACAGGAAAAGGTCAAAACTGAAAAAGCGCAAGTCATCGGATGTTAAACACATTCACTTTAGAAACCGCCCAACATGTGTTTCTCATTGAAAGCAACAGAACTATATGTAAATGAACGTGGAAACATATCTCAGGATGAAATGGAGTGCTCTTTGTTCCTGCTAATGAGACATCAAACTGAACAAATATGACATTGCATGGTCTTAGTGGAATTAGACACCAAGTGAGCTTAGTAGATCAGACTCCATGTAACTGGTGTGCTGTGGACCCATCATTGTCATATTATTCCTTTGTAGGAAGTAAAACAATTTATCATTTACATTTTAAATTAAATGTTCTGTCATTGGATCTGGATTTGAAAGAGCTCCACAGAGTCAGGCTGAGTCAGAATAATTCTGTGTTTGGTTGTCAAAATATGTTATCCAATTTAGGGCTGAGACACATAAATACAAAGGGGAATAGGTGTAGGCAATTTAGCAAATCTTTACAATCATGTCCAACAATTTCTGTCTTTTATTTTTTCACTTAATGCTGTTTCTTGTCAGTGGTGTCAAAATAGGTGCAATATTCTTGTTGGATAGGATACGTATGTATACCATTCATATTAACCCAAGGCAAGGCAAAGGAAGTTTATTTGTTTAGCACATTTCAGTAACAGGACAATTCAAAGTGCCGTAAATGAACAGAACATAGGAAAACAAAACATTACATATGAAAGAACATTGCAATGTAATAGTAGCAGTAGGTTAAGATATAAGACTAGTTGGACTACAAACTTCAACATTAACATTTAATGGCAACTGTAAACAAAAAGGTTTTTAAACTTGATTTAAAAGAACTCAAGGTTTCAGCATTTTAATAATATTCTGGGAGTTTGTTCCGGATAAGTGGAGCATAAAAACTAAATGCTGCTTCTCCATGTCTGGTTCTGATTCTGAGTATGCAGAGTAGATTTGAGCCAGAAGACCTGAGGGATCTGGAGGGTTGATACACCGATAACAAGTCTGTGATGCATTTTGGTGGTACACCATTCAGGGATTTATAGACTAATAAAAGTATTTTAAAGTCTGTTCTCTGAGATACAGGGAACCAGTGTAAGGACTTTAATCTTAGTAAGGACACTGGCAGCAATGTTCTGGATCAGCTGCAGCTGTCTGATTGACTTTTTAGGCAGACCTGTAAAAACCGCGTTGCAGTAATCGATTCAACTAAAGACAAATGCATGGATTATTTTTTCCAGATCCTGCTGAAACATTAGTTATTTAACCCTGAAAATGTTCATAAGGTGATAGAAGGCCGACCTTGTAATTGTCCTTAGATGCGTTTGAAGGTTCGGATCGGAGTCCATCACTACACCCAGATTTCGGGCCTGATCAGTGGTAACTAGCTAAAGCAACTGAAGCTAACTCTAGATCTATCCTCCATTGGTCCAAAAATGATTACTTTAGTTTTTTTTTTCCAACTGTGTAAAGATTTTGGTATCCATGCATTGATTAAATATAATCCCCTTCAAAAATTTCACCTGTCATTTTACAGCTATCATCAATGAAATCTTTGTATTTTATGTCATAGACTAATACAAAGAACTGCATAATTGTGAAGTGGAAGAAAATTGATAACTAGTTTTAATTGTTTTTACAAACACAAAATCTTGAGTATGGCATGCATTTGTAATCAGCCCCCTTTCCTCTTATAGCTCAAAAAAAATGTAGAGCTCCCTCCAAAAGTCAGCTTAACATTACAGTGAGTACTGCAGACAAAGATGAAATAAATGTGTTGTGGAATTAAAAGCATGGATGACTTTTAACTTTTTGACTTTCAATGAAAATAAGACTAAAGTGATGATTTTTTGGTTCTAACGTCACTGGTGGGTCCTCTTCTCACATAGATGTGGGATGCTTGGCAGACTGTCAGTCTGCCAGTTGTCACAAACTTTGGTTTTAAAATGGATGGTGATTTTAAACTGGATGGGCTCATCTTTCTAGTAGTGAAATCCAGCTTTTTTCATGTGGCCAAAATAAGTGGCCAACATAACAAGCCTCTTGTCAAACGCCTTTGATACATCTCAGCTGGATTAGTTTATGTGTATCTTGGAGTACGTCATGCTTACCACACTTCAGTTGGTGCAAAAAGCGGCTGCTCAGCTTTTAACTGGAACGTGGTGGAGAGAGCACATTACTCCCATTTTGTCCTCTCTGCACTGGTTTACTGTTCATTTTAAAGTTCTTTTTAAAATAGTTACATTTGTTTTTAAGTTTTTAAATGGTCTTGCCCCTCCCTACCTCCCTGAGCTACTGCACCTCCACACCTCTTCTCAGTCCCTCAGATCAGCTGACCAGCTGTGGTCGGAGGTACCAAGGATACGGCTAAAGCTCATGGGAGATCGAGGTTTGGCCCTTGCAGCTCCCAAATTATGGAACACTACGCTGCTGCAAATTATAAAAAAGCCTCTTTAATAGACTTTTTCAATACACATTTTAATGTTAATACATTTTTACTTTCTTCTCATCTGTGTTGTATTTTCATGTTGCTACTTTTACTTAGATTATTTATATCTACTTTTAATCATTTTATTTGTTTTAAATGTTAATGTTTTTATTTATTTTAATCATTCTTTTTGTCAACCACTTTAGTCCGTGCCTGCTCTTGTTAAAGTGCTTTATGAATAAAGTTGGCTTCATTTGGCTTGGCAGTAAACCTGTGTGCAGTTTCATTTCTTTATAATTACAGCTGTTCTGTAAAGGATTAGGGTTTGTTAGAGAACATTAGGGCAAAAACAGCATCATGAAGACCAAGGAGCACACCAGACTGAGGAAGAACAAGGTTGTGGAAAAGATTAAAGCAGGATTAAGTTAAAAAATGATTTAGAAAGCCATACAGATTTTACTTAGATGAGTACTGTTCAGTCATTGATTTGAAAATGAAAAGATTATGGCAAAACTGCAAATGAAAGCATGTCATCCACCTGAACTGACAGCCTGGGCTAGCCTAGGAGATAATTAATCAGTAAAGCATCCAAGATACCTACAGTAACGGAACATTTGAGTCCTGCACTTTGAGTAATGTGGATCATGCTACTCTAATTTTAACTAATAACGCTCTCCAACATGGAAAGGTTTTGACTCAAAGAATGTACTAAAGATCGCATTATGTCCAAAACTTGAATTATTTTGGTGAGACAAGCATGATAAAGATACAAGTGTCTTAATTTTCTTGTTTATCAGGTTGATGGTCTCCATCCCGCAGGCGTAGAGCTCTGTTGTTTTTTTTTTTGTTTTTTTTTTGATAACCGTTTTTGAAACAATCCAAGATTCCTCAAGTCAAACCCTTACCAACAGAATACTAAATGGCCCCAGATTTGTGTTGTGGCCTCAGATGGGCAGCTTGAAGTCTGGCAAAAATACATTCTCTTGTGAGCACTCAGATTTCATGAGATTCTAGCAGTCTGCCAAAGTTTCTCTGACAACTGTATAACCACAGCAAGTGGATTATATCATAAATCTAACCATGTAATTACTATAACTCTACATAAAAGTAAAACAGTGAAAGCTTAGCTCATAAACTCGTAGTCAGCTTAAGTATGTAGGCATATCTTTAAAAGTTTTCTATTAGATAACTCAAAACGTGAATTGTGCTGTCATAAACATGTGTTTTTAAGTCACACCATGTTCCTCCCTGCCACCATCTGGCTTTGGTCTTGGTTTTTGCTGCTCGCAGCCAAGCTCTCACCAGGGGGCACGTGGGCGTATGACTCCAAGTCAGCCACAGCTGCAAGGAGTGGAGAAAGAATCACCTCCATAACACGACTGGAGCAATCAAGCACTTTATGAAAATCTGGTAATATTATTCTTTGTCTTCAAAGGTGGTTGTTCCACATTGACACATTGAGCGACTGTATAGACATTTGTTAGCCAGAAAAAGCTTTCTTCACCTCTTCAAGCCACTCCACAATGGAGACCGTAGAGGTTCTTGGCTCTTACAAAAAGCAGAGAGACTGGAAACTAATTGAAAACACACACACCAATGATACTTTAATTAGTTATTACAATGTACATTTTGTGAGTCATGTCTCACAGACATGAATGGACTAGGTTTCAACTCCTATGTGAGCTATATTATTTGACCTATGAAAGGTTAGCTATTGGAGTAATACTTGGAAACAAAAATGTCTAAATGGGAAAGATGGTTACTTAACCTATTCAGACTGAAGTGATGTTACTTGGAATTGCCTTTCCTCATGTTTCTTTTAATTTTTTATTATTCTCTGATGTAAGTTGTTTCTAACAACTGTGGATTAGTGGGTAGACTTGTCATCTAGCAATCGGGAGGTTGTGTGTTCAATTCTAGCTATCCTACCTGTCACATGTTGATGTGCCCCTGGGTAAGGCACTTAACCCCAAGTTGACTACTGATATGAGCATCAGTGTATGACTGTGAATGCGATTGAGTGAAAGTGACTAGAGTCTAAAGTGCTCTGAGTGGTTAGTATGACTAGAAAAGCACTTCATGAATTAAGCCCATTTACTGTTTCAGCTGTAAATTGAGTTAAAATGGATTTAAAGTTGCTGTGGTCTAACCTGTAAAGGAACATTCTTTTTAATACTAAGTAGAGTACCGTAAGTAGAGTACCGTGGTTGGTAACGCAGTTCATTGGAAAGGTATTTACACCCTTTGGCCTTTATTAGAGTTTGTCACTTTACCACCACATACTGTCTTCTGTCTCTACTGAAATTGTACGACCAACACGAAGTGCCATACAATCTTGAAGTGAAAGCAAATTGATGCATGATTAAAAATGCTTACAAATAAAAATCTAAAGATGTGCCATTGTATTCAACCTCACTGACACAACACATTATGGAACAAGATTTCCATGTATGTACGACCTTCGCTTATCTAAAAACTAAAAAGTTTGTCTATTCATCTTTGCAAATCTTAGCTCAAGCTCATTCGGATTGAATGTAGAACATTCATTTGTAAAACTGGATACACAGGATTTAGCTATAGAATTTGACTGTAGCATTAGAGAACATTAATATGCTTTCATCTAAACTATTCCAAAGTAAGTCCAACTTCATCCTTACAGTCATTGTCCTCCTGGAAGGTTATTCTCCCAGTCTCTAGTTTTTCACAACCTCTTGCAGGTTTTCTTTGACAATTTCTCCTGCATTTAGCTTCATCCATTTTCCCGTCAAATACGGCCAACTTTTATGACCCTACTGGAGGAAAGAATCTCCACAGCATGAGACTGTCATCACTATATTTCAGTGGTGAGTATGTTCAAAGTGATTGCAGCTTTATTTTTTTATCATGCCACTACATTTTCCATGTAAGTCATTGTGTTTATTATTGGTCTAACCAAATCTGACCAGAAAAATCTTCTTCTCCATGGCTACCATGTTTCTGCATGACTTGTGGAAAATTTAAACATGACATTCTTTCTTCTTGTCACTCAGCTGTCTCCACTATCGCTGCATGCATGCTCGCTGTGAGGGATTACTGTTAATTTGACAGATTTAAGATGACACAATGCAAGCGCCTGTCCACTGTGGCAACACATGCTATTAAGAAGACTAAATGCTGCCAGTCAATGAATCAATGCAATCTTCTAGGTTTCCTTAGATTGAAAACTTTATAACCAATATGTTTGGATGATTTGATTGAATTGACTTTTCAAAGTCCCTTTAGGTGACATGTGTTGTAAATTGACGCTATATCAATAAAATTAAATTGGACTGAATATAATTCAGCCATACGGGCCAGATAACTGAAAGGCACGACTAATAGTTTTCCTCTCAGCAGACTCTCCTTTTCTGAGCTGAGGATCTCTGTAGCCCCTCCAGTTTATTGAGCCTTCTGGCTCCTTCGTCAATAATGTTTTCCTTGCATAGCCAAGTTTAGTCAGATGATCATGTCTTGAGAAATTTGCATTTGTGCCACACTGTATTCTTTTATATAACCTAACTCGGCTTTAAACTTCTCCAAAACTTTGTCTCAGACCTGTCTACTTTGACCTTTGGATTATGTGATGCTGTTTGTTCACGCTAAAAAGCTATGGAGGTTTTGAGAGGACTGCTACTGAGAATGAAATACACACAGGTAGACTCTTTTTGCTTCTAAGTTATTTCTGTGAGCAACTGGTGGCAATCAATTATTCAGGAAAATAGGAGCAAATGATACCAATGTCTGCCAAACCTTCAATTTTTATTGGAAAAAGAATAAAACAACATTTCCAGTTTCTTCTCTTTTTACCATTATGCTCTAATTTGGGTTGGCATATCTCATAAGCTACTGACAAAAGTTTAAACAACTTAAATAAATATGAATACTCTGCAAGATACTGTACATAAAGAAAAACAGAAGGGATCCATGGAAACTTGATGTAATTGCTGTATGTTTTCAAAGCCCACACATTTCCCTTTGGGTTGCTTTTATAGCCCACAATGGCCCAGAGAGAGAAATTTACAGTTGCACTGAGAAATGAGTGTGCTCAGCAGAGATCATTAATGGGGAAACCGACCTGCAATGAGTTTTCTTCTGGTAAAAGTGCAAAAACTGTTAAGTTTAATAGAGTGACTTGTTAAAAGTCATTTTAGCTTCCTTTTATAGCCTGTAAGAGTATGTATATCTGCAGCTATATCTATATATATCTATACATAGATATATGTTTAGTGAGAGAGAGAAAGAGAGAGAGAGGGAGAGAGATATTTCAAATAGATTAGGTATACCAGATTGTAGTGATAGACTATAAGTAAATGCCAGACAGTGGTTCAAAGTAGATAGAGAGTATTATAATATCCAATTACAATTGAGATCTTAAAGGACTAAGCCTAAAGAAATACTGGGTAGACTGATGTGTAGATGGTGTATTATTTTACCCGTAACAATATAATGATTAACCCAGAAGCACACATAAAGTCTCCTGTTCCTTTTGGTTTTGACAGATTTAAGATGCCGTTAGAAAATCGTGCAGTTTGGACAGACTTCAGGCTCCCAACAGGAGATTCATCCAAGGACACGGGTGGAGTCCCTCAGCCACCTGGCATTGTGAATAACAGAAATCAAATTAAGCTTCTACTATGATGTTTGTATTTGGCACACAGCTAAGAAACACCATTATGCTCTTTTTATGAAAGTGCATAAACGGATACATCACAGACTTTAAAAAACAAATCTGCTTCTAGTTTAGGAAGAAAGCAAGCTTATTTTACAGTTGTTTTCATATTGGAAACAGATGCTGTCCTTACACAAAAGTGCAGCAAAAAAAACAAATAAAAAATTTAAAAAACACAATAAGATTGATCCCAAAAATTACAAAAACGCAAAATCAGATTTTGTTTTAAAAGGTGGAAGTCCTGTAAGGATGACACGTAATCTGCGTTAAGAGGGGTGGTGTGAATAATCAGTACATCATCCGTTGCAGAGAGGTTTCATCACAGTGTAGCTGGAGGAGCAAGTTATTCTTAAAGTAAAATACTGCTGGTATCTCCCAATCCGCCATACAGTAAAAGTGTAAAACTATATTTTATTGGGGGCTTAATGTGAAGGGCTGTGCAACATAAATAGAAGTTAGAACTGATGGAATAACTACATACAGAATGACAAAAAGCTTAAAAAAACTAGCCATATCTCAAGACCTGTATTTACTCAAGATCTGTAATTACTCAACACCAGATCCTTCATTTTTATTTGATTAGGCATAAAACCCATTCAGTCAGCCAAGAATTGTGGAAACTGATGATAATCCTCTACACAAAGCAGAGTTCTGCTGAGGACAGCCTTGACAAATATTTAGATCGTAGCAGAACCTTTCAAACAAAACCAAAGCCAACATTAACATGTCACAGTGTATTTTAGTTCTTGTAGCCATTTAATTTAATTGGCTCCATTTTATAACTGTAAAAACTCAATGTTTATGAATTAACTGATGTAAATGAAAAAAGACAACATTTTACAATTTGTTGCTGTTAACATGATGAAGGGCAGGAGAAAACCTGTTTTCTTTTAGAAATTTGATATACGTTTACAGGCAATAACTATCTTAGTTGACACCATTTGGTCACACTGGTGCTAAGAATTATCCCCCTAAAAATGTTTACCTTTTCATAAAATGAGATATGAGATCTGACAGGGGTTTGCTATTTGGAGACTCCGGTCCAGACGCAGGAGTTTTCCATCTGAACCGCAAAGAAGTTGTTTGTTTTTTCTACTGCTTGCCATAGCCCTGCTTTAAAATTGCTGAAAAGTATGCTACAATCCTGAACAAACTTGCTCCCTTCACCACAGTACAGAGTCTCGTCTCCTACATATTTTATACAGTATATTGAATGATTTATGTTAATTCAATTTACCAGAGCCCAATCTTGATAAGTTTTATGCTACAATGTTTTTGATAATTATTTAACATATTGTTTGGTTATTAAATAATAACTCAACCCCAAATTAAATTACTTCCTGCTAATTGTTATCATGGGTGTCTTAAAGTACTGTCTACATATCTCGGTCATTATTTTTGACAAATGACTGCATATTTGTTCAAATCCAGCTTTTGTGTCTAAAATGTTCTATGTGGTGCTCTTCTGAGGTTTAACAAGTGTCTTGCATTGAATTTTTAAACAATATTGGTATTGGTTTAAAAGATATTGTGACATCACCCAGAAATACTGACATCAGTAGCTCTGCCACCTTTAACCCCCACCCCATCGCTCATCCCGACACTTAGCCATGTGTTTTTTGGAACCACCCACTTTGGTGGCATTTTTCTAAATTTGTCTGGGGCTGACATTTTGCTTTTACATCGGGGTAAAGTACACTTTAAGAGGCGTTATGGTCTTGTTCCGTCAGTTTTTCCTCCTGCTATTCATGCATGAATTCAGTTTGATAATGTGAGCTACCCAATTTGATTAGATGTGTATTGATAGTGTTAAGATAGAGAGTAAGGCTTTTACATAAAATATTAACTTTTGCCAAGAAAACATCAAATTGCTCACACTTTATATTTTTTAATGGTTATTTTGTTATTCCAAACAAAATAATCATAGTCCACTGTGACCACTGCTGCTACCTTTCTGAGCCAGGTGTCTGTTGTGTAAGAGCTCTTGATCTCAACAGGTCTTTTATCAGGTTAAATAAAAGTTTAATAAAAAAAAAATTTTTTGGGGGGTTATGAGCACCTGCCCCCCAAAAAAGTCTGTGCACATACCTGATGATGCTCAAATCTTTACAGCACCAGAAAGTATCTTTATGTGGTGTTTTGCTTTCATTGTGATTTATTCAAATCATTAATGTCAAATTTCCTAGAGAAATATCTGAACAAAATGGAGGCACAGCTATGGATGGATACCTGTTAACACACTGCTCCCTTGTGTGACATCATATAAAAATCATCCAATATGTCATAAAGATTACTGCAAACCTGGTTCAAAGTCTGGTTCATCCTTGGCTACAATTTTCCAATGCCTAAAGGTTTCATGCTCAACTGTTTAAATAATTATATCTTAAGTATATGCACCAGTGAAATGTCCAGCCATCATACTGTTACTGGAGAAGACAGCTCTTTGTCCAAGAAATTACTTTAACTTTAGTGTGAAATGTGTTAATATATAAAAACAAAACTAAAGCAAAAGATCACGTGAAGATGCTGGCTGGAGCTGGCAAGACTGTTATCCACAGTCCACAGAGGCATGACTCCTGTATTGGCAAAGTCTAAAAGGCAACACATAGACTAGGTCATTACCCAAAAAGTAGCATAAAAAGTTAAATTACAGTTTGAAAATGTAAACAGAGACAAAGGCTTTGTGAATTGAAGACCTGTGATTTGATGAAACAACAATTTAAGCATGTGCCCATAATGATCATTGTTTAAGCCATATTTAAAAAATATTGTAGTAAAATCATCAGCCAGCGAAATTAATGTTTGACTGAAAAGGATCTTTTGAATGGCCAAAGACCCTAAACACACAATAAAATTGGTTACAGAGTGACTGAAGGACAACATATTCAACTTTTTTAAAGTAATGATCTCAAGCACCGATCTCAGTACTATATAAAATGTGTTGGTATAGCTGAAATCATGTGAGCAAAAATGAATGCGTATTTGTAAGATGCTAGGTGAAATTAGTGAATCATATTCTGAGTCCGTTAGACATTCCTAAATTTTGAACCTTAAAACAAACTGTCTGAGAAGTTATTTTCAATGGCTTAGGAGGTGCGCGTCACTGGTATATTATTTGCTTAGCAGTGCAATACCATCTATAACAGGCCCCTCTAGAACCAACTCCCTGCCCAACCCCCTACCACTGCCACACACCATCTTCTCTCACAGAGGATCCTTTGTGTGGATTGTAAGCAGTGTGAAAAGGGAGAAGAAGTGGGAGAAGAATGGATTTGTTCCATCCTCTTCTCGATCCTACTGAACAGACCCCTGTTTGACAGGGAATAATCCTTGGATGGAGTGAGGGTTGTAAACCCTATTAATCCCCCAGCACTGCCTAAGTAATCATCCACCCTTTTCTGTCTCTCTCCAAGCCACATGTTGGTTTAAATTCCCACGCAAGACATGCTATTTTACATATTGGGATTCTTCACTGGAAAGAATTTAAGACATTTGCAATTCAAAGTAGAAAAAAGCACATGACATAAGAAATTAATACCATCCTAAGTAGCAGGAAAAGGGGTACAAATTTTATATTACTTTGGAAAGCCCTATATTAACAGAATGTGCAATACAAAGTTTCTGTCTTTGCAGGTTTAAAACTAATACTTCACCAGTACATTTCTTAATGTATATGCTGTGAGGTTGTTGTCACTCTAAAGTTAAACATACTGGCTGGAGGTCACTGATTCAGAAAGTATAATGATCTTGAAGGAATACTACTCCCTGTAAAGTGTTCATAAACAGTTTTGACGTGTTAATGTTCAAGGGAAGAATAGTAACTCAGTGTTCAGCAGGATATCTCAAATATATCCTCCCTAATGAATGAGTAAGCACTGTTTGGAATGGTTTGTTTTTGTGGGTATCAGCACATAAATACTCTTTATGTCGCTGTAGATATATATAAACCTTCTGTCTGTTCTCATGCAAAGTATAAACATTGTTTAAACAGCATTTAGTTTGTCCTTGTGCTGAGAATAGTGGTGAACTATGGGGGTCGACATTTCAGGATCAGGACCACCCCACATTTCTAAGGCAAGAAACAACCCAGACAGGAAGGCACCCCACCACACACACACACACACACACACACACACACACACACACACACACACACACACACACACACACAGTCTCCTAACTCTTAAATGGACTCAGGGATTGTGTCATAGGACAGTGCCCAGCTGCTTCTGTTTTCTAGTGAGGTCCCCTTGGATTCAAGCACAAGCAACATGTGGGTTTAATGGAAACCTTTAAATTGGTCACAATTACTTCCTTCCCATGTTCAGCAACACTCACCGACCTATACTGTACAATGTGGTTTTGTCTACTTTCAAAACACCAATGAAAATAATGTTCTTCCACTAATATTTATTCAAAAATGTAAGGCAGACAAATGGCTGCTTCTCAGTGTTTTTTAATTTATTATTTTAGAAAGTAAGGTCACATCTTTCCAAAGTGTAACAATCTACATGGCACAACTCTGATCCAGGATTTGTCCAGCAATAATATCCAGACCAGTTAAGTATGTAACTTTTCATATTCCCACAGAGAAATCTTCCAAGCATACCGCCTCCAGCAGTTGTTTCCTCTCACTTTCTTCACCGGTTTTTCCCCATCCACCAGTTCCCAATGATCTGGCTCTTCATTTCTGCCATCAAGCAGAGCAATCTCCCAGACATGGGAAGTCGTGACAGCCATTAAATATTTGAGGTCTGGCCCAAAACGTTGTACTATGGCAAGGTCCACCAGAGACATTCTTGACAAAATTCTGTGGCAAATTCAAGTGTTGGTTATGAAGTCAATTCAAAGAGTAAGTGGAACCAACAATCTGGTATAAATATTACAATTATCTGTTTCTTCACTTTTAACCCAGTGCTGATGTCACTTCACTGCTATGGATTAAAATGTGACACAATGGTGGTAGAAAGATTTTAATTATGTAATCTAACTTACTTCAATTATGTTATAGAGAAGAAAGAAAACTGCAGCTTGCAAGGTTGTGAAACCATAGTTTTAGCAGGAGACAGAGCTTTAAAAAAGTTATTTTTTTAAACAGAATATTGTTTCAATTGTCTTGGGACTCATTAAGATGCTTTATGGTAAATTTTAATTGAATGTCTGTGTTCTATTCGATCAGTGGTAGTTTTGGTCTTGAAACCAAAACTACCTGGCTGTCATTTTGTCACAATCTCGTTTTATTATTGAATCATGAACATTTGGCTTTGCTGAGACAAATGCAGCTTGTAATGCTTCAGATGTTCTGGCTTCTTTTGTAACTACCTGGATGAGTGGTCTGGCTCCTCTTGGAAATATTTACCACATTTCCATATACTCAGGTTACTTACGACAGATAATATAATTTGTTTAATGATGTAAAACATGGAAAACAACAGAACTCTTACCAGTAGTAGAAGAATTGGATAACTCCATTTTATTGGATATGAACTTAAAAGAGCATTAAGTGATTTTTCACCAAAAGGTGGGGCTTGAGCACTATATGTAGACCAAAACAAGATGTGTATTAAGCCACGCCTCTCCCTACCTCCACTCTAGCTGCAACCTGGCACCCATTTATCCTCACCTTCTTACCTGCTGTCTCGTATGCGCATATTTACAAGGATAAATACACAGCAAAACAGCATCACCTTTTGGATGAACCGGGCTAGTGAAGATGTAAGTAACTCATAACTTTATAATGCTGTTAGCAAGAGAACAGTTTGATCCACTGGGCGTGCTCATCTTGTGCTATACACAACACCGCTCTGGCATTGGCATTTTGTGGGTACGGAGGGGCTATGTGCTAACTAGCAACTGTTCATGTACAGCCAGCACGGCTATGTAAACAAGAGATTGGGGAAGAACACAGAGAGATGGTGTGTGACCTCATACCATAGTCCATCTGAAATATTACCTTTCGTTCTTCTGAAAACTTTATATCTACAAATATAAATTATATCTTCTTTATATCTACAAATCATGAAATTTGTCTTATTGCTCCTTTAAGGTATATATAAGTGTCCTTGAGATGGCATTTTGAAATAGCTCAGTACGAATAGATATACTGCTCTAACTCTGCGAAGGGTCTTGTTATACAACAATAGACTGTCCATCCAGATTAGGTAGGATTCCTCTTGGTGTGTAGAGCGCCATTTTTTACCCACTAGTGCCCCAATTAATGCCCTACATATATGTATGTTGAGAAAATGTTATAAATGAAAGTTCCTAAGATATATAGTAAAATTGGGGTCAGAGTCAGTGGCAGGTTCCGAGAGCCAACAGCAAACTGAGACTAATACCACCACTCCAACCCACCCGCCCGCCCTCCGGACCTTTGGTCAGCCAGCCTGCCTGAACCATGCAGATCCCTGTTCACCAGATGGAACCAGCACCGAGAGCCGGCATGAACTCGGACCGAGACAAGGAGCCAGACACAGAGCCCTTCAAGCATCCCCTGCCCACCTCCCCAACGGGGAAAGAAATTGAATTAAACCCACCCCAACACTACCATTCAAACAACTCCCACACCACATACAACAATAGAAACCCAGGCTGGGTTCGCTCCCACACTCCTCCCTTCAATTTCTTTAACAGTTTCCTGTGTTTTAAGCAAACTACATCTGTTACATCTTATGATTTTCTCTTCCTCAGTTCTTACTGTGAAAGATCGCTGCGCAACTTCTTGAAGAACAGTAACTTTAGACATCCATCCACCATGATCTTCAATCCTGGTAGTGTCATGGCTGGTGAGAGGCAGAAGCTGTTTAGCTGTTTTGTCATACGCATTTTTGTTTAATCTTTAGGGATCTTAGCTTTCGCTACATTTTCTGTTGAACAATTCTCCAGGTGACAATCCACACTGCATTGAGGATGCTCGATAACTGAGCAAAGCTGTTAATTGCTGTTTCAGATTGTGCACTCCTTTTTCAGCCTTCCCATTTGATTGGGGATAGAGTGGACCTGATGTAATGTGCTCAAATCCACAATGGTCTGCAAACCTCTTGCTCTCCTGGCTACGAAAACATTAACCATTATCACTTACAACCGAGTATGGAAAGCCATGCCTGGCAAAAATGGATTTTGTATGTATAATTATTACACAGGTTGACAATGAACTTAACAGTAAAGCCATTTCAGGAAAGTTACAGTAATAGTCAATGACAGCCAAATAATATTTGCCTTGAAGATGAAACAAGTCCATCCCTACTTTATGCCATGGTGCCATAGGCCTATCCGTAATAATCAGGGCTCTTTAGTTTGCCTGTTTCCGTGTTTTCGCATTTCCTATCACTCTCTCAATGTCTCTGTTTATCCCTGGCCAGAAGACTGTTTCTCTCACCCTTCTTTTGCATTTTTCAACACCAAGATGACCTCCATGTATTCTATTGAGAATGTCTTGCTGCAAGCTTTATAGAATGACAATTCTGTTTTGTTTCAGCAGTAGTCCATCCACATAGCTCAACTCACCTCTGATGTGGTAGAACAATGTACATGATTCTGCTGGCCATCCATTTTCCATGTGATAAATCACACGCAGTAGCTCTGCATCTCTTGTTTCAGCTACTTTCTGTCTAAATTTTGCATTAGAGACAGGTAAAGCTGCATACACCATGTTTACATAGATTTCCACCTCATCTGCAGTAGTACTCACAGTGTCCTTAAGGGGCGCTCGTGACAGTGCATCAGCCATGATCAGGTGTTTCCTTATCAGTTGAAATTCTCAACTGAGAGAACATTGCTTCAGTTTATGTCGATTGCCGCAAAGCTTGCAGCTGAACATCTGATCATCCAAGCGCTGCACATGCCGATTTTGTTTACTTGCTAGAAACTACACCAACTGCTACAATTCCACTTGCACCAGTTGGTCCATTGTCCACTTTGTTGAAAGTTCTCAGGTGCATCCGGGGAAAGCTCGCTGGCTTGGCAAATCTTTATAGTGCCTTCCAAGATAATCTCTGTTTCTCTCAACAGCCTTTTTCTGATCTGCTTGTCCTCCACACTAAGCACTATCTGGTCACGAATCATGGAGTCTTTCAGTGTGCCAACCTTGCATGTCTGAGCTTTCAGCTTAAGATCAGTTGTAAAGCCATCAAAAGATTCATGCTGCTGTTGCACATGAGAGCGAAACACATATCTCTCATATGTTTAATTTTTCTTTGCCGAATAGTGTGCATCAAAATAGTCAAGCATTTTATCCAACTTGTCTTTGTCCTTGTCATTATCAAAAGCAAATGTGTTGTACACATCTATGGCTTGAGGACCTGCTATGGTCAGCAGTAGTGCTACCTTGCTGCTGTCTGGCTTTGCATCCAGTCCCATGGCTGCCATGTACAGTACAGGAGAAACTGTTGCTTAAAGTTCCGCCAACTGCTGTCAACATTGCCAATCAGCTTAAAATTTTCCGGTGGCTTCAAAGCATCCATGCCTCTTGCTTTGTATTGACTTACTCCGCTCACTTCACTCCTGACACCATGTTGTATTCCGTTAAGAAGAGAAGGGAAAATGTCTTACTCGACACCGCTTTGTTTGCTACACCTTGGATTCCTTTAAACATTTCTTCCTCTTCATATATACATTCTAGCTTCACCATGTGACCAAGAACAGTCCTGACATCTAGTGGTTAAAAGTGATATTGAAAGTCATAATTAAATCAGGAGGGATAATCAGAGCCCCTGTTGGCAATAACGTTTTCAACAAAGAACTTTAAAAAATAATTACATAAATCCACCGATGCTTCTAAGCAAGGTCTAAGCAAGGTTGATAATCAAGCTCACTTACTTATCTTTGGTGATAAGCTTAAAATCAAAATTTCAATGTTTGGATCACAAATTTTGAAAGGGAATTTCTTTTTATTCTGATTGTGACATGGTGTTTCACTGGGCAGGTGAAAACGTTGTTCATCGCCTAATGGTTTCTTCACTTGTGAACAATGTTGCTCTTTTGAGGATTTTTCTTTATTTGTGAAATGTTTTTGTGTAAAAGTGTGAGTGAACTCGCTTCTTTGGAAAAAAAAAAGCCAACCCAACCAATGAACCGTCTCAGGACAACGAACTCGTGGTGTTGTCCACCTTTTTCAGCTGTCCTAAACAGTATGAAAGGGACCTCCTGTTTAGATAAAAAACTAAAGAAACTCTTCTCAAGTCCTCTCTGGTCCAATCCTGTTATTTCCTGATGAAGCAAGTCTGTCTTTGATAGTTTTACTATGAGAGAAGTGTCTTTTTGCTGCCCATTTTAACACCAGGTCAAGATCCAAGTCATCACACTTTGCTTCCAGAAACTCTGCCCCAGCAAATGCTGCACTGGCTCTGCCCCAACACCTTAGCTGAACCCTTTGACACTTTCCTGGGTGCTTTGAAGCTTTCTTCACACCAGTTGAAACTTTCCTCTCATGATTTAATCAATGGTTGATGAGGGTGCATTCATACCAAAAAGCTGTGCCTGTGAACTCTGTTGGTCTTGTAATGCATTCAGAATGTCTTCATTAACACTTCCCCATTTGTTAGCGTCACTGAAATATTGCTAACAGATATTTTTGTTTAAAGGTTGAAAATAAGTGTTCTGTAATAAAGTTACATTTCTCCAAACTAGCATGTAATCCATTCAGAAAATCATTACAGACAGAAGCATGGTTGTGCCATGGGATCTCCAGTGTCACCAATTGCAGCCAATCTTTACATGGAAGAAATGGAAAAGAGAGCTTTGGGAACCTTAAGAGGAACACCACCAAGCCACTGGTTTAGAAATGTGGACGACACCTTTGTCAAAATCCAGTTAAAAGAAGTGAAAGCTTTCACAAGACACATCAACTCGGTGGACAACAACATCAAGTTTACCAGAGAGGATGCCAACGACAATAATAAATAATTTTCTCGACTGTTTGGTGAACATGGAAGGAGATGGAAACCTCAACATTGAAGTGTATAGGAAACCCACACACACAGACCAATATCTTCTTTTTGACTCACACCACCCACTGGAGCACAAACGTTCTGTCATCAGAACCTTACAACACCAGGACGAGCATGTCACTACTAAAACAGAAGGGAAGCACAAAGAACAGAAACCCATCAAATATACCCTCCAAACCTGTGGGTACCCTAACTGGGCTTGTGTCAAATCAGCAAGAAAATCCAAAAGACCCGCTGCAGAACATAATGGTGAGAAGAATAAACGCAAAAACATTGTCATCCCATATGTTGCTGGAGTTTCTGAAAAACTCAAGAGAATTTTCCCCAAACACAAAATCCCAGTACATTGCAAACCAAACAGGGCCCTCAGACAGAGGCTGGTGCATCCCAAGGACAAAACCCCCAAACCTAAGATGAGCGGAGTGGTGTGTGCAGTTTATTGCAGTGAGGAATGTTCTGATCTTTATATTGGAGAAACCAAACAACCTCTCCACAGACCAATGGCTCAACACAGGAGAGCTACCTCCTCAGGACAAGACTCTATTGTCCACCTACACCTTAAGGACAAAGGACACTCTTTTGAGAACCAAAATTTTCAGATTTTGGACAAAGAAGACAGATGGTTTGAAAGGGGTGTGAAGGAAGCCATCTACGTTAAGAGAGAAAAAACAACATTAAACACAGGAGGAGGCCTTAGGTTCCAACTCTCAAAAACCTGTAATACAGGTATAGGATTAATTCCGGCCAATCATCACCTCAATTCTCACCCTAATATGGGTGATCAGGGCATCGTTCCTGCATGCCATGCCAATAATGACTTTAACGACTTTCCATTACTAAGGGGTGGACCTGTTTCTGTTAAATTTGCATGTTATCTAAGCCATTACAGGGTCTTTGTTGGGCAGTAGTATAAAGCTTGATAATCCACATTACACCAGACCTTTTTGAATTGAGAAAGCTTCCTGGAAAGGAAGCAAAACGTCTTCAAACTACGGAAAACAAGTCCAGTTGCTTTGTTTTTTACTTTTTTTTGGAATTACAAGTAGAATTTACTGCTAAAAACCAAAGCATTGAAGTCCGTTTATAAATTTCTTTCGGTCTCAAATCTGTCATCTATGGCTGGAAATTACTCTAAGGTTTTACATCTTACAGACTTGCATATTTGTACTTAAAGTTAGAATGAAACAAGAGAAAGGATTTATCTTTTTTATTACCTCTCTACTTCAACAAAACAAATTTACACAAACAAGCCTGGAGATTTTCTTTATATCAGGTTGTGGTAAGCTAGTCTAGATAACACATGTTTTTAATTTTTTTCCATCTACAGCAGTGAGAGAAAGGATACTTGTTTTCACAGCAGCTGAGGGGAGAGTCTGGGACTCTCCTGTACTGTTGAGCATTAAAGTGATTTAGCAGGGACTGACCTCACAGTTGTATCTGTCTAATCCAGATCCATCTTAACATTGTTGAATAACCTTGAAGAAAACTCAAATATACTGAGCAACGCAGATCTCAGCAAACCTCAACCCAGCGGTTTGTCAATATTATCCACTCTTTTACTTGTGGTAGTCATACCCTGTTTTCAGTTAAGAATGAGGTGAAACACTTAAGCAAACTCGGTTCTTTGATTATTAATTTTTAAAATATATCGGGGAATAAAAATGTAACCACATTATGATTTGTTTTGAGAAAAGTAGATACAAATTAATTACATTTAGCTACTGTCTGAAGCTATTGGTTTGACATTTTTTATATATTTCCAATGATTCAGACATGTCTCACAAGGAAATGAACACATGGACAAATCCTTTTATGCAGCTATTCTTTAAACTTTTCTTCAGGATGCTTAAGAAAGGGGAAAAAGGGATCTCTGACGCACTTCTGTGAGTGATTTACCTCAACACTGCTCCATTGTTACCAAACTCGGTAGGCTAAAACATTTGGTATCACTTATCTTTGAGGAGTCCCACATGTTTCCAAAATCTCAAAGCCTCTAACAGCAACATGAGATAGTTATTGTAATATTGCTCCATGGGGGATGTAGTTCTGATAAGGCTTCAGCAAGTAGCAGCATTAGGGGTTACAAATGAATGTTTTATACCACTTAATTCTCATGTCTGTAATATAAACAGTCTCCAGTGGTACTAGTATCTTTTTACAAATTGAATATTACAATTCACCAGCAGCTCTTGCAAGTTTATTGCTTTTCTTTGTTCACCATCACATTACTATATAAGTTGCAAGCTAATGAAAAACTCATGTATTGTCAGACAATTCTTTGTCTCTCACTTTAATTACTGTGGATTTTTCCTAAACATTGCATTTTTCCATTTGAAGCTCGTGAATAGTATAACTAAGCTGTGTTTGGATGTTTGGATATTTGCAAACATTCAACTTTCTCTGATTCTGCCCTTTACAATAAATTCCCTTAAAGATTAATATTGAATGAGATTTATTTGTTGCTCGATACATAAAAAAGATCAGGGCCCCTTTTCCTACCCTGGCTGACATTCATAAAGACAGATGTATCAGTAAGGCTACAAATATCATGCTGGACCCCTTTTACGTCTCCCAAAGCCTTTTTGTGCTCCTGCCCTCTAGACGCTGTAGAGTATCCAGGCCAGAACATCCAGACAGTCGAAGAGCTTCTTTCCTCAGGCCATCAGGACAATGAACTCTTTAGTATTTGCCCTGAATTCCGCCTGTTAACACCAGGGGTGGATGACAGGTACTGAATGCCAGTGTTGTAGTCAAGTCACTATGCCTCGAGTCCGAGTCCAGGTTCGAGTCACCAGTGTTCAAGTCCGAGTCAAGTCCAAGTCATTAAAAAAAAAATCCGAGTCGAGTCCGAGTCGAGTCCACTACTCATCCGAGTCGAGTCCGAGTCGAGTCACTATTGACGTGTGATGTATGACATGAAGCAGTAACATTCCATTGCACTAATAACTCTTTCGCTGTAGTTACCCTTGGTTTTACTCGGTAAAACTACCGCTTTTTCCAAGTCTAAGACGTCTCCTAACCATGTTTTTTAAACATTGTTGTTATGGAACGTGCAACAGCGACTCGAGGTACGCTGATAGGCCGCATATGAAGGATGTTAAAGCCGCAAGCGGCGTCGATCGGCCCTCGCAGCCAAGCGCACTCCGGCCTATTGGCCACCGCCGCGGTGCCGGCCGGCGGGCGGGGTTCGCACACCGCCGCGGTGCCGGCCGGCGGGCGGGGTTCGCGCACCGCCGGCCGCCCGCCACCGCAGATGCTGTCACGCATTTTCCTCGCCCGTCCACCGGGCGATTCCCACAAACGCGTTCGGCAGCGTTCCCCCATGACTCACAACAAATCTGATGCATATCGGTCGATGCAGCGAGGAGATACAGCCGTTGGATAATGATAATGCATTTGGCCACCGGGCCGGACTAAATTGTTCGGCGGGCTGGAAAATTTATACCGATTCCTGGACGGTGACTACAAACAGAAAAAAAAAAACGGCCGATCACGCCATGAACACCGAGCAGGAGAAAGACATCGACTTACCTTTCTATCAACTCAGCCCGTTTCCCAGTCTTCCCGAGCCCTCGACACTCAAGCCATCGTTTGAGCTGAACGTTGGTATGTTGTTCCACAGTTCTACCATCAAACTGGGCGCCTGGACATCCTCTTGTGAAAGTTTAACAGCTGTAAAGTCGGTCATATCGTTGTATCTGCTGCACGTGTAACGGCTGGTTGCTACGAGCGCTCTCACACTGTTTGCCCTTCCTTAGCGGCAAGGGGCGTTGCTCATGAGATGGTGACGTCACGTGCGCGGTACGACATTTAGATATTAAAATCATACACCAAATAATATTCTAATGACATATTAAAATTATAGCCTAATGATATAAAAAAAAGTCGAGTCTTTTTCTCAATCTTCGAGTCAGAATGATCTGAATGTAGGAGTCCGAGTCCAAGTTCGAGTCATCAGTGCTCAAGTCCAAGTCAAGTCACGAGTCTCTAAATTTAGCTAATGACTCGGACTCGAGTTCGAGTCTCGGACTCGAGTACTACAACACTGCTGAATGCACATGCACTTTTTAAACTATGTTATTTGTTTTATGTTCCTTTTTTTTGTATTTAACTTTTGTGAAAACTGAAAATCTTTAAAGTACAAAAATTAATCATTTGCTATGTTCACACAGCAGGTCTTGATGCTCAGTTTTGATTTATTTGCTAAGGTGGGCCGTTAATATTTCTATTAAACGCGACTGCCACCATACTGCTGTCCGAACGGTTCAAGACCGCCAATCGTCCTGTATGCTCTGATAACAGAAGGAGACATCTCAGAGCAGCGCACTGTTTGCGGAAGTAATGGTGAATGTACAGGGGTTGGACAATGAAACTGAAACACCTGGTTTAGACCACAATAATTCATTAGTATGGTGTTGGGTATGGAGATAAATTTCTGCCAAAACGTTGCACACAAAAAAAAGTTTTGCACACAAACAAAACTTGTTTGCTCACAAAAAGATATGTTTCACACAAAAAAATTGTTTGGCAAACTGTTCGCCAACCTTGCACTCAAAATATCATTTATAAGTTTTCCTCGAGCACAAAACGGTCTCTGCTCGCACAAAACAGCCTCTGCTCGAGTACGAAACAATCCCACTACCGCTGCGGTAAATTTGTGCCAAAAGTCACGTGATGCATTGAGTTGTTGTTGTTGTTCAGACTTCCCGACAGCAGGGGGCGCACCCGAAAGAAACTGAAATGCGCCGGTTTGGCTAAAGAAGAAAAACGTGATATCACAGCTAACAGCATTAGCACCCCACAGGTAACTTTCAAAGCTTTCCCGGTGAAAAAGTAATAGCTCACTATGGTGATAGATGATGTAAGATTTCAGTTAAAGGCCCTGCTATGTTACAGTAAGGGACCATGTTACTTTTTAGAGCAAATAACATGAAAGCTTGCCTTAGGTTGAACGCCATGCTAAAACAACTTTTGCTTTGTAATGCAGCCACTGTGGTTGGCTTCTCCTTTGCTGTGCTATGTCAAATAAATAGTACCTGAGTGGATACCCAGATAAATGCATTGTTAACAGATTATCATGTGGTTTTTGTGTTGTTTTCAAATGACTGTCTATTGTTCTTATTGGTGTAAATCTAAATTGGTGTTTGGATTTGGTAATTTATTTAATGCATGTATGCTTATGTGCAAAACGAATTCTTAATGAATTTAAAATAATTGCAACGAGTGGATATTGATTATATGAAAATTGGTAAGGAAATTAATTAAAAATTGCGTTTTCTAACATAAATATGAATGTTACAAGTAAAGCATATAGCAGCAGATCTAGATTATATCTCACTACCTTTCTAACTCCTTAATTTCTTCAAAGTAAAAATGAGGTCATCTGTGCCCAATTGCAAATATGTGTTGTGCACTTAATAAAATTGGTTTGGCCATGGGAAAAACCACAGCTGGAATTAGCCACATGAGCAGATATTTTCTTGAAAAGTTTGTTTTCATCGATGTGGTGATTTATTTTTTTCTTTAACAGTATTATCCTTTACATAACAATAACACATATCTGTTTTCCAGCACCCACTGATGAGGTGAAGGCCATCAAAGTTCTGGGCTGGATGGAAGGCTCCTACATAAACTCTGGTAGTCTACCAGGTCGACTTCCATCACGAGACTACCAAGACTTGAACAATTCAGGATTTGATGGAATCTTTAAACACACGAGGAGTTGGGCTTGTTAAGAAATAACTTAATATGTAACCGTTTTAGTTCCCAGTATTAACTACTTTGATCAGTAACTGTTGCAGCATGTCCTTCATAGCTCTTAGTGGAGCCGTTTAGGCTAAAAAAAAAAGGGTTAGGAAAAAAAAGGCCAGGTTTGAGATTGTTCTAAATTTCCTGACAGTCTTACATGCAGAAATTGTTTTTCATAGTCCTGTTTTTGGCTTCATCCATTTCATCAGCCAGTTTTTTTTAATACAGCCCGTTTTATTGTTAATACATGGATTGTTTACTGGGAAAAACCTGGAGAATTAATGGAGTTCTTTCAGTCTTAATTTCAACAATAAAAGCAATCCTTGTGAAAAAGGTGTATTCACTTTGATTAATATTGGTAAGAATTGGAAATGAAGAGTTTATCAAAGGGTATGTTTATTATGCAATGTGGAAAATAAAGGACTGTTTAATTGTCTCACAATGATTGCATCCTCAGTTTTAGTAAAAATAACCTCAGCATTTTCAAAAGGTTTATACAGTACCTTACACATTTACTATCACAATCCTAGCAATTCTACATTTTTATTCAGTGAATACACTAACTTAGTTAGATTTCCCTGGCTAGATTTTATTACTTGAAAACCCTTTGCAACAATGGTAACCAAAATAAGATTAAACTCGTAAAGTGTTGGTCATACTGGACAGTAGCAACATATATATATATATATATATATATATATATATATATATATATATATATATATATATATATATATGTATCTGAACCGTGTGATTCAGAATGTCCCAGTGCATCCATGGCTGCCCTCAGTGCTACCAGTTGTTCGGGGCTCAACACATTGCCAGTTTCAGGAATAGTGACCCCACAGTGTGGGTCATCCAGCAGTCCACTGTCAATATGAGGCAGGCAGAGTCCCTGTAAGAAAGATGGAGATATATAGAGAATAAAAAAGAGGCCATGATTGTGTTGCTACAACTTACTGAATATAATTTAATTCATGGAGCTAAGGATTGAAAAAAAGACTCCAAAATCCATTAATTATTTTAATAATAAACACATTTCAAAGAAAACAGTTTCAATGCCACCTCTCTGATGTATTCGATGTTTTGTTGTATTGGAATGATCAGATAAATTCATTTCTGGTTTGAAATATATGCATTGTGAGAAACTGTATAATAGCACGCACAAAAAAAATCCATCTTACCTGTGTGATTTCTGGTTCTACTACACCATGCTGGATGCTTCCCATCTCCCATAACTGACTGAGTGTCAGATTCCTCTCAGTTCTGAGTGAATGGTCATCTCAGCCACTGCTGATGGTGTGAAAACTTAGTTGTAGTCTTGGGATAAATAAATAGTGACAACAGAAGTTATCTAACATGTTTGACAGCTCAAGCAAACTGTTGTCCTCTCCTGAGTGCAGCACATTGTTGTATATGTTTGTTCCTGCGCACCACACGTCTCTCCAAACACGTTGAATTCTGAAAGGAGAGTTAAATCATGGTTTAAATACGTTATATTTCAAAAGTCCGTTACACAGCATTTTTAGATCAGAGATAAAACTAAACAGTGCCTTTACATGATCTATCAGTGAGCTATTCCTTTTTCACCGGGAAAGCTTTGAAAGTTACCTGTGGGGTGCTAATGCTGTTAGCTGTGATAACACGTTTTTCTTCTTTAGCCAAACCGGCGCGTTTCAGTTTCTTTTGGGTGCGCCCCCTGCTGTCGGGAAGTCTGAACAACAACAACAACTCAATGCATCACGTGACTTTTGGCTCAAATTTACCGCAGCGGTAGTGGGATTGTTTCGTATTCGAGCAGAGGCTGTTTTGTGCGAGCAGAGACCGTTTTGTGCTCGAGGAAAATTTATAAATGATATTTTGAGTGCAAGGTTGGCGACAGCGTCAATTCGTCTTGGGAATGACATATACAAGTCCTGCACAGTGGTCAGAGGGATTTTAAGCCATTCGTCTTGCAGGATAGTGGTCAGGTCACGACGTGATGCTGGTGGAGGAAAATGTTTCCTGACTCGCTCCTCCAAAACACCCCAAAGTGGCTCAATAATATTTAGATCTGGTGACTATGCAAGCCATGGGAGATGTTCAACTTCACTTTCATGTTCATCAAACCAATCTTTCATCATTCTTGCTCTGTGTATTGGTGCATTGTCATCCTGATACACGGCACCTCCTTCAGGATACAATGTTTGAACCATTGGATGCACATGGTCCTCCAGAATGGTTCGGTAGTCCTTGGCAGTGACGCGCCCATCTAGCACAAGTATGGGGCCAAGGGAATGCCATGATATGGCAGCCCAAACCATCACTGATCCACTCCCATGCTTCACTCTGGGCATGCAACAGTCTGGGTGGTACGCTTCTTTGGGGCTTCTCCACACCGTAACTCTCCCGGATGTGGGGAAAACAGTAAAGGTGGACTCATCAGAGAACAATACATGTTTCAAATTGTCCACAGCCCAAGATTTGCACTCCTTGCACCATTGAAACCGACGTTTGGCACGGCCAGGCTGCTATAGCCAAAGGTTTGGCTATAGCAGCCTGGCCGTGGATATTGACCCTGTGGAGCTCCCGACGGACAATTTTGGTGGAAACAGGAGAGTTGAGGTGCACATTTAATTCTGCCGTAATTTGGGGAGCCGTGGTTTTATGTTTTTTGTATACAATCCAGGTTAGCACCCGAACATCCCTTTCAGACAGCTTCCTCTTGCGTCCACAGATAATCCTGTTGGATGCGGTTCGTCCTTCTTGGTGGTATGCTGACATTACCCTGGATACCGTGGCTCTTGATACATCACAAAGACTTGCTGTCTTGGTCACAGATGCGCCAGCAAGACGTGCACCAACAATTTGTCCTCTTTTGAACTCTGGTATGTCACCCATAATGTTGTGTGCATTGCAATATTTTGAGAAAAACTGTGCTCTTACCCTGCTAATTGGACCTTCACACTCTGCTCTTATTGGTTCAATGTGCAATTGATGAAGATTGGCCACCAGGCTGGTCCAATTTAGCCATGAAACCTCCCACACTAAAATGAGAGGTGTTTCAGTTTCATTGTCCAACCCCTGTAATTGTTTCTAGAAGTGTTCAGTTAGGTTTTGTAATAAAAAAAAACATGGATATTGGCTGACATTTCTTCTTATTAGTATGCTGTTTTGGAACAGGAGCTGATAATATTAAGACCACGTTTGTAGATGTGAACCCGTAATTCAGCCAACACAGAGTACGTTGAAAAGGTTTTTTGGGAAAGTGAGTAGAGCTCTGGCAGATCAGGCAGGCAGGGAAACAGAAGATGCAGGCGTTGACCAACCAGACACGGGATGAAGGCAGGTACTGACCAGTGTAAATGACACTTAAGGAACCACCAGGACAGGCAGAGCAAACAGCTGGATCTCCCAAGGAGCAAAGCAGACTAGAGCAGCACACAGACACTGGAACCAAACATCAGTGGGACTGCACATGAACTTAGACACAGAGCCCAGCTGACTGATCACACAGGAACTGGTAGGATTCATGGCAGCAGTACATAAGAGATGAGACGAGATGGTCTGGAGTGAGTGGGGCATTTTTTGGGGGGTGAAAAGATTGGAATTGGGTCGTTGACACTGCTGTGAGAAAGACAAGAGTTGTGTCGCATTTCCCTCTAGTGTGAACAAAGCCTCAATCTACGTTTTATCAAATTCTGATGTAATTGAGTTATGTTAAAACACAGTTTTCTGAAGCAAACAAAAACCTTTAAGACCTATCCTCTAAACTGCATAAGCACTATCATATTTGAGTGTTAACATACCATATGGTATGGTATGGACGTTACTACTTTGAAGTAAAGTCTGTACCTTTACCATCTGGAAATTCCATAAGATTTTTGGAGAACAAATTGTTTTCTTGACAAAAAGGACAATTTTAACGAGAAAATGTCGAATGGATATGTGACCACATTTGGCAAAATAGGAACATTATCTTTCATAATTTCTGGATTTAAAGGAAGTAAGAACCTAAAATAAAGCAAAGAGGAAACAACACAGTGCATTCAATAACTTCTGACATAACTAGAACAAAGTTAACAGCCAGACCTCCAGGGGGACTGTGGGTGTTGTTTGAGACCATATATATAATCAGATGAGAAAATACTTATTTTGCTGTGGTTTTAATTTCTTATATGTCATCTGTTAGTATAAAACATTTTATGAATGTGGATTGAGTTATTGAATAAATAAATAACCCTATTTTGCAAACTTTCCTCCTGCATGTTTATCCATAATAATGAGTTGTACCAACATTATTTTTCCTTAGTCTCTGAGTCAAATGAGATCAATGAAAGATTGAACATTTGACTGCAGATGCCATCATTCTCCTTTCAACAACCACACGTGTAGCATTAGCTTGAAGTGAATCTTTAGTCACTTTAGCTTCTTTTCCACCAAATGTCCCATGATTCAAATACCTTTTTTTATTTCTTACCAATACAGAAAAAATACAGAATATGTTGTTTCCTCTTTGTTTTCACTGCTCTGAAAGGAAATGAGAAATTTATTCAAATCAGCTTGCAAAATAAGCATTCACCAAATTCCTCTCTTCTTCTATAAACTGCAGCAACCATTTTCTTCATGGTGTTCATGACATTACAAATGGGCAGAATAATTACTCTGGTAAAATTGAAATTCCCAGCAATTTAACTTCAACCTAATGTTATAGATGTTTAGGTGGTGTGAGCGGCATTAGTGTGGTGCAGTTAAACCCTAACAAGTAGGGTCAACATGGACAGATTATGCGGAGAAAAGTAATGTAGACATTGATGGCACAGCTCACTATAAGAAGTAAGGTATTTTCATGACAAAGTTGTTGGGAGAAACACCTCTGATGCCAATCTGTGAACATCCATTCATCCATCCATTTTCTAGCACGTCTATCCCTTGTGGGGTCACGAGGGGTGCTGGTGCCTATCTCCAGCTGTCAACGAGTGAGAGACGAGGTACACCCTGGACAGGTCACCAGTCTATCGCAGCTTATACTAGATAAATCACGATATAACTATTCCCTTTATGAATTAAATTTTGAGCTGTTGGCTTTGCTATTTCTATTTGTGTCTTGGTTTGGCCATTGGGTTAAGCATTCATGCCTGGGGTTTGTGGTTCAAACCAAATGTCATCACTCTCTAGCAACATTAACTGTGTTCTTGGCTTCCTTGTGTTTACTTTCTCCATTTCACATTTTTTTATACATGACTGGATTTCAGACAAGGAAATGTAATGTATGACTACAATGAGCCACAACAATTTGTTGCAGAACGTATGATACAAATTTGGAATGAAACATCACTAAAAAGGTAGATTGTTTTTTTTTTTCTTTCTTCTTTGATAACCTGGGCTCATAATGCTCATTTAATCACAGCCTGCAGACAACAGGATTTGCAGGATTTGGAAAATACAGACTTTGAAGTAATTAGCCGGATACTGGACACTGGATGAGCCACCAGGTATTTCTCATTAAGGCCACTTTAGTTGGAAAGATGTAGAAATATTAATGATTTTTTCTTCTATACTAGTGAGGATAAATAAGAAATGCTTTATATCATCTGAACTCAAAAGGGTTTAAAATGTCCTAAAATTGAGTTCCATCTCACTGTCAGACCTTTAATTTAGATGCTTCATTTCACTAAACAGAAAGCCCAACATTATGCTGATAAAGGTAAGAGAAGTACATACTATTAAATTTGTACAAAATCTTTAAAACTTTGAAACTTACAGAAAGTTGTACATGTGTAAATGCTGTTTGCACTGAAATGTTTTTAGCATATACCTGTCCCACAGTTTTTCCAGTAAATCTGCTCTGAATGTGCAAATATGCCATCTTCCAAAATGACACACACCAAAAGTGCGTCGTAAATCTTTCCCGTCGCCTCTCCTGGGGGTTTTCTCATACATATTGCAGCATGCCGGCTGTGTCATTTCCTCATAAATAATTTATCATGCATCACTAATGTATATACTGGAGCTATCTGACTTCTGAACAAGATCTCGGGCTGCCAGGTCAACACGAATGTCACCACACTAAACATTGTTCAATATTACACCACTGAAGCTACTGACATCCACTGACTGAAATTCGGTCAAATCTTTATACTGTATTGAAGAATTGTTCTGCAAATACAAGAAAAAAAACTGAGGACATTTTTAAGGTGCCTGCCACTTGGTGTGTATGGTCCAACCTTGTTTAATCGTTTTCTTCTAAAGGATACATAAAAAAACAATCAGCAACTGCTCAATGCCTTGTCAATCCCTGGTACTTCTATCCACGAAAGACTAAAATTATTATTTTAAATCTAATCTTTAAGCTTTACTTTGACGGCCTTGTTTAAGGCCCTTAAACCATTTAAGACCAGAATTCTATGTAGGCCATGTGGATTCATTTAGATTTTGTGCACAACATGTGGAGTGAAAGTTTCTGCCCCTGCTTCCAAGACAGCTTTAACTTACAGTTAAAGCTGTAAGTTATTTGATAGTATGTGTGTGTGTGTGCGTGTGTGTTTATGTGCAATGACAGTTGTAAAACAAAAAAAAGAAAAAGGAAGGAAATGGAAAGAAAGGAAATGGATGTCAAATCTTACCTGGGCTGATGGAATAGCATTAATAAGCAGGCATTTTATCCCTCTAGCTCAGGGGTGTCAAACTCATTTTGGTTGAGGGGCCGCATTCAGCTTAATCTGATCTCAAGAGGGCCACACGAGTAAACTCATTGCAAGATTAAATAGAACTAATAAATGTGGACTTGTTGTTGATTTTTATATTAAATTAATTTCACTTTTACACAATATATTATGAATAACCTCAGCGTTTTTAAGAAAAGTATGTGCAATTTCAACAATACTTTTACTCAGTTAAACATTTACTTGTGCATTATGCATAAGAACTGATCACAGTGATTATACAATGTTGAAAAACATTTATTCACATTTTTTGGAACTTAAAAACACTGTCCTACATGACAAAATACATAAAACAGATAAAAATTAAGAAGTGATTTAAATTTTTCCACGCCTGAAGCTTAATCTGCTAATTAAACACAGCGCCCCTCGTGGACAATATAGGAACTGCATATTTTCAATTAAACGAAGTACATGTTTTTTTCAATAATTGTTTCATCATTCTCTTCCTCTTATCTCCTCTTTCTTTCACCTTTTGTTTTTCTTCTTCTTGTTCTTCCTTTCCTCTCCTACTTTCCCATTGTAGTGTCCATATCATTTGAGATATTCCCCACGTGAATCATAATAAAACTATTTACATTCATAAGTCAAGCGGAGCACTATGGCAAAAGCAGTTCTGCTCCACTTGTGAAAGTCAAATCTGATGAGCTCTTTTTGGCAATAAGACAAGTTAATTCTTATTGCCACATTGCCAGACAGGACACTGGGAGAAAATTTTTAATAATGATAATGCATTTAGCCACAGGGCCGGACTAAATTGTTCGGTGGGCCGGATTCGGCCCGCGGGCCGTATGTTTGACACCCCTGCTCTAGCTCATCTATTGGTTGTCCAACATGCCAATTGTGATGCACTCATGTAACGCCAATGCGCGTGCATGCTCCTTGGTAGTTTCCGCATGGGCATTTCTAGTGTTTATGTATCCAGTTAGCTTTGTTGTTAGCCATTGTAGCTCAGCTGGTCTCACCACATACTTTGAAAAAGGCTAAGAGTCGCAAGAAGCAAACTCTCTTACAACTTTATGAGAAGAAGATAAAAAAAAAAGAATTTTATTGATCTCACAATGGAGAAATTCACTTCTGCATCTTAACCCATCCCTTTGGGGAGCAGTGGGCTGCCACTGTGCAGTGCCTGGGGAGCAATTGGAGGTTAAGGGTCTTGCACAGGGACCCAGAATGGGAGCTTGTGGGAGTTGATCTCAGAAACTCTGGGACCAAAGCTCTGTGCTCTAACCACTAGGCCACCACTCCCACAAGGCCTCAGAGGAAGGAAATAAGACCAGAGTGTATTTGGGAGACTTTTTCACATGATCTCCCTGAGGAGCAGAAGAGCAGGTAAAATGGGACTTTTCTTACTTACATTTCTGGAAATATCACAGATTCTACCTTTAATTCTGAAGAATATATGTACATTTGATTTTGAAAGTCTAAATAAATAAAACATTTTCATGGCTGGCTTCAGCTTATTGGTTATTTGAAATGTCATCCTCTGATAATGCAACATGTTTAAACATAGTCTCTTACTTTGAAGAGCATCTTTTTGATTATCTCAAAGTTCAACTTTGTCCCTTGTTGACTGCTGCAGTAAGTACAATAGGAAATGTAAAACTTGCTGTTGAAATAATCATACACATACAGTATAAAACTGTATGTGTACAATTATGCATTATGTGTTGTCATTTCTGCTTTAACTTTCTGTTCTCTCTCTTTTATCTTCATAGTAGGTACACCTGGTCTGGCGTTCTGTTAACTGTGACATCATCCAGAGAAGACGGCTCATCTGCTACTACCATCTAATGTAGAACAGATTACTGGATCAATGTGTGCTTCTGTGCTTTTTTGTCTCTCTTGTTGTGTCTCTGCTCTGTCTTCTGTAACCTCCAGTCGGTCGAGGCAGATAACTGTCATACTGAGCCCGGTTCTGCTGGAGGTTTTCCTTCCTGTTAATGGGGAGTTTTTCTCCCCACTGTCGCTTCATGCTTGCTCAGTATGAGGGATTGCTGCAAAGCCATGTACAATGCAGACGACTCTCCCTGTGGCTCTGCTTCTTCAGGAGGAGTGAATGCTGCTTGCCGGGACTTTGATGCAATCAACTGGTTTCCTTATATAGGACATTTTTGACCAATCTGTATAATCTGACCCAATCTGTATAATATGATTGAACTTGACTTTGTAAAGTGCCTTGAGATGACATGTTTCATGATTTGGCGCTATATAAATAAAATTGAATTGAATTGAATTGAGTAAATTATTTTGAAGAGTATCTCATTCCATAGTGAATGTCCAAATTAATACAAATAATTAAACATCTTTGGTAACACTTTAGAAAGATGCCTTGTTATGTGGAAATTTGCCTTCCATTCATTGCTATAGGAGGCACCTAAAATCATCTAAAATCAAATTAACATCCCCTAACTATTACCATATATGTGTGTTTCTATAGCAAAACTAAAGATAACAGAATAATGCCTCGACTTTCTCAGATACTAATAAATAAATATGGTGCCTTTTCCCGTGGGTAATAGAGAAGTCTTATTGGTAATGTACATAATTTCAGGATATTTTTAACTGTCGACAGAATTACTGTCATGATCCATTGGTGTTGGTCCATTTGGTTTTGATTTGTGTTTGTTTTTTGATCTTGTCTGTGTTTTATCATTGTCATTTTAATCTGTTTATTCTTCTATGATCTTTATTGTGATTAGGTCACATCTTATTCGTTGCATTTTTGTTTTTTATCAAGTGTTGTCGTTTATGTTTGGTTCAGCACCCTTTGGTTTTTCTGTATTAATTAGGCCTAGTGCACACTCAGCTGTGGATATCTGGGGAAAAAAGGAAACATTTTTATAGGGTTAGGCCTTTTATACACATGTAAATGGCGCTTTAAAAACTAAAGATTGTCAAAACTCCGGCCAAAGTGGAGGTTTCTAAAAACTCGTTGAGGATATGTACATAAGACAGAGTTTTAGGGTCTGGGACATGAAGGCGCTGACGCCAAATGTGCAGCCATTGTTATAGACTTGGCCATACAGTGGAGTAAAAATAACGGATGTCAAAGAGGGGGCTGATTTTTACGTTGCTGTTGTAATTGACTGTTAACAACACGTCTCTAATCAAGTTTAAACTGGACAAACTCACTAACCTACAGCATCTCTGGTCATTTATTTCCAACTGGCATTACCCTGCTGGCACAGCATTTCCTGTTTTCACCTCAGTATGGAGACATCAAATTTGAAGCATACATGGAAAATTATAAACATTACAGTTGGTTCAGATGCTATTTTTTTATTTGTTTTTACAACCCAGCTGCTCCAATACGATTAAGTGCAAAAGAGAAAAATGCTTGGAGGTCAGATGTTTTACACAGGCACAAAGCTGTTCAACATTGCTTTTATTTTGAAGGACTTTGACAAGCTGACTTTGGTTTTAGCTTTGCTGCTACAATGCCCCACCTGCCATGTTTAAAAAATGGTTTACACAGGTTTGTGTGGATGAAAACTTTTCTAAAAGCAACCGAGTGTATGGTATTATTTTAAAACATGATATGGGGGATATTTTCTTTTTTATGAAAACCCACCTACATGTTGTACAAGGCCTTAGTCTCCCTCCCTAAGTTTCCCTGCTTTCATTCTGCCACAGCTGTTCTGGATTCCCTCTGATTGAGCTCACCTGGTCCATCTGTCATTCTCCACCCTTGCATCAGTGTTTAGGCTCCTCATTTCCCTTTGTTCTGTGCTGGGTTCTTCTGTTATGCTAACACCGGTTCCCTGTCTTGTTCTCTTTGAGCTATAAACTGTAAGTTCTTTATTTCATCGTTAAAACATTTCTCGTTACCTCTCTGCCTCTGGTCTGCCAGTATTCTCAACCAACCTGTGCACATTGAGAAAATAATGCAAAACACAGAGCAAAGGAAAACTATTGCATGTGTCGTTCCAGGTCAGTCATCCCGCCACAAGTGCTGCCATGAAAGCTGAAGTCTTGAATTGTATTAGGTAGTTGCATACCTGAATATTTGTGTAAAATTAAATACTTATTTTCTTTCATATATCCTGCAACATATTAAAAATAATAAAGTGAACAACAATGTGATTCACAGAAATTTAACCTTTCTTTTTCTTAAATTTTTTTAACACTCAAAATGAAGTGGAAAAAGACTGATACATAGCTACTCAAAGGATCCATAAATAAGACACAAAGAAAAAAAGAATAGATGCATTTATTCCCTTTGAATGGTGATAAAATGCATCAGTGACATTTTTAGAGTTTCAGAGGTGAAAATATGGCAGATGCATCATCCTCCCTGCTGTTCTGGGACAGGCAGCCATGTTCCTTATAATGTATGTTGCAGTCCTTACAGACCAATAACGCTAAAGGCTTACATAGAAGAGGATGTTAAAGGTGCATAGTTATTTGACTTTTTTAACATTTAAACGTCAGTAGCTCACTCTGGTTGCATACAAAGTTTTTATGAAAGATTATCACGTCCTGCTAGTTGTTATTTGGGGGTTTTATGCTTTGTTTTTGCTCAATTTGTTAGTAAGTAAAGCCTTTGGTGTTTATTTACAATTTTAATGGAAGTATGTACTGCACATGCACAGCAGGAGTTAAAACTAGGAAGCGGCTAACGACTATTAGCATCTCCATGCGAAACAATGAAGAATGTTCCAACATCTAGTGGGGGAAAAAAACGCAAAAACATAAATAATTATAAGAAGGAAAACAATGAAATGTTGCTGGGAATATAATACGAATGTTGGTGTTCACTGAAGCGGATGTTAAACCTGCCGATTGCTCAGATTTTACCACACAGTTGACTGATGTGAGCAAATGTTCTGATATGAAGCTCTTAAAGCTGCTGTTAGATCATTTATTTAATTAATAACTGTTGGTCTTTGATCATGCCGAGCTGCCGCTTTACTGTGAAGTATTGCAGAGTCAGGCTTGGTACGGCATTACTTAATTTTGATTTATTAATTCATCAAACCAGCATTATGATAGTTCTGCCAATCGCGCCCGGTGCCGGGGCTATTTCTGTCCACAAAAAGGATCATCAAAACATTATCAGGATCAAGGCTTGGTGTAAATAACCTTATTTAATCATGACCAAACTTGTTTTTGGTCTTTTTTGAAGCATATAACATGGCTATATACCTTTAGGCTTTATTACTCAAGCAGCCAATGTTTTGTAATGATTTGATTATTCCCTGTCCTCCTCTCTATTGGATTTATCGCTTTATGAAGCAATGGTAAGAAACCTACCCTGTATTTTATGTTGGATAAACATTAATTAGTTTTACTTTTTTATTATTTGACAGGCTTTACATTTTTCACTTATCCCACCAAATTGCTTAATTTTACTTTTCTTTTTCTTTCTTTGTAAAAGACAAGCCCATGTGATACATTTCTGCACATGGCAGTAATTACTTTTAATTTACAAAATCTTAAAATGATGACTGTTATAAATTTGTTCTCTCCTAAAAATGTTGTTCTGAACACAACATTTGAATGCATCTTTCATAACTGATATGTCATCACAACTGATATGTCAAGGATTCTGGCCTAAACGCCCGTGTAATTCCTTGAGCAAATTCCCACTGTAACTTGTGGCCTATCAGCAGCTGGGTGAGGAGACAAGATGGATCGCAGGAGTGACAGCCAACAAAACACCCACAGAAAGCTTGGCTGGGTTTAGAGACGCAGGCATGACTGATACATAACTGATTCACAAAAAACTGTGGGGGAAAAACACTGATAGATTTATTCATGGTTTTAGCATATGTTTGTCCTGGATGGACAAGAACAGGAAAATAAAAATCACACGTATCGCTGTTGCTGAGTGTTATGAAACATGGATGTCGACTGAGAGTTTCAGATCTTTGGAAAACACAGCACAATGGTAATGGGTAAAAACGTTTTTTAAAAGCAGTACAAATCAACAAGAGTACCAAAAATAACTACATGAAAAACAAGGACAGGTTTAATTGGAAATGTATGTTGCAATAAAAAAATATTGAAAATTAAAGATTGTAATATATAGTAGCATTTCAGATTACATACAGGATCAGTATGCTTTTTTTGTTTTCTCACTGATTCTTTCAAAATACCCTTTATAAGACCTGTTGAAAATCAGACACATGCTTTGCCCATAAACCAGCCAATAACTGTGAAGTACCTCCTGTGTACATTGTTACTCTGTTTTTGTTCAGGTAAAATAACTAACCCCAGATTTTGTAGTGTATGGCCTTCATGATAAGAAAGTTAAGGAAAGGGATTTTATGGCTGAAATCTAATTACTTATTACTTATCATCACCCTGTTTGATTATCAATGGCCATTAATAAATATCCAAAGTCATTTCTTAAAAAAACAAAGAATTTGGGATTGTAATGACCAAGTTGGGACACCATTGAGGAATCAATAGCCAAAGATTTCCAGGCTAAGTAAGTTCTTGCTCTGAATATACAGTATCTGCCTGTACTGCGACAGACTTGTACCCCGCCTCTCGCCCATTGAAATGCTGGAGATAGGCACCAGCACCCCTCGCGACCCCATGAGGGATAAAGCGAGTAAGAAAATGGATGGATAGATGGATGGATGGATGGATGGATGGATTGATATCTGCCTGGATGAGGAGTGGTATTTTTGAGCAAATAATTCATTCCCTCCCATTTTGAGAGGGAATGAGTTTTAACACTGGCATTCTCAATCAGAAAACACCACACAAATATAAATAAATAAACATAAACAACTTTTCCTTAAATCACACCAGAATGTCTCAATGCAATAATCTTACTGTAAAGTTATAATAATTGAGTCAATAAACTCCAACTATCACTTATCTAGCTATTTACATATAAAACTACACAAAAGCTTGTGAGCAAAAGCAGAATGGACGTGATAGACATAAGCAAAATGGTGGCCAAAATCATTTTCATTTGTCACCCAGGATGGATTAACATTTGCTATAAACAATCGGTCCTCTCCATCAACAATGTCTTTGTCTAGTTTTTTCTCCTTTCAAACCAAGAGGTACGGTCCAGAACTACTTAGTTTCAGAGAGCAGCCTGTGTTTTCTTTCTGGTTCCTGAGAGTTCCCAGGGTTCCCTACACAGCGCTGCATTTGATGTTTTATCTTGACAAAAAAGTAGCAGCCTGCAAACATGGAAGCCAGTAAGAGAAGCAGACCAGAAATAGAAAAGGATACATCATATACCTATTCTGTGTTAGTAAAAATTCAGCAGAGTTTCACAGCCGCAGGACCGTTGGGTAAATGGCGGGTATCTGTTGAAGGCCTTGTGTGTGTTGTTCCGATTTTGACCAGTAGGCGTCATTATTACTTATTGTTCCTTTAAGGCTGTGGTTATCTAGTTGTTGGTGCTACTTTTCCCATTATAGTAGTAATTGGAAAAGCAACCATAACAGTTTCTAAACATAATAAAAGAAAGTGCATTAGCAAAAAGACTTTGTGATGTACCACAAAAAAAGAAATGGAAATTCTGAACGCTGTGCGTGGCTCTTGCAGCAGAGTCATGACAAATGAGGGAACACTGAGAGGAATCCAGGTGACATGCTTTGGCTGACTGCCTTTTCTCTGCCCACTCAGGGGAGTAATTTCAGATTGTTGAGAGGCTCCTGTACACATTTTTCAAACCGAGGAAGGAAGCAGCAGAGACTGCAGGGTAGCATTTGATTTCCCATGTGTGTTCCTGATGATGGGCTCTGGTTTTTAGAATTTACATGGACTGTAGAGCTGCAGAGTTTTCTGGAAACAACTTAATGAGATGAGAAAAAATAAATAAAAAGGCAGACAGAAACTGCATCTGCTATCAGCTCTGTTAGTTTAGGTTGTAATGTCAAAAGGCCTTTTTTCACTTTGCACTTTTTTTTGTCTGTAGATGATTTGGAAGAAAAGTGGAGAGTGACAAGAGAATACAGTACACGCCATGGGTCTCGGATTAAGGGGACAAGAACGGTGCCATCTTTATTTTGAGTGAATTCTTACATGGATCATCGTTGGTTATGCTTCAGGTCTTTGACAGGGTGACTGTGCAGAACTGCTCTATTTTGTTTACAAAGACAGCATCTGTGAACACTCTTATCATCAAAGACTACAATAGTTCCCTGGGACTGAAATTTACAATACAGTACCATGTGTGTGTGTGTGTGTGTGTGTGTGTGTGTGTGTGTGTGTGTGTGTGTGTGTGTGTGTGTGTGTGTGTAGAACACTGCCAAAACAATCTCTGTCACAAAAACCTAAACAGATTTTTTTTTTTTTAACTATGAGCAGAAAACCAGTAGATCATTAAATAAATGACTCCCTCACTGCTTGTTTTGGTATTCCCTCATCAGTTGGCAGCATGCCAAACTCAAGAAAAAAAAAGTAATATGATAACACTTTAAACTTGAGCTTCAACTGCTCTTATGATGCTTGGCTTCCACACTAACATTTGCTTCTGCATGCATGTACATCTGGCAGATCAGAGAGCAAAGCACAAGATGCATTATGCAGAACAGTTTTTAAGAAAGGCCTCATGCTCTTGCTGTTATCTAAGGGTCGAAAGTCACACACACAAACATTTTGAACTTGGGTGCTGCATACTGAGGACAGAGGTGTGTAGCATTAACAAATGATTAAATAAATTCACCTAATTATATTTAATAGACAATCTTTTTCATTAATACAGAATCCCAATGCAATCAAATACCTTCGTTTGAAAAATAATGAGTCATGGTTTAAGGTGGAGATGTGCCAAGAAATCATCTATTACCAGCATTTTAAGCTTGATCAGCACAGAGATTTTAAGCTCGAACCTCTTTATAATCAAACACATCAGCACCCGCAAAGAAAGTTGTTTTTGCTGAGTAAAGTAGACGCTACTGATTTGTCCCGAGATGAACAGGTAACCACCCCTCTCAACCCTGTGGATATTCAAACACACACACCATCAGCTGTTATCCACCCTGCTGGCATCCATATGATGATTTCTAACTATTTACTCTGCTTTGATAAACTTTTAGATTCAGGGTGCTTTCCTTGAATATTGATTCTATATATTAAACACAGAAATTAGTCACTGTGTAACAGCTTTCAATATGTTTAAGTTACAGATGACGTCAGTCAGAAGCACGTTCGCCTCCTGAAACAGTAAAATTCCACACTTCTCGGGGTTCATGACCCATCAAACAGACTGGAACTCGGGTCAAAGGTGACAGAAAATTACACATTGAGTGAACATGACTAGCTGCAGGCTTGAGTCGATATTTACTTTCTCTGTGCACATAAATTCTTCTTGCTGGAAAAGTTAAAGTAGAATATGAGATTTTTGCTGTATTTAACTTGCTTTTGTAGAAGAAAATCATTATCAAGTGATTGAAGGTTTGAAGAAAATAGCTGACATCCATCGGGTTAAATGCCAAATAAGAGCAGGAAGCAATCTGCAGTTTTTTTGTCTTTTGCTCTGCTAGTCCACATTGGACTTATAATTGCTGCAGAAAAGAAACTTTGGGTTTGCTTGTCAACATGTAGGAAACACACACACACACACACACACACACACACACACACACACACACACACACACACACACACACACACACACACATCGAACTGTTAGCCTTGGACATCCTCCTTTTCTCACCCACTCAGAAAGATGCTTGAGACGTTTATTGTCAGACTTATTGAGCTATGATTTGAAGTCACATTAACCCCACAGTGCCATCAATCACTCCTGTCAACAAGTCCTTATTTCATTTTGTTTTCTCTTTTTCCCTCCCCCTCATTTGTCTGGTAATGGCCAGTTCTGTTATAGGTGTCACCACAGGGATAATGTCTCTGCTTCTTGGTAATGGAGTGCGACTACTCTCACATTAACATACTGAGATGTAAGAGATCATAAAAAAAGACAGATAGCAGATGAAAGATGGACCATGAAGCGATCTGTGTATGTTTGTGTTAAGAACTGATGTCCTCCATTGTGGAAAATGTTTGTCAACCCACTCAAAGAGGATCATTCTTTTATTTGTTGAAAGGATTAAAGGATGCTGCTCCATTCATACTTGTAAAGGAGATGACACATTAAACCACTCCACAAAAAGTTGGATCCAGTAGATTAAGCTTTACTCTGCCCCATTTGGCATTCAACCTGTAACTTGTGAATAAAATCTAAACAGCAGGTGGAGCTGTCTGTACAGATTATATGCTCAGAAAAACAGCAAATCCTTAAGAAATCACATAACTTGTCTATATGTGGATCTCAATAAATAAGAATCCTGTTGAAAACTTACTTTCTTGAAACTCATATTATATAGAGTTGTTAAAAACTGAATTTTATATGTAAAACATTTTTTGTTCATTTTGATGACATTGCCTTATAGCTAATGACAACTCAAATATTTGCTGTTATGAATATAGCAGTGATCCGATAACAGAGATTTTACATCAGAAGTATTTTTTTATGGCCTACACCACTATGGGGATGACTCTGGACCTGACGGGTGATGGTTTGAACCAGAAAAGATCATTGCTAAAGAAGGCAGCTGCTTACATAATGCTGTATTCAAGACATCAGAAGAAAGTTATGTGGTAGGAAAAATATGATAGGAAAAGTAGACCAAGCAACAGGACAACCACAGTTTTAAGAGGATTTTGAAACAAAGATAATGATTAAGAGTTTAATGGAGATTAACATGTTGTGGACTGCCACGTCTGTGCTTCAAGTTACACCACAGTATACTGTACTGTACATGGACATACTTCTCAGGAGGGAGATATTTCTGTATCTTTGATCTGATCAAAGATACAGAATAGATACACAAACGATACTTCTGATCTTAATTTACTGGTCTGAAATATTATGTATTTATGACAAACTGAATTTGAGTTTCCATTATCCATAACCCAGAAGAAAAATACCACTTTCATGGTGGTAAATCCCTTTTTGAACTTAATTACTAAACTGAATAACTTTCAATAATATTCCACTTTACTGATATGAAGCTCTACTCTGTTTTTATTTATTTATTTATTGCAGAAGCCAATAAATTAACATTGAATTTATATTTATAATAAATCAATGTTTTACTTGTATAACATTAATTCAGAAAAAGCTTTTCAGGATAAGTTATTTCCTAAATGTCTGGAATCCTCTGCAGAGCAATAATGGTGCATATTTTAAGTCGGGTTTTCAATCTTAACAATACTGAATAAACATCTTTAGTTAGATTTATTTATACATCCTGGTCTGCATTTAAAGTTTTTTTTTTTTACAATTGCATGAACTCTAAAAAACAAATTACATAATTATCAACACCTTACACTCAAGGAGCAAAACGATGGACCAGATTCTCACCGCTACAAAACACAAAGTCAGCCGCACACTTTTTGCAGAACAATACACACAGTGATTTGCAAAACACACTTTGTCTATGTTAGACACAGAAATATATCATGATGTCTCTTTCTTACAATTCCAAACCACTGACAAATCTCCACACCAATGAGCCAGTTGATTAAAAACACACATCTAGTCTGTAAATACATGATTGCTTTATTGTAGACACACACCAGTCAGGTTTGAGCACCACAAAATTGCAGCAGGTGAGTTCACCTGCTTTCAACCTAAATGGAAGAAGTCAGAGGAAGAAGAGTAAGGTGAGAGGGAGAATCCATGGAGGACGAACAGGAGATAATGACAGAGGAACAGAAAGACCTGAAACAGGAGGAGAACGTCATCAAAGACGAAGAGGACCAAAGTTATCAGCTGTGCAAAGATGGATCCATCATTGACATCAAGACAGTTCTTCCCATATTGTCTTGCCAATGAGGATATTGTCTTCGATGTTGATGGAATTCTCAGCCCAGATCCAGATGAAGAGATGTTTAGTATTTATTGTAATTTATGTTGTTCAGATTTTTTTTTTCTTGTTTTACTCTTCAGTACTTTTAACCTGTACCGGTAGTGCAGTATTTTCATTTGTCTATTTTCTGGGCTTACAGTGTATGGGCATGTTTTGTTGTGATTGTCTATCTTGACTGATTTTAGTTATATGAAGAGAAATAAGTCATATTTTCAATAGTCTGCAGCCTTATTTTGTGTTGTGTTTGGCAAATTTACCATGGTATGTATTTTTACTTTCTCAGTAAACTTCTACAGTAATCTAATCACTAAGAGGTAGAATTGCTAAAAGTGCTTTAAGTTAAACACAGCAGGGTGTATCTGGTTCAAACAGAATTAAGTCTAATGAAATGTGTGTGTTTCATATGGTAACATAATATGGTTTTTACAAATGTGTCTATAGTTTTTACAAGTCTTTCATTTTGCACAGGATCTGAGATGTTCTGCATATTGTGTGTGATTCTGCTAATTGTGTATAATGTTTTAAAATGTTGAGCCCAAAATCATGCATAAGCAATAGTTAGACAAAAACTGTAAAAAAGTTGCAGTGGGTTGCAGTGAACAGCAGATGGGGGCATTGGACACATCATGTCACTTTTTACCTCTCTCTAACTCCCAATGTGTTTGAGTGCAGAGGTGGATTGGAAGGTGTAGGTGGATGCCATCAGTGCTCTCTGGATGTTCATTATGTGCATGTACCGGTGTCTCTCCCCTGACCTTAATGCATTTTCTATTTCCAACCTAAAGAAAGAGCAGGCATATGGAGTACCCCTCTCAAAACAGGTTCTTTGGCACCTGCAGCTTGTGTCTTTTCTTATAAGAATCTAAATAAGAGTACATCAAAAAGGCAAATAAACAAAAGAGAGGCTGCTAGGGAAGGGGTTTTGGAGGGGGCGTACACTTATCAAACGCACCGAAGACAACCAGTATGTGGTGCATTGCATAATGTTATACTTGGGTGTATCATTATACAGATGCGTGCATGCTGTAACAATGCTGCAAGAAAGCCTGAGTATGATGGCATACACTAAAAAAAAAACACCCTCAGATGTTTTTTTTTTCTTTGTTATTGGTTGGTTCAACTGCGGCTCAGTGTTTTGAATAGTGCAGTTCAGAAATGCAGATTTATGTAGCAGATTTTTCCTTCCAGAAGACAGTGATGAAAATCACCATAATACTACTCTACTCAAGTACTGTACCTAAATGCTATTTTAAGGGACCTATTGTAATTCAGGGCTGCACAATGGAGCAGCTGGTAGTTTGGTTGCCCAGCAGCAAGAAGGTCCTGGGTTTGAATCCCAAACTGGGGTCTTTCTGTATAGAGTTTGCATGTCCTCCCTATGCATGGTTGGGTTTCCTTGGGCATACTCAGTCCAAAAAGATGAATGTTAAGTTAAGTTTGGGTTTCTCTAAATAGACCCTTGGTACAAGTGTCTGTGAGCAGGGCTGCTTGGCCTCTTTATCTATATGTTGCCCTGTGATGGGCTGGCAACCTGTCCAGGGTCTGCCTGGCCTCTCACCTGTCTACAATGAATGCTGTAGATAGTCGCCAGCCCCCTCACAACTCTTCAAGGATAAGTGGGTACAGACGGTGGATGCTGTAGTTTTTGTTTCATATGTGATAATAACACATATATACATTGCTAAAGTAACTACTATATAACATCTAAAGAAGCTTAATATAAAATACAATAACATTAACCACAAGGATAGAACACAGTTTTTGAGATATGATGTGACAAAATATTTAAATTAAATTCCAATGCCAGGATTGTTCATTATAGGTGTTTATGGAATAATAAAAAGGTAGCGATACATTGTGTTATCATTACTAACTTCAGATGAGTGGGTGTGAGTTAATTTCACTTTCAGAAACATCTAAGTGTTTTATTTTTCCTCTTTTTATCTTAAATACAAAAACACAATCTCCCTAAATGATGACAACATTTGTCAACTCAATAAGGGTCCTCAGGTGATGATGTTACACCTCTGTCTTACTTTCTCTGTCACACTCTTAATTAACTTCTAGATGAAAAAGTAGGTTAAGTTTGTCACAATCCATTTTGATCTAAATGCTTACAACAGCTCAAAAAATGGCCAAAATGTAAGTCTGATTACTACTTTGTCAGAGAGCCAAGGGTTACACCTCTGTTTTGCCTTTTATACATTCAATTCCTTCTTACCTAAAGGGGCAGCTAGGAAATATTGAGGTAAAGTTTTGTTAAAACATTTATAACTTAAATATACAGTCTGTTAATGAGGGAACAAATATTCCTACTTTTGCCATGGCAAAAGTAGGAACAGGTCGGCAGAGTTTGTTCCGGTGCATTTGTACACTTTGGACACAGTCTTGAACCGCAAACGTTCTCCTGAAAATGTGCGGATTATTTAGCCACAAAAAGAGAGCGGGAGAACATGGGACTCATCGAACATGGGGTGAGTTTGAGAAGATTAAGAAACTATGCATCATACTGAAATTAAAGCGATATATCATTCAAGCTTCCATTTTTAATATTAAAACATGATTTAATTGGCAGATTATTATGTGTTTTCAATGTAACACAATACATAAAAATATATATTTCTCACGTTTTAATCCGTATGTTTAGCTAAATATTACAGAAAACATAGTGTATAGGTGTGCACATCTCTATTCATATCTGCATAATCAGCAGACAGGCACATCACCAATCCCTAAACTGTGGTCTTTCAGCTAGAAATTGATAATCTTTTCTTTTGTATTCTTTTGCTGCTATATTGCTATAAGATTGCTCCATTTGATGTTTTTTTAATTGTAATGGCAATGAGTAATATTATGTTAAAAAGTGTCCATAAAGTGCTTTTTGAACAGAACAAGCAATTAAAAAGCAACAATACCATTGTGAATCATGTAACTTGCTGACTCAAAATCATGCAGAGATAAATAAAAAACTTAAACTGTTTGACTGTGTGTGTGTGTGTGTGTGTGTGTGTGTGTGTGTGTGTGTGTGTGTTACTGTTAAAATTAGTGTTGCAATTTTTTGAATACTTGAAAGACGTCTGTTCCATGCACATATCTAAAACAAATATGTTAATGCAGAGCTGTAAATTATCTTTACGTCAACAAAATAGTGCTGTGAGTTGATCAGGACCCTCTATTGAGAGGTATTAAAGGGGTGGGAGGTGTTGCAACAAAGTATGCAAAGTAATTCAAATTAACAGCTTTTTTTTATTCTAAAGAAACTTTGAGGCCTGTTTTCTCAATAATCTTCTTTGCAGAGTGCCAACATTCAAATGGTCATATATTCTTCAATTCTTTGTTGATTTTCACAAGTTTCATATATCTGGAAAGCTAAGATTCCACTCTTTCAGAATCTGTATATGACTCAAAACGGCCCTGGGGAGACTTGTTCCTGGTTTGGCTGTGGCCTGTCACAAATATGAAACATTTTACAACTGTAAAAAAGTTCATTTTGCTTTGAAACTGGAAGGCAAAAAGGCAAAGATGATGTAATCGGCGACTCGTGAGTTTCAGACCCCCGGGCAAAAAGGAATGCAACATAAGCCCCTTTTTCACCTGGGAAGTATTTACTCTAGAATCTGTCAAACTGTTTATTACGGGTGGCGAACGCCTCTGAATGTGAGAGCTTTAAATTAAAAAGATCATGCTCAAATGGTGCTTAGCATCTTACTGAATAATAGTTTGCATTCCCAGTTTTCCTTCTTCGAAAGTTGACATTCTAGGATACAACTCGGATCCACTTTTTATTCAGCTAAAATATAAACTTTTTATTAATTACACTTTAATTTAAAAATGAGAGCCAGTCCTTCATAACCACACAGCAGAAGTACCTATAAAGATTTATTTCACAAATCTGTGTTTTTGAAAAGAAAAATAAATCTCTACCTTCAGCTGTCCAGCGTTGAATACTTTAGACTTGATGAGTAAAATTCTTAAGAGGTAATAGCTTTTACCTGAATCCACTTTATTACCAACAAGAAGATGGAAAAAGGTGACCTTGACACTAACAGCGTGGATGGATCTTTGCCTTTTGAGACAAAATTTTATTTTCACTGTTTTCATATGATAGAAGATGACTTTTCATTCTTTCACAGGACAAATTTTAGATATAACATGGGACGTGCTGGGACTGTATCACGTTGTTGTTCTGGCTAAAGAGACCACTCAACAAAAGATCCAGTTAATGAGTTTATTTGAAAAGAGCAACAATAAGCTGAATGAAAAAGGACTTATAGTGAGTTAATGAACGGGAAAGAGAGCTTGAATAGATGACTAGGATGGACGTAATATGTGTTTGAAGATTGAAGGGAGGTTTAAGATGAATGCAAGAGAGGCTAAAATAGTGAATTTAGATATTTAGAGCAATATAAATTATTTTAAGATGGGTCCAGTGGGCTGGGCGCAGCTATTCAGTAAATTAAAATGAGCTGAGATTTCATAAATGAGCTATTTTACTCCTATGAAAATCAATCAAAACTACTAAATCCACAAAAAAACTTGATTAAACCTTTTTATTCAGAGCTAGCAAACCAGTTTGATTCAAATGTATCTGAAAGTGCACGTCTCCTGCCACAGTGTTAAAACATGGTGATTATAAATTCCATTAGTCAGTCTGCTGCTGTGAAAATCCTGCATAATGGTGTTTATTAGGCCTTGTGGGTCTTTGGTCAGTTTGGAAAGGCATAAGGCAATGCTCAGCATTCTTTACCGAAAAGTTTCCCTGCTGCTCAACCCAGCTGTGAGGTCAGCAAGCTCCAGCTAAAGCCCCCGCTCTCACCCGTAAGAGGAAATTACTTCTTTTTGGCCATGATATTAAATGTACACGGTTGGCTTGATTTTAAAAGCACCCTCATAGACACCCTCCATTGAACCAGGACGACACACAGGAGAAAGTAGTATGTTTTTTTTTTAACCTAAAGCCATATATTTCCCGCTTTCACTCACTCCATTTTTGGGGGACATTGAGGCTTCAGATTTCCTTTCTCCCCAGCCTCATTCCTCCACCTCTTGCTTGTCCTTTTTTTCCAAAGCAGGAGTGAAATGATGTTCAGGAACATTATAAATTCATCCTGACCATTCCGTCTCCGGCTCCAGGATGGCTGCTGACTCCTAGCTCTGTATTATTGAACACACTGCGCCAAAGGCCAGAGAGCCAGACAGTGGGTTAGAGTGGCAGAAACTGGATCAGTTATAGGGGACAAGCAAGATTTAAAACACGGTTGGGATCCTTCTGCAACAAGCAGGCAGGATATTTATTAATTAGCTTCAAAGAGATTCTTTGGACATCAGTCATGCTGAGTTCAAGGCCCCAATTCATATAATGGAAAAATATGAGTTACAATAGGGAGCAAATTAAACTTGTTTATTCTCCTCTTGATTTATTTGGTCTTATTTGTTACTTATTTGTCTCAGGGTAGGAAATACATTATTCCATTAGCTGCAACCCTAAACTATAAGCCTAAGTAGCACAGATTGTGAAACGTTTCCCTCTAAAGACCAAAGAGCTTCTTTGTGCCACCACACATCAATAAGCACACCATCCAATATCCTGCTTAAACCATGAAGTCACTCTCTGCAATGCGCAGGTCAGTCGATGTCACACTGTTGCTCTCCTGATGTCAGATTTCTCTCTCACCACTTTGTTCTATCGGGGGTTGGTGGTGGGATTTATTCATCGGGTTTCACCCTCACCAGAGCATGACTTTCAAGTCTAGTGTGTGATGTCAATGCTTATAGAACTTTACATTGGAAGAACAATTGCCTGGAATGTCAGCGCAATTAAACCCTGCAACCTTTGCCCGCCCAGGGGGTGTGTCCATGGGCAGAACTTTACTGAATTAAATGAAATGGGGAAAAGATCTAAAAGGAAAAAAACAGAAAGGCACGTCTTTGCAATGATTTGCTGTTTCAGGGTGCCTTGCAAAAGCGTTTCAAATCTTAAACTGTATACATTTTGTCATGTTATAACCACAAACCTTAATGTATTTTAAATCTTAAAATTACTTTTTTTGAACCAGCTCTTCTATTAATGCCACATTTGTGGTGTGCATGACTAACAATTGTCATGTTGACAGATTCTCCCACCTGAGCTTGGAATCTCTGCAACAAAGAGATTTTATCAGTGGTTTTCTAATAAGTACTCATCAGGTCTGGCAGGTTGGTTGAAGATGATTATGTCTTTAAAGGGTTTTGCATTTTGCATACATTTTTTTGCAACGTGATCCCTAACCTGTCTGCTGCATTGCTTGGTCTTCATGATGCTATTTGCTCGCTAATATTCTTAAACCTTTGAATATATATAAATATGTATAAAAATATGTTTTTAATGCTTTCGTCATTTTTAATTTGTAATTAACTTTGTAATTTGTAAGGACATAATTTGTAATCTTTGGACCATAGTCCTGAAAAAATAAACTTCTTAATCAACCACTTAACCTGGATGGCATCAATTTGGCCTCTGGTAATAAAGTAAAAAACCTTGGTGTTGTTTTTGACCAGGACATGTCATTTAAATCCCATATTAAACAGGTTTCCAGGGTTTCCTTTTTTCACCCCCGGAATATTGCCAGAATTTGAAATATTTGGACCAAGAGCGATGTTGAAAAACTATTCCATGCATTTGTTACATCAAAGTTGGGCTATTGTAGTTCTTTACTATCAGGAAATCCACAAAATGCAGTTTGAAGCCTTCAGCTGATCCAAAATGCTGCAGCAAAAGTTCTAATGAAAATCCACAAGAGGGATCATATTTCTCTTATTTTAGCTTTCCTTCACAGAGCACTTCACTCTCAGGCTGCAGGTCTGCTGGTGGTTCCTAGAGTCTCTAAAAGTAGAATGGGAGGCAGATCCTTTAGCTATCAGGCTCCTCTCCTGTGGAACCGACTCTTTGGTCCGTGAGGCAGACACTCTAGCCCCGTTTTTCAGTGGCTCTGTTCTCTGATAACAAAGAGCGCATGAGCAGACCGTGTCAACTCCTTACAGTCAGCTGACTAATTTTGCGGTTTCAGACATTCATAAAAATACTAGCTTCCCTACCGTGCCACACGATTTCCAGTGATGCTTCTGCTTAGCAGTGTGATGAACCTCAACATCTGTCGTTGTTTCCTGCATCTGTAAGCCCTGATTAGACGTTCGTTTGTCTTATCCACTTCCCAAAAGCCGACTCTGTCAAATAAATTTACCAAAGGTTGCCTTCTTCACCTGACTCTCAGGAAACAACAAAATATCACAAATATAACCAAGCATAACTTCCTGAATGTTATGGGTGCCGGCATTTTATTTGCTTGATACCCTCCTTCAATCCTATAGAGCAGTAGTACCGCAGATCGTCACTAGGAGGCAAGGAACTGTGCTAGCGTGATGTGTAAATGGTCGTAAGAACCAAGCTCGGCACGGTTAACTGATCCAAGCTCGGTCCGGACTTGGCATGGATCGGTTAAAAAAGGGTAGTGTAAATAGGGCTATTGTCTACTTTTAAGACTAGTCTTAAAACTTCTCTTTTTGACAAAGCTTTTAGTTAGAGTGGCTTAGGTTAACCTTGGCTATGTATGTAGTTATGCTGCTATAGGAAAAAAGAGTATTATTTTCATGTCACTACAATCATTAGCTGTATAAGCTAATGAAGATAATATTACTGAAAAAAAACTTATGAGGAGTACCGGAAAAACGGCCAATGAAGGAGCCTTCAATTTTGTTTTGCTATCACACCTGATAGCAAAACAGTGCCAGCTTGTAGTGACATCATAGCCGAAGGAACTCTGCAGTGACAATGAAAACATCTCTCATTGAAAAAAAGTTGCAGCCTAAAATGAGAATAGCATCATAAGTTTTTACTTTCTAACAATGTTTGACTTTTCAATGTTTGACTTTTCAATGTATATATTTTCAATATTTGTATTTTCAATGTTTGACTTTTCAATGTCTAGTTTTTCAGTGCCAAATCTCTTTTTTGATGTCATTGCAAGTGATTTTTCAATGTTTAATTTTGTAATGTTTGCTTTTACAATGCCAAATCTCTTTTCAATATCCATGCAAGCAGTCACTGGTTTAGCTCCATATGAATACTTCTTGTCAAGACTTTATGCAATCTACTGGGTTTCCTTAGATAGGAAACTTTTCCACCAATCTGTATGATTTGATTGAATTTGGCTTTGCAAAGTGCCTTGAGATGACGTGTTGTGAATTGGTGCTATATAAATAAAATTGAATAGATTTGAATTACATATTCACACAACTTTTTTCCAGATGTTTATTTGTAAAACTAATTCAAATGCAGAAAGTATTTTGCATCTAGTGAACAATTATGCACTATTTGGTGTTTCTCCATCGAGAATTATTGAAGTTAGTGGTTGCAGCATAAAAAACATAAAACGTAATAGGCAAGGCAAGTTTATTTATATAGCACTTTTGTGTGCTAACGGTTTTGCAAGGCACACTAAGTATCTATGTACTTTCATATTTGTCTAATTTCATTTTTAATTCAAACTTGTGCAGGTTTACACTTTCTGTAACAAAGAGGCATGCTTTTCAATTGTGTGCAGGATTTGTGAAAGGCATATAAATGTGCCATCTGTGGAACCTGGATTGCTGTTAAGAACTGACAAAGAAAAAAAATGGGTAGCATTATGACACACCAGTTTGGCAACTCTTACTCCAAGAAGGCGGTGTGCTAACTTCTACACCACCCACAAGAGTGTGAGGCAGAGAGACAAACTCCAACCTAAATATTCAAGTATTTACAGATGAGTCATTATTCAAATGCTGCCACACACCAGTACACTAGATGATGAGGGGTTTAGCTTGGCGCATGAGGAGACGCTGAGCTGGAAAGTATGGGTGATAAGTGAAAGGGCGTGTTTTTGTGTGCAGTGATAACACCAACGTTGACTGAGCTGCTCAGCATGACTGAAGGACCAGATGGAGTTAGTGATAAGATCAGATGTTTGATTTCCCCTGTCTTTTCATCCTCTAGTTATTTCAATAGCATCCTTGCAAACACATTGACTTCAGTTTTAACTGCCAAGTTTTTAGGAGGACAATACATTGTTTTTTACAGATTTTCAGAATTAAGAAACCAAATTTAAAAGTATCTCAATTGACAACTTATTAAGGTTATTCACATAACCACTGATAAAGTGGCAGGATGACAATAATGATGATAATGCTTAGCAAGATTTTGTCTTTATGGGATTTTACTTACAACAAAACAAAAGGATTTAAATGTGGGAAAAAAAGAACAAAAACCAGGGTTAAGAATGTAACAACATTTCTGATGTTTTCCCCTCACCAGATATGGAGAGTGCTGATAAGGCAGTGTCTTTGGCTTCTCATTTAGAGACATACACAATTCATGGCTGGAGGCGGTGAGAATTTACCAATTATGTGTGGGACATGAAGCAACACTTGGATGCAACGCATATGTTTGGCTCCACAGTCCAAACTGAAAACGAACTCAGATTGAGGAGCCAGCTCCAGCTCCAGCCATATAAAAGCACTGCACGTGCAATGAACTGGTAAAACATTTTTATTGGTATTTGCATTTTATGCATTCTCTCTATCTAAAGTAATGATAAATTTCATGGCCACTTCTTTTGAAATTTAATGTCGGTTGTTAAACTGGGGAACATTCACAAAGAAGACTGATGGGAAACATAATGTGAAATAACAGGCTTTTTACACAGGAGAAGATACTGCAAAAACATCCAGCATGATAAACTAAATCTACAAATTTCCTTGTGTGTATTGCTGAGACACAGTTAAGCATTCTTGTGAGCATTGTTATTCAATGTATATTAAACAAAAGGGTATCTGTGAACCTGAAATGATTTATGAATCTGCCCTATAGCATCCTGTGTACTACATTGTAACAAATAATGCTCATGCACATATGACTGTAAAAGAAGAAGAAGAAAATTAAGAAAAGTTTATTGTTGTTTACTCTTTGACCAGATGTTCCCAGTAAGTAATATTATGGAAAATGTTCTGATTTAAAACCTGCTGTATATGTCTTCCTAAATTGAGCTTGATTGCTTTGACTGGCACTACAGACTTCTTTTTACTAGATGGGTTTTACACCAAGACACAATACAGTTTAGATTTTTTGTTTGGCGCAACAATAACTAGCAGGCAACGTCCTATTGGTCTTACGCTTCTTTCTGATTGAGTTTCATTTGAAAGACAGAATAGCTTCTGCAGTTAATGAGAGGCGAAGCAGATTTCTGATAATTTAAAACAAGCTTCAAAAATTTCACAGTGGTTCAAGTGGTTAGAATTTTATAGACCCTCCATCATTTATGTATGAGGTGGTTATTCACACATATGTATATGGTGATCTACACTGTGGACCACGTGCATCTTTAGTTTGTTACAAATGGTGCTGAAATGTGTTTGATCCCAGCCATGTGAGGAACAAAAAAGGAATGAACTCCACTCGAGAACAGAAAAAGAGTGGGAAAATCTCTGAATCCCAGAATGCACAGTAAAAACTAATTTTCATGAAAGCTCCCAGGAAGGAGGAGCTTCACAGCTGGAATCCCCATAGTGTCATAGAGCTATATAACTGTGGCGCACAGCAGCTGTCTTCCTTTTTCACCCACATCTACAGGCTGTACCAGGTTAGGTTAACACATGCTTGAAGTTTTTGATAATGCTAGTAAAAGACTAACCTGACAACAGCCAGCTGTATGTCTCGCTCCGCCTAGCTCCACTCACATACATCTGGGACACGGCTCATTGAGAGTGATTTCCCCAACCAAATTTATGGTCTGGCCAATCAGGACGCAGGGCGGGTGTTTCCTGGATGTGACGTAGCGGAGAAGCGACCGTGAGATTCCAACAACAATGGCGGCTCGCATCGAGGAAGCAAGCGTTAACATTGATGCTGCTATTTCTTCCGTGTTGTCCAATCTATCTGATATTGTTTCATTAAAAGAACATCAGAGAACGGCTCTGAAGGCTTTTGTTGGTGGAAACCATGTTTTCGCCCTTCTCCCGACCGGATTTGGCAAGTTTTGTTTTCCGGGGCGCGTCCACGGACGCGCAACGCGGACGCGCCCCATATAAGGAGGCCTATTAGTCCTCAACGCGGTCGGCCCGGGATCGACTCCGACCCGCGGCGCTTTGCCGCCTGTCTTCCCCCCTCTTCCTGTCAGCTTACTGTCAATAAAACGCGTGCCACTAGAGCCGCAAACACATAAAAAAAAAGTTCCTGCGTCGGTCTCATCAGCGTCACGGGTTAGCTTCGGTGTGAGAGGTTGAAATAGCACGTCGATAAAGATGACAGACAATTGGCTTATCCAATCATATGCAAGGAGTTTTGATAAGGCCCAGCCTTCAGTAAAGGCAATTCCTATCGCGGTGTCCCAGATGTATGTGAGTGGAGCTAGGCGGAGCGAGACATGCAGCTGGCTGTTGTCAGGTTAGTAAAAGACTGCATCTTCGAGGAAACCTTGGATCCAAAATACATAAATACGGTCCTCCGTCTGAGTGACCAAACTCTAACTGCAAATTAGATTAGCAACTTGAAAAAGGCTGTCTGAGCTTGTCCTATAAAGAATCTGAAAGAATTATGGAATCCTCAAGAAGAGATGGTGTCCCCAATTTGGTCTACAAAGTGTTTTTCCCCACTGCCTGATGTACACAGCATTGAAATGGCAGCCTACTACCCATTTGTGCCATTCAGAAAAGATGCCTCCTCCAGCTGCAACATGTTCCCTGTTCATCAGACCAGTCATGAAACCCACTGGCCCTATCGGACATCCTTCAGTGTTCATCAGGATGGGAGAACAGGAAAATGTCTGTGCAGAGAAAATTAGTTTAGTATTAAGTAATTTAAATATTGTCTATTTCACTGAGGTTCACTTTGTTTGCAGTGTTTAAGCTACTTTAGTGCTGAATTGCCACTGAGCCTACAGATGCTGCAAATTTGTTTTGTAAAGTTGATGACAGGTAAAGAGTCACTTTACAGCAGGAACATTAGCTTATTGCATTTACCCATGTTTCCACTTTATCTCCCCTCACTAACCTAGATAAAATGTTATTTTTAATAATAGTACTTACAATATATTATTTTTATAAACAGTACCTAATAGTGGACATCAGGGGCAGTTCCCCTGGATTGGCAGACTGAGGTGGTGGTCGCCCTATTTGAGAAGGGGGACCGGAGGGTGTGTTCCAACTACAGAGGAATCACACTCTTAAGCCTCCTGTTTCCGGTGAGAGTTGGACTCCGCCAAGGTTGCCCTATGTCACCGATTCTGTTCATAACTTTTATGGACAGAATTTCTAGGCGCAGCCAAGGTGTTGAGGGCATCCGTTTTGGTGGCCTTAGAATTGCATCTCTGCTATTCACGGATGACGTGGTCCTATTGGCTTCATCAGGGTGTGATCTACAGCTCTCACTAGAGCGGTGCGCAGCCGCGGCCAGGATGAAAATCAGTGCCTCCAAATCCGAGACCATGGTCTTGAACAAGAAAAGGGTAGAGTACCTTCTCCGGGTTGGGGAGGATGTCCTGCCCCTAGTGGAGGAGTTCAAGTATCTTGGGGTCTTGTTCACGAATGAGGGGAAGATGGAGCGGGAGATCGACTGGCGGATTGGTGCAGCGTCTGCTGTGAAGCGGGCACTGTACCGATCCGTTGTGGTGAAGAGAGAGCTGAGCCAAAAGGCGAAGCTCTCGATTTACCGGTCGATCTACGTTCCTACCCTCATCTATGGTCACGAGCTTAGAGTCGTGACCAAAAGAACGAGATCCCGCATACAAGCGGCCAAAATGAGTTTTATCCGTAGTGTGTCTGGGCTCTCCCTTAGAGATAGGGTGAGGAGCTCAGTCATCCGGGGAGGACTCAGAGTAGAGCCGCTGCTCCTCCACGTCGAGAGGAGCCAGTTGAGGTGGCTCGGGCATCTGGTCAGGATGCCTCCTGGACGCCTCCCTGGTGAGGTGTTCCGGGCACGTCCCACCGGGAGGAGGCCCAGGGGAAGACCCAGGACACGCTGGAGGGACTATGTCTCCCGGCTGGCCTGGGAACGTCTTGGGATTCCCCCGAGGAGCTGGCCCAAGTGGCTGGGGAGAGGGACGTCTGGGCCTCCTTACTGAAGCTGCTACCCTCGCAACCCGACCCCAGATAAACTGAAGAAAACGGACAGACGGAGTACCTAAATGTAAATGTGAAGCTTAAATACAGTATTTCATTGGAATTATATATATTATTTTAATTATATTTTTTCCCGACTGTTTTGAATTTTCTTATCTTTTGCTGGAACACAAACCAGTTGTTCTCAGTTAGTTTCCAAGCTAATTTGACCTCATTCCAAATTCCTCACAACAAACCTTTTTTTTTAAACATACATAATAAAATGAACCGTGATATTCCTGCATCGTTTTATTGGTTATTGGTACCAGTTTTATTCTTTTGCTTCCATTTTATTGAAGCGATTAGTTCTCATTATTGTTTTCAGTTTTACTTAGTAGGTTAGGTGAATGCTACTAGCCTTGTTAGAGTTTGTTGACTGAAGCAATTTAACCTAAAGTTGATGTACTTGTGATAATAAATTATTGTATTTGAAGAGACATCCTTTGTGGGAGAAAGCCGGTGCAGAATTCTGATAAAGATTTTTTACTAATTACCCTTGGCACTTATATGTAGCTTTTCATAGCCAAACAAAACTTATTGTTGTAGAACAGAGACTCATTATTTAAAGGATTGGACTTGATGAGGCGTTTTATTTTATTTATTTTTTTATTTTGTTTTGGGGAAGCTGTGTGCTGCACATAAATGAAATTACTCAACGTTGCATTCAGGTAAATGACAATTGTCAAGCGATGATAATTTTGGACAAATGTTTGTATTGTCCGTATTTACAATATTTGTCTTGGCAGGCAGAATGCATTTGAGTGAGAGTCCTGCTCTCTTGGGCTGTCTAACACATTCTACTGATAAGTCAATGGATACTGCGTCCCTTTCCAAGCATTTAGAAAAGGTCTTAGCCTCAAAGAGTTTTAGTGCTCTGGGTACACCAAATGTGAAAATACAAATGATTCCACACCTTGATCCATAGCAGCAGAAAAGAACAGAATATGCGATATGAGTTTGTAAAGTATTGCAAAAATAATCAATGTCCTTTAAAAATTCTAGAGTTTTAACCAAAATATCCTCTAGTCTTTATCAGCTCTAAATGGTTCAAGTCTTTGCCCCAATTGTACAATAATAATTTCACCATGCTATTAATAATTAAACAAATATGTGCCAAAATGACAAAAACAAATAAAAAAAACAAAAAAACAACCACAACCCAGAAAACTTGCCAAGAATTTTGCTAAAAAATTTTAAGTGGGGAACAATATTATAGATATTTCTTTTCACCCATTTATAAAGTTGTACTTACAAGGTACATACAAGATTAGCAAATATGATATTAACAACTTGAAAAACACAGCTGGGGTTTTTAGCAGACCACTAGTCATTCTTCTGAAAAGTTGTCTTGAACAGCAACGGGCCCACCCTGTTGGTGTTCACATAACTGCAGGGGACTTTAATAAGGCAACTTGAAGACTGTACTCCCGAAGTTCTACCAACGTGTAAAATATTCCACTAGGGGAGAAAACACTCTTGACCATGTCTACACAAACATCAGGCACGCATACAGAGCCATACTCCTCCTCCACCTCGGCCAGTCAGATCATCTTTCTCTCCTGCTCTCCCCAGTTTACACCACCCTCAGACGCAGGTCCACCATAAAGACTGTTACAACCTTGCCTGACAATGCACTCTTCAAACTACAGGACTGCTTCGAACAAACAGACTGGGACTTATTTCAACACCAGGAGATGGAGACATTCACAGGAACAGTACTGAATTATATCCAGTTCTGTGTCGGGAATGTGACTGTGGACAAAAACATCTGGGTTTTGCCAAACCAGAAATCCTGGAGGACCGGCCAGGTCTGCACACTCCACAGGACCCGTTATGCAGCCTTCAGGTCAGGTGACAGAGCTCTTTACAGAGCTCCTCCAGCTACCCTGAAAAGAGGAGCTAAAAGAGCCAAGGTGGAGTACAGGATGTGCATCGAGTTCCACCTGGCCTGCAACAACACAAGGGAGGTGTGGTGGGGCATAAAAGTCATCACAAACTTCAGAGGCTGTGATGTGTCAACAGGAGACCAGTGTGTGCTGCTGGCAGCGAGTTAAACTGTTTCTTTGCTCGCTTTGACACATCTCAGCAGCACTCACATGCTCCAGATTTGCCCCACCACCCTCCTTCGCCACTTCACTCACTGTGCAGTGGCACAAGGTTGGACGGGTGCTCCTGGCTGTGAATCCCAAGAAAGCTGCGGGCCCTCACAAGTTCACATACCGTGCAAATAGATACAAAGAGGATGCAATCGCCGTAGCTCTCCACTCTGCGCTGAGCCACCTAGAGCAGCAGCAGAGCAACGTTCAGATGCTCTTTGTGGATTACAGCTCAGCCTTCAGTACAATAATCCCGGACATCCAGACTACAAAACTGGACATTCTTGGTCTACCCCCTCTCACATGTGTCTGGATAAAGGATTTTTTGACCAACCAACCCCAGACTGTGAGACTTGGCCCCCACCTCTCTTCCTTCCGCACACTGAGCAACGGCTGTCCACAGGGATGTGTGCTGAGCCCCCTTCTATACCATATCTACACCTATGGCTGCAGCTCAGCCCACAAAAACAAACTTGTCATCATGTTTGCTGATGACACCACAGTGGTCAGTCTAATCTCAAAGGGTGATGAGGCAGCCTACAGAGAGGATGGCCTGAAATTGGCAGCCTGGTGTTGAGTGAACAACCCGGCTCTGAATACCAAGAAAACCAAAGAAATCATTGTTGACTTCAGAAAGCACAGTACTGACCCAGCCTCCCCTTTTCATCAATGGTGGTAGTGTGGAGAAGGTCCACACCTTCAAGTTTCTTGGTGTCCTCATCTCAGTAGACATCTCCTAGTCTGAGAACATTGCAGCAGTCACCAAGAAGCCTCAGCAGCGGCAACACTTCCTGAGAGTCCCCAGGAGGCGCAAACGAGACTCCAACCTGCTGCTAACCTTCTACCGATCGTTCGAGAGCCTGCTGACATACTGTTTCACAATATGGTATGGCAGCTGCACTGCTACGGACAGGGAGATGCACCAAACAGTCGTAAAGTCTGCCCAAAAGATCATTGGCTGCCCTCTCCCATACATCTAATGGGCATTCACACCTCCCACAGCAGAGCCATAACTATTAGTAAAGACAGCTCCTACCCTGGCTTTGAACTGTTTGACCTGAGGCGCTACAGGTGCATTAAGACCAGAACAAATGTGGGATTAAAAACTTCCTTCATTAAAAACTGCTTTTTTCCTAAGGCAATAACCACCCTGAACTCCCACATTCACTGATAAACAACTAAAATAAAATAAAAATAAAACAATAATAATGACAATGTGCAATATTTACACACATATATTTAACAATTTATACAGAAATATATTTTATTCCAACAATGTACATAACACCCAGGACTGCACACCTTACCTCTTAATGTTTAAACTGTATATATTTGTGATATTTTGATAATTGTTATTTTGATATTCTTGCACTGTTTGGAGTTGGCTTTAATCTCATTGTACATGTGTATAATGGCATGTGTATATTGACAATAAAAGGGATTCTGGTTCAGATTATGATTTTCAATGGCAGACACTTAAAATGTAGCCTGTGATAGACTGGAATACCACAATGTCTAAAACTGTTGCTGTGTAGCTGCTAATAAATCTGTGATTGGGCATTTTCTGGAAAAAGCTGGTGATGCAATATATTTAAAGGGACTGTTCTTGTCTTTATAAAATAATTGTAAACACTTAATACAGAGCTAAGCAAAATGTAATATGCTTGTCCTAAATCAATTATTTTGTGGAATGCCATGACTATTGCATGCACGGGGGGGAAATAAGAACTAGAAGTTTAGAGTGGTACATTTGGCAAATATTTACTGGGCTTACAGTGCAGTGTGTTAACCAAAAATCTAAAAGAAAGGATCAATAACAGAAATGTGTGTGATATAATATATATAGAAGTTGCACAGCTAGCATATATGTACAGCAAAAGTTATTTAAAGCTGGAGAGAAGTCCTTTGTAGGTCAGAAAATTCTTTGATATGAAGAGTTAGTCGCTCAGTCAGAGCAAAGGTGACAGAAATGTATTATGCATGAGAGAGGAAGAAACGTCTGGATATAAAAAGAACCATAAGATATTCACACTTACAAATACAGTTTTACAAAGCCATGCTTTATGGTAGCTTGCACCACTTTATTAAATAGACACAGACACATACATAAAGCTCACTCTGTGGCATTTCAAATTCATTTGCATAAGAAGGCTGTTATGTATGCTGCATGCGCTTCTTCAATATACATGTTTGCGTGACTTTTTGTGCATGTATAAACAGCAAAAAAAACCATCTCCAAAAACATTGACTATACTCCTCCTTTAGGCCCTGAAGGCAGTCTGAGGGCTGCACTTTAGATCCCAATGACTGTAAAGAGGAGAGTCTCTGATCTCTCCATCTGTTGTTCTGTTAAGAGTCAGCCAGAAAAAGCTTCTAGAAAAAACATTTTCAGTGATTAAAAATCACAACATGGATGTGAGCAGCTGCATGGGATACTTTCAGTCCTGGGAGTTTTTTTTTTCTTGTTCTTTGAGTAGTACTGCTGACAATGTGTTAGTTCACTTTCAGTTCTTTACAGGTGTGGGTGATGCCTCTAATTAGCTACAGAAGGTTTATCTTTTAGATTCAATCTCTGATGAAATTTACAGGCATGCCTTAAAGACCTGTTTCTTTGTTCACTGTAGATGGTGATTTGGACATGTGTTTTAGTGAATTAATAAGCACATTGAAATCAGACTTTCAAAATACCGCTTTTTTACAATGTGCACTACCTATATTTAGGTTGCATGGATAGAAGGGTTTGAAGTAGTTTGCAAATGGTGAGGAGCATTATTGTTCATAACTGCAATAAATATTGTGGGTGTTAAGCGAAACGTTTTTTTTGAAGGAGAACTTAAACAAATATTCAGGGATCTTGCAAAAATTCAGGAATTTTAAAATGTATTAGCTTGATTTTATTGCTACTTCACTAATTGACACTAAATGGCATTTTTCACATGATAGGCAAACTGCATGAGGCCGTACATCTCAATTAAATAAATTTTATTCATATAGTGTCAATTCACAAGATGTCATCCCAAGCACATTACTAAAAAAAGTAAATTTTCTCCATTGTGGCACTCTTACTGGTACTCCTGAAATAACTGTACACACACACACACACACACATATATATATATATATATATATATATATATATATATATATATATATATATATATATATATATATATATATATATATAATTGTTATTCATGTTTTACTTTTTTAAATTGTTTAGAGTTTCTAGGAGCTTCTAATGATGAATCTATAACCTTATGTATTGCTGGAAATAGATATGGCATCACAGAGATCCATTTATTTCAGCCACATTGACCCATATGCATCTTTTTAACAGAGAGAGAGACAGCAAGATGGTTAGAGTTTGAAAGAAAATCCAAAACGCAGCGCTAGAAAACATATTGGAGTCACCAAGCTTTTTTAAAAAAACAATAAGATGCTTACTACATGCCAACTGGTTGTTTGTGGGTGAAGATTAAAAAAAATCTACATCTCCTACCATCACAACCATAAGCAGCTGTCGCTTAGTAAACTTTAAATGACTTTAACCTTCCAGGTATTTTGGAGAATTTGTAATGCTGTCCTCTTCCAATCATCATGGTAAACTTATTAGAGTGTCTGACATCTTAAAACTTGTTCATTACAAGTATTGATAGCGAGTGCAACAATAGTTGGACCACTGTTTTTTTTTTTTAAATAAACAATAATTTCTTGAAGTTTGATTTTTTTCTCTCCTTCACTGAATAAATATACTTAGGTAAAAGTCAGATTTTTTTTTTTCAGTCAAACTTAATGTGACCTAAAATAATATATGGATTTATTTTAAGGTATTCTTACACACCAGGGGTGTTGATAAAGGTTGTCAGAACTGTACACTACCCCTTATCTGTGTAGATCATGTGATGAACAGGTGACCTGTTAACTACTAGGAAAGATTATAGCCACCCCAACCCAGAAGACTAATATGGTACAGAAAATGATTGAATAACATGCCACAACATTAATGGCAGTTTTTTTTTTTGTTGAAATCAACTCAACAAGTCCAGATCCTAACTTATTATGCTCAAAGCAGGGTGGATGCAGCTGATATGTGAAATCAGCCAAGCTCTCTGAAAATTCAGAAGGTTGAACCGATATCAAAGAGCAAGGAGAAGGTTCTTGGATGTACAGAATTTATGCACACAATCTGTTGCCTGCCTTTGTGAGACAGTACCTAAAGAACTGCATTGAGCCCCTGATAATTAGCCTTTTAACCAGCTGGACACTGTGAATCTTAATCTGCCTCTTATCTCCAGTTCCAGACAGAGAAAAGAAATCTCTCCTTACCCTGACCATTTCCCCCCTTATTATAGTTCCACAGGACCATGTGGCCCAATGTGATACAAAAGCAAAGTGAGTCTTTTTTTGTCAGCCTTATTCTTATTTTGCCTGATGACTTTGCCCTCACTGTGGTATTTATGGACCAGCAACTTGAAAGGTTCTTTAATCATGCTAGAATTGTGATAAAGTGGGCATTGTGCTCCTCAAGTGGGAATGATTAAGAATGTATGCTAAGGTTCACACAGAGAAGGGGAAATGATGCAGATTCTCATTGTGGTAGCACTTCCTTTTACAGCTTAGCACATAGATGGAAGCAATGGGGAAATATTATTTTTTTCCATAAAGTATGATATTGCCACCACATTAAATAATTACCTGTAATAAGATGTTTTAAACTGAGTAATGACCTGATTTAAAAAAGTGTAACATTTGCATAACAAAATGTAATTACCTAAACTAATTAAATATGACTACCTGTATATCCCTTGTATTTTTCAAAATCCTTATTAATGCAGGCTGTTAATTCAGTCTGTCAGGGAACATGTGATACTCTCTGTAGTTCAAGGAACTGTTTCTGTTTATTACATAGAAATATGATAATAAACTGCCATAATACATCAACATTTTCCAGGAAGCACATGTTGTAACTGATGCACAACTCCATTGTTAACCATGGAGTTGTTACAGAATTATAATTTTGGTAATTATATGATATTACAAAATTATTACATGTTTTATTATAAAGCTGTTACTCCACTCATTCCATTTTAACAGCATTCAGTATTAGGTGGTGCATTCAAATTTCCACATGATTTGGTTATGGTGTTTAAGAAAAACTCTTTACGTACAAAAAATTGTATTGCTTAGCCAACCAGATGAAAGACAAAATCGTAGACAGATATATTTATCCCATACTGACAGCCTTTTTCTGTCTGACATGATTCCCATTTAGATATTTAGCCTTCGGCAAACTAGTCCAATATTTCTGCGCATTAGAATGTTTCACAGCAGCTCATAGCCATTCTGTTCACATCACAGAAATCCCACAACAAGCTACGCCAAAAACAAGAGATAAATAAGTAATGAAATAGTGAGTGTAGGAAAAACAACAACAAAAATGGAAGACAATATGAGAACACTGAGTATAAAATGAAAAATGAAAGCAACTGTGCATTTTATCTTTGAAAGGTTTTATACCCTCTCTCTCCTTTCAATTAATTATATAGCCTTGGTTTTCGAGAGAAAGAGAGAACAACACTTTAAGCATGGTCCTGCATGTGTCATCTGATTGCTATTTCACTAATGGCATTTTAATGTAAAAACACTTTTTTAGTTGTGTTTTTTTTTTGTCCTCAATTTCTTTTTCATGTCTTAATAAAACCTATGATTCCCCATGCTGGTGAAATGCAAGAAGAATCACCAAATATAAACACAATCATGAGACTTGCCTTTACATCAAAGATCCTGCAGAAGTGGATGTGCTTTAATAGTACATGAAAGTAGAACATATCATCTCTCCATCAAATACTGTATGAATCTTTACAAAGTAAACTACAACACATCAGTAATGTACATGCAATGAAAATACTCTTGACTTGAAGAATTATATAAAACTTCAAAATATACAAAAACTCCTAAGCTGCTAAATAAATTGAAAAGCCATAACCTATTTAGAGTAATGTAAACGGCATGTTGAGGAATGATGATTTATTATTGGCTGTCAACTTGTCTTTGGTCAGAAGATAAAACAACAGATTTTTCTTTTTTTTCTTTAAAAATGCTTCCTTTATTGAATATCTAAGATACCATATCTGAATTATGTCAGTAAAATGGAACCTTTATAAAATTCTGTGGGTTTCCTTGTAAAACCCTTGCCAGACACATTTATGGCCAACCCTAATAAAAGGGTTAAATGTCTTAAAAAGAGGGTGTGTGGGGAAGGGGATGGACTGCCATTTTAAGAAATAATTGTTTTATAGAAAATTGCTTGTGGCAAAGATATTCATAAAAATCTCAAATTTTATCTTTGTATTTTCTTTGGTTAGCATTTCAGCCACTCTACGTCCCCATTGACAGTGAGAGTCCATCTATCTGTCAATTCACATAATTTGCATGCAGCCTATCAATGATTGCAACTTAAAATGGAACAGCTAGTCAGATGACTACTGTCAGGTTTAACTGACTAGCTGTTTAAAACCACTCAAACTGAAGGTTATGTTAACAGATATTACATGTCTACAATATCACAACCAACCTTTGTTACAATTGCTGATGTTTTCTAAAGCCATACAACATCTATATTTCTATGTGCAATTTCCTTAGAAGATCCTGAGATTTTTCCACAGTTTCAGTGTGAGACCTTTGCCATAGGAGGTGAATTAATTCTAAATATCTTTACAAAGCTTGATCAGAAGTGCTAATAAAGGTTTAATAATATGTGCATTTTTTTATTTCAGCATTAAGGTATCCATAATCACAATTATTTGCTAGTTATAATTTCAGTATACACAGAAGAACATTTCTTTGAAACTGTTGTCCTAGATGTCAAAATCAAAGTTTATGATTTCAGCTACATACATTTCTTCCTTAAAGTAAGTAATAAAGACACATTTTATATCACATAAACCACACAAATGGCTCATTTGATAAAACTCTGTGAAGGACAACAGCAAGGTTGAGATGTAAAATACAACTAAATGTGTCGGATAAAAACAAATTCGTTTTCAGCTTTAACACATCAGTCATCACATGATTCATTCTTTCTAGAGAGGAGTAAAAACTCATGCTGTGACATATCAAGAAACGTCCTGCTGTTCTTCGTTGAGATGAATTGCTATGATAAAACACTAATGACGAGTATAAGTATGAACTGTTGGAATGAATTTGAATTTTTCTTGACAGATGTGGTGCAAAGCTGAGTTAGGTGTGAAATAAAGTCAAGAATTCTAATTAGTTATCATGTTGCTAAAAATAATAAGAGGAATGAAGGAAAATACAATGCCTGCAACAAAAGTGATTATCAGAACAACAAAATTGGAGCAATAATTAGACATCCTGTATCCTTTTGTAACACTTTTCTCTCTCTCACTACAGATGTTTTCCTTTCTGCTGATATTACCATAGCACATTGCCACTAAACTTTACATTGTTTTCTTCTTTTAACAGAGGGGCTATAAAGATAGAGTACGCATCCTAAAGGTTGTATAAGTGTCCTTGTTATAAAACACAGGCAGAGACTCCAAATGACTCAGTAATTAAAATGTCATTAATCGGTGGTGTCTTATCAGACCTCACAGACAGCTCCTAATGCGGGCCTGCAATGGAGATACAGTTTTGTTGTTCCTAGACAGCGCCACATGCTTCTTCCGATTCTCACATCAGCTATCTCAATAATGAGATATGTGGCTGAAGCAGACTGCACGGCAGTTTGACAATTAACCAATTACATTTCTTCTATGCAATACTGCGATTGGTTTGCAGGAATAGTCGCCTCATGCAGATATCTCATTAAAGAAGTAAATTAGGTTTCATGATTAGTTGCTTTGGTGATTCATAGCCCTTTCACTTCCCGCCTCAGACACATGCTCACACATAGACGCAGGTGTGTAATATGCATATACATATCACAGGTTTTTTGAAAACAAACATTAAAATCGTGCATACACACATTTTTTGTATCAGCCACATAAGAAGTGGGAAAGGCTGGCTCATTTTCAGTCAGATAGAGTTATAACTGCAAATGCAATCTGATATTTTCCATTACTTTAACTAATAAATTGCACTCCTGTTGCATGAAAACATATGTGCCACTCTGCCACCCTGTTCTGACATTTCTTTTTCTTCTTCAGTGTAATATTGATATATTACACAATATTAATATAATACATCAAAAGTCAGACAATATCAGAACATACAGGTAAAATGTATCTCAGTGCACAGTCTGAACAATTCAGTTGTCTATATATTGTTGCTTTTATAATCTTAACTACCGATAATCAGGCATCAGTCAACTCAAACGTTTTGATTACTGGCATATAAGCTGAAGAACACTCATTAAAGGCTGCTTTCAGATGGTAGAATATATTTGGCTGCAAAAGAAGAGCAGCATATGTTTTGTAAATGACTTTTCTTGTTGTTCAGTATATTTAAGAAGCTGTTTTGATGCTTCTTTGTTTAGACAGTTATTTTTGAAATCTGTGTTATTTTATTTTGAAATCTGCCTCTTTAGTTTGTAAAGCATGACAAAAAGAAGCATAGCCTGCTAAAACATAAAAAAAAGAGGGTATGCTATTTTTTTTTTTTTACAGTGTCCTGTCTGGCAAGGTGGCATTAAGAATTGTTGTCTTAATGCCAAAAAGTGCCAACAGATTTTACTTTAATTAAATATGTATTTGACTCCTGTCTGGGCAGGTTCAAGCTATTTAAGGCCTAATTCATTTTCAGAGTCCATTCTAACATTCACTTGGCAGTGAAACTTGTGAATTTTGTTTTCTCTAGTACTCCCATTCAAACAGCAGTGCCAAGCAGAAAGGAGATAAAGAAACCGATGGTTTAGATCATGAGCAGAAGGCGAAAAACAACAATGACTCTTGCTTTCACGAATTACAGTGAGGGAAGATCTTCTCTTATATTTCAGGGACAAGAAGGGAAAAAACATCGGATTTGATATTTCAGCAGGCAATCACCCAAGTTATTTTTTTATTTATTTTTCTTCTCCTGTGAGGAGGTAGTAGGTGAACTCTAAAAGTCTGCTATTAAAAGTCCACATCTCTGAGTGTAAAGCTGTTGTTCAACCGAGATAACAATATAATCTGGGCCAGATGCTTATCCACGCAGTCATAGTGGCTTTCCTTTGCCAGCATGGAGGGGTCTGTCAAGGTTTTAGATGTCCATTATTTTATGATGCTTTTTCTGGCTATAGAGTGTGAAAACAAAACCATATTTGCTATGACAAAATTTGATTGTGATTGTATTTTTGTTCAAATTGAACAGGTGCACTATAAATAAATAATTTAATTTATTTATTTTTTTCTTTCACTTTCTTTTCTCAGGTATCACTTTACACATGTCAGCTTAAATAATAATACATATGATTTACCAATGGCATCAAGGTGTTACTCGATTGTATCTGTTACACTATGTCTGTTGTTTGTGCTGTTCTTTTTGCATCTCTCTTTCCAGGTGAAGAAGCAGACGGAAGACATTTTATCATTCTCTCCCTTTTATCTCTTCTTTCTTTCACCTCTTCTCTTTCTTTTTTCTCTCTTCTTGTTCTTCCTTTACTCTCCTACTTTCCCATTGTAGTGTCCATATAATTTGAAATTCTCCCTGCAGGAATCACAATAAAACTATTTACATGCATAAATCAAGCGGAGCACTATGGCGAAAGCTGATTGCTCCACTTGTGAAAGCAAAATCTGTCGAGCTCTATTTGGCATTAAGATATCAATTCTTATTGCCACATTGCTAGACAGGACATTGGGGGAAAAAAAGAAAAAAAGAAAAAGTGTACTATAAAAAGAGAATGCTGCTCCAACGTAAATGAAGTGGTAACAAGTAAGTTGATCCAACTTATTTATTTAGTTTATAATTTGTCAAGTTAAACCATAATAAATTAATTAAGTTGGGTAAACTTAATTCAATTACTTGTTATCATTTGAAGCAATTAATTTAAGTTGGAGCTGCATTCTCTTTTTAGAGTGTGTTGCCTTGTAACAAGAAGATCCTGGGTTTGAACCCCTGCCTGGGGTGTTTCTTACTGTCCATGCGTGGGTTCTCTCCGGGTACTATGGCTCCCTGCCACTGTCCATTAACAGAACTGTTATGTCAATTGGTCTCTCCAAATTGTCCTTATCAGGCAATTTTGCTTTGAGTATATTTTAGCTGTTAATGACGTAATGATTCCGAATGCAGCTATTTCTTTGAGTAAGGGAAACATGATTCAGTGTATCTGCTTTTTACTTCCTTTAATACTTTTATGGGGGTTTTAACACAAAGTTTCATGTACAAAACATTTATTCTGCAGGGAAACTTAAAACTTTGGAAGTTACCTTGACAGACACCACTTGCTTAATGTTCCAGTCACAATATTGTGTATCTGCCTTGCATTGTAGTGGTGTATGAAGAAACCCTAGTTTAGAAGCTTTAAGTACTCCAGGATTACCTTTCCACGCATCTTATACTATAGCAGTGATGTGATCTCCAAGGATGTAAGGCTGCCACATATCTTTAGGACACATTCAATATTTTTGTAGGATAAGCGTGACAACTCAGACATGGTATCTAAACCCCACACCGGCACCACTGCTATGTGATGGATTGAAATGCACAGCAATAACTTGATACACTATGCATAAATTCCGTTTGCATTAATAAAGATTATCACCTCAGCACGCTGAATGTTTTAGATGTCCACAACTGACAGCAACAAAACCTTCTTTCTAATAATCCACGGACAATTGTAAGTATTATATCATAAACTGTGCAGGAAGCACAGCATGTTCTGACCAAGGTAGCCAGCCAAATGTCAAGCCAAGACGGTGACACAATGTCAAAAAGTAGGTCTATCCTAATGCAAACACTATACAATTTTACACCCTTTCTCCCAATTGACTCAGAAATATACACAATAGGGAGCAATCATAAAAGAAACAGCTCAAAGACATGACAGAATTTGCTTTTGCTCAAATTGGCTTCATTTCTTCACATTCGTACCCATGTAAAATGCTTTTGGTGAGCAAGACCGACTGAATGCAAAAACGGAACAACTGGAGTCCAGATTCGTTGTGACGTTTGAGCTTCCAGCCAATAAAGGTCACAACAGGTAGCTTGAACTTGGCAGATGAAAACACAATGCTAGGACAGCTGCACTGGATAGATGCAGCTGGTTGGAGAAATTGCTAGTCTTTTTCCGCCGTGATTTACTACACTGGCTTGTTAAAGCAGACCTCACATTTGAACCTTCACTCAAACAATTCCCTCACACTGATTTCAAGCACAGACAAAATACACAAAGAAACAGCTTTATTAAAAACACTATCTCTGCAGGATTCCAGCGCGTATTGAATGGCTATTGTACAGAAAATGTTTTGTCTGTATTGTGGAGACAAAGTGCTTTTCACAAATTATCAGAGATACAGATTTGGACAGATGCCCTGATTTCACACTGACGTACTGTAGTCATGACTCCAGTTACAGGTGTTTTATAGCATGTTAATTGCTCCTGGAGGTGTTGAAAATCTTTCAAGAGTATGTCAAGCCATGTGGCACTTTCTTACTGTCATGATAAATAACACAATACAAACAACTTAAGCATCAATTAAAATCCTGACAAGACATTACAGTTTTATAATTAATCATAATACCTAGGCATATTATGAAAGAAATACCCCAAGAGGGTTTAAAAATGTGATGTATATTGTTTGCCTGCCACTATTCTCCAATTCTCATGTCATGTAAGGATACAACATTGTCTTTTTCTCAGATAACCCTTCAAATCAGAGTGACTCTGCAGCTCATTCCCCAGGAGCACCACGTAGGCCAATTTCTGTATGATTTAACTGTCATTTTGCATCTGCATCTGAAGCAGTGCTGCTGAATCCTGAGTAGAAAAGCTCTCATTAGTGTCCCAGCAATCTCTGATTGCTGATTGACCAGACAGAGATTACAGGCATCAAAGCTATTTCCTCCTCCGGTTATACCCCTACCACACATTTGCTTCTTCATCATCCTCCAATGCCTCTCCAGATTGATTTTGGTCCTGGATTCATACCAAATTTCACTTTTTTGGATGATAATGTTGGTCACTCTCACTTCACTCTCTGAATTTAAACATCAAGTGAAAAAACATACAATAATTCCTTTTACAATAAGTAAGGGACAGAATGGATGAGAGGAGCCTCAGAATCATGTTTTCAATTAAAATACTCATGAAGTTATAATTACATTTTACACGTCTGTTAATATTACAGCTCCATTGTTGCTTACAAACATGAATACATACATATTTTTTTATAGCAAATGTAGATTTATCTGACAAATTTAATGTGACATTTGCTTGCACTTATTTTTGCATAACTTTATGAACACTTGGTGGCAGGGGTGCCTCCAGAAATTTTTCATAGGGGTGGCCAGATGGTTTCTGGAGGCACCCCTGCCACCAAGTGTTCATAAAGTTATGCAAACTCTTGGGGTGGCACACTGAAACTAAAAGCCATAAATTCAGGATTGTATTCTACGGTTGTAGTAAAGCTGCCTGTAGAAAACTATCAGAAAGACTTAAGTAAACACCTATTGATATATGTTGGTTTATTGTGTGATTTTTAATGTTACTAATGATCTAATGTGCATAGACATAGACCAATAACAGTACAGTTAACATTTTGAGTTGAACGATAATTGCTTTGTATTGTGTAATCATGGAGGAATAGGGTGTAAATTTATTCATTTATTGAAAACAAAAACATACTGGGGAAAAGCAGATACTAACAGATCAAAATAAAAGCAAGAACATAAGTTATATCTTTATTTATGTAACAGGAATCTCAGGGAAAACAGGGAACAACGGTCATATTTTGATTACAAGGTTATACTGTATGTGTAAGAAACAGTTATATCTTTACTTAGTCTGAAACAAAAATAATAATTACTTTTACAAAAATAACTTCCCAGCAAAGATCCATAGTCTCCAACTCTGGTTACCAGGCTCAATTCAAGCCATTTATATGTGTTGTACCAGTCTTTAGAAAAGCATCTTATTCTGTCCCCTTGACAGGTCCGAGGAAAGATTTTTGGTTGTGGCTGCGTTGGCCGCTCTACTCTAGACTGGGATATATCTATAGGGTCAGGGTTAGATACTCACAATTGGGTGAGAGTATCCACAAAACAGAAGCTCAGTGGGTGGGGACCCATCGACTTAACTTTGCCTGCAAGATTAATTCTCGCGGTATTTGTGCATTCACACAAATATGCGAGAATCCATTTTGTACCGCTCCGGCTTCAACCATTTGTGTCCGCACCAAAAATGGTTCGGGCCAATCACATTGCAGCATCATGGTTTAAGGCAGGACATACTGGTGCGACAAAAGAAAGAGCTGACAAGCCCACAGCTGAACCAACATAAACATGGCAGCACAGGAAGACGCATGCACATCTGTTTTATAAAAATCCACAGTTTCTGCAAGAAGTGCCTTGACTAGCTTACCATCTTGTGGTTTCTCATGACATGTGTGACTTATGTTTTAATTTGATACCGTGATTGGCTAAAACCAACCATTAGTAGGTGGGCACTTGGTGTTGCTTCGCCCAATCAGCTTGGAAAATTCTGCTAAATGTCCCTGCTTTCCTCAAACAGATTTGATAGGAGCGGTCCTTGATTGATAATGTCCAGAATGTAGAGTGGTACACATTGTCAATCTGACGGGCCAGGTTACTATAAACTCTGGTCCAAAAAAATAACAGCGATAAACAGCGGCTCATATAAGTACTTGTGGAGCAAAGGTTGGCTACTGTGATCTGATCCATGTGATGTGACCCAACCTAGATGCTTCTTTAAGTCTAAGCCTGAATAACTTTATACCCATTTAATATACCCATAATACATGCATAATTTTATGGCTGAGGGGTGTATATATTCCTTTGCAGACAGCAAAGGAAAGGTGAAGGAGTGGCAACATTGTTTAATGATTCACTAAAGTGTAAAAAGGTGTTTTTGGGAAAATTTGACTCTTTTGAACATTTGGCTCTCCAGGTAAAGAGCCCGATACGAACTATGTTTTTGAATGTTTACAGTCCTCCTAAGTCCACATAAACGTTTTTAATTATCTTAGTGACCTCCTATCTGTTAAATGTGTTGTTTATGACTGTTTAATTATTGTGGGAGACTTTACTTTCATGTTGACAACCCTGAACACAGAAGTACAAAAGAACTGTGTGACACACTTAGAAACTTTGGTTTAACTCAACATGTTAAACAACCAACGCACAAACAGGGACATATTTTAGACTTGATCATCACTAAAGGTCTAAAGATTTCTAATGTCAATGTAACTGATGTTGCCCTATCTGATCACTTTTCTGTTACCTTTGAATGCATAATTTCCAGTGACTCATTTAGCCAAAGGGACATCATAAGAAAACGCACCTTTAAGGACAATGCCACAGAAACCTTGATTCATGCTTACTTTGCTACTTCAACCTTATGCTGCAACTCAGTAGATGAGCTAGTAGATAACTTTCATTCTAAAGTCTCAGAGATCATTGACTGCATTGCTCCAGTTAAAGTGAAGGTTTTTTTTCCGGGAAGAAAAAATCTCCTTGGAGAAATGCTCCAGCAGTTAGAGGTGAAAAAAGGGAATGTCGAAAAGCTGAACGCAGGTGGAGAAAGACTAGACTCCAGGTTCACTATGACATCTACAAAGAGAGACTTTACAGATATAGCTTACAACTGAAAAATGCAAGAGAATCTTTCTTCTCAGAGATCATCAACAAAAACATTAATAATGCTCGTGTCTTATTTGCCACAGTCGACAGGTTAACAAATCCTCCTATGTCCATGACTTCGGAACTCCACTCCAACGGGGCCTGTAATTAAATTGCTAACTTCTTTACTGAGAAAATCCTAAAGATCAGAGGATCAGTTTGTACATACATATCAAGTTCAGTACCAAAGTTGTCTCCAACTAGAATTGATCTTGACCAAATGTCCCAATTCAACCAAATAAATTACACAAGCTTACAGGAGATCATGCTGCAGCTAAGTTCTTCCTCTTGCTGCCTTCATGTTCTACCCACAGCTTTCTTTGGGAAAGTTTTGCCTGTCATAGCGTCTGATTTGAATCAGATAATATACATGCCCCTTCTGTCAGGTGTTTTCCCCCAGTCCCTAAAAACAGCAAATATCAGACCACTGCTAAAAAAGAACAATTTAGATGAACTTCTACTCCAGAACTACTGGCCCATCTCAAACTTTCCCCTTTTCAGTAAGATTATTGAAAAAACTGTGTTTCAACAATTAAACACCTTTTTAACAACGATCAGCCGCTTTGACGTTTTCCAGTCTGGCTTTCGTGCTCACCACAGCACAGATACCGCCCTCAAAAAGGTGTTTAATGACATCCATATAAATACAGACTGTGGAAGATCCACAGTGCTGGTACTATTGGACCTCAGTGCAGCATTTGATGCTGTCGATCACTCCATTCTGTTAGAATGCCTGGAGAACTGGGTCAGCCTCTCTGGTACAGCTCTCAACTGGTTTAAATCCTACTTAAAGGACAGGGAATTTTTGTATCAGTAGGTAACTTTACATCAGAGATGACAAAAATCACATATGGGTTTCCCCAAGGGTCCATCATGGGTCCCCTCCTCTTCAATATCTACATGCTCCCTCTTGCTCAGATAAAAACAAAAAAAACAACATCAGCTACCATAACTATGCAGACGACACACAGCTTTACATCACCATGTCACCAGGTGACTATAAACCAGTTCAAGCACTGAGTAAATGCCTAGAAGAAATCAATGCCTGGATGTGCCAAAATTTTCTTCAGTTGAATAAAAACAAAACTGAAGTAATAATATTTCGACCAATAGAGGAGAGATCAAAAGTTAGCACACAGCTTCAGTCGCTTCAGCAAAAAAACACTGATCAGCCCAATCTGGGTGTAGTGATGGACTCAGACCTGAACCTCCAAAAGCATTTAAAGACAGTTACAAGGTGGGCTTTCTATCACCTGAAGAACATTTCCAGGATTAGTGGCCTAATGTGTCAGAATAATATGGAAAAACTAATCCATGCATTTATTTTTAGTCGAATTGATTACTGCAACTGTGTTTTCACAGGTCTGCCTAAAAAGTGGGTCAGACAGCTGCAGCTGATCCAGAACGCTGCTGCCCGTGTCCTCACTAAGACTAAGAAAGTAGAGCACATCACCCCAGTTCTAAAGTCCTTACACTGGCTCCCTGTATCTCAGAGAATAGACTTTAAAATACTTCTGTTAGTCTATAAATCCCTGTATGGCTTAGCACCTAAATACATCACAGTGTATCAACCCTCCAGACCACTCAGGTCTTCTGGCTCTAGTCTACTCTGCATACCTAGAACCAGAACCAAACACGGGGAAGCAGCATTTAGTTCCTATGCTCCACTTATCTGGAACAAACTTCCACAAAACTGTAAAAGTGCGGAAAGCCTGAGTTCTTTTAAATCAAGATTAAAAACAGTTACAAGGTGGGCTTTCTATCACCTGAAGAACATTTCCAGGATTAGTGGCCTAATGTGTCAGAATAATATTTAATTTGTTTAGGACTGCCTTCAACTGCTCTAGTTAAATAGTTTTACTGAAACATCACTAGTTCAACTTTTTTAGTCCAACTGTTTTTAATGTTCTATTTTTGTTTCTACACTTTATTCCTACTTGCTTTTATTCTGTTAATCATGTAAAGCATGTTGCATTGTCTCTGCACTGAATTGTGCTATACAAATAAATTTGCCTTGCCTTACGGATAAGTGATAATAAACACATCAGATTTTGTTGACATGGTTATCATATTCCCATAAACAAAATTATACTAGTGCCCACAAAATGAAAAATATATTACAGTGACAGTTGTTTGTGCTGCTGCCTTGCTGCAGGGAGGTGCTGGGCATGAGTGCAAGGCAGGCCCTTTCATGTCCTCCTTGAGCATGCACAAATTATTTCTTAGTACTCTGGTTTACTGGAGTCCGAAGATGCATGACTGTCCTTTCAGTGAGTCACTGTTTTGCCCTGGGATTGACTGGTCATGTCCAGGTATCTTCCAATTAAATAGCTACATCTAAAGTACCCATTTTATATGGAATAAGAAAAGAGCTATGAGAAAACTGTCAGTACATGTGCATAAAAACACATAAATATATGATATTGTGCCAATGGGATTTGTTTATACAGTATATTGAAGTTGGTGTTTTTAAAAAGAAAACTCAAAATCCCCCAAATCAAGAGGCAAATGTACTGCTACAACATAAATCTGGTGATAATGGCTTTCAGCACACCCCATCATTGCAGATACAAACGTCCAAACCACACCAACACCACTGAAAAGGGATTTGTTTGTGTTGTTTGATTCTAATTGGATCCACAGGGGGCTCCAGAACAGGCAGTCGTATTTGAAGCACCAACTGAAAAAGCTTTTTTTTTAAGAACATTTATAAGCCTATGGGTGACAATAGACAAACGTTACTGTAAATGTTCAAAACCACCTGCATTTATTTATATCTCCAGAGCACCACTCAAGATTCGCTGATAACTTGCAGTTGGATCAGTGCAAATAACCTTGTGAGCATTTGTTTTCCAAAAGGTTAGCTTTTTAAAACATACAGTCAAACTTATGTAGAATGGGAAAAAAAAGTGAACTTTAGGCATAAAGATCCATGGACAAAGTGGGAAAAGCAAGCAGAGTATAAGCAATGTTACATTTTGTTGAAGACACTTCTTGTCTTTTTGCATTCTGGTATATGCGGGTAATCGGAACAAAACAGTTTAGGGTGATAAATAAAAATATGAATATGTCAATGAGACCTGATAGTGTAAAGAATCAAACTACGATTTTACTCTAAACCTTTGAGCGTATTCACCTCTAAGTACTTTGTAAAAGTTTTCAAATGCCTAGAAGTCTTTCACATTTTGTCATGTTGCAACCACAAATCAGCTCTGAGTTGGAATTGTTTGCCCATTCGTTTTGGCAAAATTAGTTATATTGGATAGAAAACATCTGTGAAATTACTTTCAAGTTTCATCACTGTTTCTAACCATGCATTTAAGTGCTACAAAAGCCAGTTTAACACCTATTTATTTAAGTCATATCTGTGGCTCCAGGGAAACATATAAAAATGCAGGACAGTGAATCCTGAGGACCAGGGTTGAGTAGCACTGATCTAAAACATTTTACCAGGTCATCCTGCTGAAAAGTGAACATTCGTCTATGACACAAATCTTTTCCAATATTTTCCAAATTGTGTCCTTCCTGCCGCTGCACAATTAATAGTTGCTCTATCAACAGGTTCTCCCACCTGAGCTCTGAATTTCTGCAGCTCCTTCAGAGTTACAACGGGGCCTCTTGGCTGCTTATCTGATTACTCTCATCCTTGACTATCCATTAAGGTGGAGGGTGTTGACTTGGCAGGCTTGCAATTGGGGGGAAAAAAACTCTGAGATCTTCACATAATACCTTATTTACACTGGGATAAAATTACATGTGGCTGGACTCTGTTTAAAAATTGGGTGACTTCTGAAGGCACTTTCAGAGGGATGGGAGTAAATGGGTGTGAATATAAATGCTATGCTATGTGCCAACTAGCCTTCCTCTTTCCTTTGTACTACTTTGTGTAATTCTATCACAAAATCTTGTTTGTGTTTCTGGGACTGATTAACTAATTATTACCTACTCCATGACCCACCTCTTCCCAGACACCATAATCAGCTCCACCTGCCACTGACTAATTACCTCCAAGCTGTTCCACCTGGGACTTTACCAGTTTACCTACCACACACAAGCACTCCCTGCCAGATCGTCTCATGTCACTGCCTGCATGTTGCATTTCCAGTGTTTGTGCGCTCAGCCTGCCAACCCTGAGTTCCTGTGCTCACCTACCTTTGTTAGTCTGTCATACTTGTGCTTGTGTGCACTGCCTGCTTGTTGTGTTCCTGCCCTCACTGGATAACTCATTGGCTTTCTGCTCTGGTCAACCTGCCTTCACCATTATCACCTGTTCAGTTTGTCTCATTCTTCATCTCCTGGTCAGTCTGTCATCATCACCCAGCATCAGCCTGTCATTGCATGTCTTTTAATTCAACTCCGTGCCAGGCTCAAATATCAGGTTCCCACTGTACTAAGCATTACAGACTACTAGCCCAATCTAAAGATGTTTCAATTGACTACTACAGTTTAAGCACAACATTAACATTTAAAGGCAACTCTAAACAAATAGGGTTTTAACCTTGGTTTAAAGGAACTCAGGGTTTCAAAACCTTTAGTCTTCTGGGAGTTTGTTTCAGATGAGTGGAATATAATAACTAAATGCTGCTTCTCCATGCATGGTTCTGGCTCTGCAGAGCCAGAAGACCTGAGTGGTCTGGAGTGTTGATACACTGATAACAAGTCTGTAATGCATTTTGGTGATTTATAGGCTAACAGAAGTATTTGGACGTACATTTTCTGAGATCCAGGGAGCCAGTGTAAGGACTTTGTAACTGGGGTGATGTGCTCTACTTTCTTAGCCTTAGTGAGGACACAGGCAGCAACATTCTGGATCAACAGCAGCTGTTTGATCGACTTTATAGGCAGACCTGTGGAGACACCATTGCAGTAATCAATTCAACTTTAGATAAACACATGAATTAGTTTTTCAAGATACTGCTGAGACTGTCATGATTTTAGGTTCTGTCTTAGTTTTAGATTATGGATTAGTTTGGGTTTGATTTTGGTCTTTGTTTTATATTATTCTGTCAGGGTTCTGCAAGCTTTCAGTTCAGTTCTGTTCTGTTCCCTGCCACTGTTCCTGTCAGTCTTTCAGCCACTCCTTCTCCTTCTGATTACTTCCACCTGTTCTCTTTAATTGGCTCTCCCTCTCTCCTTTGTTCTCCTGCCTTTTTAAGTCTATCTCTTTTGCTGCTTCCCTGCCAGAACGTCATTTCTCATGCCGCACATGTTTACTCACCCGTTCTCCAGCCCCTCGGTAAGAGCTCTCCAGCATTCTGTATTTTTTGTATTTGACCTGTTTGCTTTTTTGACTCTGCCCAGTTCCTGTTAGTTTTTTTGCTCGGATGTTTTGCTCTGTACCCAGCCTGGATTGTTTTTTTGCCTGCCGGATCCACCCCCTCATCACTTCAAATAAATCCTGTTAATCTCTACCTAAGTGTCTGGCTGAACACTGGGTCCTCATTCTGAAGCATTACAGAGACATTAGTCCTTTAATACTGGAAATGTTTTTCAGGTTATAGAAGGCTGTCTTTATAATTGTACTTAGATGCCTCTGAAAGACCAGGTCTGAGTCCATCACAGCACATTTTGGGCCTGATCAGTGATTACTAGCTGAAGCTGTGTGCCAAGTCTTGATCAAATCAGTCTCAAATGCTAATCTCTAGATCTGTTCAGGTCTCCAAGGACCATCTTCTGGGTTATACATTACCCAGCCCTTTCTTGTGTGATAGGATCTCTGATATGGGAGATCCATGATTTTGTGTTCCAAACACATCTTTCTGAATTCAAACCTGGTACTGGCCCTCCTAACCGCATAGCCACTGAGCTCACTCTGCCAAATTCTCCTGCCACCCTAGTATCAGCAGAACCACTGCTCTGATTAACAGAACTTTCTGGTGGCCATCCCTCAATGAAGGCTTAAAGAATTATATATTAGTCTGAACAAGTAATAAGAGCCATAATCATCCTCTGTGCAGGCAACCACTGGCCATCCCGAAGCTACAATGGTCTCACATGACCCTGGATTATATCACAGGTTTACCTTTTTACAAGGGTTTCACCACCATTATTACTGCTGTTGACCATATTTCCATAGTGTCACACTTCTTGCTATTACGAAAACTCCCAATGTTACTTGAAACTGCACAACTTCTGGCCATTCTGGCAATATTGCTGGAGAAGTACTTGTTGTGACATGGAAGTAGTAACCACCTCACCGGGCATATAAGTCACACAGTCTGTTGGATTTTTATTTTTACACACTGTCCTGCAAGCTCAATTATTTACATCTGAACTATCTATTTTCTCTTTTCAATTATCAGAAAAGCCTGCCCAGATTACATGATATGAAATATCCTAATCACAAATCCCACACATGGGCTACAAGCGTTTACCTGGGCTAAGCAAAAAGGTAATTGGACTGTTGCTCCAAAATCCAATCCAAAATAATGTCTTCAGATCAAAGCAAGTTCTGCATTTCATTTGGAAATCCAGAGTCTGGAAGAAGAATGAAGAAGCACAGAATCACTGTTGCTTGAAGCTCACTGTGGAGTTTCCACAGAAATGGTTTGGATGCCATGTCCTCTCCTGGTGTTGGTCCACTGTTTTCTGAAGTCCACAGTCAATGCAGTCATCTACCAGGAAATTCTAGAGCCCATAATGCTTCCCTCTGTAGACAGGCTGTATTCAATTCAATTCAATTTTATTTGTATAGCGCCAATTCATGAAACATGTCATCTCAAGGCACTTTACAAAGTCACATTCAATTATATTATAAAGATTGGGTCAGATATACAGATTGGTAAAAATTTCCTATATAAGGGAACCAGTTGATTGCATCAAATCGCGACAAGCAGCATTCACTCCTGGAGAAGCGTAGAGCTACAGGGAGAGTCGTCTTTATTGTCCATGGCTTTGCAGCAATCCCTCATACTGAGCAAGTATGAAGATGTTGATTTTATTTTCCAGCATGATTTGGCACCTGCCCACTCTGCCAAAGGTAACAAAAGTTCAATGAGCATAGTGTTCCTGTTCGGCAATAAATTCCCTGACTTGAACCCTATAGAAATTTGGTGTGTTGTTGTCAAGAAGAAGATAAGAGACACCAGACCCAAAGAGGCAGATGACCTGAAGGTAGCTATCAAAGCAATATAGGCTTCCAACCAAGCCCAACCAAAAATTGAGTTAATAGATATGGACATAGTTTTCAGAACATTTGTGTTAAAAACATCCTTTTTTAATTGGTCAAATGCAATATTCTAATTATTTACCTGTAAACTACAATCATCAATATTACAAGAAATAAAACTTTAAAATATTTCTCACCATGTGTAATAAATTTCTATGCAATAACCGTTTAACTTTTTCAAGTGAGTTGGCATAAAAATTGCTCTTGTATGCAATACAAAAAAAAAAAAAAAGAAATTGGATAGGTCCTCTGGAGTGATTCTTTGTTGAAACATTTTGTCTTTTCTGCAAGAGACATTTTCAGTCGATAGAGTTGTATGTAAACTCAACCTTTTGAAAAGGAGAATCAAAGAGGCAAAAACAGACTAGAGGAGGAACATTGAGGGACACTTCAGAGAGGGGGACCCCCAGGCACATGTTGGTAAGGCATTCAGCACCTAATACATTTTAAGAACTCCAGAGACCTATCCAACAGTTTCAAGAACAAGCTCAATATTTTCTCAGCATGTTTTAAGGTAGCTGGAATAGAGAATGCGCCCGGAACCTCCACCACTCACTTAATATAAAGGCTGAGCATGTCAGGAGGGTATTTCAGAGTGTAGGAAAGCAGCTGGTCCTGACAGCATTCAGAGGGAGTTTTGAAGGACTTTGCCAAACAGCTGGCTTTGGTATTTACTTCCATTTTCAACCTTTCCCTGTCAAACTGTACTGTCACCAAGTGCTTCAAACTGCCATTATTGCACCCACGGCTCTGAAGTCTCGTGGAATAAGCATGAGACACATGCACTTTTCTGACTTCCTGACATTTTCCTGACTTAAAACACATTATATTCCTCTCTCTAAAAACAAAGCAAATTCAGCTGCTGCATCCTTCGAAGGACTTGATCTATGTGGGCCGGGTCCTTCATTGGCCGCCAAAACAAGAAAGCTGGAAGAGATTGGCTGTGAATTTGGACGGTCTAGCCTTCACCGGCTGTCTCCGCCCTCTGTGGAACTTCTGTTGCCAAGCAACCGAGACAGCATGGAGCACAGCTTTGAAGCCAAACTAATGGAGCCCAAAGGCTGATATTGCTGTCTCCACTAAATAATCTCACATGGTTTGTTTTTATGATTTTTTTCCCCTTTACATATTCCTGATGGTTTAATGTTGTTTTGTTTAAAATGTTACTTTTTTATTGTTAAGAATGCTTAGTTATTTATATGGTCAAATATAGAAATATCACTAAATGATATTGGTTGATGACAAATACCAATTTATTAATATTAGTAAAATGTTTTACAACTTAAATTATTTTCCCATTGTGGAAGATTAAAGGTATTTCTAACAACTTAAGCACTAACCCTAACTGTGAAAAAAGTTTAAATCACTTTTTTTTGTAGAGGATAATAATAAAAAATAAACAAACATTAACATTAGATATCATCTGACAGAATTATTTCCGCTTTTAACTTATTGCAGAAAGCCAGTGGGAATTTGAAAGCTTTGTGCATGAAGACAGGCGTTATCTTTCGGCATAGTGACCCTCTAACGCCCGGTCAGCTCAAAGACGGCGGGGCAAGTCGGCTGTTAGTGTAGCAAGAAGGGACATGTATGAATGCGTCTGAACACTTCTGCAATTAAGTGACTGTTATGGATGACGCTGGTGAACCCGATATTCAGCTGGACACAGAGTTAGGCTTTTTTTAAAAAGCCTAACTCCGGGTGAGGCAGACAAGCAGACCCAGACTTGAACCAGAGGATGCAGGTAGAGAAAGACCAGAACAGGCAACGTGGACCGGGGAACCACCAGAAAGGGCAGAACAAGCGGCTGGAACTCACAGGAAAACAAGCAGCCCTCTGCAGCACACAGACAACAGGCAACTTTTAACTGAAGAGTCCAGGGGTCCGTTCTTCGTACGTCGCTAACTCAGTTAGCAGGATTTCATTGTTGACGATTTGGCATGATCTTGGATCGTTTGGTTCTTCGAAAGACTTCCTGCACTTGTTGTCATAGCAACAAGTGCGCCAGCTTGAGCCTGCTCCAGAGCAGGCTTATTTCATGTAAACAAGATTAGATCACGGCTGTATAAGCGGAGGAGATAGGGAAGTCTGCCGTAGCCATGTCCATTTTTACGACTGCAACCTGTTGCGGAAGGTGCAAGAATAATTTGCAGAGTTTTTCCGAATTAATCGCGTATTGCGCAATAGACAGGATCCTTTAGCGCAGCGCGACAGTGTAATTGTAGAGAGATTTTTCTTGGTGGCTGTTATAAACAGACAAACATCATTTAACAGTGGCTTTTAAAGAGGAAAAAGTGGTGTTGGAGCCATAAATCTAAAATTTTAAGTTATTTGTATGGTGGTTTGCTTTTTATTTTTATCATATTCAGTAAGAAGATTTGTTCACGCCAATTTATTGTGAAGTTTAGTTTACTTTGAGAGGCTTGCTTCCTGTCGAGCCGTATATTGTATTAGAAAAAACTATGGTTGGATTATCGAGACACGGAGCAATACAGTTTTACCGTGTAAACTGTGGATGACTTGGAAAAGGAAGATTTTCATTTTTTATGGATAAAGATTGTTTATTTTTTTTGTTAAAATTCCCAGTTTGCACGTGTCCTTTACTTCCCGTGTCTAAGGAATGACACTGAAATTTGGATCTCTTGACATAACAAGTGCCTTTTTAAAATAAAGTGTAATAATTAAAGGCTACCATTTTGTAGAATATTCTTGTATTTCACTTTTACTTGTCCCCATGTTCTAGTGGGTCCCGTGGAGGCTTTGACATAAAAGAACAAAGTAAATATGAGATTATTAAAATGCAAAAATGAATACTGTAGAAAGTGATAGAAACATCTACCATGGACAGTATTTACACATTAATTTGTCTGCTGCTTTTTGCCAGCCCTCTCTCCTGGCTTTAACAGATTTTGAGGTGTTTTAATTAATGACTCAAATTCGGCATAACCTTCCATTAAAAGCTTTTGTTCTGCTGGGAAAAAAACTGTGGGCGTTCTTTGGCCATGCTGAACAGCCAATAGCAGCGTTGCTGATCATTGTTTCTACTATCGATACATTTCCCCTTTTAAACAAACGCATGAACGCGCAGTTGTCTCAGATAACTCAATCCAGCCATACTAATCGTAAACAACAGGTGTGTTCGAAGAACCCAATTAGCCGGATCATGATTAGCCGGATGAAATCATCTTGGATGTCTCAGTTGATCTTGGATGTTTTAAGCAACGTACGAAGAACGGACCCCAGTTGGCTGAGCACACAGGATCTGGTAGAGGCAGGGCATATCATGCCAGACGAGACGAGATGGGACGAGAAGACATGTTCTGCCAAGGATGAGTTGGCTGAGCCAGGTATATGTAGACAGATGAACACTAATTAGTGCAGCAGGTGGATCTGATTAATAGTAAGGTGTTGGCTGGAAGGAGACTGAGCTGATTAGATAGTGGCTGAGATGTGAAGGCTGATCCAAGAAAAGTCCAAAATAAACAAACAAAAACCTAAATCATGACAGTGATATGTCAATATACCAAGCATATATTAAATTATTACCTCAAAACCTTTAGCTAAGTTACTTTTATGTCACAGAAAGCCTAATATATCAAACTTAATGCACAGCAATTGAGTCCTTTCCGAGGAATGAGAAAGTCAGCAAAGGTCCTCGTAAGAAGAGTCCAATGAGTGAAGCAAAACACCACAGTGCATCTTACTGGTCACACTGAATATATCCAACACATCAATCAAAGCATGCCTATTCCCTTACCAGAAGGCTGTAACTTACCATTTTGGCAGACATTATCAGATTTTTTTTTCACATAACTGATATTTTGAAAATAAAATAAAAACGTTACATAAAATGTGACCTATCATTTTTGTCACATTAGCATAGCCACAATCATATAAGACAGTGGTTTCCCTTTGTGTTCCCTGGATCCTTACTTTAATTTTGCGATTTACAAAAAACCTGAAGAATTTGTAAATTCTGCATGTTTTATGACAGACAGATTAAAAGCACCAAAGGATATAACATGGTGTAGCAATATTCATGTGTTTTGTTCGGACTTCCTTTTATAAGTGGAAAGTCTTCCTCTCGCTCTCAGTCTTGCAGCATTCAGGCAGCACGAGCATTTGTTAACCTGTCAGAAAATAGTTTCTTCTTTAAAAAGCTTCTTAAATCTCAGCATCAGCTGACCTAATTTCAAACATATCACTGATAATGACTAACAGTTCAATCAGTCTGTAACATTTTCCACACCCAAGAGTCTGATTGTCATTGCAACCTGGTGGCACTTAGACATGAAAAGGGAATTTTGACTTTCCAACCTGCCAGTTACCGGTCAGAGCTGTTTAGGTTAGAACTAGACTGATCCTGGTACATCTCTTGAAGTAAAATATAAATTGACAAGAGAGACACACATACTGACTCTCTTGTTTTCCATAAGCTATAGTCTAAAAATACAACATTTTGTTATTGTCAGGATTCTGCTAGCAGTGCTGTGCAGTTTTCTGCCAGCACTGCCTTCTCTCTTCTCTCCCTCTCTAACAGGTGACTGCAGTTTGAGAGGTGGGTGGGGTGCGCACCTATGGCTCATTCTGCAGCTCCGTGCTGAGGCATAAGAGTGGAGTTCACTCAGCTGGAGGACGCCAGAGTGTTAACCGTTGTGGTATGCCTCAGTGGCCACTGTCTCATGACAGCAAACCTTTTCCCTACACTAAACTTCTGTTTCCTGTTTCTCCCAGGTAGCCTCACGCTAAGGATTCCACTCCAAGCGCCCCACATATTCTGACGTCTCAGGTCAAAGCTCCGAGTTTCCCTGTTCTGGATCCCACTCTGGAAATCCTCCTTGTGCTCCCTTGGTCTTACCAAGTCGGGCTGAGACCTCTTACCGGACTTCTCTGGTTCCTCCAGTTGCCCTCCGCTTACTGCTCTCGGCTACGGTGCTGCTCGGACTGCCTCGCCCCGTTTGCCCGCTCACCTGTCGCTCAGTCACCGGTTCCATCATAGAAGTGAGCAGTACAGAATCCGCCCACCAGAACCACTCCCCTCGGATAGGTTACCCAAACCCAACGGTAAGCGTATCATTCTCTGGGCTTACAGATCTCCTGGGCTTGGTCTAATCAGCTGATTTTTATCCGCAGTGTGATCAGTCCTGCCCCTGCTTCGCTGTCAGCTGCTCGCATTGTGAGCCACTTCTCCACTCTGTTGCCCGTTCCTAAATAAACATCTTAAACTGCTTTCTGCCTCCTGATTGTGATCTGCATGTGGGTTAAGCACTTGAAGGTCATAAGTTATTCAGAGTACTTTTTTGCTAAACGATTTTTTGGGGGCATTTGCTTTTTCTTTTATTTTGATTTCAGATTACAAATTACTTCCTACTTATTCAATTTATCAACCAATACTATATGTCATTGTTATGGTACTTTATGTGGTTCAATGAAGTAGGGTGTTTGAACTGAAGTCCTATATGAAAAACCTTTAATAGTTTCATGCTTTAAAATGCTCTTTCTTGGCAGTTACTGTCCGCTTTAAGCACTCTTAAGGTGCAACTGGACCAAAAACAATACATGTATCAGTTTCACTAGGGGAGACATTATCCACAGAAGACTGGCCCAGTTCTGTCAAAATAGTACTCTCCAAAGACTACAAAAACAAGATAACAACATCATTATCGGAGGACATATGAAACTTGTTTGCCCCCAATACGAGAAACAGACACATGCAAATGAATTTAGTCCATACAATGAGGAACACTGTATACAGATCAAACGCTGGCTGTGTAGTAGTGTTCCAAATATAAACTGGAAGGGTTCACCACAGATTTCCCAGAAGAGCCCTGGAGAGCAATGACTGAGAATATCTCATGTACTTGTCCCAGGGAACAGTGATCATTACAAGTATGGGCCATCAATACTTGGTTGATGGTTGATCAGGCTGAAACAATCCCTGTGGTTTTTTTCCTGTCAAAGAGTCACTGACACCTCTGTAGTTTGCTAGAAAATTTTCAGTCACCAAGAAGTTTAGTTCATAAGTTTACCCTGCATGCTTTTGTCCTATTTAGGATCATGAAATGTATATTTTTTGTAGTGTGTGAGAAAATTGATGTTCCTAAAGACGGTGGTGTGGGGGGAGAGAACATTCAAATGCAATTCAGAAAGGGTTTGGACATCAACTGACAAACTGCTCATTGGCAGGCCACATTTCAAATATATATTACGCTCCTGTCCAAGCCACTCACATATATCAATTTACAAAACTAATAATTTGATTTACATAAAACTTCCAAAAGGAAGAGAACTAGTTGGGAGTTTTTTATTGTTTGGTTAGGATAGAGAGTCTTTGTATCTTTACAAAATAAATTATTTAATTTAAGTGTATTGCAAACCATCCTGCAATAGCCAGCTTTTTTTCAACACAATTCTGCCATACCTTTGTCAACTGAGTAGAAGAACAGCAAAACAGAATTTGATGCAGTCCAAATGTCACTTATGTTGCCTAGATAAAAAGATGTTCTACATCACATATTTACATAATCTTCATAATGATTAGTCATAATAACCACTTACAGTATGTAAAAAACAAAAAAGAGTAAACCCAACAAAGTAAGTGTACAATATAGAAAACCACACGCAATGCACTCATAAATGAATATAATAAAAGTTTAAAGTTTTACTAAATGCTTCATGGAATAAAATGTCTTTAGTTACTTTTTTTTATATCCACACAGTCCAAACTCAGTAGGAAGACAGGCAGTGCATTCCAGTCTGGGTGCAACAGCTTGGAAAGATCAATCTTCTAGAGTTCTGAAGTGGGTGGGTGGGGTGTTTCTGTTTGAGTGAGACAGTATTCCTGCAGCAGAGGTTAGGAGAACCTGAAAATGAGCCAGTTACAACTGAAACAAGTAAACAGACCATTACAATACTCCTTCAGTTAATCATTCAATAAACATCATTCTGGAAAACCATATGTCTATTGTTAATATTTCAATTGAGATCACCCATTGCAAAATATTTTGACATAATTTCTTCTGAAGATATGTATGAGGTGCATACATTGAAATATATTAAAATCATTCATATTACATAATTGTTATGATTACATAGGAATAGAAGAACAGAATAGACCGATCCTTTATTGTCCCACAGTGGGAATATTCAGACCTATCAGCAGCAAAGCAAAAAGAAGCATGCAGATTCACACACAGGTTGGTAGGTACACAGATCTGTGCAAAGACTGTCTGATTGTTGTGTGGTGTATTCTTACCTCATTCCAGCACGCTGCGGCAGGTTAACCACTGCCACAGGTGTTTTTCATCAACTCCAGTCTAATTCCTGATCTGGATGGAAGAACTCAAGCCTCGGTTCCTGTCCTGGATCCCAAGAGATCTTCTGGGCACTCCTGCCGGCCTCCATTCCCAAAACTCAGAAGTCGCCTCCGGCATACAACCAGACCTCCATCTACCTTTCCACCCTCCAACGTACTCCACCATCAGCCAGCCACCCCACGTCATCCGGCAATCGGTCGACCATTGCTCTCTGCGTGCCACGTCACAAGCCCCTTGGACTCATTATTCATCCTATCTGTAAGTCAGCCTCTGCCTGAACATCTTCACCTTCCTGCTTGGTGTTGGTGCTCAGTCTTGTCCACTCTCTCCTCCACAGTGCATGACCAGAGACCTCCTAGTCACCCCTGCCATCAGTACCCGGTTCCCTCCATCATTACTAACTAAAAAAAATCTTACACTACTTCTCTGCCTCTAAGTTGTTTCCTTTATAGTCCAAATGGAAAAAAAAAAAAAACGTGGCTAAAGTAAAAAATATAAAAACAAAAAATTAGAGTAAGGGTTCGTATAAAGGTAAATTGACAACTCAAGAAAAAAGTTTAATTATTAAAAACAGCATTCTCAGATTAAAACTGTGTGCAATTAAACACATTTAAAAAATACTCAAATATGAGGTTTTAGATATAGGAAGTGGTGCCTATAGTTTCAATACACCCAGCAGAGCATCAATTTCCCTGAAATGCTGAAGTTTGTGTTGGTTAATGCATCTCTTCTTCTCCTTCCACTTCCGGGGAAACTTTAGTAAAGGATGTTAGTATGGATGCTCTGACTGTCTAGCCATGAATATAGATCCAGGTTGTGGAGCAGTGGACTGGATTTTTTTAATCAGTGTAGAAGTCATGAATTAGATTTTTCAGTCAACGTGTTTTGAGGATTTGGTGAAGGCTTATTACCAAATCCCTGCTGCAGGACTATTGGTATTATCATGTTTTTTATGAGCTATGTCATTTCTGTATCCCAAAAATAAAAGTGTTGTTTGCATTAAGGCTGCCACATACTCCATGAGATGCAAGAGCTCTTGCTCCCCAGCAAACGACGTTATTGTGTTCTTGTAGCTCTGCTCTTGGACTTCTTGCTGCTTGTTTTTCAATCTAAATCTCGTAGTCACACTGTTCAACCATGGTGGTTTAAGCAGTCGAACATCCCACTTCTGCTCACCTACAGCATTTCCCCAATAGATTATCCAAGAAGCGCTATTTGCATGTTTTCAGCTTCACGGGAAGTGTTGTTGGTGCATTCAGCTATTTGGACATTATCTTGGTTGTATCTCTGTTATGTGTGAATCAGTGTAAGTTCTAAGCCTGTGTGTTACCAAAATTGCATTATGGTAACTTGACAAAGATTCTTTCTGGTGTATCTGCCATTGAAGTGTCTGTAAACATTCCCCTGCGGGGCAACAATGATGAGTTAATTCAGAACAGAACACTGGATTCCACTTTATATAGACCAAAACTGAATGATTTAAATTTGAAAATGCATATGACTCCTTAATGGCATTAACAATACACAAAAATGTGCTTCAACTTATAAATTGTTCAATAAAATGTACTGGCCCTCTTTTATAGAACGCAGTCTGCCAATTACACATATGGAGGGATTTACAGATTTACCTGTTTTTATGATACTACCACCTTGTAGAAGCAGTGAGTTAATTTAGTGGTGCAGTAAAGTTATTAAAATTATAAATTATTAATATTAACATTTTATGGTCACAATATTTTTCAGTATGTTCTTCTATGAAATAAAAACAAGAAAATAATCACTTTCAGCATTGAGATTATCCATGAAGTGATCATTTTAATTCAGCACAAAAGGTCTATCATTCATGCAAGTAACTAACATCATCAATGAAAAGGTGTACTTTTAATGTTATCCCAGATTATATTCTTGGTAAAGCAAGGTTGTTTTTTCACACACACAGTGAGTGTTATTAACTGTATCTCATTTATCTCAGGTTTGCACAATTTGATACTTCAATCTCTTAGCCCATTTCATTTTTGCAAATATAAATTTAACGAGTAAACAAGAACTTCACCTGCCAGTAGTAATATATTGATGTTAGTTGCTCGGGAAAAGTTAAAACAAGACTTAATGAGAAATTTTGTACTTTTTTCAGGTTAGGTTTTATATTGATTTAAGTCTGATGAATGAAGCATTAAATTTAGGGAAAATGTTTATTTTTCCTCTAAACCACCACTTAATTTTGAATTTAACCTTTCCATTTATTTTACTTTAAACAAACAAACAAACCAAAACACCTTCATTGCACAGAATGAGCCTTTAATTGCAAAATGTCTTTCCTCAGCCTTGACTGACATCTAGATATAAACCATTTTTAGGAAGGTTTAGCTGTGACATCTGTTTGTTCCCTATAACTTTTTTTCACAGCTGTTAAACCCCACTTGAGGGCTACAGATATTGTCAAATGTACATCGTTAATACATCAAGGAAAATTCTTTTAAGTGGTAAAACACGGTTTACACTGAGCTATGTTTAGGTTTTTCTTTCTGATTGATTAGGCACAATTTTTGAAACCTTTAGTTATTGTTGCAAAACCATTCACCCAATTTGCAAATATCATAGCTTACTTGCACAAGCAAACACTTTTGGCTGAACTGTCAACACTCTTTTTAAAATGGCATTTTTGTACACAACAGTGCATGCAACCCATAATATTAATAAGCACATGAAGCAACAACTAAACACTGACAGTAAGCGTAGAAAACACATCTGGCTTTTGTTTTTCTCTCTGTCAGTTTGAGGTCATACCTTTTGTAAACACACATGGATCCAAATTCAGTAATTCAACAAGTATTTTAAAGTATTCTTATTCAAGGTGTTTACTGTATTTACTATAAACACATCCAAACAAACAAGTGTTTTTACTTTTGATAATGTCACAGAGCGAGAGAAGAAAAAAAAAAAAAAACCTAGTCTACATTGTGTTATATGGGCTGAGGGTTGCATGAGGGTGAACAACACCATTCTGACTTATAGCTGCACACAGAGTTATGTTGCCACCGTGTTGTCCTGGGACATTAAATAGGGCACAATGTCCAATAATGTTCCTGCCACATCATCTTGTTTTAGTGAGATTGAAACCCGCCTCATCAACAACAATCGGCTCATGAACCGTGGCTCTATCACTCTCTGGAAAAGACAAAAGAAACTCAGCATGGCGGGGCCAAGCACAGCACTACCAGATCCAGCACCAATGACACTATGGCTTACCTGCACATATTCATGTTGCAGTTGATTCACATGTTCACTGTTTCTTTCAAAAGGGACTGTGTTGGACTGAGGTAAAATGCATGAGGAGTCACAGGAAATTATTCAAAAGTTGGGGTTTTTATTTTTAACCCAAAAGCCAAACTAACAAAAATGGTCTGAGTCATAAAAGAGGTCAAAAAGGTAAAAAAAAAACTTTAACTGAAGCAAACTGTGCCCAAACTAACAGACTGCACAACCAAACATCACTGACATCCCCAGAAATGACACACAAGGGTATATATACACTGGCTGATCAGACCAATAACACAATAGGGATAAGTAAAACCAAACAAACACTCACAAATGATAAAACAATGCAGTACAGTGAAGTTTGGCAATAAACTAATCTAAGAACAATGAAAAACACACCAACCTCTAAATACAAACCCTAAGTGAAATACACAACAAAGAAAGAAAAATACAAATTCCCCCTTCCAGCAAAAGCAGGTGGAACAGTCCAATTTCCCCTCCCTGTATTTGGCTGATCCGAAGGCTGGCTTCCATCTTTTGTCTGGCCGAACTCCCAGGCACCATGAAAGGTAAGAAACAAAGATTAGTAACAAAAACACAAAGAAAATATGGATAAGTGGCTATAAGTACAAAAGTGAACTGAATGTGCGTGCTTACAAATAGAACACATGTACTTAAACTAAGAATAAAGTTTTATTGCAAACTAAAGTGTATGTATACCGAATGGTAAATGAAAAGGTGAAGGTGCATATGTGGCACCGACTTTTAAGGTGTGGCCATGGGTTTGGCCATCACAGGGACGTAGCTTTGCTTCATTCTAATTCAATATTTACCAAGCAATTTTGCAAGGAAACCACGATCCTTGTTTGAATTCAGCATATGGAAAGCTACGGAGCTTCGTAAATATTTGCTGTACACTGGGCCCATTGTCCTCCTCAATAATATACCTAGTAGAATGTACAGAAACTTTTTACTTCTATTTGTTTCTATGATAATTCTTCTTTGTCCTCGGTTATGCTCTTCTGACTATTGCGACTATGCAGAGTAGCTTTTGAAGCTCTTTGTAACAGATTTTGCTTCAATTTATGGCCCTGAATTTGTCAGCTATAACATCCATTCATTGATCCACCTAGCTCAGGATGCACAACATTTTGGCCCCTTGGATGTTGTTTCAGCTTTTCCCTTTGAGACATTCTTAGGTAAACTGAAAAAACTTTTCCGTCGACCACAAAACCCAGTCCACCAACTCGTCAGGCGCATCCATGAGAAGCAGAAAGTGTCATGCAAAAAGTCCACACCAGTGTTTACCCCACTGAAACGGCTACACTTTTCTGGACCATTGATTAATTCAGTTGGTACTTGGGAACAGTATAGTTCTTACAATGATTGACAGACGCTGATCTCCTCTTCTCATGGCAACAACTGTTTTTCTGTTGGGGGAAATGTTGTTATTGTGCAAAATATATTGTCACATTCCGGAACCGTGAAAGTACTGTGTAATTCCTTTGAAAACGCCCAACCGTTTTTCACCTATCCAGTGGACTCCTCACTTGTTGGAATTATTTTTGTCTTCAATTTATCTGAACACTTGCAACTACTACCTGTGGAGGACTTAAAAACAAAAATGGTTCTGTTACAACACAAGACTCGATATGTGGCATTGCCACTCCTGCACCAGCGTGCTACCTATTTATTTATTTATTTATTTATTTTTGTTATGCATGTATGAATTTCTATTGATGTGTTTTTTTTAAGCATGTTGCCTTTTGCAATTGTTGATTTTGATAATGGTGGAGGATTAGCAGTGATTCCGACCAAATGGTTTGTCGGGCCTGAGGAGGATGAATGCTACTGGCCACCAGCAAGAGTTAACATTGCAAAGGCGGTCATAGAGCAACAGGGCCCACACATTGACTGGGCAACCTACATGTTGACTGTCAAGAGGAAAGCAGGTAGTGTAACCATCTTTCTTAATTAATGTATGATATGATCCGACAAGAAGAGCTCACATTGATTTGGTTACAATTTGTTCTCCGAAATAAAAGTAATTGTAATTCTTTCTTTTGTATCTCTCGGACAGCAACATACGAGGTAGCTCGTATAAAATTGGTTGAGTTTGAGCAGAACACAGATGTCCCGACAGAGTCTGATTCTGCGGAGAACATGGGAAGGGGAAAGCGCAGAAAGAGGTAAGGCTGTTTGGATTATGTATGCATTCTAGTGTTGTTTCCACCCACCACCACACACACTGACAGTCTATGGAAACACTGATGTCTACATTATATGCACAACTGTGCATATAACTGATTGTGTTGTTATATTTTACAGGTCTAGGAAAGTAGTGTTGTCCAGCAAGGAAGAGGATGACAGCCCTACACCTCCACTACCTCCATCCACCCTCGGGTATGTACTGACACCTCCTCGGCCTCCATCCATCCTCACATCCCATCCTGACAGTGATGCGAGCGAGAGAAACTGATTAGAATGTGTACTTTTCATTTGGCCTGTTTAATTGTCCGATTCGGGTGTCTGTGCTGACATCTCCTTTGCCTCTATCCAACTTGTCAACAATGACACTTTTTTGCTTTTACTTAGGTCAGCCATGTCAGCACCCGAATCCCTGCCAACGAGGGACATCCTTTTACGCATCCTCGAACTTCTTGAGGAACTTAAAGAAGACAATCGAGCCACTAGAAGGATGCTACAAGCGCAGCGTGGCAAGGTGGCAACACCCTTTCTTTTATCCCAGATGGTTTCCCCCTAAAGACAGTTAGAGAAGTCGAAGAAATGGAGGAAAAACTGTCTGACCCAAGCTTCATGTCTGACATGGTATGTATGTATGTAAAGTCTAGGCTAGTGAAATTTCATTCAGTTTTTTTGGGGGGGTGGCAGTAAATCTGATTTGAGCAGCAACAAATTGTCAGTAAGTTGAACAGTAATGAATAATTCAATTAATTGGCTGTTATAGCTTTGGTAAAGCAAAAAATTCCTAATTCTATTATTTCAGCTTCCTAAATAAGAATATTTCGGACTTCTTTATTTGGGTTCATTCATGGCCATAAACTGAGTATCTCTTTTTGTGGACAGAACAAGGGATTTGAGAAGCACCAACATATTTCAAAATGTTTTAACATTTCATGATTATAGCAACCAATCTATTAATTGTTGAAATAATCAATAATTATACAGTAATCCATACCAGTAGATTAATCAACAATGAAAATAATCTAGATCCCGAGTTTTTCTTTTTGTCAAGTTTACCACCGGTCCTTTGCCACATGTCTCTCCCCTTTCTCCACCCCTTTCCTGTCAGTCTACTGTCAATAAAAGTGAGCCATCAGAAGGTGCAAAAAATAAAAAAATTAAAAATTATTTAACTTTGTACTGACTCTGTTCTCCCTTAGATCACAGCAGTGGCAGACATTGGAGGGAGCACTGTGGATGAGGCCACAAGACGGATGATGGTCTTCATCATGGACCTGTCAAGGCTGTATAATTTTGTGGGCCGGAATGGCAAGCGGGAATTCCGGTCTTTAAAGCTGTTTGAAGTTATATTTGGTAAGTGCATAATGGATAATTTATAACTGTAATATAGTAACTTTTGTCAAGATAAATTTACACTCATTTATTGGCTATGGTTATTACTGAAATGCCATTTTTGGCTAGAAAGCTTAATTTAATGTAATTGGGATATTAAAGTGATCAATTTTTGGTGAATATCACTTCAACATGGTTGACTTTACAATCCTTGCTGAGAGTGTTGTTGGCACATGTGAAGTGACCGTAGCATATGTTTCCTGCAGGAGCTTTAAAGAAGAACAGCCTAACCAGCCAGATCACCAGGAAGGATGTGGAGAGGCAGTGTCAAAATGGCTCATTGGATCAAGGGACAGGGGAGGCAATAGACAGGCCAGACAGGTCCGTCCATCTCCCTCCTTCTCCCACTAGATCCACTTCTCGCTCAGCCGAAGAAAATTTGTTATGGGACCATTTTGTTTCCGTTCCATTTTTTGTCTTGTATAAAACTTTCATAATCTGTATCATATTGTGTATATTATGCATCTGTAAAATACATATTATGCTTTTGAAATAATAAAAAACCTTGAACAATGACATGGCATTTATATAGTGCATAGAGGCAACTCGCAGTTGACTGCATCAAAGTCTTCACAAGCAGCATTCACAAAAAATAATACATATTACAATAATAACACAAAATGACCCACTCCAAAATTAAATAGCCTGTAATAATAAAGGCTATACAGTGTAGGACATAAGGACCCATAATCAGCCGAGGGTCCAGTGTGGGTCCCATGTGGGTGAAAACTGGGTTGCCCATGTGAAACCCACCCTCAGCCCATGTGGGCTTGCCCACAAAGGGCCACCATGGAACCCACTGACAAAACTAGCTGGGGCCTACTCACCAGCCCACATCCAACCCGCATGGGCCCCTCATGGGTGTGTTGGCAGGGTGCCGTGCTGTGGATCCTGCTGCTGAGCTCTGGTCTCCAAGTACTCTCTCTGCCATGCTATGGATCCTGCTGCTGTGCTCTGGTCTCCAAGTTCCCTCTCTGCCGTGCTTCTGGTCCTGCTTACCAGCTCCAGCTCACATCTACACCTCTGCTCCAGTTCAGTCCTGCATCTCTGGTTCCACTTACCATTACTCATCTTCCTTACAATAAACTCTCTGTTTTAGCTCTGTGTGTGCGTGCTCTGTCTGGGTTCATCCAAGAACAAATCATGACAACACCGTGATTGGCCCAAGCCGTTTTAGGTTGAGACACAAGCGGTTGAAGCTGTAGCGGTACAGGGGCCTGTCCTTCGTACGTCGCTAACTCAGTTAGCTGGATTTGATTGTTGACGATTTGGCATGAGCTTGGATTGTTTGGTTCTTCAAAAGTCATTCTGGACTTGCTGTCATAGCTGTCAAGCTTATTTCATGTAAACAGGATTACATCGCAGCTTTATAAGCAGAGGAGATAGGGAAGTCTGTCGTAGCCACGTCTTGTCCATTTTTACGACAGCAACCTGTTGCGGAAGATGCAAAAATAATTTGCAGAGCTTTTCGAATGAATCATGTATTGCGCAATAGACAGGATCCTTTAGCACAGTGCGACAGTGTAATTGTAGAGAGATTTTTCCTGGTGGCTGTTATAAACAGACAAACACAATTTAACAGTAGCTTTTAAAAAGAGGAAAAAGTGGTGTTAGAGCCATAAATAGAAAATATGTAAGTTATTTGTATGATGGTTTTCTTTTTATTTGTATCATATTCAGTAAGAAGATTTGTTCAGGCCATTTTATTGTGAAGTTTAGTTTTATTTTGAAAGGTTGGCTTCCTGTCGAGCCGTATATTGTATTAGAAAAAACTATGGATGGATTATCTAGACAGAGAGCAATACAGTTTTTGACAGTGTAACCTGTGTATTACTTGAAAAAGGAAACACAGAGAATTGTAAAACGGATGTATAGTAATTTTTGTATTTGCATTTTTACTTAATTTTTTATAAAGAATTTTTTTGTTAAAATTCCCAGTTTGCAAGCTTCCTTTATTTCCAGTGTTTAAGGAATGACACCAATATTGGATCTGTTGCCATAACAAGTGGCTTTTTAAAATAAAGTATAATAATTAAAGGCTACCATTTTGTAGAATATTCTTGTACTTCACTTTTACTTGTCCCCATGTTCAAGTGGGTCCCGTGGAGGCTCTGACATAAAAGAACAAAGTAAATATGAAATAATTAAAAAGCAAAAATACATACTGTAGAAAGTGATAGAAATATCTACCATGGACAGTATTTACGCATTAATTTGTCTGATACTTTTTGCCAGCCCTCTCTCCTGGCTTTAACAGATTTTGAGGTGTTACCTGTCGTTTTAATTAATGACTCAAATTCGGCATAGCCTTCCATTAAAAGCTCTTGTTCTGTTTGGGGAAAAAAACTGTGGGCATTCTTTGGCCATGCTGAACAGCCAATAGCAGCGTTGCTGATCATTGTTTCTACTATCGATACATTTCCCCTTTTAAACAAACACATGAACGTTTGTGTCTGGTCAGTGTGCTGTGTTCCTTGGTCTCTGTGATGCTGTTGTTCACTAATGTTCTGTAATAAACTTCTGAGTTCTTCAAAGATCTGCAGTATCTCTAGTATACTGAGAATAAAAACAACTAGGATCTATTTACTAATAAGACTACTTCAGATTACAGTTAGCTGCATTAAAATCTATTTTAAGGTAATTTACTGAAGTGGGGATTTTCTGATTTTTATTTTTAAACATTTTAAAAACCTCTATCTGCGGCCTATCAGAGAAAATTCCAATAAATGACATGACAATTTATTGTTCCAACATGTCAAAATATATAAAACTTCAAGAGGTTTGAATATGTTTTCAAAGCACTTTACTAAATAGATGACAATATCCATTATCAAAGTTAAAAGAAGAGTCAACACAATTTTCACACATATGTTTTTATTTGTCAAACTGAAAGAGCGTTCATTTGAAGCAACATATTTTTTACAGAATATCTCCCCCATCTATGTAGGCTTAAACCAAACCTGTGTTCAAACTGTTACCTTTTCTCGATGGCGATGGAGGAGCTAGAGAACAATTTGTGAACCGATGACACAGAATATGAAGACAGCATGGCTTTTCATTTTGCTTCCATTTGGGACATGTTTAATGAAGTTTTACAATGCACAAGACAAACTGACAGGTGTAAAGTAAAAGGAATCACACTGCAGATATATAGAAAGAAAGAAAATGTGCCGTGTGGACATCTTTGTTATACTGTACTGATTTATTTGTACATCATGCAAGCATCCTGAAAACTTTGTAGCAGCCCTGCTCTGTCATACATGCTCATAGGAAAGCCATCTACAAAGATTAATCAGTGCAGATCTTGGCCACAATAGAGTTATTTGGCAATAAAGCATTTAAGGGTCACAATCTAAGTAGACAAAAAAAAAATTGTGAGTTACAATTCATTTGTTTATTCTGTGTCCAGAAACCTACAGAGTGGCAGTCACAGATTCACACCAAGAACAGTTTTCACACAATGATAATCTACAGCAAATGCGTTCAGTGTAACTTACACGAGTGAATTGCTCAAAGACATTCCTCTCATATCACCACCATTAAAGATTACTATGTTATCACATACACAAGTGTCTTATATACTGTGTATGAAAAGATCAGTTCCACTTCTCCAGTTTATTAAAAAAAAAAACTTTACTTGTGGATTGTATTTATTTGAAAAGATGCCCTGGTACAAAACAACTCAATATTTTAAAAAAATATTTTCCTCTTGCCCTCTGATTATTTTAGAGAAGACTTCAGTAGGAAAATGTTTGAAGCCAATTTTTACTTTCAGGTTATTTGGATGAACAAATGCGAACAAATATGGTCATTAGAGCTTTTACGAAAAACATGGAAGTATCAGGTTTGTCAACCTTGAGCCTGATTCCTTCTGATTTATTAAGGTTATTTTAATTGCAAACCCAAATAAATTCTATACTGATAAAAATAATATAAAATTATTTGTCTGTTGAGAGACTGAAAGCTGGCGAGCTTCAAATGAAGGACCAAATATAAAAACAGATGTGGCACTATTCTTAATGTAGCCCTCAATAATTTTGGAACAACCATAAATAAGTTAAGAGACCAAAGTTTCACTGCTAAATAGTTTGTGAGATTTAGACAGCACAATATTTTTTAATTTTCTATAGCCAAACAGAAAATCTGATGTGTGCATAGAAGAATGGATAGATGTAAAGTAGCCTTCACACACATTCTTTTCTTGACCTATATATGCTGTCGCAAAATAAATTTGGGATTGTTATACCAGTCAAAAAGTGAAGAGGTGAAGATCAGTTTCAGAAAAATCAAGCTTTCTCCAATCTATTAAGTATGCGTGTTGAGTATAGTGACCCACCATTGTGTATAGTGTATGTTTGTTGGGATGAAGTGCATACATTTTACAATGCAATACTACATTGGCACAGAGTGATACCACCATCTTGTTTTTTTTTTTTTTTTTTTAACTACGTTTAATGATTGCCAACCCATATTGGAATTAAATCTCAATGCTCCATAGACAATGCCCAAAATTGGTAAAATAATTGTTTGCTGAAGTAATAAAAAAAAAACACGTTGGATGCCCTGACGTTCAAACCTCTACTATCACTCAGTCTGCTAAGGTGGGTGACTTTTCTTTAAGGCAGACTGAATGTCTGCACAGCAGAGCATGTGATTGAGTAATAATAGTCATTCACTGTTGCAATTTACTACCTCTGTGTGGTATGATTCGCTGTGAAATCCAAGGGAGCCATTCTTAGCTGGACATCACATAGCCTATGCCACGGTCCCAGATGTATGGAAAAGTGATGCTGCAACATTATTTACTTAAAGCAGGGTATCCTTGGTAAAATGCTAGGCAGATACAAAATAGTACGACAGAGGTATAAGGTTTTGACATGACTGGTGTCACGACATGTCTTTAACTCCTATTAGTCTATGTAGTTTAGCATCCCGCAAGCATTACTTTACATAACGGTATAGTTTTCAACACAAAACTTTAATACTTAGGTACCCTGCAATGAACACTAGAGTTCTCTATTGTTGACATAGATCATTGTCAATGTTGGAGCAAATGAAACACTTTTATTAACACGGTCTTCATTTGTTTTCTTTTGAAAATGAGGAAATTTATTAATTTTTAATTATAAGACATACAAAAATGTATTTGAAGTATATACATTATGATGATGACTTAAGTAGTTCTTTTCATACATCTGCAATTTTCTGTGGACGGTAGGTTTGTTGTAAGCTAAAGTGGAAATAGATTTTACACATGTGGGAGTATTTTGAATGATATCTATCCTGAGCTTTTGAATCAATTGATCTTAGGTCTCCAAGACAAGAAGAGGACATTAGAACATATTTCATAAATTTGACAATCAAGTAGAAAAAAAGGAATGAACAAAAAGGCTAACGTTTTAGAAAAGACCAGCTACAATCGGACATAGAGAACAATAAATCTGATAAATAAAGCCTGTAAGCTTCAGTGTCAGTAACGCAGTAAAACTTTTGAACTGCAATGTTTGTTTTTTGCCTAACAAATTACTCATCTTTAGAAGTGTAACAGAACAATTTAAAAATGCACATAAAAATAAGTCCCTAATTCAAAGCTATTTGCTTTCAGGGCTGAAGGTTTTTTCACGATTTATCATAATATGCATTTATAATTCACGCACCATGCAGCTTCTTAATCTTTTACATATAATACAAGAGTATTGATATTACTGTGATCCATGTGTTCCTTTGAGGGAAATCGTGGCTTGAGTGGGGTTCAGTTATGAAATTAAAAACATGTTCCATTATGTTTTATTTCTACACAGTACCTTTGACCATTTAGTCATGATACAAAGTTGGATAATAATGTCCCATGAAGCACTACAGACAGATTTAACATCTTTGTTAAAAAGTGACACTGTACAATAGCTTCCACAGAAAACCACAGGGAGACCCCCTTTCTGACTCCTAACCCCCACCATATATGTTACAGAAGTTCATTCCAAACAGGATGGCAATTTTTGAGAGGAATAAAAAGACAAAGATCAGATCACACTTTTAAATAAGAAACTAAAAGACAAAAGAAAAACAGAGGGGCAGGTTTGAAATCATTGTACAAAAGAACTAACAAGACCCCACCACAACTTGTTTAATGCGTTTTCCTTGAAGAAAAATATTGGAAATCAATTTCTTTTTACAGGTTGAACAGTTTATTTCTGAAGAACTGCATGATAAACTCCAGTATTCCAAAGGAGAGGGGGATTATGGGCAGAAATGTGTAGAGGGAAGGGACATCACTCTTGCTCTGTGCATCCTAATATTTCTACACGCAAAGTGATCCTGCCATACCACGACCAGGGCAGGATCCGGACAAACCGAGCATAGATTGGGGGATCTATCACGTTCTTTCTGTGTGTGTCGTTGTCAAAATTCCCCTGGAAAACCTGGAAAAGAGGGTAAAATAGAGTTAGTTTTCTCTACCTTTTCTGCTTCTGGCCAAATTACAGCTCTGAAAAAATTTAAGAGACCGCAGCAATTTTTTGGTTAATCAAAAACATTCTATGGCAGCCATTTCTGTGTGTTGAATTCCAGCACAATCACACATCATTCTACTTCATAAAGGTGCTGATTAGGTTATAACCTAAACCAAAAAACAACCTGGTGACTGGTGGAGAGCATGTCAGGACACATGAATAGTTTGACTAAGAGACAGATTTATTCCAGCAAATATTGATTTCTGAATGCTTCTGAAATAGGGATGCACGATGTAGGCAGACGTATCATCATGATGCTTTGTAGTATTTCTGCTACAATGATAAAAGTGGTGTTTAAAATATTCCAAAATTCATCACAGCGTTTTCTACATCTGTCACTAGATGCAGTTTCAGCCTCATAAAGAATCATACTTTAAACATATTGATATTATTCATGGAGCCAACAGTAAAAAAAAAAAAAAAAGGACAAATAGCAAAAGTTACAATCCCTAATGTATCATCAATTTTTCAAAACTGCGCTAAAGTCTGAAAACGGTATTTTTGATATTGTGATAATTTATCATTGTTTGGAAATAAATGCTTGGAATGAAACAGTAAAAAAAAGGTTTATATGACACAAACACCTACAACTAGTAAAATCTGAGAAAATAAAATATTTAAGTTTGTAGACGTAGAGTTAGATTTGGCAAGGTCAAGTGTTCTTGGAGAATTTCTTGCCTCATTTCTTTGTTACCTCAAGATCTTGTGCCTCAGCAGCTAATGAATGAGCCACAACCAATCAGAGATTCAGTTCTAACACAGCCAGCCTGAGAATTCAGAGAAATGCATCCTTGCCAATGCATTAACATTTGCACACCATCAGTTTTTCCTATGCATGGAAATTGTTAAAGTGAAACAGCTGGAAGCAGCACCTTAATAGTTGGAACGGGAAACAAAAGGTGTCAGCTTTTATTTAGTCCTTTTCATCATATTATTTTTGATAAAATACAACTTGATTGCTATTATTTATATTTCAGGTCAAAATTGATTTTCTTCACTTGTTTCTGTCTCAGCTTAAATAACAGTGGATATGAGCTGAGTTAATTTATTTCAATCAAAAACTCAAACATATGGATTCCTGACACACAGAGTAATTTATTTCAAGGATCTCTTTCTCTTAAGTTTATGATTATGGCTTACAGTTAAGGAGAACCCCGAAATGTTTATTGAAAATTTAAAATATTACATAAGACAAAACCATATGATTTATTAGTTCTCCTAAATGCTGACAACCCAGGGTCCAGACCAGGAAGCAGAGCCGTAGTTTAACACACCTCTTTGCAGCTTCTGTACTGTTACCCATCCATAATCCTATTGAGACGGTGTCTTTCCCACGGCCAAAACTTAACAGATCAAAAACTTATCTAAAAGGAACAAATCATAAAAACCTAATAAAAATCAATACGCTTCACCTTGAACCTAAAAATAAAACAATTATATGTGGTCTATTAAATATAAGGTCTCTCCCTCCAAAGACTTTGTTAGTTAACGAATTGATTTCTGATAAACAGATTGATTTGTTTTGTCTCACAGAAACCTGGCTAAAAGAGGACTACGTTAGTATAAATGAGTCAACTCCCTCCAATTATTCAAATTTCCACATTCCCAGATCTGTGGGAAGAGGAGGAGGAGTGGCAACCATCTTTCAGTCTGATTTATTAATTAGTCCCAGGCCAATTAATAACTACATTTCTTTTGAACATTTAACCCTCAGTTTCCCTCATCCAAACTGCAAAGCAATAAAACCTCTTCTGTTTGTTATTTTGTATCGCCCACCAGACCCTTACTCTCAGTTTTTGGATGAGTTGTCAGATTTCTTATCTGATTTGGTGTTAAATACTGATAAGGTTATTATAGTGGGTGATTTTAACATCCATGTTGACACAGAATGTGATAACCTTAGTGTAGCCTTTAAAACTATCCTAGATTCAATTGGTTTTGCTCAAAATGTGCATAAACCGACGCACTCTTGGCTCCATACTTTAGACCTTGTGCTGACATATGGCATCGATTGTGAAGAATTAACAGTATTTCCTCACAACCCTGTCCTATCTGACCATTTTTAAATAACATTTGAGTTTAATCTAACTGAGTTCTCCACCCCCAAAAGAGAGTTCCATTATAGTAGATAATAAGTATTATAGTATATTTATCGGATAATGCTGTATCACAACTTAAAGAGTCTGTCCCATTTTTAATATCCTCCGTATTGCAGAAATGCCCTGTAGATGGCAGCAATGTTGTTTCTTCCAATTCACAAATAGATGTCTTTGTAAACGGTATGACTTCGTCATTGTGTTCTGTATTAGACAATGTAGCTCCCTTGAAAAAGAAGGTGATTATTCACAGGAAGCTGGCTCCTTGGTTTAATTCAGAGCTGCGTTCCTTGAAGCACAATGTTAGGAAATTGGAGAGAAAATGGCGCTCTACACACCAAGAGGAATCCTACCTAATCTGGAGGGACAGTCTATTGTTGTATAACAAGACCCTTTGCAGAGTTAGAGCAGCATATTTTTCATCATTAATTGAGGAGAATAAGAATAATCCTAGATTTCTCTTCAGTACAGTTGCCAAACTTACCCAGAGCCACAGCTCTGTTGATCCATACATTCCCTTAGCTCTTAGCAGTAATAATTTTATGGGATTCTTCATAAATAAAATTGATTCCATTAGAAATAAAATAATTGGCATCCTCCCAAACATGATTACCTCGTCCTCAGTAAGTGAGGAAGCATTGGAGGAATCCTTAGAACCTGCGCAGTGTCTGAACTGTTTAAAAGCAGTAGAGCTTTCTGAGCTATCTAAAATTTTAGCTTCATCTAAACCTTCTACCTGTATGTTAGACCCAATCCCAACCAAGTTGTTTTAGGAGGTATTCCCTCTGATCAGTGGTCCTATTTTAGACATGATTAATCTATCCTTGGTAAATGGATATGTACCACAGGCTTTTAAAGTAGCTGTTATTAAACCTTTACTTAAGAAACCATCTCTCGATCAAGATGAGTTAGTGAATTACAGACCTATATCTAATCTTCTTTTCTTATCTAAAATTCTTGAGAAAGTAGTTGCTAATCAACTATGTGAACATTTACAAAGTAATGACCTACTTGAGGAGTTTCAGTCAGGCTTTAGAGCTCATCATAGCACTGAAACAGCTCTGGTGAAGGTCACCAATGATATTATCATGGCCTCAGATAATGGACTTGTGTCTATACTTGTCCTGTTAGATCTCAGTGCTGCATTTGATACAGTTGATCACGATATTCTCCTACAAAGACTTGAGCATACTGTAGGGATTAAGGGAAAAGCATTAGGCTGGTTTAAATCTTATCTGTCGGACAGGTTCCTGTTTGTCCATGTTAATAATAAATCTTCCTCAAACTCTAGGGTCACTTGTGGAGTACCACAGGGTTCAGTCCTTGGACCAATTCTATTTACTATATTTATGCTTCCGTTTGGCAAAATTATCAGACAGCATGGGATTAATTTCCACTGTTATGCTGATGACACTCAGCTATATTTATCCATAAATCCTGATGAATCCAATCAGTTACTTCGACTGAAGTCATGTCTTGATGACTTTAAATTTCCTGCATTTAAATTCTGACAAGACAGAAGTTGTAATCTTTGAGCCAGAGTCTTCAAAAAATAAAGTTCTTAATCAATCACTTAATCTGGATGGCATTAACTTGGCCTCTGGTAATAAAGTTAAAAATCTTGGTGTTGTTTTCGACCAAGACATGTCATTTAAATCCCATATTAAACAGGTTTCCAGAGGTTCCTTTTTTCACCTCCGGAATATCGCCAAAATTAGAAACATTCTGTCCAGGGGTGATGCTGAAAAACTAGTCCATGCATTTGTTACTTCAAGGCTGGACTATTGCAATTCTTTACTATCAGGAAGTCCACAAAATGCAGTTCGAAGTCTTCAGCTGATCCAAAATGCTGTGGCAAGAGTTCTGATGAAAATCAACAAGAGGGATCATATTTCTCCAATTTTAGCTTCCCTTCATTGGCTTCCTGTTAAATTAAGAATAGAATTTAAAATTCTCCTTCTAACGTATAAAGCCCTTAATAATTAAGCTCCATCATATATCAGAGCTCTGATTACCCCGTATGTTCCTAACAGAGCACTTCGCTCTCAGACAGCAGGTCTGCTGGTGGTTCCTAGAGTCTCTAAAAGTAGAATGGGAGGCAGATCCTTTAGCTATCAGGCTCCTCTCCTGTGGAACCAACTCCCAGTTTTGGTCCGTGAGGCAGACACCCTATCTATTTTTAAGACTAATCTTAAAACTTTCCTTTTTGACAAAGCTTATAGTTAGAGTGGCTCATGTTACCCTAAGCTATCTCTATAGTTGTGCTGTGATAGGCCTAGGCTGCTGGAGGACATCAGGGTCTAATTTTCTCACTCTACTGATTTCTACTGTTCTTCAGTCTACTGTTCTCCAGTTTTGCATTGTATTACATTGAAATGACTGTCGTCATTTCAGCTTTTAACTTTTTGCTCTCTCTCTCTTTCTTCATAGTAGGTACACCTGTCCTGGCGTTCTGTTAACTGTGACATCATCCAGAGAAGACGGCTCACCCGCTACTACCATCTAATGTAGAACAGATTACTAGATCAATGTGTGCTTCTGTGCTTTTTTGTCTCTCTTGTTGTGTCTCTGCTCTGTCTTCTGTAACCCCAGTCGGTCGAGGCAGATGGCCATTCATACCGAGCCCGGTTCTGCCGGAGGTTTTCCTTCCCGTTAAAGGGGAGTTTTTCTTCCCACTGTCGCTTCATGCTTGCTCAGTATGAGGGATTGCAGCAAAGCCATGTACAATGCAGACGACTCTCCCTGTGGCTCTACGGTTCCCCAGGAGTGAATGCTGCTTGTCGGGACTTTGATGCAATCAACTGGTTTCCTTATATAGGACATTTTTGACCAATCTGTATAATCTGACCCAATCTGTATAATATGATTGAACTTGATTTTGTAAAGTGCCTTGAGATGACATGTTTCATGATTTGGCGCTATATAAATAAAATTTAATTGAATTGAATTGAAAAGTTGAATTCAGTCTGGTGTCAAATAGAAAAGCAGTGGGATAAACCCAAACAGGTGCTGAAGACTGGCATTTACATATTTTGACTTTATTTTAGAGTATTTCCTTCAAATATATATATCATTATTCAACAATATATATATATATATATATTTTCCCCAGTGTCCTGTCTGGCAATGTGGCAATAAGAATTGTTGTCTTAATGCCAAAAAGAGCTAATCAGATTTGACTTTTAGAAGTGGAGCAGTACGGCTTTTGCCATAGTGCTCCGCTTGATTTACGAATGTGAATAGTTTTATTATGATTCATGTGGGGAATATCTCAAATGATATGGACACTACAATGGGAAGGTAGGAGAGGTAAGAAAAAACAAGAAGAAAAAATAAAAAGTGAAAGAAAGAGGAGATAAAAGGAAGAGAATGATAAAACAATTATTGAAAAAACATGTACTTCATTTAATTGAAAATCTGCAGTTCCTATATTGTCCACAAGGGTGTTTTAATCAGCAGATGGTAGCACTGAGCTTCAGATGTGGAAAATTTATTTTAAATAATTTCTTAATTTGTATCTGTTTGATGTATTTTGTCATGCAGGACAGAGTTTTTAAGTTCCAAAAAATGTGACTAAATGTTTTTCAACATTGTACAATCACTGTGATCAGTTCTTATGCATAATGCACTTAAGTAAATGTTTAACTGAGTAAAAGTATTGTTGAAATTGCACATACTTTTCTTAAAAACGCTGAGGTGATTCATCATATATTATGTAAAAGTGAAATCCATTTAATTTAAAAATCAACAACAAGTCCACTTTATTAGTTCTATTTAATCTTGCAATATGTTTACTCATGTGGCCCTCTTGAGATCAGATTAAGCTGTATGCGGCCCTTAAACCAAAATGAGTTTGACACCCCTGCTCTAGTGGGAATTGAGTAAAACTTTAAAGGTGTAGCACACAGTGCTGCAAAGAAGTGCAATTTTCACAGGAAGTCAAATTATTACCTTTGTTATTTTTTTCCTTCAAAGATTTTTCTTAGGCACAAATTATTGCCTCTGAAAAAGTAGATGTGTATTTCTTTAGTCTTTTGTGATTTATAGTGTGTACAAATATTGCAGATACATTTTACACTAAATAATTATAAACTTGATACAATTTATATTTTATTATTAGTTTCATACTGGACTTTTGTAATTATTTTTTATCATGAGACCCAAATAATTAAGTAAAAAGCTTTCGGCAGATCTAAAATTCTGTGAAAGTGCTGGTAAAAGTTAAAAGGAGAGCTAATAGTTCTCCAATTTTAAATTCTAGTTTCACCAGTTCCCTTTTACGGAAAAAATTAAAACTTCAACGTGTTCTTCATTAACAACTTTTAATAACCAAATGGTATCTTATGTTAATGATGTATTATTCAGTATGTTCCAAGTACAACACTTCACTCTCTGACAACACGTTTACTGGTGACTTTTAGAATTTCTAAAAGCATAATGGGAGGCAGATCATAAGACTTTTACTGCGGAACCAGCTCCTGTGTCCTTCATTTTTAAGACAAGGCCTAAATCCTTTCTCATTGCTAGAGTGACATGGGGGCTTTCTTGAACAATTTCTATAGTTATGCTGTTACATGCTTGTGCAGCTGGAGGACATGGACTACTGACAATTTCTACTCAAAGCTCAATCACTCACTTTATATTTTCTGTTTTTTTTTCATTGAAAGTATGCAAAGTCCACTTTTTGTGTCTAAACAAACTTCCTTCCAGGACAAAGCTCCTGAAGGAGCTGTCTTAATAAATAATTAATACTTTTTCCTCTGAGACAAGGCCAATAACACAGCTAATACTCCCATTAACTCTGTGTAGTCTTTCACATAAAGTACTGTAGGACCATTTTTTTTATTTTCATAGTGAATTAGCATTATGTAACTAACCAGAACTGAATAATTTCAGAGATATTTGTGAAATGAAATATGGTTTAGCTGTAATAAGTTTTCTTGTTTTTATTTTTTAACTAACAGCTTTAAGGAACCCTTTTCTCTTATACACTTTTCACTATTGTCTTACTTTGGTGAAACCCTTTCTGTTATGTCAAACTCTGACTGTGGTCAGATTATTTATTTTGACGCAAAAATACATTGCTGTGTGCTCTCTAGTTGTTTCTTCGTTGTTGTCCCTAATGCAGGTGCTCCTATGATTTGATGTGCATATTTAGATGTTAAGCATGTAAAAATAAATATGCATTATGGTATTCTGTGCGAACATGCCTATTTGTTTACTTTAATTTTCATTTAAATTCAAAATAATGTTGAGTACTTTACTGGTGTTCTTCTGCATGTAACGAAAAAAGGCAGCAAGGTGTCATGAATATGGATTAGATAACCAACTTTGATTGAGTTCAACATTCAAAGTACGGCTTTTCTAAACGGAAAATAATTGCTTGACTGTTCATAAACTCAGTGTTTGCATTCAGTCCATTTAGAAAAAAGTTTAGATCTGAATTTTAGTACAAATACAACAGAATGATAAAAGGTAAACTTTCAGACTGCTATTATTTTTTTGTATTTAGTGAACAACTTGAAAAAGTTAAGTCCTGATGCATCTCAATACTCCAGGTAGAAAAATTTAAAAAAGCTGTTATACATCGGGTATGATAAGTATGCAATTATTACTCAGCCCTATGGAAACTATGAGCAGCTATCAGAGTACTAATGATTGGTTGTTAGGCTGATAGTCCAACTTTTTCCATGTGAACATGTTTTGAATGTCACCATTAATCTTATTGATCCAATATGTCAAGTACTGTGTATAAGGCTAAGTTTACAGGCCACTCTTCAGACTGAAGAAGTCTATTGGAGAAGAGATATAACGTTTCAACAAAGAAGAACCTGTCCAGAGGACCTACACAACTCTTTTTGACAGGTAAAGTTATAGTTAGTACATTTCCACCCACTACAACTAACTAACTCATTACTGGCACTGGAAAGGTCTCATAAGCCCAACCTCATTAGTGTGAGCTGAACTGGACCTGGCTCATTTTGTAAAGAAACAGGACTGAAAAGAGCTCTCAACATCCCAGAAAGTGTGACATTTGTTTCAGCAGTCTTTGATTAATCATCAGATCTATTTTGACAAAATTAACACCTGTGTCACTTCTGATTCATTGTATGGAAACATATGCACATTATTTGCATTCATAATTAATCCTATGATATGCAAAAGTATAATTTTTCAGTCTTGGGTGGTGGCAAGTGAAAAGTGAGTCACATGCTAGAGCATTGCCATTACTGTAAGGTGACATCTCTGGCATATCAAAACACAGTATGAAAGGCTGGAGAGCAATAAAACCTGCAGATCCTTGAAATATGACAAGGTCCTTTCTTAGACTGTCTGGGGACGTGCACAGTTTCAGAAGTACTGTCTTTAAAATAGATTCTCTGCAGACAGATATGTGAAAAATGACAATAAAAGGACAAATAATGAGAACAGAGGAGAAGAAGATAACAGCAGCTACAAACCATTATGAAAAATGTGATTTTTTTTCGCTGTATTATCGAGAGATGTACAGGTAAATCTTTGTCAGTACAGGAGCGGCTGTCTTAAACCAAGACCCAATGCAAAAGACAGCAATAAAAATGTGCTTCCCCCAATGAGGGGATCCATCACTGAGGGAAGAGGGTTTCCCTCTATCAGTGTATTCTGACCCAAGACAACAGCACAGCTGGAAGGACATTTATTAATATATTGAATTATTTGTCACATTAATTATCATAATCATGACTATCCCTCAATCAAGTCAAATAATGCCATAATCAGTGTTTATATAAGGTGTCGTTCACAATTTTCAGCCTTTTCCATTTCACAAAGGTAGGAACTGTACACTAGAGGGCGTTGAGGTTTTGTGTACGCTTAAAGAGAAAGTCGTCAAAGTTCCTTTTTGAATAACTGCTCAGGGGGATCACGTGTGGCAGGTATGCGGTTGTTGATCTGTCCTTGGTAGTGGTGCGGTCGAGGATTAACCTCTCTCCAGCAGGGCGCGACAGGTGGACAGTGGTACAGGTGCTCCTGATCTTTTCTTTTTTTGATCTCCAATCAACCAGCACATTTAAGGAGGCAAAAGCCAGAAGGAAGGCGTCCAATCGTTAGCTCTCCCAAGTGGTACCTGTGCTCATGTTCTCCTTTTCGTTATTATCAAATCATACCTTGTATTTGATTCCAGTACCTGGCTGGAGTCAGCTCCAGAGTTGTTACTGGATCTCCTGATTCATCATGACATCCTCAGCGTTGTCCGTTTCCACCAGACTTAGCAAATTACACAGGAGCCACCGACCTGCTACTGCTTACGCCCAGCCAGACACTACCACCCTCCTCTGGAGTGCAGTGTTACGTGACAGACCACAGCTCCCAGCATGCAACAGAGTCTATGGGAGCATCCCACAGAAAACCTTATCTCGTTGTTATGGACATGACATAAAAGGCAAAGATGGACAATACTCTGTCTTCTTCACTGGCGAGCCGCCAACTGGGAAGACATAACAGCTATTTTCACGTTAGGCTTTCCCGCACGTGGTTCAATTTCTCGCTGGTCCGAGAATTTGCTGAACCAACATTCTCCTGTATTTCTACACAGGAGGTCGCCGACTTTAAACTACTTGAATTAAATTTTGATACTACTGGCCAAACAAAGCGTCGGAGAGCGCCCGAAAACTTGGTGTTTTTTTTTTTTGTTCCTGCTCTTCACGGCGAGGGACCCATTGCCTCCGCTCGGAAAACCCCGGACCCAGGGCTATGCCAGGATTTCCTCACTGAGGCGACACCGGGTTTTTTTTATTTCTCTTTTTCACCCATAAGGTGATATTTTGTGCCTGGGCAGAACCTATTAGGAAATAGTTTAATGCTTGATTACTCCGAAAGGGAGTTTGTTTAACTTAATATCTCTAATATTGTGCATGAAATTAAGTGATTCTGCTGTGTTGGTTTGGTTTGTTGATAAGCTGCCGCGCTCACAGACGCATTCAAAGCTCTCCTTCTTCCCCTGTTCTTCATGTTTTCTTCCTTTGTCCATGATCAGTTTCCCACATTTTTTTTTAAGTCTTTTGTTTGGAGTAAGACCACCTCGTACTTAGAGTCCACCCGCACTAGGCAGGGCGCATTAGATACATCATTAGGGCCGCCCCCTTACGTACCACGCAAAGCCGTAGGTCATATGTCGTCATAGTCACCATCTTGGAAGGGAGCAAGGTAGCTCAAAACGGTTAGCCTAGCTTGTTGTGGAGTAACATCAGTTAGCTGTCACTGACCGTGTCATTGATAACAGGAGGAGTGGAAAGCCATCGTGCATGTTTGCTAGCGACTAGTTGTGCAGTACAGAGGCGTTCCCCATCTGGATTCAGGTCTGTTTCGGTTCTCCAGTTGTGCAATCTCAAAGCTATTTTAGCCCATATCTCTCAATGCTGCTATGTCAAAGCGCTGACTTCTTGAATGTGATGTCAATCAGTCTTAACTGTGAATTGATTTATACCTCTCATTTAATCCAATTTTGACTCGTTTTATTTTCATTTATTTACTTTGCATGTTCTTTTAAGTAGCGAGTAGTGTTTCCTAGTGTTTTATTAAGTAGAATATTTGCTGTAACAAGGAATTATTAGTTTAATAAATAACTTGTGAAATAATAGATGTTTGTGGTTATTTTGGTCCAGAAGTTGAATTGTCTCTAAGAGCAAAAGAAGTACCTCCTTTTTGAGTTAATAACTGAATAAACTGAGACATTTGCATTGGTTTGTGGTAAGGAAGGAAGGATTTAAACTCCAATTACAATTATAATTTAAGTTATCAACGTTTGCTGGATAAGTTTAATCGGTCAACAACTGGTCAGATCACAATTTTCCAGCGTAAATAAGTTTATAACTGTTAATTAATAAAAACATTGTTAGTGTTAATTATTACAGGCTCATAGCCCTTGGATCACAACCATTTGAATTAAATTTGTTATAGCTACCATTTGAGTTTGAAAGATCTATTAATAAATTATAATAGCAAGTTACAATTAAAAATTCCATTCCATTCCATTTTCCAAACCGCTTAATCCCTCATGGGGTCGCGGGGGTTGCTGGTGCCTATCTCCAGCATTCACCGGGCGAGAGGCGGGGTACACCCTGGACAGGTCACAATTAAAAATAACATTCATAATCAAACAGGTTTGTCGGCATAACACCAGGTATCAGTAAGCCCGCCTCTGTTCCACTCAATCACCTCCTGGCTTGTTTTCAGTGCTCATTTATTTTCCTTTATTTTCCATTTGGCATCCTGAATCCTCCAAGTGCTCGGTTCAGTCCATTCACCATAAGTCATTTCTCACAATAAAATATATTTGATTAATTATTAACCTCCCTGTTTGTTGCTTCTGGGTCAACCATGGAAAACATAAACATGGTACTCTGGTCTTTTTTTTCTTATATTTCTACTGATGCCTTCCTCCTCTTCTCATAAATCTGTATGCGATTTGCTTCTTGCAACTTTCAGCCATGTTCAAAGTATATGGTGTGAGTAGCAGAGCTACAATGAATGGCTAACACTGAAGCTAACCACTAAGCTAACCACATACATAAACACTGGGAGTGTGCGTGTGCAGCCAACCAGCGGAAACTAACATTGGCATTAAGTGAGCGCGTCAGAACAATTGAAATGTGGGGCAACCAATAGATAAGGTGACCCATCTGACCCAGGAGCATAGATACAGAGCACAGTCTCACATCAGGGAGTACTCTTGGGACAACATGATGCTTCCCTACAATCTATGAGCAACCAAGAGGATCAGATTATGCAGACCCTAACTAATTTCACCAAGCAGGTAAAACATATTTGAGTTCAGACAGGAGGTATTTTCCTACTCATCCGGTTCCCATCATTTGCTCTACCACCACCGTGTTCGCGCCCACCACTTCACTCCGACAGAGAGGATTATGACATCGGGAATTTCTGACCATCGAGCTCACCTTGGAGGAGTGGGCGCATTGGCTGGAGGGCACCCTGCAACCCATCATCATCTGGACGGACCCCAAGAACTTGGCTTATCTGCAGAAAGCTAAAAGACTCAATCCATGTAAGTCTTGTTGGTCGCTATTTTTCTCCCGTTTTAACTTCTCTGTCACCTACACTCCAGGCTCCAAAAACGTCAAGCCAGACGCCTTATCCTGTCAACTCCCCTCTGAGGAAAAGGACCAGCAACCTACCACCATCATCCCTACCTCCTGTATGGTTGGTTCCCTTTCCTGGGATCTGGAGTAAGCCATCTAACAAGCTCTGGTTTACAAAGCAGATCCGGGGGGTGGTCCTCCGAGTCAGCGCTCCATTCCCTCATCCATCAGGTTGCGGGTTCTTCAATGACAAGGTCCTTTCTTAGACTGTCTAGGGACGTGCACAGTTTCAGAAGTACTGTCTTTAAAAATAGATCCTCTGCAGTTCTTGGGTCACCCTGGTTCCAGTCACTCCATTGGTACTATCTGCAGATACTTCTGGTGGCCATCCCTCAATAAGGATGTCCTGGGGTTTGTGGAAGCCTGTTTTGTTTGTGTCAAACACAAGAATTCCCATTAATGCCAGCTGATCTTCTTCAACTGCTCTCCACTCCCAATCGACCCTGGTCTCACATTACGGACATTTGTCCTGGGCCGATTATGCTCACAACAGCTACATCACTGCGGCCACTGGCAGGATGCCCTTCTAAGTGTCTTTGCGTTACCAACCATCCCTGTTACCATCCTCTTTCCCGGACACCATCCCTCCATCTGTATAGTCATTTGAAGAACTGTAAGAGTATTTTGGCTCAAACTAAGTCCACCCTGGGCCTAACTTGGGATCAGAATAAAAAATATGGCAATAGGAAGAGGATCCCAGCACCTGAATATCAACCTGATCAGGGGGTATGGTTATCATCCAATAACTTCCCACTCAAACGTCTTCTAGAAAATGGTCATCTAGGTGCCTGGGCCCTTACAAAATCGATTCTTGCATCAGTCTTTTGTTATCTGCTTTAAATTCTCTGACCATCTTTGAGTTTATCCTGTGTTCCACGCATTTCAGATCAAGCCAGTTGTTTCCAGCACCTTGTGTCCTACAGTCAAGTCCCCTCCTCCGGCCCCGATTGTCCATGGTCACCCTGCCTACACCGTCTGGCGAATCTTGGATTCCCGTCCCAGGGGTTGGGGACTGCAGTATCTAGCCGATTGGGAGTAGTACAGTCATGATGACCGCTCGTGGATTCCTGGCCATTTCATCATGGATCCGTACCTTATATCTAACTTCGAACAATCCACCGCATCAACATCCAAAATATATTTTATTAACTGCCACCTTCGTGTTTGTTGCTTCAGGGTCAACCATGGAAAACATAAAATGACACTCTGGTCTTATTTCTTTCTACTGAGGCCTTCCTCTTCTTCTCATAAACTTGTACACAATTTGCTTCTTGCAACTCTCAGCCATGTTCAAAGTATACAGTTTGAGTGGCGGAGCTACAATGAATGGCTAACACCGAAGCTAACTGCTAAGCTACCAGATACATAAACACTAGACGTAAGCATGCACAGACAGCAAGCGGAAATTAACAAGAAACGAGCATGCACATTGGTATTACATGAGCGTGTCAGAATGATTGGCATGTAGGACAATCAAAAGATAAAGTGATACCCCTGGAACTCGAGGGACAGAGGGGATTGAGGACAGAACCAACACTCCAAATCCAAGCCTTTTGGACCACACCGCAGGGATTGGTTGTGTCTTTGTGTCACAAATACTTTTGGTTTTACAACATTTTAAACACACAAAATGCCATTTAAAAACTAGAGAGCCCTACCTTTTAAACAGGATACAGCACATCTCACTCCCAGCTGTATTAATTTTGTAGTCACTGTGCACAACAGAGCTACCAAAACTCTCCCTCGCTGCTGCTGTGCATACTTCTTCTTCGTCTTCTTTGTGATTTTTACTGGCGGGTGACATCTAACGTTAAGATGCATTATTGCCATCTACTGTTCTGGAGTGTGGACCAGAATGTCTCCCTTAAATCTAAAGTCTTATGTATATTCCCAGTGTGCGATTTGCAAAAAAAAAACAGAGGGGGGGGATCATTTCCTCGATTAATCACATAATGTCGATAGGTAACTCGAGATTATTTGCAAATTAATTGTATGTTTTATCCTTTTATTTCTGAAAGTGTAATAGCCTGTTTGGGCATTTTAATATGCAATTTTGCAATAAATGACTAATAAAATACATGCTTGAACAAAAAATATTTTTATTTTGTTATTTTTCAAGCACTTTTGAGAATTGGAATGAAAACATCCTGGTGACAAATGTTAAACTCTGGACTATAATGGCCAAATGATTAATCATGACGCCCTGATGTTTACACAATGTGTAAATAAATTTGTAAATAAATACCATGCCGATATATTTTTTTGCCTCTTAAACAAAGATAGACATGGTATTAGGCATTGATAAAAATTTTACATTTCAATAAAGTCATAAGTTTTATTGTTCGTTTTTTTCACTCTCTCACACACATCTAATTCTGAGCTTTCACACCAACAATAATTTCTTTGAATATTTTTGCTTGCTGTTTATATCCATATTCATACAGTTTAAGCCTGGAAAAAGGTCTTAAATTTCTAGGTCATTCCAGTCTTACTGGACAGGAGCTTAGTACCCTGAAAGAGACTGTTTAGCAACTGTTTAGTAACTCCAGGTCCTTCGTTTGGCACGTAATTCAGCATTAGTTTGTCAAATACAGAGAAAACAAATTAATAAGCATTAAAATACGGTTTATGGGTTGGGTTTCTGCAATGTTATCAGCATGTTAAAAGCTCATCTTCAGAACCAATGTCTGCTCAAAATGGGGATCTGCACCAAGTAAACTACTTTCAGCAGTTATCACCGGTTATTGCACCGTAAACTACAGAAAATACGTGCAGAGTTGCTCTGTCTGCCTTTACTACCGTCGGCTCCTATGGCGGAGGGATATTTCAGCTGGAGACACTCAGTGTCTAGTGAAGGCAGGTCTCTTAATAACCGCTGTTTCGTCACTTATTTTAGAGCCCAAGTAAGCGATTTAACTTTTAGAAACGTGCCCAAAAAAACCCGCAACCCGTGACTTATAAAATTTACAAGCGCCTTTAGAATAAAAGAAGCCCAAAGTCGCATGAAATGAACAGCCTGCAACAGTGAGCGGGTCTGTTTTGCTACAGTCTCTAGCTCTCTTGAAACTACGGAAAGCGCCGAGGGTAAACACAGTCCGGGAGCGCGGTGGGGAAAAACATTAGGGACAGGTGTGTGTGTTTTGATGCGCGATTAACGGCGACAAAATAAAAATGTCGGCGTTGTGGTCTTACGCGTTAAAACTGACAGCCCTAATTAATATACATTTTTAAATTCAGACCGGGGGGGGGGGGGGGGGGGGAGGAATGCATCCCCCCCCCCGGGATAAAACATGAATGACCAGAGGGGGGGATGTCACAGGCAGAGGGGGGGTAAATCCCCCCCCATCCCCCCCGGCAAATCGCACCCAGTATATTCCTGTTTCCTTCAAAAATGTAACAGCTGCTCTATTTATTTTATGTTTAATTAAAAACTTATTAAGTTTTAATGCTTCTCCCTACTTGCTGTATATTTTTCACAATGAATTATTACATGCTCTACTGTTTCCATGTCCATACCACACTCACAACTACCTGTTGGATGTTTACCTATCAGATGTAAAGTTTTATTTAATCCAGTATGTCCGAGCCGCAATCTTGTCATTACTACTTGTTCTTTTTGATTTTCTCCTATTATTCCATATTCCCTACTTTCTTTTGTATTTGAAATAGATGACAACCTTTAGTTCCTTCCTCCCACATTTGTTGCCATTCAGATTTAATTTTGCTCTATATAATTTAATTTATTTCAGGTTTACAATATGCTATTTCCATAGGTCTGCTTTGTTTTAAAGACACCTTAGCTAGATGATCTGCCATATCATTAACTTCTATATCTTTATGAGCAGGTATCCACATAAACCTAATCTTTGTTTCAGTTTGTTTCATTCTAAATACCACTTCATAAATACCACTTCATAAACTAACTCCATACGACTTTCAAATGAAGCATTTAAAATAGACATTAAGGATGATAATGAATCTGAACATATAAGAACTCTTTCAACTGCTGTGCATACAGTGATGCATGGACACTTTCTAATGAGCTGCAGCTGTGACCAATTAGCAATGTAACATTCTGCAGCTGGGTTTGTTTTCTTCCTCTCTCAATGTCTATCACCATAGTAAGGCAGAAGAGTGAAAAGATCATTCTAGAAGCTTCTTAAACAGATATGAGTCATGATTTCTGGCATTCCTCTTCATTTTATGGATTTATGCTTTGCAGAATACCAAAGGCTTTTCATGTGCAGAAGGAGGCCTAAAATGGAAATCAGAACTTTTTGTGACCTGTTTTCTTGCTGTAAGGTGAAAAACACATTTGGAAATGTTTTGGCACGTTTGGAAACTGTGCCAATATCAGAGGCCCGCCTCTCACACTGCCTACTAAAACCTTTGTGAAACAAATATGCTTCAGCTGATTCAGTCCAGATTTGTTGCAGCTATTGTCAAGATGTAGATATACAAAGTCTGAGGCTTCTAAATTTTCACAAGAGTTTTCATGTAGTTTTGCAGTGTATATTTTTTTTAAATATTGAGGCGAGGCTAATAAAATTTGATTTTTCCTTGGTTTAATCACCTAAAAATCAGAAATGGAGACATTTTAACAGTGGTCCAGCTTGAAAAATATTCTTTAATACCTTAGTGTCACACAAAAAGTAGATTTTACATCTAAAATGTCTAAATTTGGAGCTGTACTTAATTTATATCAGATATGTAATTTCAGGCAGGAATTGCTCCTAAAAGCTTCTGGGCTTAGAGGGGTAAATGATGACTTTTTAAATACGGTCCGTATTTTTCTCAATTCAAAAATATAGATAACGTAATCTATTCAGGACTTTGAATCTTCTTGTTGCTGAAAATTGCTGTATAAATAAACTTACCTTACCTTAGAAAGCCACTGAGAATTGGGTGTTGCCCTGAATTGGCACGTTTTGGGCCTAATTGGCAATGACCAGTAACTATCAGGTCAAATATCAAAATCCAGTGTTTTACTGTTTAGAGACATGGTGCTTAAGTGAGACCAACAATATTTTGTGTGAATGGTATTAATAAGTAAATGGACTCCATTTTCACTATCAATGAGATGTAGAAGCACACTAGTGAAAACAGAGAAAAATTGGATTCTTAAGGGAAACTGTATTTTCTACATGTCAAGAAATGTCATTCAGAATGAATGACACTGTGTGTGTGTGTGTGTGTGTGTGTGTGTGTGTGTGTGTGTGTGTGTGTGTGTGTGTGCAAATAAAAATATGACCACCCTATCATATTGCCCACCACATACAATATGTTGACTCCTACCCATTTTGTTGAGTAGCAAAGAACTTCTTCTGAAAAGGCTTAACTCCAGGAATATATCATCAGTCGCTCCCATAGCTTAGTGTCCTATATTTATTAGTATGAACACATTTACAAACTGCACCAACTATATAGTACCCCTGACAACAGAACCAGTATTATTTTGTTAATTAAAAAATGGGTCCATACACTGTGTGTCTCTAGACTGAGCCAGGAATAACATCAGAGGTCCCAGCTATTGATTTTTCTGGCTGGCAGAGTCAGAATCACAGATTCAAGGACAGGCCTTGCACACTTCTGGGACAACAACAGTAGTACCTGCTCTCCATTATTTAAACCCGCTGGTGAGGTCAAGGGACCCATATTCCTCAAATCTTTATGCCTTCTACCCTCACCACCACCATGTCAGGCTGTGGTGATAGAGATAAACTTAACTTCATCAACAGTGGACTACAATCTTAAACAGGTGTTTCTTTCTTCAAACACTCATTCGAGTGCCTGTTAAGAGGTTTATTTTGACATGTACTGAGGCTTAGGCTCATAGGAACACAAATTATATTCATAGTTATTCTCTAACCTGAAGAACACTGAAGGCTCTAATGGCTAATTAACCTCATGCTACCTATAAAACACTATTAAATGCAAATCAGTGACATTTTAGCTTTGTTGGCTCCTCATCATAAGGCTGTGTAAATGCTGCTAGTCATGAAAGAGCAATGCTGCAGGTCAAGTCAACACAGTGACCTAAGTTTGGGAAGCTTGTTTGTAGTAGATAGGAAGAATTTAGCATTGTTTAAATAGTGGACAGCACTGTAACTTGTCTTGGCTACAAGTGTGGCTTTATTGGATTTGTGTGCGAAGAGAAGGAAAACAAGCCTCTCAATAGATTTTGCAGAGGGATGTTATGAGTGTGCTACTCAGGCCAGCTTTAACAACATCTGTATTCCAACTGAGCCTCCTCTCTCAATCTAGATCTAACTGCCTGCAGCCTCTGCCACACAGGAGCCTGAGGGGGAAGCTGAGAAGAATACTTACAAGCTTCCACCACTGTGCTCGAGCCAGACACTCAGCGGCACACACAGACACGCGTGCATTCCCACTATATTCCTGCCAAGTCAAGCAATGTGAAGCGCCAGGAGGAGCCTCGGGAGGCCAACAGCAAAATGTGTCCTCCAGCATTAATGGCTGCTTCAGCTGACTGACAGAAGAAAACATCTTCAGGAATCATAGAGTTAAACAGCCACTTGGCTGTCAGATGTCTTGCTAAACGTGCCTTCCCGCTTATAGAGAGATAGATACTCTAAGTATAATGGTTTAGTAATGAAAGAGCAGTTTATCAATTTTCATATAGATGAATTTGATAAATAAAAAATGTGCCTCTATCAAAATGGAAAATAAATTGTTACCTTTCTGACATGTCACCAGTATTGTATCCTGTTGACGTTTTTCGAGGCATGCGGAAAGCATTCATACACAGAGTTGAAAATGCCAAAGTGAAAATCATGCTGAGCATGCATTGGCAGCCACAGATTCTCATGAGAGTCAGCTAATCATCAAGCAACCTATTTATACTTCAGAGAAGAAATGTTTCAGGACATCAGCTGCAGCACTGTACACACAAAAAGAATGTATTGAGTGATTGAAGCAATTTGACCCCAAAAAGGGCTGCTCTAAGTTTATTACACTGACCCAAACAGCAATAACTAGAAAACTCATCCTTGAAATTGGTGTCTTTAGTTTCACAGATTAGTAAAAGCTACCAGGGAATCTCAGTTCAGCAGTAGAGGGGGTTGTTAATTAGTGTTGCCTATTTTGGTGTTAATGAAATTAACACCAATGGGACAACAATGAGATCATTCCAAAAATGGCAATAGTTTTGTGGGTGCAGGCCACAGACATTTTCCCCTCCTCATTTGTTGACTGCTGTTTGTCAGTTTGGAATTTGACCAGGGTCAGTGTCACTACTAATAGCATGAGGTGATACCTGGACTCTACAGAGGTTGCACAGGCAATCCAAGGTTTACTGTGTCTCCCAGTACAGACTCAAGAGCATAGAGACGATTCCAGGAGACAGTTAGTTACTCTAGGATTTCTCTTGGACTCTTTTGTGTTAGAGCTCTTGGAGTCAACCTTTCTGGTACAGCACCCAACTGGTTTGATTCCTACTTAAAAGACAGGGACTTTTAAGTAGGAAGCATACAGGAGGTGTCAATACAACTTTACATGCGCAACCATAAAACTCACATGCTTTGTTCCCCAAGGGTCCATCTTGGACCTATTCAATATCTACATGCTCCCTCTGGCTCAGATAATAAAAAAAAACAACAACATAAGTTACTCTATTACCATAACTTCGTCACAATGTCACCAGGTGACGACAAGCCCATTCAAGAGCTGAGTAAATGCTTAGTAGAAAGCAATGCATGGATGTGCCAATTTCTTATTACAGTTGAATAAAAACAAAACTTAAGTAATAATTGTTGGACCAACGGAGGAACGATCTAGAGTTAGCACACAGCTTCAGCAGCTTCAGCTAGAAACCACTGATCAGGCCCAAAATCTAGGTGTAGTGATGGACTCAGATCTGAACCTTCAAAGGCATCTAAAGACAATTGTAAAGTCGGCCTTCTATCACCTGAATGATTTCCAGAATTAAATAATAATAGTCAAGTTGATTACAGCAACAGTGTCTTCACAGGTCTGTGAAAAAAGTTGATCAGACGGCTGCAACTGATCCAAAACGCTGCTGTGTCCTCACTAAGACTAAGAAAGTAGAGCACATTACCCTTGTTCTAAAGTCCTTACACTGGCTTCCTGTGTCTCAGAGAATAGACTTAAAAATACTTCTGTTAGTATTTAAATCTCTGAATGGTTTGGCACCAAAAAATATTTTAGACTTGACAGAGTATCAACCCTCCAGACCACTCAGGTCTTCTGGCTCAAGTCTACTCAAGTCTACAAGTCTACTGGTTCTGTTATACAGAACCAGCACCAAACATGGATAAGCAGCATTTAATTCTCATGCTCCACTTATCTGGAACAAACTCCCATAAGACTGTAAAAGTGGTGACATTCAAGCTTATTTAAATTAAGGGTAAAAACCTATTTGTTTAGAGATGCCTTTAAATGTTGATGTTGAAGTTTGTAGTCCAACTTGTCTTGGCCTGCTGCCACTATTCCACTTCAGAAATGTTTCTGAAATGTGCCATACAAATAACCTGGCGTTGCTGTGCCTAGGAGAGGTGGAAAGGACCATCAAGGGTCCTTAACCCATCAGCAGGGCTGGCATCTGGTTCTTTGTGCAAGAAGACACAGGATGAGAGCCATACAAAGTGACCTCCAGCAGGTCACAGGAGTCTCTCACCAAACCATTAGAAACAGACTTCATGAGAGTGGCCTGGGGGCCCGTCGTCCTCTATTAGGTCCGGTGCCAATTGCTCGGCAATGTGGAGCTTGACTGGCATTTACCAAGAACTGGGTTAGAAATTGGCAGGTTCAGCACGGGTGTCCTTTTCTTTTTTACAGACGAGAGCAGGATCACTCTGAGCTCATATGACAAACGTGACAGTGTCTGGAGAAACTGTGGTTAACGTTATGCTGCCTCCAACATTGTTTAGCTTGAGTGGTTGGGTGGTGGGTCAGTGTTGGTCTGGGGAGGCATATCTATGGAGGGACGCACAGACCTATACAGGATAAACAATGCAATCCTGACTGTCAATAGGTATCTGGATGAAATCCTGAGACCCATTGTTAGACTCTTTACTGGTCTTGACACCTTTCAGTGCTGAAAGCAGTGGCTCTACTTTTATGCTCCTCCTGAATGACAGAGCTCCTCACTCAGTCTCTAAAACTGAGACCTGTCCCCCTATAGAGGAAGCTCATTTCAGCCACTTTTGTGTGTGATTTTGTTCTTTTAGCCATTATACACCAGTATGAAGTATTACAATTCCAATTTAAGGAGAAACATTGTCAGATTTAAATAGTTTCATAAAACTTTCATTTTTAGGTAGGGTTGCCCGATATAAGACAAACATTAGCAGCAAGTAGAATTTTAATGCATGTCACCTGAAATAATGTAGTCTACCAAATAATGCTTTCTAGCAGTCCATGGTGTTTGTGATATGGCACACAATATTGCAATGATTATTGTGACTTAGAATATTGGGCAGCCCTATTCCTATATTTTTATCCTTGTGGTTTCAAAACCTGTCTAAATACTGATTACTCTAGGATTTGAAAGGTTTGGCAGTGTGGTTGCCTGAGACAGAAACGACAATTACGCTGTGAATAAGTTGAGTGAATAAAACTAGTGCAAATTACATTTAAGTGCATGTTCCTTGTGTGCTTTGATTCCTGCAGGCATTGCATCAAGATTAAAAATGGTTATCTTTTAATATGAGACACAGAGAAAAGCAAACACTACATTTCCTGCCGATATATATTTGAAAGACAAAAGGCTGTAGATTCAGTAGCAGCCCTGTGCATGCGCCTCCCATGATATCAGTAGAAAACCTGCTGCACCTCCACACTGTCTCTGTGGATGCGGATGATTGCGAGATACATGTGAACTCTGCTGAAGGACGTAAACAGGTCTGTCAGCATAGTACTGCCTGAGCCAGGCTGACAGCAGGGTCTTATCTAATCCCAAACCTATCAGAGGCAAGAGCACAGACCAGGGAGGTTCTGTTCAAGCCCATGATAAGAGGATTCAAAAGAGTAGTGAAGAGAAGGAGACAGCTTCCAAAATGGACTTCCTCTCAGCTAATGCCTGTCTTTTTATATATTTGTTGTTTTGTATTTTTCCTGCCTAAGGTCCCTGTTCATGCTATGCTTTCAGGCTGCTGACACAGAAGAGGCCCTTGTTCGTAGTTGTGTTATAAATATTTCAAACCTACTGTTCTCAGAATACCTACATCCATATTACTCCATTAGCTTTTTTCTCTGTTTCTTTCGTCATGTTCATAAAGAAACCTTGTGGTCATTAATATGCAGATTGAAAAGCACAACTTACCTTGTCTTTTCCCTGTTTCTGATCTTGATATACACTCCACCGCTCTCCATCATTACTGTAAGCAAGCTTGTACGAGCCAACAAACTGGACGTGGCCAAAGTCTTTCGCTCCCTGCGTGATGATCCCTGTGACCTTGGTTGGCACAAGTAGGTCCACCTAAGAGAAGCAAAGGCCACAGTGCAGGAAAAATGGAGAAGAAAGGGAGACAGAAAAAAGAGAATGATGAATTTCATAGCTGGAAAAATTCAGCAAGTTAAGAAGGGCTCTGATGTGCCCACAATACAGTCAGCATCTTTTTATTTCCCTTCAAAGTCATCGGTACATTTACAGAGCAAAGACACTGGGCACCATTCAAGTCAGTTTCAATTATTCACAGAATATTGAACAACAAGGCTAAGTCCACGGCCTAGCCTCAGCAAAACAGAAACTGCACGCAGCAGCAACTTCTCCGACCCACACTCCACCATTTGTGTTAATTTTTAATAGGGTCTCATTTGTTGCAAACAATTTACTGTCCACGGTTTCTTAGCCTTGGACACATAAACTGTTTTGCTGATTACAATTTCATTCTTTATTTATGCTTTTTTAAATTTTTATTTGAAAAAGACTTTAGCCATGAAGTGCATGACAGCTACAATACCTGACATTCTTAATGATAAGGCCAGGGTATTTTACAAATTAAATCTGAATTGTTCTGTTTAAGTCAAACATTTCCAGTTTGATAATTAATTTATATGTAAACAAAAATAGTGATTATATTGCTAAAATCAGCAATACAGAGTGTTTCATGATGTATGCTAAAAACACACAGTGTAGCATTATATAGCATGATATAAATAAACTTTTATTTGCATATGGACGTGTGAGAAACGTGCCGAGCTAGACCTAAATACAACTCGTTTTCCATTCAATCGGACTTAGCTAGAGTTATTTTGCAAAGTATATAATAGATAAAAATTTCAGTCTCTAAATTTGTAAAGTTGGTAGAGATAAAACCCAAAAGATTTGCAGCTCTAATTGAGATAAAAGTTTTTTTAAATTCACCTTACTGGCTCAGTATATATATATATATATATATATATATATATATATATATATATATATATATATATATATATATATATAATAAACTGTTAAGACAATGTACACTTTCCCTTTTGCTTTCCTTTGTAACACTTTATGTTGATCTGTCACATAAAATTCTGATAAAGTACATTTAAAATGTATTTAGTTAGTGGCTGTTAGATTAAATTTTTAAGGCACTGTGTTCCTTCTCCCACCAAAAGTTTATTGCTTTCCAGTACAATGTAACCTATTTCTCTTAAACACATTAATTTTCATTGACGTTTAACTCAGTTTAAGAAGAGTTTTTTTATTTTTATTTTATTATATATTTTTTATTTGTTTTGTTATTCTGATGTTTTATAAATTGCCCCATAGTTTTATTGGAATTCTGCTTGCTGGAGCTGGTAAGGGTGTTTCTGAATTTTATTACTTTTGATCAGTGTACAGCACTTTGGTCAACAGTGTTGTTTTTAAAATGCTTTATACAGTTAATAAAGTTGTATTGTATTATATTTCATACTGATATAGGGAAACATGAGGCATTACAATGAGTAAATATTCAGTGGCTTGCCCTGCAGTAAAGATGCAGTTTAATGCTGTCTCTGATGACAGGCTTTGTTTTTTCATAAACGTCAAAGGATAAATCTTAAATAATTAATAGTGCAGCTTGGTGATGTTGATAGCTTAAATGCCACTGTATAACTGTCTAACCTCTCAGACACATCAGAGTAGCACCAATTTGCTACCAACACAAGATGAAAAACTGGCCGTGACAAAGACAGTAGGAAAATTTAGAAGTACAGAGAGAGGTGCGAAAAGCAAACAGAGTATATTTTTTCTTTTACTGAATATGCTGCATAAGATACTTGGACAATAATACATCAAACTAATTGCACTAGTCATGTGTCAACACAACCTTTGCCAAGCTCAGAAAAAAGAAAAAGAAAAGGCATTCATAAGCAAGAAATACTATTGCAAGATGAATTCATGGATCCTTTTTGGTTTTGACATAATGCAGAGCACAACACAACCTGCACAAGAATGTTTGAACTCAACAGGGGGATGTAAATATAAGATCAAGAGTTTTCATCCTTCATAAAGTTTCAACAATGCATCAGACGCCCTCCCACTTTAAAGATTAAGGTTCACTCCCAGGGGCCATTGTGAATGCTTTCTTGCTGATCTCCTGCTATGTCTATAAGCCAACATGAAAACTTTTGATTCTTTGAAAGGCACCACATTGATTCAGCACCCAAACTCTGCATTTGAGAGATGCAAAGCTAGTCAAAGTAGCAAGACGGTTCGTGCGTGGACACCTAATAATATTGCCGTTACAGCTATGCATTTATGCAGATGCGGCACTGCGTATACACATGCTTCATTTGATGTGAATGCGCTGTTCATGGAGCTTTCCCATCAAATAAATTCTGCATATGCTTCCGTTTGCATATAAGCGGAAAGCTCATTTCTGTTTCAGCTGTGGCAGCAGGGACAGGAATATTCCCCGGTGATGTATACGAATACATTAACACAACAGCTCTGTTACAATGACAATAATGTCAACACAAACCCCTGGAACAAAGGGGCGAGGGAAAAAAACCTTGGGAGATACTGTGAGGTTGATTCTAAGGGGCATGACACCTCACATCAGGAGGCTTTGATTATGCTCCAGTTGCAGAGCAGAGAGGTAATCTCGTTCTACCCAAGCAGTCAAGTCTGCCACAAAAACAAAGGCACGCTTGAAGTGAAACCTGTAATTGCTGTCACAGGTAGCGGTCAAAAAATACGACCGCCCCTAGCGACGCCAGCTCTCAGCACTTTGATGGCCCAAACTGAATTACGGAGCAAGATAAGCTTGTTAAAGCAAGGTCTTTCTTTCAGTCTCCCCCTTCTTCTGTTCTTTCTTCCATCACTCTCCCAATCCAAATGCTCCTCTGAGCTTTTAACCGAGACAAACTGGAAGAGTGAGAAGTCTCTGTAAAAATCTTTAAATGCTTATGGTGCAGACATTCCAAAGGAATAAAACAAGACTTCTGTTCGGGAGTTTCCTTTTTTGTTCTTGAAATCATGAAATAGCTTTAATTTAGGTTCAATTTATAGGTGTAGAGTAAACCAACCCCCAATTTTGACTTTTCATCTACAAAGGGTTTCCACCCTCTGCACACTTCAAATGGCCTTCTAAATTCTATTATAGATCGGTAAATTAATCTTTATTTTAGCGACAACAAAGCATCCACCAAGCTAATCTTTCAGAACATTATTTTGCTAACATTCCAAACTGTTGTTGTGTCATTCTGTTTGTATGAAAGCTAACTAAAGCTGCAGTGCACTCTCTTATTATGACAAAATATAAAACAATGAAAGTTAATTCAGTTTAATTAAGGTATGTGCCAGTTACAAACAAACTCTATCTCAAGGGATTGAAAAAAATCTAAAATAATAAAAAAGGCCATTGAATATTTTTTAAATAATATGATATGACATGAAATAATGCATAATTGATCATTGTAAAGTTAAGTGCTGGATTAGTCAAACAGACTTTGAATAACTGTCAAGAGTTGTATTTTTTTTAGAATAAAGTAATTTTATTTAGTTTGCTTTGGATTCCCAAAGAAACAAGTTGCATTATGATTGGGAGTACTATTATAGCCTTTGTAGAAATATTACTGCCAAACAGACACCTTTATAATGTCTGATTAATCTCATGTCTCTAAGTGGTGTTGCTGTTGCAAAATAAAAAGCTGTATATGCTATATGCAACCCTGAAAAATATAAATGAGGCCAAGTTCCCTTTATTAAAGAACCAAGAATATGCTATCTACAGGAAGCTGTGCAGATTTTACTCTATAGACTGAAGAGTCATTAAATCTTTACAGTCTCATGAGGAATGTTGGTGTGTAATACATATTTTCAGAAAATTCACACAGCTCACAGGGCAAAATTCAGAGGTGCATGCAGAAAACTGTCAGAGAAATAAGGAGGACTGCACCATGGCCCATCAACCCTACATCAGTGTGGTGATCATTAAGGCTTAAAGCCACGGCAAGGGGATAAAAACATAATCATTCAATGCTTCTTTCCCCATACAAAGTTTTAATAAACCTACATCAGGTCGATTTACTAAATCATATCTTGGATTGCCTTTTGTCACACACTTTGTGTGGCCTTATCTTTATGTCCAATATAAATCTTCTATTGCCATTCTACAACAGTCATTTTCAAGAATCATTATTATGCCAAAACCAGCAGAAGATCTCATAAAAGCTTCCACAATAAGTACAGCATGATTCTGAATGAATAAAGAAGTTCCTTCTATGTAGCAAGCATATAAATATGGGCTGTCAAGCATGCATGCTACACCACAACACTCAGCAGACAGCTGTCTGTAGATAGTCAATACTTTCAGTTCATTAATTAAGTTCTCCAAGGTGATGGACTAAGCAGTTTTACAGTCCATGAAGTCCAAGCTGCTTCTTATTGGTTTAACTAGAAATGTCCAGAAACATAGATCTTGATAAATTAATAAAACTAAAGTCTAACCTTGTGTTTCATTCATTTTAACTGACAGGTAGCTGAAGGATTAGTAAATGGAAAAAAAAATATACAAAGTATCTTTTGCCATACAGACTACTCAAATCACATTCAAGGACCCTTTATCCTCATGTCTCTAAATTTGTAAAGTTGGTAGAGACAAACCCCAAAAGATTTGCAGCTGTAAGTGAGATACAAGTCTTTTGTAATTCACTTAATCGGCTCATATGTTTAATGGAATTATTAGGTTGGCATGGCTGTTAGGACTTATAGCCACCAGAGAACAGCTCTGAGTTAGCTTTTTGAATTCAGAGGTAAGTTTCGGAGAATAGCAGACAATGGGACAGTGGCGAAAATTGTGATGATGTGTATTCACAAAAAGAGAAATAAAAATAGGGATTTTGGTAGATGGAATGGGTTTTGCAACCATCAAATCCATTGCCATCTTCTTCTTTGTTTATTTCACTGATTGCAGCTGAGGTATATCGGCCTCTTGATTACCAGTGATATTGATCCAATTGTTGTGTTCATACATGCATCAGCAAGCTCCCAGATGACAGACAAAATACACACAAAATGAAGGCAGAAGACTGAACGAAGACACCACATCATCATCTACGCCATCTGCCTCTCCCAATCGGTCATATGTGTCATCATTGTCATCATCACCACCACCAGTCCGTTTATTTCCACCTCCATTACCTGTACTGTCTCCAGGAACTACTCCTCAGTATTCTACGGCTCCACTCATGCCTCATGTCCCAGATGTTCGACTCAAGTTCCTGATCCCAAGTTCTCCGATGGCGGTTACTGGATGGACCCACATCGTGCTCCTGTTGTGTAGTGTTCAGATGAGGGGTTTCAGGTAGGTTTGCCTCTGTTTCACATTCTTGTCCCTGAACTCCTTCAAGGGATTTTCCAGCATCCATGCCACTCTCCCAAGATACTCTGAGGGTTCCAGTGGCTCCCCTTTCAATCTCCAGGCCTCCTTTGTGGGTTCCAGTGTCCCTAAGACCCTTCTCCAGAGTTCTTCTGTGGGTTCCAGCATCCTGAGGACAAGTCTCCAGAGCTCCCCTGTGGGTTCTCCATAAGCTCAGGATTCCCGCCTGACAAGGTTCTCTACAGGTTCTCTACACATTCTTTATGCCTCCTGGCAAGTTTTTGCATGGTCCTCCCAGTCCTGTGGCCAGCCTCTGACACAAATAACAGCCTCCTAAGCGGATTGCCTTCAAACCTCCTGCCTTCTAAGGCTCCTCCACCTTGAGCCTACAACATTCCAACAAAGGACTCTGAGGTTAATTTGTTGGTTCCAATTTCCTCCAGAATATTGTGGTTCCTTGTGATGACGTGCATGTCATCCTGCAGAACTTTTTGCCTCCTCTGGATGACCTCCTGGTTGCCCTCCAAAACTCTGCCAAATTTCTTTGGTTCTCATCTCAGCTCTATTTGTTTCAATTCCTCTGCTTCCCTGCTTTCTATGTGCCAAAGCTGCACCACATTTCCAGTGATAAACTAATCTGGTTCCTTCCTCATCTTCCACCTCCTGTTTGCACATTGTTCTCCACTGGGGTCTTCCGTTATACTGCTTTTTATTCCGTTGCTCTCTCCATTGCTCAGGTACATTGCCTGTTATTCACCTGTCTTACCTGACCTGTTCCTTGTGCAACACTGCTTGTAAATTTTCTTTTCTTTTACAAATAAAAACACTGCCGTTACCTCAGCCACTCTCTGCATTGGGATCCTTATATACCACATTCATGATAGAAGCCTACTGAGCCATCAGATGATTAACATTTTCCTGAATTAATTTGAACCACACAATTGGAACAGACTAAATGACCTTTCAAATCCTCATTTCAATCTGTGATCTACACATGCCCTGCATACCTTGTGATTAATCTTGAATTTATCGACATTGAATAGACGGTTGACGTCAGTCCCTACTATTAGAGTGCTGATCCACCTCCAGAGGTAGTCACAGAGCTGTGGGAGCCATGCGATGTAAGGACCAATCTGGATCATGGAATGAGTATGATTACGGTTAAAAGAAATAAGGCAAAGACAGCCATAAGTACAGCCCCAGGCTGCTGGCAGAAGTGTCATAATAATTCAAATTAATTACTCAGGAAGAAGTATAGATACTGGGGTTAAAAACACTTCTGTAGAAATGTAAGTATCAACAAGCTTTTTACTCATGTCAAAGTGTAAAAGTACCAGTTTCAAAACTATTTAAAGTGTAAAAGTAAAAGTAATGCAAGGAGATAATGTCATTAAGCCCCCTTCAAAAATGTAAGGTGTAGAAGTAAACAGTTGGCTAAAAATAATTTCTCCAGTAAAGTAAAAATACCCAAAATGTCTACTTAAGTAGGGAAACAAAGTATTTGTACTTTGTTACTTGACACCTATGTCTGCCTGCAAACAGAGCAAAAGTGTCTGTGTAATGTAAGAAAATATGATGATCAGTAGAATGATCAGTAGAATTTGATGCCCTCACTGATGAAAAGTCCAGCTGACTGAGCACACAGAAACTGGTAGAGGTACGGCACATAATGCAAGACGAGACGTTTTGGCTGAGAGTGGATGATTGAGGCAGGTATAAGTAGCCATGTGAACAGGTGAGCTGAGTGGATCTGATTAAGAGCTGTGGTGGCTGGAAGGAGACTAAGCTGATTGGATGAAAACTGGTGGCTGAGGAGTGGACAGAGCTGATAGGATTGTGGCTGGTGGATGAGAGGTGACAGGGCTGATATTAGAAAAAGTCTGGAAAAGTCCAAAACAAACAAACAAACAAACAAAAACCTAAATCATGACAGCTTGTATATAAAGCATTTAATGTGTTTGAATAGCCAGCATGCATCACCACACAGAGCTCAGTCAAGTAATAATAAATAGAAGGGAAATTCCTGACACATGGTTTATGCATGCGATCCATCTGTTGAGTTTGAAACCCCTTAGGTTTCAAAATTCCAAGTGATTTTTCTGAAGGCACATACTCACTAGATTGACCTGTTTAATGGAAACAACAAACGTGATCTGAAATAGTTGTTGATGCATGTTTATAAGAGAGGTATGATCTAAGAGAGGCATTATAGAGTTAACAACAGAGAGAATAAGACAAAACAGTAGAGGAAATGGTGTGAGAAATCAACAATTATATGTAAAATTATTTGCTAGGGGACGCTTGGATTCATATTAAATGAGCAACCTGTGTCTTTTTGCCCAAAAAAAAAAAAACTATCCACAGACATATGGAGCACCACACAGTGTTTACAGCAAACAGACGAACTGCAGCTGTTACAAATAGCTTCTGGTCACGACTAAGTCAAAAGAATAAAGTAATAAAAATAAAGATGATTGTCTTGAAATAGCTAACAGCTTGCACACAAACAAATAAACAGGACATTTTTGGGGTAAATACACATTTTCACCTTCAGGCAGCCTATGTTGAGAAAAAAAAGTTTAATTACAAAAATATTTGCCCACAATGACGAGAATGGTCTTTGCAGGATTCAGTGTGAGGATTTTGAAATATCTGAACACTGTACCAACCAACTCTAGAGTATGGTGGTGGTAGCATGATGCTGATGCCATATGCTCCTTCTGGAGGAGTGAGGGCTGCAAGTCACAAAACCTTTTAACCAATTTGAATATTAAACTGAACTTGACATGAACTAAATTTGACTTTGTGTTGTTTAATAACCAGGATCAATTAGAATTGATAAAGAATCTATCTGTATGATTCAACAAGATTGACTTTTGTTTGCAAAGCTCCTTGAATTGTAAAGTTTGGACCCTGTTTGGTTAAGATAAAACCCACAATAAACTCACTGCTATGCTAATAGTCATAAATAATTGAAGTTGCGTAAAAAGTTCAGACATTAAATTTTAGCACGGTTTTAATGCGATACATTTTAGATAGATTAAAATTCATCACACCGTTACATCATCTTCATAGATCTTATTACTGTATTACAAAATCAGTTACAAAGTATGCTCAAATACAACAAAAGCTAAATGTCACACTTGTTTCACTATATGAGAGGAAGTCTCATGTTCCACTGCTAATTTATAACTCCTTCTCTGTCTTTTTCTTCCTTGGGGGCCTAACCACCCACACACAATAAGCAACTTCATTTTTCATTCTCTTGCTGTTTGCTCATTTGTTTGTTTGTTCCTGAGACTCTCTCACTTAGTAATTTGCCACACCATAAAGTACTTTGTACCAGTTCACAAATAAACAAGCCTCCCATATTTGCATATAGTCCATGATCTGTATATATATATATATATATATATATATATATATATATATATATATATATATATATATATATATATATATATATATATATATACACACACACACACATTTAGTACTTGCTTTTCTCAGTAGACACAGACACAAAAAGAGACATAGGCAATCTCCCCTCTAACGGCTCTTGTGATCAGTATTTTTCCACACGGGGTGATGGGATGTCAGAAGGTATAAATGCCCGCTGAGCGCTCACACTGTGAAGGGAAGGTGTGCTGGCAGTCTGAAGTTGCCCTGAAGCATGCAGCATAGAAAAGGCAATGTCACAGTGGTGAAGCATCATAGGCAGGTCAGCACTGACAACATTCCAGCATGAACCTAAACAATTTCTTCTTTTTGAAATTTGACTTGTATACACTGTTCCTGAGAGTGCTGGCTGTGAAATGTAAGTCAAATGTAGTTTCCTCAAAGCCAGATCTGTGTGCAGCATTTCCTCTCAAGTTATGAGGATAAATACCTTTGTCACAGATCAAGAGGGCTTGTTTGATGTATTTTGAGAGTCACATATCACAGCCAAAACTGCTGGGGCTATAACTACAGGAATAAAAATGCTATGCAGTAACTCACAGTAAACACCAAACCAGTAGCAACCAGAAAAATTGAAAGCCAAACAGTTAAACATTAACTGAAACGTGCATTAAGCATCCTCCCACTGCCGTCCTGCTTCTGGAATTCAGTCTAACCATCCTATCAGTACATTTGTATGATACATTGCCAGTCAGTGTTAATTAAAATATATCCTGTCCATCCATCTACACAAGGAGCATTATTTCCTAAACGTTCTTATAGGATTAAGGCGAATATTAAGGGGAAAAAAAACATAATTTGCTGAGCAGTAACATTTTCTGAGTATTTTAGTCTGCCATCGGGTAGCTTGCAACAACCCTGGCAATCTCCTGGGTGGTTTGGCCCAGTATACCTTAGGGACAATCAACTAAGATGCAAAGAAGGCGACTAAGAAGATGACAGAAAGGGTGTAACTTTTCCATCCACATGTCACAATATACATTGCTAAAAGAAGGAAAGGAACACTTTTTAATCAGAGTATATCATCAAGTCAGTTATTCTTCTGGAATATTAATCTTGTATGGTAAAGCTAGTTTATTTATATAGCAGTTTTCAGTAACAAGATGATTCAAAGTGCTGTACATGAACAAGAACTGTCTACGTTTGGCTTCCATATAGACGAGTCCGACAAGCGCCATCTCTCTGCAGCGCTGAGTCGGACATGTGGTTTTTGTACGTACAGTGTGAACAGTCAGATTACATTAGAGCATTGGGCCGAACAGATATGGTGAGCTGTGAACTTTTAAACCCTGCAGTTTTACGGTACACTTTGAGCTGTAACTGAGTACAATGATCAAAAATATCGTACAGTGTATGCCCACCATAAAACAGAAAGCAGCATAGTAAGGGAAGAAAGCACAGTAGAGGTGGTGTGTGTGTGTGTGTGTGTGTGTGTGTGTGTGCCTGTGTGTTTTAGTGTAATTGTGTGTGTGTGTGTGTGTGTGTGTGTGTGTGTGTGTGTGTGTGTGTGTTTGTGTGTTTGTCTGTGAACAGTCCCATATAGCACTTGCAGCCAGTTTTTGATAGTGATGGAACGTTATCAGGCAGTTTTGTGCACTCTGTCCAGTTCACAGATGTCACAAAGCATCTTGTTTACATAACATCCAGGAGAAATTAAGAATATAGGGGACCCAGTTTGGATAATAGTGTTTGTTTTGGTCGGGGGGACTCTTGTTTTTCTGTCTGCCTTAAAGTCTCACTGGTACATATCAATGGCGATTCCAAAAAAGCCAAAATTGTGGCTATTCTGCCAGACTCCAGCTTTCTCCAAGATGGTTCCCATTCTGCCAGCAAGTTCAGAAACCGCAGCTGGCCTGCACTTCTGCTTACACAGCATTTTAGTCTGAATGCTGGTAGCAGACATATCTCTGACATAGTTTCCGGCAGCCTTGACATAAGCCAAAACAGCTGTTGATGGTTTGAGAATTCCAATACTGCAGGCAACCGCCAGCTCCAAAAAGCAGAAATCCTGTTATCATAAATCCAATTTTGAACATATGTTCAACATCCTTGACTGACAAAATGGACAGAGACATGATCCTCCTCCCACTGTGTCCAGCTGCACATGTCCCGTCGGGCACAGGGGCTTTTTTTCACCCAGTCTTCTCATTTAGAAAATTTTATCAATTGAGTTGAGAGTCCAGCTGATGAGATCCATAATTTATAGTTTATAGTTTTGAATATATGTAAAAATAGGCTTTTAAAAAAAGAGGGGTGTTGTTAATCAGTGTCAGGTTTTTTGCTGTTAGTGAAATTTAACCACAGCTTATGTGACACACTTGAAAGACTCTGGAGAAGCTGGAGAAGTCAATGTTATGCTGTCTGCATAAATGTTCAGCCAGCAACCTTAGTCATTGTTGGCCGGGCAAGGCATATCTATGGAGGGACACACAGAACTGTACATGATAAATTACGTGATACTGATTGCCATTAGGTATAAAAGGAAATCCTTAGACCCATTGTTAACCCTTCGATGGAAAAGTGGGTTCTGCGTTCCTCCATATGCATGATAATGCTCGGGCTTCATGTTGCAAGAGCATGCATGCAGTTACTGGGGGATGAAGGGACTGATACTATTTACTGGCCTCCACACTCGGCAGACCTATATCCAACATAACAACTCTGGCACATCCTGCTTAGATCCACTTGACACCACCAGGTTGTATTTCAGACTGTCTAGCAGCTCAGTGATGCCCTGTACATGAACTGGGAGGAAATACCCCTACACTCTTTCAGGAGGAGTCAATGTTGTTTGACAAGACACAATGCAATCTGCTGGGTTTCCTTAGATAGGACACTTTTTGACCAATCTGTCTGCATGATTTGATTGCATTAACTTTGTAAAGTGCCTTGAGATGAAGTGGTGTGAATTGGTGCTATATAAATAATTTTAATTAAATTAATTCTCCCACCTTGCTTGCCAACTCAGAATCTTAAAAGTGATGGGTTCTCTTCAACACCTCTTGCCACATCGGTGTATTTTGAAAATTAGTGTTATGTAAACTATGGCCTAAATGGGATGAGTATTCATCTTGCAATGAGAAAGTTTGGGGTTAGATTCTTACCTCATCCCATTTGTGCCCCTGGGAAAGGCCCGTGACCCCAAGTTGACCACTAACCTGTGTATCAATGTATGACTGAACATTTGTAAGGGTGACTGGGTAAATGCGACTCTAGTGTAAAGCTCTTTAAGTGGTCAATATGACTAGAGAAGAATTATATAAGTCCTGTCCATTTACCATTTACAAGTCAGGCCAAGTTTTCAAAAACCAATTAAGGCTGCATTATACTCCACAAGAAGCAAGAAATCTGTTCTTGCTCCCCCAGCAAATAACGTAATTTTGTTCTCTTATTCCTGCTCTGGGAGTTCTCACAGCTTGTTCTCGACACAGCGTCTGGGCTGAACTTTATTCTTGCACGGTGTCTGACAACTGTTCTGTGACTGATCATGATTTGGATTGGCGTGTTTAAGTTTGAAAAGCAGAAATGTCTAATGCAACTGTTGAACAAAACGCTGTAATTGCCCTGTTCAACTCTGGTGTTTTAAACAGTTGAACATACCACTTATGCTCACTTGCTGCGTTTCCCCTAGAAATTATCTAATCTTAGCACGGGTATAATGTGTTCTATAGGGACTTTCTAGGAGTTCGGCTGCTGAGTTTGTTGTGAAGTAAGAATAGAAAGAGCCAAAACTAACTTTTATCATGTTCTTGCCACCCTGACAGCAAGAACAAATGTATTGGTTTTCGCACAGTATGTAGGTAGCTTTAGTGAAAACTGGTGGCTTTTAAGGCAAACATTATTAGTACTGTCATGTCTGATTAGGCTACCTCTGCAGGGATCTTTCATTTTGCTTTCCACTTGCTTAAAAGCAGCTGTAGAAACTGTGAGCTTCTTGATCTTGATTTGAAGTGCTGACCTTGATTTATTTGCACAGGCCATTTTCATACTTGGGGGAAAACAAGCATCTAAAGGTAGCAACCACTTTGCTTTGAATGTGACGGCAAAGAAATGTCGTTGTCCGTTTTTTAAATTCTATGTTGTGCAGATCTGTACCATGTACCAATGGTAGTCAAAGCACAACATCTAGGTGAACATGGCAATTTTGTTGAATATGGGGCTGCAAAGTTTAACACAGTTATTACTACTGTAACTGTAACCTGCAGACAGAGGATTTCAAAAAATTTCACTCCACCTGTTATCTCAATCTTGGTCCCACGTGTCCATTGAAAAAATAAAAAAAAAATCTCAACAAGAGTGATGGTAGAAAATTGCTCAAAGGATTTTAGAGTCTTTGACAAAAAAAATACACTAAGTTTGTGTTTCTTTTTATGGTCACCATGAGATGGAATCATGCATAAAAATGCATAGGTTTTTATAAAAGTATTCATAGCCCTTGACCATTTCCCATTTTTTCACATTTTACCGAGACACTTTTATGCATTTCATTGGGATTTTATGTGATAGACAAATACAAATATGTGCATAAATGTGATGTGGCAGAAAAATTAAAAACAGTTCTAAATAGGTTTTACAAATAAAAATCTGAAAAGTGGGGCATGCATTGGATTCCACACTCTTTTATCCCTATTTAAAATGCTAATTAAATCAATTGTCTACAGAAGTCCTCTTCTTATTAAATAGAGTTAACTGATGTGTACTCTGGTACTCCAGACTTAAATCCAACTGAGAATTTGTGGAAAGAATTTACTATTGTTATTACCCTATGCTTTTCATCAGTACAGAAAATATGTTTGCAAGATAAATGCCAAAAATTTCAGAACAAAATATTGACTCAGTGTGTCTGATAGCATATGCGAGCCACAGTTTTTTAGTTCCTAAGTGGTGAAAATTAGTATAAAAAAAAAAACTTCCAATCTTACAATTAGGCACTACTTTGTGGTGATCTATCACAATCTAACTAAACTTGAAACTTTGATTATAGGTAATATTTTAGTTATTTCTGTTCTAGAATTAGCATAGTATCTGATTAAAGCCAATAAATAATGTTAGTATCTGATTAAAGCAAATAAATAATTTTAACATGGCAGGTAAAGAGGTCAAAACAAAAAAAAAAGCAACAGAGAAAGGAGAGAAATGCTAAAAATGCAAGCCACTGTTCAAGTTTCTTCTAGGTTTGTTAACTGTAGGGTGTTATTAAAAAACAGCAGAGACACCATACATTAAATATGATGTTTTGACGGCTTTGCTGTCACACCATGCAGAAGTGGAAATTTCCCTCATGAAAACATTGAAATTACTTACTGTAAAGGCCTCTAACAAACCACTCAAAGCACACATGAATAAAACCGAGCCTTACTGCAGCCACATAAATTCAAGCTAACGGGCTGCAGAAACCAATGAAGGATATTAGTTATGACAAAGGAAACAGGGAGAAAGGTCAGACACAGTGGTTTCAATCATTTAACACAAGTACTGAAAGTAGGAAAGCATTACTGGAACTATCTAGGTTTTTCTGACATTTGGTGGTAGTGAAGTGAGGTAGTTGAATTCAAATGTAAAAATAAATCCATGGCATCAAACTAGATTGTTAATATGGATAGTTTCACACACTGTTTAATGCTCAATGTGACAAGACATCTGATGGACTTCTACTTGCAGAGAAAATATAGAGTAGACTGTCTCAGTATGTGATCTTGAAATCGAAACTGTGATTCACAAAGAAGGTAAAAAAAACAGTATTTGAATCAAACAAAAAGATAGAGAAAATAAAGCTGAAAAAGCATAAAAGGTGGTTTTCCATTCTTATAATTACCCCATGTGCGGTAAGAACTAAAAAAAAATCACTTTGCTTAAGTAAAAATTACAAAATACTGACAGGAATTAGATTCATGGTAAAGTGCGGGCTAGAGGTTACCTGACTCCGCCAGATAGATTTGCTCCGCATATCCATCTGGAAACCTTCCGTTGAAGTAACTTTGGGAAGGGGCGAAAATACTGGTTAGCTGATTGGCCTATGTTGGTGATAGACGGGCCAAATGAACCAATCAGATTCGTCGTCGCTCTGTTACGAGCGACGACGAAAACACAACCACAAGCCAAGCTACTCTTGCTGCTGCAGGTAAAGGCTTGTTAGCTCAGCAAAGAAATACTCTGTAATTCTGATAAAACTTGCTCGATAGCCACGCTAACGCTAGTTTCATCGGCTGAAGCCGCCATGTTCTTTAGACTGAACTGTCGGGTTGCGTCACACCTCAACCCGCCTCAAAGCCAACGCTGATTGGACGTTCGTTTGGTGAACGGCTCCAAATTTTCTTTAACGGAGAGTAGCCAGACTGATCTGCGAGTGAAACCTTGAAAGCTCGCGAGATCAGGATGGTCTCACGAGGCTAGGCTAGAGGTAGATGGCTTAACATACTGTATGTGCATCCATATACATACAAAAACAATTGAAAATCAAAGTTGTATAGCGTGAAAAAGATATCTTCGAGGTAACATTGGACTTCCCTGAACCTTGGAAAATTACAAAGATGTTTTAAATGCGTGAGTTTGAGGGGGAGTGATTATTGCTTGTCAAAATATAGCATCTACACACTTTAAAACCAAAGATATACATGCGCAACACACTGGACCCAATCTCTTTTGCTCCAATTTAACATCTGGCACATTCCCTTCTGACAGTTCCTTCAGATCTGGCAGATAAGAGCAGGCACTGCCTCAGACTCATGGATCAATCATCCCAAAATAAAGCAGATAAATGCAATCAATGTGGGCTGATAGGGAGTGGCTGGGAACAAGGCAAAGAAAGACAAAGTGAGAGACAGTAAGCCAGAGAGATGTGCGGATAAGATTGTGTTGTTGAGGGATAACATTGTTTTGTTGAATAATGAAAACAAAAGACAGATTTCGAACTGGTACATGTAAGGGTGCAGAGGGAGGGAAGGAAAACTAAAGCTAACCAGTTGGAAAGGAGAAGCAGATGGACTTCCCATCCTTTTTGAAACTTCATTTGGATGCTAATTGAATCAGCATGCTAGCTGCAGGGAAATCGAATAAAATGAATAAAAGAAAGAGCCATATTGGGTAGGATTAAAATCAGGCTCTGGCGATAACTCCCTAATGAAATTTACATCAGGCGTTATTTCAAAGGAGTGTAGATTCTTTCTAAGATCCTCCCCAAATTGTTGGTTAATGTTCTCCAGCTAATTGAATTAGCAGCCATGAGAGGCGAGGCATTTCAAATAGACACATCAACATTATTTAGGTTCAAATAGGTTGTGTCTTAGTTTGATATTAGTCCCAAGTGTCAAAGTTTTGTCTAAACTGATCATGGCAACATGCTGCAAATTTAATTGTCCCTCTCTGATACTGGGCTGGCACATCTGCCAAGACAGGACTTGGCAGACAGCAGCCAAACTCTGGTCATCTGTTACCCTAGCTTCCAAGAGTTGTATCAGCAGATATTATCAAAACTGACAGAAATAAATATCCTCATTGGATCACGCATACTAGTGTAATATTCTAATCTTAAATATAATGTTTTTTATTGATAATTAGAAGAATACTGACAATTAACCAAAATGTAGATTTGAAAACATCAGTCTAATAACCCACATGATGTGTCTCCCTTTGTGAATTGACTTACTGAAATAAAATAACTTTTTAATAACATTCTAAGTTATTGAATGTGGCTGTATAAATAGATCTTGACATTATGGTTTTCTGACATAAATTCAGAAGAAAAAAGGAAACAAAAAAGTCAGTCTAAACGCCTTTTGTGTATATCTAAAGCGTCACATAAAACTATACTGGATTGTTGTTGTTTTTGCTTCAGTGCTCTGTGAGGCATAGGTGGTCTTTGTCGCTGTGATTAACTCAGTTGGCTCTTGTGGCTTCAGTTACTGTGAAATATTATGTTTGCTAAGGTTACACAAACCTCAGCCTATGAGGACAAAATATTTTCATTTTTCTACTTTAAGAGGCAAAGCTTTTCTGTCTGATCAAATTATTGAATACAGTTACTTCACTATTCTATCCGAATAGAAAAAATGCTGCTGTATGTGATGCCTGTTTTACAGAGAAAAAGAGCATTATGGAGATCTGAACAAGTTCTAGATTGGACACAAAAAAGTATATCACAAAAGTATTCCTTACCATTGAACTTTTTACATTTTGTCCTGTGACAACTGCAAAATGTAATGCATTTTTGGAATATACCTGACAGAGCAACATAAATAGTGCATAGTAGTAAAGTGGAAGGTTTAAGATCAGTAGTTTCATAAAACATTGAGGTTTATGGATGCAAGTTGATATGGAAATGTGAAAAAGTATACAACAGGGTTCTGAATACTTTTCAATGGAATTGTAGCCTTGAACTGTATGATATTGACAGTCCAGGCAGGCAAGTATATTCTGTGATTAAACTCCCTCTGATACTGTTTAAGTGACTCAGACTAACTGCAGATTTGCCACATTCAACATGGCGGACGCTCTGACGCCTTCGCAGCATAGGCAGAACCCGCCCCTCGAGGCGTCCATGTATATGATGTCTATGGCACAAAGTGTGCGGCAGACTAACTTGTCATGATTTAGGTTTTCGTCTGTTTTGTTTGGGACGTTTCCTATCAGCCTGTCATCTCTCAGCCACCAGTCATCATCCAATCACCTCAGTCTCCCTCCAGCCATCACTCTACTCTAGATCATCTCCACCTGTTGTCACTAATTAGTCAACTCAGCTCACCTGTGCACCTGTCTACATATACCTGCATCAGCCAGCTCATTCCTGCCAGAATGTCTCTCTTCTCTTCTTCTTCTCTTCCAGTGTGATGTGCCCTGTCTCTACCAGATCCTGTGTGCTCAGCCAGCTGGACTCTTCAGTTAAAGTTGCCTGTTTCTGCATGCTGCAGTTCTGCCTGTTTCTCAGTGAGTCCCAGCCGCTTGCTCTGCCTGTTCTGGTGGTTCATCAGTCAATATCATGCCAGCTGCATAAAGCTGGTTCACATGACAGGATTTGTTAGCCCGATTTATGCCCAAAGCTTCTCCTTTCGAGAGGCGGTGATTATCATCTTAATCTTAATCTTAAAATATATTCCTGGTGTGTGTGATGTGTTAGGAGTGATCTAGTCCACTCAGTAGAACATCAGGATTGCTCTAACCTCAAACTGGGATATTCAACATATTCGATTGGCTTGCCAGATATCCTAGCGTGTGTGGTATCATCTGAGGATAAACGAACAGGGAGCCTGTTGAATGTGATGTGTAGCCAATCAGAAAGCTAGGCGAGGGAAACCCTGAGAGTGAGAGATAGAAATGTACCTCCTTATATTAGCCCAAAACCAAAAGGGGGAACATCCTAAGTGAAACACATGCTTCACTGATGTGACAGGACTTGATATTTCACAAAATATGTGTAATGATCAGAATTAGGGGACCCAGAATTCCACCAGACCAGCAGAGGTTCAGATGAGTATTTTTATTAACAAAAATCAAAAACAGGGAAAAAGCCAAACAAACACCGTCAAACCCAAAAGATGGCAGAAAAACAAACCTTCCAGCAGGACAGGTAAAAATATGGACGGACAGGCAGAACAGGATGGCTCAGGTTACTGGAGAAAACAGGGTCAAAAATCCAAAAGCAAAACATACAAAGAATGTTGCAGGAGACGACTCACCCATAAACTCAACAAGACGACCTGGCACTGATGTCTGGTCTCAACTGTTTATATGGAGGAGGAAGCAGGTGGAACCAGTCAGAGATGATTGCAACAGGGGTGGAGTAATGCAGGTGTGCAGAGTGGGTAATTAGACCAGACATCAGTGCAGAAGATCAAAACAAGAAATAAACCAGAAACCAAAGCTAACAGGACAAGTGGACAGAAACCACACCAAACTTACTGAGAAACAAAATCACTCTAAAGTAAAAACCTAAAACAGAAAATAAAGCTAAGACTAAGACAGATGACAAAACAAGATAAACTAAACAGTAAATAAAACCCCAGACAGGACACAAACTCAAAGCAAGCAGAGAACCTAAAGCAGGAGAGGAATATGACTCAAAAATAAAACCAGAACATTACAATATGCTTAATATTCTCCACAACTGGACCCACATATATCACATATCTACGTAGACAGGTCAACATACAAAGCGAGGTGCATGAGAAATGGGGTGAAAGATCATTTATTGATACACTCTATTTTAAATAGAACAGAACTTGAATTATATTGATGAAATAAATGTTGGGTTAACTATACATTTTAAACAAACAGGAGCTGAGTTCAGCAGGGCTACACTCAAGTTAGCAATTTTAGTTGGAACTTTTGCAGTTAAAAATTTGGTAAATTGATAACACTGACTTACACTAAATGTACATCAAACACCACATTTATTTATTATTGCTTTTAGCCTGTGATCCACATGAGACAAGAATTTATATAGAGAAAATGCACTGATGCTCAGGATGAATTGCAGAAGAGCCAATGTAGATCAGCAGTATAGTAGTTTACAGATATTGAAATATTTTAAAAAGGGATTTATCATTTACAAAGCAATTAATACAAATTTCAAATAATAAAACTACTTAGTAACAACATTGTTTCTCCTGTTTGCCAGTTTTACTTCACAGTCAGAGCACATGCGTGTAAGTGTAAGTTTTATTCTGTACCAACCCTGCATTAGACTTGTGATCCACTTGGGGTGAGCATATTTTTTTAATAAAAATTTGGGTAGCGTCCATCCACCAAAGAGCCTGAAAAGGATTAAGCTGATACAGGAAATCAATAGATACATAAGGTTATGTATTTCAGTTGAAGGCAGGATAAATGTTTGAAAGGTCCCCAGTGTTTCATGGTCTATTTTCCCCCATCTTTTTAAATTGCTCGCTGTTTTCGCAAATTTTAACTGATTGAGGTGGGTTTTTTTTCCTGTAGAGCAGTATTCTGCTCAGCTGACAGCTCATTACTCTGCCTTTGCATCCTTTTAATGCCTCACTGGTTCAGAGCTCATCGCTGGGTCTGTTCAGTCTTCCGACCTGTACAACTTTGTTTAAAGCATGAGTGTTTCATGTGCAGTTAGCCAAAAAAAAGTAAATCTTCTTCAAACCTTAAAGGCAAAATAACCATGCATTGGTTTCTATGAATAATTACTGCTAAGATTAATAAGACATTAAAGACTTTTAGAACAAGCACAAGCTGGGGTGTGTGTGTGTGTGTGTGTGTGTGTGTATGTGTGTGTGTGTGTGGGGGGGGGGGGGGGGGGACTGATCATGTTGGTTCATTTTGGATTGTACCCATCTGACACTATGCATTTACTGTCCAAAGGCAGAGTACAGCAAGACTATTCTGTCACTGTCAGCCTGCTGACTGGCTCTGCCAGGGTGATATGTGCCACAGCAGACCAACAGAAAGCTTGATATTATCGAGCTTTGTCTCATGAATTAAACATATGCAGTTGCCTTTATTGAGCAATGTTTTGACTTTTATCCTTTTCTTGTATGCATTCTTAGTTGTTCAGACGGATTATAACTAAACTAAATGCCTAATTATGTTAGGGAATTGATTACAATAAATGATATTTAGGGATCTTTCAAAGATTCAAATGAGCACGCAAACCTTAAAGTGAATTACAACACTTAATCCTATAACCAACATTAACATACAGCTAGGTAATTAATGACTCATAGGAAGTATCTCAAAAAAGGATTGGACAAATGAATCGTGCGCTAGTAAATGAATGACAGTGAATAATGAATGAATAAGTCGATTGCATGTTCTTCCTATCTTTAGCGCGTCTGAGTGCCATCATGACAAGAATAATTAATGGATTTCACATACAGTAACCATTAAGACCACTCTACAACATTTTATTTTATTCCAAAAACATTTGATCTTGTTGAGACTGATCTTCCCAACATTTGGTGAATTACATCACATACAGGTGAATTTTGCTCATCTAACGGTTGTTTTATAATAGTAATAAAAACAGTGCTATGCTGGTCTGACAGAAGCTGTTTATGTAATCTATACAAGATTACTAAATGTCTTGCAATGTTCTAAGTGTTGAACAGTATTTTCTGCCAACAGTAAAACTAAACTGTCTTTTGGTGTTTGGTGGACACAAAGCTTTAAACGTAGGCTTCTACATCCTTGTCCAGAATGTTGGGCAAAATAATTTATTTCATCAAAGCACTGTCAGAAAACTTTAGAAAAGTTGACCAACTGAGAAATAAGATTTATGATTGTTGCACTGAAAAAAATAAAAAACCCAGTCTGATCATTGGGCACTCAAGTCACTTCAAAATACATCATTCAGGTTGCAACACACACCACCATATACTGTACTTATCAAGAGCAACAGCAAAGCAAAGAGAAATCAATACTGCAACTAGCAAAGTGCTATTGTGGACACCAACAACAGACTGTGGATATGTAGTAAAATAAATTATAGCTCTATGGATTCCAGTAAATGTCTTGAATACAGGCCAGGATGGAGGAAACAATGAAAAAGAAAACTGCAGCAACACTGTAGTCATGTTATAAGTAATAACAATGTAACAACAGCGGGAGATGCAGATTGTTAGCTGTTGATGTCAGGGATTTCTATAAAGGTTCAGACTATTTCCCTTAAGAGCTCATCTGAGAAACAATCCAGACTTGCCTGGGATCAACAAAAGAAAAGAGAAAAAAGTTTGGTGGGGAAAATCTCTTCTTTTTTGTCAAACCCACAAAGTGTGCTCTCAGTAGCTTAGCTGTTGCTTCATTGGGATTCATTTTCTCCTGAGACCATTCGCTGCACAGACAATTTTGGCCCAAGGCAGCAAACAAATGTCTCCAACCCAATTCTGTCACACAGCTATAGCATGTTCTAAGGATTTCTAACTTCTGCCACCAAAACTTACACGTTTGTTGTGGTGCCATTTGATGTGCTCAGATCTTCCTTATAGGTTTCACAGAAACTCCTAGGGCCTTTGGAGTGTGTTAGCAGTGGGAAGGAAACAGTTTATCACAGCACCAAAGTTTCCCATCCTGGTCAATCAGGGAGATTAATAAACATTAACATATAAACATTGCAAATTAAATTTCCGCAACTAATCCACCAGCAGATGAAAAAACACCCTAAATCATCACAGGCTGTAGAAACTGCACACTAGATCTCAGGCAGTGTGGGTCCTGTGGTTCCTCACTCCTCTAGACTCTGGGACAATGCTTTTATAAAATGAAATTGAAAGCTTATTTTCATCTGAAAATGGATTTTGGCCCACTAACATACAGTCCACTGCTTTTTCACCTTACCCCAGCTAAACCACTTCTGACATTGTCTCTGCTTCAGCAAATGCTTACAGCCAGAAATACAACAGTTGCCACCCATGTTCTGGATATATCAGTCTGCATGCCATGCCTTAAGAATATCATTGTTTCTTGTGTCACTGTCTCCACCACACTTTTTCATTCCACTCACATTCTACTTATATGTGCGGATACAGCACTCTGTGAAAATCCAACTTCTTTAGCAATGAGCTTTGGTGGTTGTTTTTTTTTTTAAATGACTGCTGGACCACTGTGTATTTATGTAGGCTTATACCATTATATTTTGCTAATACAAATAATTCATTTTGTTGGTTTTATAATATCAAAATGTACTTTAGCTGCAGGTCACAATCATCAAAACTAACAGAGTAAAGGCAATCTGTGTCATTGATCTATATGTTACAGTATATAATAGTTTTAGATTTGAAATTAATTGTTGAAATAAAGTAACTGTTTGGTTATATGCTTTCCAACTGAGACACACGTGTGCACAGGGCATCCAAAAGATTGCCTGATGAATATCAGAATGTACGTTTATGAAGTCTTCTATGGGAAGAAGACTAATTAACCAACAGACTGGGCACGATGAAATGTGTGTAAATAAACTAGTGTTTGAGGGTTTAAACCAGGAGCAGGAGCCTGTGGAGCACTTCACTGAAAACGCAGAGATGGGTCACTTTACTCACATCTCTTCACTTCCCTTCCCTGTCGCTGTTTATAATCCCCCACTGTGCTTTCTTCTTGGTTCTCTGTGCGTCTGCAAGGAATCACTTTGATCCCCCTGTGCATCTTACCTGGCAAACTGCTGTTTTCTTTCTTCCAGCATGCTCCTGAGCAAATTTCCATGTTTATAATGCTCTGATCATGTGTGTTCAGCAAATATTGGTCTATATTTACACACATTTCTTAGACCATATTAATTGCATGCAGATCTCACAGATTAACCAGCACAAACAATATTAGCAAAAATCTTTAAAAATGCTGAACAAATATCCATTTTGCTCAGGCAAGTAAAACATATTAAATTACCAAAGCCAAGGGTATATCAGTTTGTGTCTCAGAGTGAGAATATGATCTCTGAATATGATCTCTGATCGAGAGATGCTAGCCACGAAGCAAAACAGTGTGCAAATATGGTAAATGTGGCACGTGCTTAAAAAGAAAAAAAAAGGAAAAAAAAAACCTTCTCAAGAAACTACTGTAAATGGTTTATCCACAAAAAAGTAAAAACATCACTTAATGCAGCAGTTTAGCAAAGTTACTACACAAGGCTGTGTCTGTTATCATTTGCTTCAATGACTGCATGGGAATTGCCGTTGTAGTATCAATATACCGTCTGCACACAGGCCATCCACAGTTCAGTCGCTGTCACCATTGGAGGCAGAGGGGATTACACGGGTGTCTCAAAGATGCAAAACACATATTTATCACTTTATGGAGATAATTGGCTGAGAAAACCTCTGAGGCAAGGGACAACTAATGGACCACCAGTGAGAAATTATGATCAAGGCTTGTTTTGTAACCTTTGGAAGCTGTAAACAATTTTGACAAGTTGCAAATGATGTGATGTAGTTTGTCTGGGCAATTTATTTCACAAGGCCCTGCCTTTAAACCCATTTAAATTACATTTTAAGATGCTGGGCTGCAATCTTGAGAACTAAGGAATCCTTGAAAGATATTAATGTTTTCTGGGAATTCTGAAATGAAAAAGTCTCCTTTCACCTGACCCAACATGAGATGAGCACTCACCACTCAAAGAATATTTTTTGAGAGACTGAAATGTTGCTGTGAATTGGGATCGGCTCTCTACTGTGTGTGTGCGCCTTGCAAGTCAGTCGGAAGAAGCAGGTAGGCTCACTTGATTAGCACTGCCACAGGAGATACACACTTTTCTATGTACTCATATCTTTGTCAAGACCTATTATTGAGAGAGTGCATCCTCTTCCACCCTGCTCTAGAGGTAGCCATTAAAATTGAAAGCTCATGCTGAGCTATGCCTGCAGACAGGGATCTGCACGTAATCCGTGAAAAGTAGAGGCACCACATCGAAAGGAAGAGGAGCAGCTGGCTGGAGAAAACAGTAAAACCTTCTGTAACTTCGAACGTTGTCTTTAACCAATCATTAAAAATTGATCCACATTGGCAACAAACCCAATAGTGATGTTATTCTTGGACTTGATATTGAGCTGAAGCCACCAATCCATTTCAGGTTTGCAAACTAATTTTTCTCTGTTGCTGCAGGTCATTTTGGTTGATTTTAAAATACTAATTTGGAGGTATTGTGTACAATAATAATACCTGAGGGTCAAACTTTGGAGCTCTACAGAGGAGCACCAAGTTACTGGATACAGAACACTGCTGTATTGTATTTTTATTTTTTGTAGCTTTCCATGGTTTCTGTGGGGTCTTAAAAATGTAACAAGTCTTAAATTCAGTCACCTCAAATTAAGGTCTTAAAGACTCCTAAAAACTTGAAATTTCTCCATACCAGGTCTTAAATTACTGTTACTCAGGTCTAAGATTTGTTTGCTCAGTTACGTATTGCTTCTTCGTTCTCCTGTTGTTTTTTTCTGCATTCAGTTGTTCCACGTATTTTAGCTCTGGCTGTGGTGATATGCATTACTGTACGATGTGATTAAACCACAATGCCCATATTTTAGTGCAGAAATAAGTGCGGTCAGGCTGAAAAGATCTGTATAATGATATCTTAATACACAGGGTTAGTCATAGAATACACACACGCACGCAGGCACACACAAACTGGAGGTTGACAGAGATCCTTTCTAGGGTAAAATGCATAAATTAATGTTTCTTTTTTTACACTACCTTCTATCAGTTTTTTTTTATGTTGAAACCGTTCCTATTTATTGAGGTGTGGAACAGGTTTCACACCAATTAAGAGGCTTTCATGCTATGTAATTTGTGTCTTAAATTTAAATTCTAATGGTCTTAAAATGTTTGAAAATGTCTTCAATTTAACTTAATCCACTTGGATAAACTCTGATACCTCGAGGAACACATAAAGTCCGGGTTTTGACAGTCTAATCATGTGTTCACAGTCTGTAAAACTGTCTTTAGAACTGTTGTTAGGTTGTGATGTCCTCTAATTGCCCCTGCTCTCTCCCTCTAAACAGCTTATTGTTCAGATTGTGCAGTTCCACAGCTGATAAAAATATAAATATAGCCATACAAGGATCTATCTGATGCTATATAAATTTCAATCATGCTAATATACATACAACTAAAGATAGTGATAATTACAGCAGTCAAGACCTATTCATATTACCTTTTACAATGCCACAACCAAAAACAATACTGAATGTTACAGTAAAAGCCTTCTGGAACAGAAAACATTGGCCTTAGCAGATATATTTGCATATTGTAGTCAGATTGAAACAAACTGGAGCATCTCTACCTATCACCATAAGTGTAAAAAATACTTCACATCCATCTCTTTTAAAGACTTGCCACTTTTATAAAGATGTGACAAGAGGACAAGCAATCACTCCATTCTAACTTTGTGTTCTTGTTGGTCTGAGGTATAGATTCAACAGAAAACTAAAAAATGCTTGTAGGAAAAATTTGCAGTGCAGTTGTGGCGTTATCAAAGCAACAGTGTGAAACGTGTTACTATCGGACGCATCTCCAGCAAATTTGTCTTTGCTGTGTGGAAATGTTAAGGCTCATAATTAAGTAATCAGCTCATGGCAGCTGGAACATTTGGCAGCTCGGTCTCAGGGATTCTGTTTGACTCGTGAAAACATCTTGAGAGATTCTGTTTTGAGTCTCCCCTCTGTAATTTTGTCTCCAGTCGTGTCAGGAAAACTTTAGCTTGGATGATGTCCAGAACAGCTTGGACTCAGTTTCTGTTTTGACCTGCAGTGCACAGAGGCAAATCAATTCAGATGTATCTGCAGATGTAAGCTTCTCAATGAAACTGATCTGAGAAGAAATAGCCTTTTGGCTGAGGTTTAGATATATCACCCAAAACTCCTTTTGCTATTTCCAGTGGGTTTCACCCAGTTTCATCCATCAGTGAACCTAAATTATATATTTTAGTGTTTGCAAAAACATTCCTCCTGCTTCCACTCCATAATGGAGCAACGTTTTTGATTAATAGGAATACTTAATTCATCATTAAGGCTGATTAATTTCATTAGTCTGTGACACTTAAAGCTATTCAGTACTTGTGCTGAGTATCAATTATCTGCCATGGCAACCAGTCAGAAGCAGAAACCTAATGTTGCAATTTAACAAATGCACATAAGATGATACTTAAATAAACAAAACACCTAGCTCAGGCATATGCATCACTATAAATGTGAAACAGCGTTCCGTGATATATAACTCTCCCTGTTTGCTTTTTAGAGCCCAGACATCATATATGCCTGTGTGCACAGACACGGTCTTTGGAAATGGAAGCCATTGATTTTCTCACGGCATCTGTGTAGCATCTCCCCTTGCCTGCCAGCACAGCATGTAATATGAGACCGCAAGTTTTCCTTTTACCTAAACCAATCAATTCTGCTCAGTCGAGATCTATGGCATAGATTGGGCTTCTCTAAGTGCCTTCCTCCCTGAGCCCACATCCCTGCATGTCATCATCCCCTGATAAGAGCTTTAAGCATGATAATAATTACAACAAAATGTCTGAATAAACCAAATCCAATTACAGCTGGCAAATCATTATGACAGGGGTATGCGAAGAGGGGCACAGCTATAGTCTGCTGCACAAGTATTGGTACCTGACTTGTCCTTATAAGCAGTAGCCCCCTGGCTGTGGAACGCCCTGCCCAGTCTTTCCGTGTGGCAGACTATGTTCATTCCTTTAAAGAGCAGCTTAATACACTTTTATTTATACAAGTATTTAGTTAAATTTTCTACTTATTGTTTTGTTAGCTAGCTCTTCTTACTTTTGTTGCTTTGTGCAAAGCCTTTATTTGTCTCTATTTTACTTGCACTCTGTAGAGCACTTTGTGATTTTTATCTGCAAAAGGAGCTATATAAATAAAGTCAACCTATTAACCCCTTAAAACTTTTTACATTTTGTGACAATACAACCACAAAATAAATTGCATTTTATTGGGAGTTTATATTACAGAGAGTCAAAACAGCATTTTGATTTACACATCTAAAGACTGAAATGTTTTGCTGATTTTTTTGTTATGAAATGGCTCAAGTGAAGTTAGATTGGATGGAGAGCATAAACACTTGTTGCAGGTTATATTGGATTTATGTCTAGGATTTTGACTTGCAGATTATAGCTCATGAATGTCCATTAACCTAAACCATTAGGGTCGCTTTCACTTTCGCAAAGTCTTATGCAGTGTCTAATAGATTTTCATCCATGATTTCTCTGTATTCAGCTCCCTCCATATCTCCAACAACTCAAACTACCTTCTCTTTCTTTGCTGAAGTATCCCCTCAGCTTGATACTGTCACTACTAACTTTCACTTCATCCCTGATTTGTCTATGGTGTTTCTTGGTATTTATGGTCCTGGTTGCTAACAGGGAGATAAAGTTATGTACAAGTGGCCTTTATTTACTAATAAATACATTAGTAAATTACTAGTGGGCAGGGGGTGCCCATACACAACTTCTAGAAATGGAAGCTCTCCCTCTGATCGTTAATTCCCCAAGAAAATCATTCACAGAACAACCACTTCGAGGCCATTAACTTTACAGCTTGGAGTGAGATTGGGTCCCCCATTCTCAAAGAAAAAGAGCATTGACAGCTTTTTAAGCAGGGAAAACTCAAATATATGTGTGAGGGAATTGTAGGGGTGATGGAATCCGAATTGATATATATACTGAACTCTATCAGCCATCATCAAGCTCACATATTGTTAAAAAGAAGAATCCAGCAGTAAACATTCAGTTAGAGTTGAGCATCGTCCTTTTAAGATGCATGCTTGGGCATAATTTACTGTAATGAAAACAAATAGGATTAAGTGGTCTAATAGAGGCAGAAAACCTGGATTGCAGCCAGAGATAACTAAACCGCAACAGAGGCTGTGGGGGTGTTAGACTGAAAAAGGCTTGCATGTAAATAAACAGAGAGAGGTAGTTATTTCTGAGGCTTTCTACAAAAAATGCATAGGAGTTTGCCGACAAAGAGGGAAATTTTTCAGTCCAAGCTAAGAACATAATCACAATGCATAATTTCCTTCATTCATTTGCATGAAACCTTATGTCAGCTTTCTGTAACAATTTGATTGTCCTTCCATTTCCCAACCAATATGTGTAAAGCACACTAAGCAAAAGAAGATTAAGGTCAGATTATAATTTACCTGTAGCCACTGTGACTGGTCACTGTGTCCAGCTGTCCAGGCATTGACCTTGCCCTGTTTGTCCAAACGGGCTTTCCCAGGTTCCCAGGTGAACATGTCCATGTTGAGTGTTCGGAAAATGCTAGAAGCTGTGACCTGATAATCCTGGACATGGCCTGACTTCATCCCCAGTGGTTCAGAACAGCCTTAGAAGAACAAAGACGGACATATTTGTTCCAAACTTTACAAGCTTTTTTATACACAAAAGATATGACAAGATACCATATGTTAATGTAACAAAGTCACCCTTTACATTAACATTTGCAATGTTGATGCTATCACTGAATAAAGTGAGGTCTAATTAGAGAAAGAACAGCGATGCAAGAAGCACTTTAAAAGGATACTATTTTTGAAATAACAAAGCCATTGAATTAATGTTACTGTTTATGATATTATGCATGTATATTAAACTTTGTCATGCCAATAGAATTTGTTTTATCATCCTGCAAGCATAATTGCACTGTTCCATTGTTTACATGTCTTTAAATTCCTCTGTTTCACAAAACATGCTAATTATGAGAAGTTGGAGGTATGGATGCAAGTTATCAATTAATGAGTTAATCCAAAATTGATTGATCATGCCCAAAGTAGTATTTTTCTTGACTCATGCATGTCTGCATCGTAGTGAAGGCAAACATATTTCTTCAGGGTTGGACAAATATGCCTATAGTTGACTTTGGAAGGCTTTAAAAAGCACAATATTGAACCTTTCACAATTTATTGTGCAACCTGCATTAAATACTGACTGAATAAACAAAAATATATGGTTTATTAAAATTAGACATATTTGTAAAATATAACAAAACAGGAACCTATTAGTTAACTGAATAGAAGAAAAAAAGGATTAATAGAATTAAATATGTGAAACACTTATAATCTTCATGAAAGTCCTCACCATCAACCATGTTTTTGGCATCATGTCTCTATCAATGTTATTTTTTTGCGTAATGGTCTCCGCTTTTTTGTAATCACAACTTTGACTTCCGAACACATCAGTAAGTTGTGGTGGAAAAGTTGACACTGCTCGCCATGCAGCATGGCTGAATGGGCACTGTTTAGGTGATAACTTAGAGAGCTTGTTGAGTGTTTAAATTACAAAACAGAACAGCATAAAGTGCATTTTGCATCCTTGTTGTCATTAAACATTGTAAAAAATTCAACAACGGACTCCGTTTGGACCGTTTTACAATCCTTTTCTGGCATGCCTGTGCTATGGTTATTTATCTTACAATTATCAGTGCCCTCTTCTGGATGGCAGCCACACTACATCGCTATTTACCTCCTAATATTAAAAATCAATGACAACCAGAGAAAGCCAAGTGAAAAATAAACTGAATGGTGTTTTTTTTTTTTGTATTTACCTTTATGTAGAGAAATCAAAATCAGCATTAGGTTAAAGCTTTACAAAGACCAAAAATAGAATTTGGAGACACCCAATTCTAATATTTCTAATAGATGCACACAAAACCTAAAAAAATATTTAGATAATAAACACCATATACCTGTCAGCTCACAGCCAAGCAGCTCCATGCGTAAGGTACAGTGCCTCCTGCAAACTTGGGGGTAAACGCGCACAAATTGGGCTTCAATGGGAGGTGTGAAAGAGTTGGCTGATGGAGCATTGTTATCAACATTTCCTCTGAATATCTGTTGAACAGGATGAAACACCCACATATGAGGTTAGAGAATGGTGAAACAGATCACTTTGCTATAATGTGACAATCTATCTACTGCACTCTGTAGTGTCTATCCCACAGTGAAATAATTGCTGTCATTCTAGGTCAATGAGCGAGAATTACAGGAGAAAAAAAATCAACAATTTCCTGCATCATTTGAACCTGATCATTCATAAAAGTGGCAAGGTGTTTTAAATTACAGCAGCAGAAATTTTGCTAAATATTCTTTAGAGTTACTGAATTAAAATTAATTAACACCAACTCTGTTTTTTGTATGGAAAGTAAGTAAAAAATCATATGTTTTTCTAAAGTCTGCACAACTGCAAAGATGTATTTAATTATGAACAATTCAAGGACATATTGAAATTGGTACATCTTGTAAATTGAATAAGATAAGAGCAGCCGCAGATTTATGTCAAGAATGACAGAATGCTGCGTGTCCTATTTGGAGGCTGTTCGTCCCCAAATAGTATATAAATTTAATCTAAGAGTCCTGGAAGCGGATAGGGGTAAAGGGCAGAGGGATGGGCAGAGGCATGGGCTGTGTGTCTGCGAGCTAATTAAAAAGCCATCTCATCATGTCCTCCACCTTGACCTTCAATAAGTGAAGTCTCTGTTCTCTGAGTGAACATGTGTATGAGTATGTACCTTCATTACTGTGTCACACAGTAAGAAGAAATGGACAAAAGTGGATGTGCACATGTCTCACCATATCCTCATCTTTGCCCTTGACTTTGTATGTTCTCCAGGTCTTCCCATCATCGCTGTATGCTACTTTGTATGACTTGACATACTCTGGGCTGCCGATACGTTTGGCGCCTTGGGTAATCAGGCCTGTGACCCTCATTCTCCTCTGGAGGTTTATCTGTAGAGTTCAAAGAGTACATACATATCACACAATTATCAAATTCTGTCTTAATTTTCTGGCTCATAGACACATCAAACGTTTCTCTGTAGACACAAACAGAGTGAGCATGCTTGTCATGGAGATCAGTTTGTCCTATTGTATTCATTCTGTCAGGGTCATCTATCTTATTCAGAAATCCTGAGATCAAAAGAAACATTTAATCAATTTTCATGATCCACATCCAGCTATATCCACAATCTGCAATCAGACAATATGGTGTCAATGTGAAGCAGTTTGGTGAGCCAGGAGGAAAAAAGGCGAGCTGAGAGAGAGACACATGATTAATGGTTGCCACTGACGCTATCTGGCAACACCAAAGTGAATCTTTACTCCAAGTGCACACTATTTTATGGTGTTTTACAAAAAATATTTTGACAAAGTACATCCCTGCAGATCTGGACATTTCCCTTGTGTTTTTTTCTTTTATAATCATTGGAGCATGTTGGAAATTTTTAAAAGCATGCAATAGAGAATACAACAATATCCCTCACACCTCATCCCATGTCGTACAGCTTAGGTAACATTTTTTTAGAAAAAAAAAAAGTATGCTATATATTGAGTATTTAAACCAGGTATATAAATAAAAACCACGTATAAAACCAAGTATAAATGAAACAAGAAGTGGAAAGTGTAGCGAAATAACCAGTCGTATACTGTTGCTAGGGAAGATTTATAAATATTTGGCAGCATCGCCAAAATGAATGGCTTTGGGGCTCCTGGAGCCATAGCCCTAGCTGCACAGTGATAGGTGCACTTCACGCGTGACGTCACAAGCTACAACCGCGCTACATCCAGGTCACGGTGGTCGGCAAAAACAGTACTGTTTTTGATGAGTTAGACCGTACATTTTGTTTATTTTTGGAATCTAAACAATGCCTACGACTTGTTGTGCTCCCAGTTGCACACAGAGGCATTCCAAATCGTCGGATGTACATTTCTTTCGTTTACCGAAGGACGAAGAAAGAAGAAAGAAATGGATAATTTCAATGAAAAGGATGCAGGCAGACAATCCCAATCGACTGTGGGAGCCATCATACCATGACAGAATTTGCAGTCTACACTTCATCTCCGGTAAATACAACTTAATTTTGCACTAGTCATTGTTCTACTTAAATCATAATATAAATAAAAAATTAGGATATATATTTAAGTCAAGACGTAAACGTTCGTTTTGTAATAATATACGTACATGTACAATGTATGGAAACCCTCTGGCATGAGTCTGTGAAAAGGATTAATAAGACAAAAACACCTAAATAATCCTATGTGAACAATGTTTTTTTTTTATTAATTAAATGCTTATTGTGGAATCGTAGTAATTTTCCGACTTTTAATTTAAATGCATGTACTGGGTTAGGCAGGGAAATCTATTGGCCAGCCCCACCAAGATTTTTTTTCCACCAGCCGCCACTGACACACAAGGAAGCAATTCCGCTTTATAAATCACAACTGCTGCTGAACATTTGGGTACCAGGTTCCGCCTAATGTTCTGCCCTCTACACGGCCAACATATTAACCAGTCATCATCATGGTCAAGGAAAACTTTCATCCCTGAAAACAAGTTCCCTCCCTTGCAGGGTCATCCAGCAGTGCTGCATTCACTTTACGCACAAATGTCTCCATGGTATTTAAATGTTTACACCAAGCAGTCTTATTAGCCCTGGCAATAACTGGTTAAAATTGCTTCATAAGCCCCTTTGTGTTAGCATGGAATTTGCCGTATTTACTTTTAAATGACAGGCAGAGCAGGATGTGGGCACAAAATATATACATGCAATTTCAGATCAGGGCCAAAAAGGATGTTCTTGTAAAAGAGAACATCCTATCATGATGACTCTGAAAATCTACCACTAAAATACAGTAATGAGGTATTCTAAAGAGGCATTAAAGATGATGTCATATCACTAGTCAGAGTAACGGTGGCAGTTTTTCAGAATGATGCCACCAACACTGCACCACTTACAAAAACTACCAGCGACAAACTGACAGGCAAGTGTTTCACTACTGAAACAGACATTGTCACCAAGTCTCTGTGACAGCTCAGTTTGCACAGAGGATTTAAAAATGTTATAATTATAATCAATAATGCTAAGCTCTGTGATTGGCATCAACAAATGCGTGTCCTTTGGCACTAAATCGCAAGTTGAAAAGATGCTTAAATGCCTGATAAGTACCGTGATTAAATTCTGGAGAGTGACAGATAATTTAATTTCATTCAGATGGGATAATGGATGTTAAATAAGAGCATTGAAAAAAATAGTGAGGAAAAGTTTTGGATATCATGAAGGGCTGTTTTATGAGAGCAAAATATTTTGTCTGAAAAGACTCCATTAAAACTATTTTGTGTCTTGGGTCGGACCTGAATCCTAAAGAATAAGTTTGTTGTATTTTGAAGAGAAAAAATTACAAACACAGCAAAACACATCGGCAGTAAATTAGTTTTGGTCTTGCATTTATCTTGCATGAATGATATGTCTATAATATTTTTCTTTGTTGCTAGATAATGAGAAATATTAAGCCTAAATTATATTAAGCGTTGAAAAGTAAAACATTTTGATCACATTATTGAAAGATTTCTCTTGCATCACTTTCATGCGGCAAATAAAAACAAATCCAAAAGAATTAAATCAACTCAGTTCACATGCAAGCATCCCATTTTCACACATTTTGTTGAAATTTGCAGCAACAACCAACTTATTTAGTGCTTGTAAACGTAGCACAATAATAAAGTTTTTACTTAGGTGCAGCATTTTCATGCACTTCATGTGCCTCCCTTTAAGTTTTTTAAATAAAATTTCTTCAGTTAAGCTCAAAAAGCAAGCCGTGACATCCAAACTAATCCAAACTTGTTTGTCTCTGTACGGTGTCATGTGAAAGACTGGCAGCCTGTCCAAACTGTTTACCACATTTCTCCTAGGCAATCTTGAAATACTTATAGAAGGCTTAGCTCATCACATTTATAGTGCGTGGTACCCAGGTTGCTGATATTTCACCAATCCACCTCCATTTACCAGACTGCAGGAGCTTTCAAAATCTGTGAGCAATGTATTACGTGCAACATCTATGTTTTCTACACTCTTTGCTCGCAATCTGTCATTGCTTGTTGAAAATAGTGTCATGTGTTGTGCGATTCTGGCAAGCTTATGAAAATGTGAGAAAGCTGATGTCAGTTGACGACAAGTCTCATCTTCTTGTGACAAAATGCGAAGGCCTTTGAGGATGAAGGAGTGGTGCCTTGTCGGAGTGCTCACAGACAAATGGTTTAAGAAAGAACTAAAGGAAGCCCTCCCCTATCTATCAGTATATGCTACCACACTGTACACTGTTGATGAAACATATTTAGCGCTTGCTAAATTGATTGGCACCCCTGATAAAAGTGTTAAAAACTAAACAAAATAGATCTATCTTTATTTCAATAATTTATTGCACTAAAAATCCTTCCTCTGATTTAACAAAATTGTGCTTATCAAAGTCAACGTTTATCAAAGTCACTTGTGGTAAAATACCGGGGACAGTAAGTAAGAAACTACTTGAGCATGTAAGTAAATTTTATTTATATAGCACCTTTCACCAATAAAAGTCATGAAGTGCTTTACAGAGTGTAATCCATACAGTACTTCTAATTAGGAGTTCTATAACTTCTGACAATGTTTATATCTTTGTATTTGGTAGATGATTGTATCCATAGCAACATTTGTATAAAAAATAGAGTTGTCTTCTTTTTTGCCCACAAAGTTCAAAGAGAAGAACCTTTGACCATCTTTATCCACAATCTATCTAGATCTCCCAGATACCTAGGTGCTACCTGACACTCTCTTCTCTCCAGCTCACCCCAGGGGTGTTTTTATAGGATTCTGGTCTGGAGAATTCAATGACGCATGGAAGAAAATAGATTTTGTGTGTGGTAAACAGTTTCTGTGTTGATTTAAACAATCTTTTTTAAGATCACTACCCTGCTGAAAGACCAGCTGATTTTCGGACCGAAATGACCAGGTTTCTATTCAAAATCTCTTGGTGTTTCAAAAATTAGGAGTGTGAAAGTGACTTGTTTTTTTTGTGTGGGCTCTTCATACAAAAGAAAGAAAGAAAGAAAGAAAGAGAGAGAGAGAGGCACTGACACTGGAAAACAAAACCATGGCACGTGAAAATACGCACGCAAAGTCAAATTTGTGTCATGTGTACCCTTGCGACAAATAATAAGGGGTGTGAAAAAGGATAATAATGAGCTCTATTTAAAATATTTTCTCCTAAAAATGACTAAACTTGGATTTAAAAACATTTTCAGAGGGATAGTATAATATAAAACACAAGGTTATGACCCCTTTAAAAAACAAACAGATCAAAGTGCTGTACACAACAAAAGCAAATGTACAAAGACGTAAAATGAATACCACACAAAGGATATATAAAACCCCAACAAATGCTCTATTGGGTATTGAAAGCCTGTATAAGGGTGTTTTTTTAAAAAAAGATTTAAATGCCGTCAAGGTGGAGGCTTGCTTGATGTGCAGCGGCACGGTTCATGATGCTCTGATGTCCAACTAGCTTTTATGGTTTTCTGAATGTAAACAGGCTCATACCATCACTTAACCTCCCCCATACTTAACAGTGAGCTTGAGGTGGTTTTCCACAAATCCATCCCTTGTTTTAAAAGAACCCCAACCAAAGTTGTGCTTTGTTGTGTTTGTGTCACAAAGGTCAGTGAATGATTAGACCAAAGCAAATGGTTTCAGTCTCAGTCAGGTTTAGCAAACTCCACATGTCTGTGAGTGTAGGACAGAACATTATTTTTCCTTGCATGTCCTCAAAACAAGTTAATGTTATTTACATTGTGTCTCAGTGTTTATGGAGACTTGCTGACACAAAGTTACTAGTACTAGCTGCAGTTCTTTGGAAATTTGTCTTCGCTACATTTGTTGCAAAAGAATTGTTAGATGTACCAACAACTGTGCCACTTGTGATTTAGTTAAAAACACATTTTACTTTACATGGGATTCCCTCCACTGAAATCATGTACTCAAATCTATCTAAAGCGTTTTACACGTTTCCAGTGATGCAAATACATTTTTTGTCTTTATTATACAACTTTAAGACAGGCTTCCAATAAAATGCAGTTCTATCACTCCCAGGTAAAGTACTCAAGTATTAAAATGTTTTCAGGAATGGTGATAACAATTTACCGGTCGATCTACGTTCCTCCCCTCATCTATGGTCACGAGCTTTGGGTCGTGACCGAAAGAACGAGATCCCGGATACAAGCGGCCAAAATGAGTTTTCTCCATAGTGTGTCTTGGCTCTCCCTTAGAGATACGGTGAAGAGCTCAGTCATCCGGGGAGGACTAAGAGTAGAGCTGCTGCTCCTCCACGTCGAGAGGAGCCAGTTGAGGTGGCTCGGGCATCTGGTTAGGATGCCTCCTGGACGCCTCCCTGGTGAGTTGTTCCGGGCACGTCCCACCGGAAGGAGGCCCAGGGGAAGACCCAGGACACGCTGGAGGGACTATGTCTCTCAGCTGGCCTGGGAATGACTTGGGATTCCCCCTGAGGAGCTGGCCAGAGTGGCCGGGGAGAGGGACGTCTGGGCCTCCCTACTGAAGCTGCTACCCCCGCAACCCGACCCCGGATAAGCGGAAGAAAACGGAAAGACGGACGGATGATAACAATTCCAGTTGTCCAATAATGAAGTATATTGGACTTACTGCATAGTCAAAAGGGCTTTTGTTGTTTCTTAGAATGCTTTTTAGAATAAAATAACATTAGAAAGATTATTCTGGTTATTATGAACATTGCAATACTGCAGACAAAGCCTGGAACAATTAATAGGAAGTTCTATAACAAGAACATGCATGAAAACAATAAAACAATAAAACAAATAAAAACATAAAATTGTAAAAAAAGACATACTGATCTGAAATAGGCAAACCATATAGAAAATTTTAACTTATAGTGCAGTGTGTTTTCCTTAGTATGCTTTTCAAGACTATCCTTGCCTGCAAGATTAAATCTTGTGGTATTTGAGTGTTCACAAACACACGAGAATCCATCTTGCACTGCTCTGGCTTAAACTGTTTGTGTCGGAACCAAAAATAGTTTGGGCCAATCACATTGCAGTGTTGAGGTTTAAGGTGGGACATACCGGTGTGACGATAGCAAGAGCTGCTGAGCCCACAGCTGAAGCAACAAAAACATGGCAGCGCAGCAGGACGCATGCGTAGCTGCTGCTGTCACATCTGTTTTGAATCCACAATTTCTTCTTTGATAGTAGAAAAGCATGAAGTGACTTGACCAGCTTACATTTTTGACATGTGCTGCTTACGTTTTAATTTGATACCATGATTGGCTAAAACCAACCTTTGGTAGGCGGGCACAAGGTGTCACTTCACCAAATCAGCTCAGAGTTCTGCTGAAATTTTGTCCATTCCCCAAATGGATTTAAATGCTGTAGTCCCAAATTGATAATGTGCAGAACTAGAGTGTAATGCATTATCTGTCTGTCAGGCTGGCCAGGTTATTTTAAGACAACAACATTTTTAAGCAAAACAATACTAAATATGTACGGGGTAATTGAAGCAGAAAAGCAATGTCAGCTTTGTGGTTGTTTTTGTATGGTGTCAAAGGGGTAGGGGAAATTAAATAACAACGATAAATACCGGTTATGCACCATAACAACTACATTAATGTCAGATTTCGATATTGGTCTAAATGTTAAAATTGGTGCATCCTTAAATGAAACAGTAGCAGAAACACTTAAACAAATGCATGCATAACACTAGAAGACAACAAGGCAGGATGGACGGATTGAGAAGCTTGGGATTTTTGCAGTAGAACAAATTGTAGCTGTTCTATAGCTTCAATGGGGAGACTGAAAGATAAATAATTTAAGTCGAAGAGACAGATCGAGAGACCCAATTAGGTTGTACTGCCTTTTTCTTTTAGTTAAATAAATCCAACCTGCTGCTTCTGAAGGACATTAGCCTTCAAAACTTCTCAGAAGCAAAAATGCAATTCATGTTGACATAACCATCAAAACCTAAGACGGAACTGCATTATGAGCCTGTTTCCTCCAATTTAGTTTTTTGTTTGAAGAGAGAAAACTTTTTTTAGTACTAGTACATGCTTAACACACTTGAATTGGACATACAATAAGAAAAACCTTTAGGAGCCTCAGAACTCTATTGACCCTTACTTTCACAGTCATAGCATTTCTTTGCTCTTTTCCATTTTCTCCATGGAGACAAGAACCTCTTGCACTAATTAAAAGCTTTGTCACTAAAAGGCCACTGCTGGGCTAATTGTTGGTGATCCTTCACAGTTTTAATGGCGACTCAGAAATGCCCCTCTGTCACTTCATTGATAATAGAGATTAATTCCCCAGTTTAAATGCGACATCAATAGAAGCATCATCAGTGTGTTGACTGAGTCTACACACATGCAGGTGTTTATGTAATTTAGGGTGGGAATAGCAGGTTAAACTGCAGTACATAAATTGCTTAAAATGTACTTAAATGTTTGTGAGGAATAAAAAAAAAATATCCATGATAAACACAGGTAACTCCACCTTAACTTTAGCTCATTTGGTAAAACTCAAAAAGCTGTCAGTTGTTCACGATGACATGAAACAATGTTGCTAAATCCTTCTCATCACTGCACAAACCTCTAAATCAGCTAAATCCCCGGAGGCTGTGATTATTGTTAAAATTCCTATATATCACTAAATAACTGAAAATGGGGTCACATGCTCTAGTCATAATTTATAGATTTTATGTCAAGTTGGACTTTAATTGACAGCTGTAAAGGGATTAGGAGCTAATGTCATAGGTCTACTAAAAACTGCAGGTAGGATTAATCAGTAAACACTCATTAGATGGTAGGTGAAGTTTATTAACATTTCTTAATTCTAAAATCAACACACAACTCATTGAGATTGTGATTTTGGTGTGTGCATCTCTCCAGTCTTTCTTTTTTCTCACTTCTACACAGACGTGTACGAAACAGCAGCCTATTTGATCCAGAAGAGAGATATGTAATTATTAACAGGAATATAAACAACTAAGACTGGTGTGTTAGTAATACATACAAGCCAAATTGAAGTATTTAAGATATTTTCCTTCCAGTCTCTTTTCTGCCCTTTCAATTCAGACTTGCAAAGCATTTGCAGTGGGAGGAGATTTTAACCTTACTCTGAACAGAGTTAGACAGGCTCAGCAAGCAGATCCTCTGCAATTTATAACTTGTAGTGAGTTAATGCATAAAATCAGTACAGTGTATGAAAGATTTTGGTCTGTGTGATGCCTGGCGCTCATGTCACCCATTTCTCTTCTTTCCACCATTCTTACTACCATTTAGACTTCTTTTTAATAATCGACTCTGTTATGCAGGAGGTATGCGAGGCAAACATGCATCCTCTTTCCTTAAGCAACCATGTACAAGGAACTATGATGAGGATGGAAGAACAAAACCATTAACACTACCTGTAAAATGATGGAGGTTTAACAGATTATTGCTTGAGGATGAAGATTTTGTTGGCTTCTTTGAAATAGAGTGGACATTATTTTTTGCAATAAATTATCAGCCTAATATCTCTGTTGGTTTATTCTAGGAAGCTGCAAAAGTTGTTATGCGCTGCAAAATAATTTCTTATTCATCATAAGAATGAAAAAGAAGCTGAAGTAAAACTAGGTGATAAAAGAAAAGACTCATAAGTAAAAATGCGTTCTACACCCCAATAAGAAAATATAACAAAACAAAAATTAGGACTTGACATATGCTAAAAGCAAAAATACTACAGAATCTCAGATGCTAATGTCCATTTGCACATGCTTTAGCCACTCTGGGGTGTTGCTTGTACAATCATATATTTAACATGTTTTTGTTGCATCATTGTGTAAATCTGCTGCTGTATTTCTTGTTTAACTTGACTATTGCAATTTTTATCTGAATATACCGTATTATCAATAATTGTGTAATATTTTCTTTTTTTTCATTTCCAATAAGTTCTCTTTCTGTTCCTTTAGAATATTACTTTAAATTATCTTGTTATCCTTACTGTTCTAATAAAGGTAACAATTTTAACATTAACTTGCAGTAATGGTATACCAACTAATAACCCAATATAAATAAAAAAAACTTTTTAGAAATTTTTACTACAGGTAGTTATTTACCTTTTTTTTACCAGAAAAAAATCCCATTCAGTTGAAGAATCTCATTTACAAAAGAATCCTGGCCAAGACTGAATTAAATGAGGACAGAAACATGTTCTGGAGTTACCTTTAGCAGCAAGTTAACTCTATGAAGCAGCTTAAAGTATACCTAACAGCAAAGCTCCAGGACCTGATAACTTCCCTGGAGATTTCTATTATGTATTCTGGCCACTGCTGGCCCTCACCTTCCAATGGATGGTCATGGTGTCACAATCCTAAAGTGTTTGGTTATTAGTGTTTAGGTTCCTTGGATTGTGCATCTTTCAGTTAGTGTTTATTTTGTGTATAGTTTACCTGTGTTTCATGCCCTTACAGTTTCCCACACTAGTTGCCTCCCCTGCTGTGTGTCGATTGTTACTCAGCTGTTCGTTATCCAGCTTATTACTTCCCAGCGTATTTAAGTTCCTGTTTTCTGTTCAATTGCCAGATCCTATGTTAACTTACCTCTGTTAACCTTACCGGAAGTCCCGTGTTCTGTTCATTAAAATTATTAATCTAGGTCTATTAGTTTCATAATTAGAACAAGATTAATTTGAAATTTCTCTTTTGGATTTGGACATATGTTTTTGTCATGGATCAGATTACTATATAGTTCACTCAATACTTCTATGAAAAGCTTCAAGAGCTTCAAACTTGAAAAATGGTAGCACAAAGGACTTTCCACTCAGCCCTTAATTGTTTGTTTTATTTATTGAACTACTGGCGGTTGGCATTCAACAAAGCAAATTTATTGATGGTGTTTAAAAAGCTTATAGAATCAAAAATGTATTTAAATACTGATGATGTGTTGCTCTTTCTGGAAAATGCAAAATCTTCTCTGAGAGAAACAATAACCCTAACAAATAAGTTCTAAACAGTTTCAAACTATTCTATCAGTTCGGGGGGAAACAGATGCCCTTTCATTCTCTTCTAAAATTCATCTCTCTCCAACCATTCCTTTATAGATTAGAAATATCAGATATCTAGACATCAATATTTGTAACATGCTGAATGACCTGACAAAATTAAATTACAATCCATTACTCAAATTAATAGAAGATGACCTCACGTGGAGGAGAACTCTCCTTTTCTGACTAATGGGAAGAGCGTGTGCAATTAAAATGATGGCCTTGCCTAAAATAAACCATTTATTCTCTATGTTCTTAGTTAAACCACCTCAAACTTGGTTCAAAATCTTAGATTGTATAATATCAACATTTTTGTGGACATATAAACCTCTACCTCCTACTAACAACTTCAAAATAGGCTAAAAGTCAATGTCCTTTATTTGTTGGGGGGGGGGGGGTGAGTATTAGAGGGAATTATAATAGTTGCCTTATGGTTTCTTTTGCATTTGAGATTATATATATATATATATATATATATATATATATATATATATATATATATATATATATATATATATATATATATATATATATATATATATATATAGTACAGACCACCCCTTCTCATTCAAAGAGTTTTCTTTATTTTCATGACTATGAGAATTGTAGATTTACACTGTATATGTATACATATATAGTACAGACTGTACAGATATATACTGTATATACAGTATATATATTGAGTTTATCAATTTGTCTGATTCCAAGGTGCATTACCCAGAATTGAGAAATTATAGTTATTTTCTGTAGTCATGCTGGAATCAAATAGTTCAATTAGATCAAACATGCCAAAGGTATCTAATGAACAACAAAAATGTCTACTGTTTGTAGTTTATATTTTCTATTTAAGACACTTTATATCTTCACCAGCCTGTTGTTAGTAGGTTGAGGTATTGTTGTTTTTTTATGACCATAGTCTTCTGGCAGAAGGATAACTTAACATATAGCAGGTAGCACCCATCCATTTCCATTGTTAACACTACAAATTATTTCCATATTCAGTCTAATCATGCAGACATACAAGACCTCACCCTCACATAGACATAAGAATGGAAAGGTCAAGGGCATTAGAGAACAGATATCCACTATTTGATTGCACACTGATATTACAACTGCAGGCAAAACTGCAACATTATTCAAATAATCAGATTGCCCTTGAAACTCCCGACAAGACTTGTAGCACTGTAGTGGTAAAATAAAGGAAAGTGGCAAATGAGATTTATATTTTTAGTTTTCATTCACTTCGTCTTATTGACTCTATGGTTGGTGTGTGAGACAATAAAACTGTACCTATACAGAACCATGATAAACAGAAGCATAGTTCTTGCTACCATAACATTTTCTGGAAAGAACAAATAATAATCAAAATCTGAAAAGGATTGCAATAAAGTCTTCACCTGTCACATACAAACATTTATTCAAGGTATTTTAACTAGAATCATTTCTAATGTTCAAATGTATTTAAAGTCATGAAAGAAAAGCCCAGATGTAGAAATGGCAGGGATGTACAGTAAATGGTAAATGGCTTGTACTTTTATAACACTTAAACTAGGCTGACGTTTAACCTATTCTCACCCTGACTGTGGTGAGCTATCTTAGTAGCCACAGCTGCCCTGGGGCAGACTGACAGAAGCGAGGTTGCCACCAGGCCCTCTGAACACCATCAACAGGCAATTCGGGTGAAGTGTCTCGCCCAAGGATACAATGACTTAAATGGTCAGAACGGAGTACTGAACTGGCAATCTGCCAATTGCAGGACAAACTCCCCAACTCCTGCGCCACTGTTGCCCCGAACAGGGATGTTGTATTAGCAATATTTTCCTTACCGTCATATTTAACCATTATGCTCCAATACAAGCATAATGTCAAGGTGATTGTATTTTCTTTAAAGTGCTAAATCACAACATAAGTCATTTAGGTTTCACTGTCTACTAGAACAGGTCTACAACTTCTCTTTTCATCAGAAAGACTAAGTAGTGTCTTGATTTAAACCTATTTTACACAGTGAAATCCTATTTGAATCTCTTTACCTTGAGAGTTGTCACCTGCAAGAGCAGGTGACAACTCTCTAGGTAAAGCTTGACTGAAAAAAGTTCTTGTTTTAAAAACACTACAGCTTTTAGTCTTACTGGTTTTACAGTTTAAAGTTCCTTTAATAGGATGCCAGCGAAGGTTCTAGAGTGAGTTGAGATCTCCTAGACTATTTTTCTTTTCTTTCCAGGACGAATCTGGATGTGACACTTATTTCTTACTAGCACAATCCTAACGTTGGTAGCACTGTTGCTTTGCAGCAAGAACGTCCAGGGTTAGAATCCCAGGTCAAATCCTGGGGTCTTTTTGCATTTAGCCTAAATGTTCTCCCCATGCAGGTGTGAGTTCAGGTACTCCGGCTTCCTCCCATGTTCCAAAAACATGACAGTTATAGTTGGTTAACTGGTCTCTCCAAATTAGTGTATGTGTGTGCGTGCGTGTATGCATGTGTGTGTGTTTGTGCGTGGTTTTTTATCCTGTGTGGCTCTGTCTTTGATCTATAATGGACTGGCAATCCTGTCTAGGATATCCCTTACCTCTTCTCCAGTGTCTACTGGAGATCCACACCTGCTGCCCCGTGATCCTGCAAGGACCAGCGGGTATAGACGATGGATGGCTGGACAATACTAATTCTACATATAAAAATATAATTTCTACTAGGTATATCAAAATAGTTGATACCTTTAATATATATTTTTATTGGTGAGATTATTCTATTGACTTGTAGGAATGATAGCATTGTTATCTATAACGGGGTCTCGGGGCTGATAAAAATAGCTTGGTAGCATATCTTTTTTAGATTGTCAGCGTTACCATAAAAAAAAAGAATGAAAGGAAGCAATAATATGCTGTGCAGTAAGCATGTCTAATAAATTCAACTGATGTTCCTTTTTTCTTGCAAGTCTTCAACGACTGTGTACATCTGTTAAAATATCTTATAAAGTGACTTACTGTTTTAGGTCATTTATTCCCACAAATTCTTACTTGGTACTTATATAATCAGACTCAAAAATCTCTGTTTGGTAAATGTCAGCATTCTATGTTGTATTGTACCTCCTGTTCAATGTTTGATGGCATATCTTTTCAAGATATCATGTTATACCTTTTTTTTAAATGATGTTAATACCATGCAACTGATATTTTGGCTTCCTTTTGGTTATATGAATGCTTTGTCAGATAGGTAGACAACATGGACAGGCAGTTAGGAGCATAAACCAGAACTGGCCATTATGAACTGGCCATTAGAACTGGACACCATGATCTCTTTGCAAACCCCCCCACCACCACCAACCACCCACCCACCATCCCCTAAAGATTTTAAACCAAGCACAAAAAAACAAAACACTGATCAGGACCAGCATTTTGTTAACGGTCAATAAGCTAATAAGCAGCTCTTGTGCTTCTCAAAGAAAACAGTTTTCTTAATATTTGTTTACTAAAACATTTGTACTTACACTGATGAAATCCCATTGATCAGGGGCAACTACAGCTTTACCATCTTCCCCAAGGACATTTTAGGATACAGAGCAACAAGGACGTCATGGGACAGTTTGTTCCAACAGCAGGGCAAATGCTGAGTTATAGCTAGCTAGCACAGAAATGATGTAAACTAATGAATACTGCACAGTACAAAACAGGTTACTGCTCTAAGTGTTTACTATGTTCAGGGAAATGAAAATCCTTGGACCTGCATGTTCAAAATGGTTTATTCTCTTACTGTCATGCTACATTTGTAAAATAAAGTCTAATAGAAAAAAAATGCTTTCAGGGTCACATTTCTGCCACTGGAAATCAGAAAATTGCTTAATATGAATAAATGAAAGGTGAAAAACTCTTAAGAGTAAAAAAAGAGATTTTACTCTTTGGGAAAGATTCAGCTTGCAGCTATGTGGCTGACAAGCACCCTATCTATGTAGGTGTCAAAAACACAACAGTTTAATTTACTAAATACGTTTTATTCTAAGCTGGTGCCTATAAGAACATGATAAAAACAGGTTTTGTGACTTACCCTGTAGCATAGGCAAATATATTTAATAAATTAGAGTTCTGGCTCAATTTTTAGATGTTTATTGGTCTGATGAAATATTATTTTCTTGAATGTCAAGTTTTCATTAGCTGAAAGTGGAAAATCATATTCAACATACAGTAAAAACTAACATTACCATACATTACTATGTATTAAAGGTTCAAAAGCATTACTCTCTGTGTAATTAATCTATTTAAATGAGCAATAAATAAGAAATTTACTGCAAAATTAACCAAAGTCATTCTTATTTGTCACCCAGGTTGGAAGTAACGTTCCCTATAAACAATTGGTCCTCTCCATCAACAATGTCTTAGGCAATTCTTTCTCCTTCCAAACCTAGAGGTACGGTCTGTAACTACTTTTGTTCAGAGTGTAGCCCGTGTTTACTTCCTGGTTCCTGAGCCAAATACATGACTATTCCCAGAGTTCCCAAAACAGAGCACAACATTTGGTATTAGGGCTGAAGGATATAGAAAAAAAACATATCGATAAAATAGAAATCATATTGATCGATATCAATAACTATCAACAAATTCAAAATATATTTTAGGTGCAGTCCTGGCCATTTTATGCTGTTGCTTAGAAACTTATTTTTAGATACAGAACACACAAATACTGAATTCAAACTCAACCCTTTATTCAACCGTTCAAGATGACCGTTCATACTGAGCCTGGTTCTGCTGGAGGTTTTTCCTTCCCGCTGATGGGTGGTTTTTCTTTCCACTGTTGCTTCATGCTTTGTCAGTATGAGGGATTGCTGCAAAGCCATGGACAATGCAGACGACTCTCCCTGTGGCTCTACGCTCTTTCAGGAGGAGTGAATGCTGCTTGTCGGGACTTTGAAATAATCAACTGGTTCCCTTATATAGGAACATTTTTGACCAATCTGTATAATATGATTGATTTTGACTTTGTAAAGTGCCTTGAGATGACATGTTTCATGAATTGGCGCTATATAAATAAAATTGAATTGATTTGAATTGAACCAACTTTTTACCAAAACTGCAAGTTTTTAAAAAAGAAAAGAAGAATGTGTGCTCTCTATTTGAAGGGGGTAAAGCTTGGTTCCTGAGTCTGTGTCTGTGTTTGTGATTGGTTGGGAGGATGTAATGACTAATATTTTTTTCTATCATCGATATACGTCTATCAATCGATATATATTGTTATTGAATTATCATCCAGCCCTATTTGGTACTTCATCGTGGCATTCCATTTTTGCAACAGCCTGCTAACATGAAATCCAGTAAGAGAAGCGAACCAGAAATAGAACAGAATAGAACATCATAGATCTAATAAGTCATACCACATGGTATGACTTATAGGTTGGCAGGTCTCACTTGAAAAAAGATTGGTAATGGTAATTTCTGGTTAAATAAAGGTTTAATAAAAAATAAAAGATTATAAGTTAACATTGCACAAGTACTTTTTCAAAAATTGTTGGTTTTCCATTACTACCATGACTCTTCGTAGATCATTGTGTTATAGCCTAATTTTGTGTATGTGGGAATATCTTTTGTTTGCTTGGATATTGCTGTCTAAATTTTTTCAGCATTTTTTTTTTTTTTATAGAACTAGACAGTATATTGCTCCTTCTCATTTTTACAACCAGAATCAATGTCTTCATAAGTTCTTTAGAAGTGGGGACCAAACCACACAATGAAGTCAGACAACCCTTATGTTGGACATGGAAGAACATACAGTTTGAGGTGAAAAGTACTACTTTACCTTAAGGTTTTCCACTACACAACCACAAGTGTCATCATATTTTATCAGGATTTTTTTTTACAGACTACTGCAAAATTATGCATTACTGTTAGGTTCAAGGGAAATGATGAAAGGCAGCTATAAAGCATGCACTTAACAAACTCCTCTTTCATGGAGGAGAAGTAAGATGAAAATCCCAGCTGAAAGAAAGCCGTAAGATGTCTCATTTTTACTTTGCCACAGACAGTGTTGGGGACACAGCAAACATGTAGCAGAAGATGTTCTGGTCAGATGAAATCAGAGCTTAACGTCTGGTATACAAGAACAATGCACATCAATCTGAACATGCCATGCCCACACAAAAAGATGGTAAGGGCAACATCATGAATTGAAAATGCTTTAATACAGTGGGGACAAAAAATGGTCAGAGTTTATTGGATAATGGATGAGGCTGAAAAGCAGGGCAATCCGTGAAAAAAAAAAAAAAAAAAAAAAAAAACTTGTCAAAGGCTGCTAAAGACCTTCAGTAGGACAGTGACCTATAATCAGAGCTATAATGGAATGGTTTACATCAAGCACACTAATGTGTTACGATTATCCTATCAAATACAGAACTATATCAAGCAACAATTGAAAAGTTCTCTTCATAGCTTGAGCTTGACCTATCTTACCAAGAAGACAGACAAAAATGTTGTCATCATTAGCGACATCCAGTCAGGAGAGGCACTGTCAATCCCAGGGTATTGATAAAAAATAATTTTCAACTTCAACTTACACTTTATTCTTTTTATGGCTATCTTACAATATTTTAAACCTATAGTCGTCTTGTGGTCAGGCAGGCAGCTGCCTGTAGGAGTGTATCAGCCTAAAGTTTTCACTGACATCACATTGAAAAGTGGAGGGATAGATGTATGGACTTGATTTTCAGAGAAAGTTGAACCAGCTATTTTTATGGTATGGTAGTACTTCTTGAAGACCCAAACATATATAATTTGTTTAATGACTATGGTAAAATGCTGTCTGGATGGCAGTGGGTTGCTTTGTCTACTGATTTGATTTGAATTTTGATGTGCAAAACTGTATGAAACATACCCCAAAGGTATGTTTACTGATTTATACTCTCTTGGTTCATCACACAAAAAAACAACAACAATAAAATACATTTTTGTTTCTTGTAGAAATGTCACAAAATGTGGGAAAAAATGACACCAGGAGAACCAATACTTTGCAAGCAGTACAAGTTGATTTTCCAATTAAACTGCTCTTTATCAGTATTGTTCTTATGTGGCCTGAAAAGAAAAAAAAATAAAGAAGGTGTAACATTGGTAAATTATGATCTGGTCAGTTCTGTTTTGGACTTGATTTCCCTATATAAATTGACCAAGATGCCAAAATTAAGTAATATTGACCAAATCCCTTTTCATCAGATTCAAATAGCATGCAACATCTTAACATTTTGTAACCAGGGTAGCCCATCAGTACAAAGCCAGTACTGATGTGCCAGTAACACAAACTGCACAATAACAGTGGTATATGGAGTGTGACCACACACACATCTACAAAACTACATACATTTGTTTATATGAATCTGAATAAAAAACAAAACCCTATGAAGATCTGCATCCCAACATTATGTCTTTAACCATGTAACTTTCATTAAAATATGTGTAGACCCGCTTAACCGTCAGAGGTGATTTGTATTGTTTCATTTTTCCAACGCAGCTGGCTGAAGCAATATCTTGCTGATATTGGTGAGACCGGCAGCATATTTCCCTTGAGTGTTCAAATGCAATTTTGCAAGCTGGATGTGGCAAGGCTGTGAAAAACTCGCATTCTTTCACTACATCGATGTATAAACATTCTACAAGTGCACACAAATCAAAACCCCGGAAAATAAAGTAAACAGATGCTCAATGTTTGCATATTTTGTCTCAAACTCTATACTGCATCATTTAACGAAAGCTGTTTTGTTTTGGTTTAAAACTAATAAGTACATTAAGGTTTAACTGGGTGATCTTGAATTAGCTAATGTCCAAAGCTTTAGATGGTGCTACAACAGATAAAACATAAAAAAGGAAAAAGTTAAGATATAAGTAAACCTGACAGAGCCTGATAGGGTTGTCACCTGTCATTATTAGGCTGTTTGCAAAGGCAGACATGCAAACAGTCACGCCACATCGGTTCGCTCCACAAAGGCAAACCACTCACTGCTTTGCTTAATCCTAAACCACTGGCATGCCTGTAAACCTCTGCACTCATGTCCCAATTACACAAGCCCTTTGTAGAGATGCACAATGCCTGTAGCATCATGCACATCATCCTACGTGGCATTATTAAAGTCATACGCATCACATGAATGCTTTATAGATGTTTCTTCGCACCTTTGCGCAGTGCCGGATTCTTCTTATCCCTTTTATTTCTTTTGCATGTTTAGCTCTCTCTTCCTGTTTGTTTGTGGCTACATAGAACTCCGCTTTTTGCTGCTTTTCATTGTTTCCTAGTCTTCTTCTTCTTTTACGGATCAGTCTATCACATATCTGAAAAAGGAAGTGTGTTCACGCTTCAAAGCTTGCTGTCATCGCAACAGTCATGCAAGATTAAGTGACGCCATGTCAAGCTAAAAATAGAACAACAAACAAACAAACTTAAATTTGGAAGTAAAAATTTATTTTGAGTGCCGTTTGAGATTTCAGTCTTCTGTATGGAAGACTGAGCTGTCTGGGATGAGAGTGGGCCTGGTGCTTGTCTTCCTAAAAAACACTTATTCAGGATAAAATGGAAGTCGCAATACCCTGTTAAATGTCCTATGAATATTAAGTAACTGATGTACACAATACAAATTCCTTTATGAAAAAAGAAGGAAATAGCTACTCATTTGTATAAAGATTCAGAACTTGAATTTTGATGGTAAACTTTTAACTTTAAAAAGCATTGCATTTTCCTTATTTTCTGTAGTTGTGTAAAATTTTGCTTCACCATTTTGTGTATGCAATTTGATTTACATCTGTGCTATCTGCTCAATATTAATTGCTGCCACCCTCTTCTACTGTATGGTTAAGTCTTTCTCTCCTCTTTTGTTGGTCTGTTTGTGCACCAGTCATATTCATCTGGGTAGAACATAAGAAAGCATTCCCTGGTTTGGACTATTATTTTTTTTGCTTTTGCTGACAACTATTTAATTAAATTTTGGTTATGGCAGTGTAACCAGATCCTGTAGCAACTATTAGCAAAGAAATCTGTCTGTCTCTCATTCGTATAATAAATATTCCCTTCTTTCTGAAATGTATGCAGTCAGGGGCTTATTCATTATCTATAAATGGCATCAACATCAAACCTTCTGAATTTTTTATTTTTATTGTGTCATGCTTCCCTCTCTTTGCGTCATTGTTGGAACTATACTTTTCTAGCATCAACGTTACGTGTCGCACGGTTCTTTAAAATAAGAATTCCATTAACTTGATTCAAACAGATGAATTCCCATTTTTTGTTGAAAGTGGCCTTACTTTTTTATTTTATTTGCAAAAATCATTTATGGTGACTTTGGTAAATCAGTCACTATGGTCATGCTGTCAGAAACTCAGTCTGAAGAACGTGCTCAGCTGATTTCCATGTTATTTTATGCAGCCAGTGACAGTGATTGTAAGAGGATGGGGACCCTAGCTCTAAAAATACCCATTTTTTGAATTGTGGGTTTTAGCTGTTTGGCAGGAAGTCATTGGCTTTCCTGTGTCCATTTCTATGTTTGCGAAGACAGAAAGCTTTGAAGAAATAGTTGATTAAATAATAATGTCCTTAGAATTAGGGGTTTTGGTGTTATTTGCTTCTATAGTATAGTAATCACACTTTTTATGGACCTTTTAATGTGACATCAACTTGATAGTATCTTTAATTATTCCAAGCAAGTAAAACTAAACCAGAATCAACATTCTGTACTAATCTTTAACTCTAAACAAGTGTAACAAATGGAAGTAAAATTTTACTATTTAAAAACACAAACAACAAGGGGCCTGTCTTCAATTAAGACTGCACCTGTGCCCTAATTTAGTTTTCTCTAGCCCTGAGCTGGCGTTGCGTGATGTCTGTCCTGTCACTGTGGTTTACCTGGATCCACGGCCATCTGTCATTCTCGGCAGCCGTCCAGGCGTTGACCAGCCCCTTCTTGTTGAGGCGTGCAAAGTATGGGTACCACTTTTGCAAGCCAAAGAGAGCACGGTGGGTAGAGGAGGCTGTTATCTGTTGGTTGGAGATTATACCCCCCTCCATGCCCAGCGGTCCGGAGCATTCTGGAAAAAGAAAGGAGGAAAGACAGATGAAGCTTTCAAAACAGGCAAAATGTGTGAGTAGAATGCATTTAGACTTTCAAATATACCACAAGGTTGCAGCTGTAAGGTCATCAAGTTTCTCTGTCACATTTTGGTTTATTCCACCCTTTTTTATCTCCAAAATAAATAAGTCACAACTCCTTAGTGTTCTCTCCTGAACATCAACAATTTAAATGCATTTTTTCTTTAGCCTTTGTCCCCATGTTTTATAAGTGCATCTCAATGAAAGAGAATATCATCAAAAAGATAATTTATTTTAGTATTTTACTTCAAATAGTGAAAAGCATATTTAAAATAAATTCTTTAGATTCATGGCGACACTTTACATTTTTTATTATTGGTAAATCTGATAAATTTTGCTTAGAACTAAAGAAAACCCAATTTTATTTTGTGTGTGTTAGAATTAGGAGTGAGGTATATGTCAAAAATATTTAATTATATTTAATATCATTTTTGTGGTAAAATCACAACCACGATTTCATCATGATTTCCCTACACAAAATCATAGCTCTTAAAAAAAAAAAAAAAAAAAACATAACTGCTGCCGGTCAGTCAGGATGCTGTTGATCCATTGACAGGTAGAGGATGTCACTGTGAGCTTGGTGAGCTTATATTGGAAGATGTCCAGGTTGATGTGTTTGAAGACATAGCAGAAGTCCACAAAGAGGATCCTGACATGTGCCTGGGTGGCTAAAGTGGTGCAGGAGAAAGTGTAGTCACAAACTGACTTTAGTGGTGTGGGAGATAGGAAGTTTGTTATGCAATTTACACTTGTAATGTAAAGCGTTTGGGGTTGTTGTACTAGTTAAAGCACTATACAAGTACAACTATACAAGTACTTGTTTCTGTTTGCCCAAGTCAGCGGGTACATGAAGGGGTCTGTTATGTCCTTCGGACGCATTAACAGCAATTGATCAAAGGTTTTCATGACAACATTTTACATGGCAACAGGTCTGTAGTCATTTGACAGAGTGATGGTGCTTTTCTTGTGGATGAGGAAGCTGGTGGAATATTTGAAGCAGGAGGGAACCCCACACAGCTCAAGAGACTTTTTGAAGATCTGAGTGAAGATGGGGCCAATTGACTAGCACAGACCTTCAGGCAAGAAGAAAAAAATACCATCAGCTTCTGGAGCTTTTGTGGTCTTCTGACATTGATCAACCCTATTTACATCTTCCTCAGTGGTCCTTAGTGAAGATAGGGGGTAAGAGGAGAGAGGGGAGGGGATTGTAGTTTGTGGTAAGTACTTTTGTTTACGAAGTGAAGCTAGGTTTCTACTTGCATTAAAAAGGGCATGAGGGTGCACGTACCAAAAGAGACGCAATCACGCCATCACAGCCTGCACATGCCATCTCAACGCAAAGTCATGCACCTCCAAAATTTTGTAACTTGGCACGAACCACACAAGTAAGTTTCATTCAAAATGGGGAAATTCAAAGGAGTTCTTGCCTAGCAATTTCTCCTGTACAGGCATAAAATGGCACAGAATTTTAAAGCAGCATCACTTTGTTAAATGCTGTTGTTACTGTTTATTCTGTGATTGAAAACGGCATACATATAATATTGGTGTCATTTAATGGGTGAGTTTATTGGCCGAGTTTGTGGGTACAAACAATGATTTTCACTTCTGGTTCAATCACACTGCAATTGTGCCATAAATCAAGTCTAAAACAACAACCCACCGTACGTAAAGACATCAGTTTGTATTTAGTAAAGCAAATTGCTTTTTTAAACATTTAATTTAAAAGAGATCCCAATGGGCTTTACAAACAGGCTGTATTCTCCATCTTCATGTCTTTTTGTGAACACGCAAGTATTACTCAGCTTTGAGGTGTGAATGGCTGGTTTTCAAACCTACAAAATAAGTTGCTGCCAGTGTGGGGTGGGTTTCATATTATAGGGGGACGGGCTTCTGTAGTAAGTAACGGTGTCAAAGGTGCTTGAAGCTGTAACAGTGTCATTAGCTGAGAAGATGATTTTAACTTTTCACTGTAGCTTCTATTAGTGTTGGTTTATCTAAACCAGCAACATTCTGAATGTTTCAAATATAGTAAAAGGTGTCCCTATACGTCTCAATAATCCAGATACAAAAACAAAAAGAAAAACTTGAATAGGTCCTTTGGTTGGGTTCTTCTTTGTTGAAACATTTTATCTTTTCTCCAAGAGACTTCTTTAGTCTGGGGTGTTTCAGGTAAAATAATTCTTATAGTAAAAGCTGGAACAGGAACAGAACCCCTTATTTTGCTCTACAGGAACTGCACTTACTGTATTGTTGGCCAGCTCTGTACTTTTTTTATATTCATTACTTAAACAATTTAACATCCACAGCATTCAAGTGAGAAACAAAAACTAAATAAATTAAAGAAGGTTTAGGCATAAACACTGTTGGATTTGTTTTCACAATTATCCTGTCTCTTTTGTCCAGGTAAACTAAATACATTTAATGTCTGCGGAAAAATTAAAAGGTGATTTTGCAAGGTTAATCTCATAAAGAATGTGCTGTTCAGAGAGAACACTATCTTTTTAACGTCTGTAAAAAGTGTTCTGCAATTTCAAGAAAAGAATGGGGCAAAATACACTATGGTATTAGAAAGAGCCAGGGAGGCACATTCTTGATGCAATTTATAACAAAAAAATGTCAAAAGAATTTACAGGTCATTTACTTAATAAACCTGTTTTGTTTTCTTTAGCTTTCTTTGAACACAAAATATTTTTTACATTCCGTCTAGCTAAACAGTTTCTTCTCCAAAAAGAAACATTTTTCAAACCTTATAGTTTCAGCCTTAAAGTTATAAAATAGCAGTGCAAAGACATCATTACTCAATAATTTGCATTACCAAAGCAATTTGGATTTGGCAGAGGTGCTGTTTAAGCACCTTTGGCTACTTTGCATTGTTCTGCACCAGGCAGTGTTTCAGTAATGTTAATGTCCCTGATGTTTTTTTGTGGTAATGTGCCTTCAAGGAAAAGTTGACCAGAGCAGAGTTTGAATTGTTTGTCTCATACTTGGAATGTAACTATCAGTTAATATTACGCTTAGCTTATTTACCGTAAGTTGAATACAATATTGTGGTGTCACAGAATTGTGTCAACCCCTTGTTATTTATTGTGGATGAACCCAGACCAGCTGACAGCTTTGCCAGGGCCCAGGGCAACATTCCCCATCATAATGCATTTTGTCATTAAAAGTACAAGCTTGACTCTATCATAATAGGTCATTTTAGTCAGCCATATTATAGCATTGTTGAAATGAAGTGCCTGATCAGTCTCTGATCCATTGTGCTCAGACTCTCCAACCAGGCAGCCAGCACCTCCATCTGCACTGTGACTTATCTGTGGTGGGCAAAGAGCAACTTTGGGTCTGCCATTGTGGGGTTAAGCTCTCTGCCAATTTATTTATTCAGTCATTCACTTTTGTAAAAGGATTGAGGCTAATTTAACGTTCATGTTTTAGAAATACATAGTAGTCCTGATGTATGTTATGTACATCTGAAATATTAGTTGTGTTCATGTTTTATTTATGTTTCTGTCATTTATTTATTTTCTCCCATATTTGTGTTGCATGTTTACATTATTTACAGAGGTGAACTAGGAAAACATGTATGTTTTCCAATCCTGTAAAGCTGTATGCTGTATGTAACTGCTAAAATAAAATTGCTCACCTCAATCAAGCAATGCTTTACTTAGGATCTTCTACTTCTTCACCCATAATTGGTATTAAACTGCATTTCCATTGAACACGTTTTAATTTGCAATCATTAAGTTAAAAAAATGTATCTCTTGCTTCTTGAAGCTGACAAAGTAGCTCCAACCATAAACAGCCTGCCAGCTCTAGTGGGGGCTTAGGCATATTATTTGTGACAGATGCTTAAGTTTTAATTAGACTATAAGTCAGGCAAATAGTTGTCATAAACGCAAAGGATTACAGCTCAGAAGAGATTTTTGTTTTCAAATAAAAACTTTACCTGCTGCCTTCTCAGCAATAATGTCAGTGTTGTGCTGAAATGCAGACTATATTTCAGGTAAATCCAAAAATTGCATCCGCAATAACTAAAAATGGAGGGTGCAACAGCTCATATTTTTTTGGCTTTGGGGGAAAGCTCAGTTCAGTTAGTCTGAAGAAAAATGCAGGTGTTTACTGGATATTCTGAAATCCTGTTAATTGGTAATAGTCACACTGTTTGAGTATGTGACATATACTTCTCCATGACAGCTAAATTCATCACAATGAAACTAAAAATAAACCTCAGATTTGCAGAAAACAAGAATTGATTTCCAACAACTATACAGTTTAATTTATACATCAGGACACTGCCCGAAAGTTACTGTAAATCTACAGAGTGGTTCTGTTGTTCTGGGAAAATTAAGTTATACAGCTTCATATAGATTTGAAGATATTAAGTGATATATTTCAAGAATGTCTGTTATTTTTGATAATTATGGATTGAAACTAATAAAAACCCAAAATTCTGTTTTCATCACACCGGTAGAGTCCTGCTGTGAAATGTGATCAGCACGTCCATAAAGCTTGTCACCAGAGAGAAGCATAAGGGGTTCTAAAATGTATTAGATTGCTAAAATTAGTTAAACAGCTGGGCTGAAGACCTAAGTAAAGTCGGTGGACCAACAGCAGCAGATGACATGGCTCTCTAAATCATTTTTGATCATGGGAATCTCTTGTTGGATCTCCAGCAACGTCAGTTCTACTCCTCTTCTTTCTTTTACTTTACTTTGGGATCTTGATTTCCACATGAAAAACAAAATGTAGTTTCATCTGGAAAGAGGCCTTTGACAACTAAGCAATTGCACAGTCCCTTTTCTCCTTAGCCCAGGAAAGAAGATGTTATTCTTGTCTCAGGTCCAGCAGTGGCTTAACACAAGGAATGCAACAGCCCATGCCCTGGATAGGTTGGTGTGTGTAACTTTATAATGGGGTTTTGCTGCACAATTCTCTCAAGGTTACACTTATCGCTGTTGCTTCTGTACCTTTTTGTCCCATACTTAATTCTTTCACCTAGAAATCCATTGATATGCTTAAATACAGCCCTCTGTAAGCAGCAAGCTACTTTGGCAATTACCTTTTATAGCTTAACTCCCCTGTGGAGAGTATAAATTTCTGCTTGACACCTGTAAAGTCAGCATTCTTACCATGATTGTTTAACCCCATAACATATAATTTGAAGATTAAAAATACTTGTTTAGTGGTTTTATATAATATTCTAGTATTATTTGAAGTTGAATCCCTGAATTAAGTAAACTTTTCCATTATGTTCTATAATGAGATATCCCTACCCATTTTCTGAATGCGGCAAGATATAGGGTTTTTGTTACTAATGACAATAAGGGTAATCTTTGGCTTGTTAATGAGGAAAAGCTGCATGAACAACTACTGCGCAGACAGCCTACCAAACTGACAGAATGAATATGCATGGAATGTGGTGTGCTTGGAGACAGAAGTATGGCAACAAAGCAGTTAGCTAGGCAAGAAAAACAATTGTCCCTCAAAGAAGGTGTATGTACTTTTAGCTTACTTACAGCTAAAAGTACATACATCACATGGACACAGTCAAGGAAAAGACTACTGTGGTTTCTGAATTCGGTTGGAAGTAGTAATGATGCTTGAAGCTTATGTCTCTCTGTCTAGACAACAAAGTGGTACACCTGCTGCAAAACCTGCATGTTCCAGTGAATAACTCAGTTAAAACCCAAAGCAGAAATGGAAGTAACTAAAAAGAAGTGTGAGTACGAAGCCAGGGCAGGGACAGTGGAGGAAAAAAGACACTCTGTAAATTATATTATTTGTCATTTGCTGATATATAAAACTAAAAAAATAATAACACGTTGCTTGACCCTACTATTGCTTGGTCACAACCAAGCTCTGTTACATAAGAACACATACATGAGGTAAATGGCTTGTACTTGTATAGCACTTTATGAAGTCCTGAGGATCCCCAAAGTGCTTTACACTACTCTCAGTCATTCATCCATTCAGTCACCCATTCAGTCGCTGACAGTGTTAAACGACATTTACTGTCAGCTACACTGACACAAGCAGGGCTGCCATGCAGTCAGCGCCAGCAGGCAAAGCAGGGACGGTCAGAGCGGAGGTGGGTTGGGGTATTGTCAAACCCACTGGTTATGGGACAAGTTGCCCCACAATGGTGCAGGGCCAAATAAAAATCAATAAATTAGTCCATTTAACCCACTGGTTTAAACTAATGTTATTTCATTTTAGGAAATATAAGAAAATTAAAATTAATATCAACTCGCAGGATTAGTCCAAGACATTTGTTTACGATGTTTACTGAGCAAAGGTAAACAAAAACTGGAAGCAACCTTTGATAGCTGAGTAAAACAAGTTTCATTGATTTAACCTTACTAGTGTAAAACTATTGTGAGTTAACTAAGAAGAATTTAAGCAGAAGTCCATGAGTTGTCTTGGATGTTTTGTTTTATTGATAATAGGAATAGAACAAAGAAAGATAAATTTAGTGGATTTTTTTAGAGTTTTTTTAAATTTCTTAATGAAATTTAATCAACTAATTTCAGTACTCCCCGCTGCTGTATTAGGCAATAACCCCCACCAATATTTAAACAAATCTGGACTTAACTACAAAGAAGTAAAAAGCTCAGGTAACCTCAAAGTTTCCCGAATGAATGAAGGTATGTCATGATCAAACTTCAGTCAGAGCCCAGGTGGCACATGCAGGCTGAGGTGCAAACTGCCACTGAACTGAATCCATGCAAAATGGTCTTTATAGACACCTGAACCAGTCACAACTCGAAAGCTATGATGCAGCCTTCACTATTTAAACAAACTCCAAGTTTTTTCAAGCTCTGTGCTTAGACACAGACAGAACAGGCACACGTACACACATCACCACACAATGAAACTGGCAGAGACAGAGAGCTGTGAGAGGACTTAACCATGCAAAAAAAGTCAAAAGTAAGGGAAGAATGGAACATTGAAAACAACCCCAGCACAACTTATCCAGCTGCTAAAACTGTAGGGGTCTAGTCAACAGGAAGCATTGGGAGACACTGAGTAATGTCTGAAGAGAGTCCAGAGAGGATCCACTATAGGCTGGAGGAGAGGAAGGGGAATATCCACAAGTGTTTGTGTGTGTGTGTGTGTGTGTGTGTGTGTGTGTGTGTGTGTGTGTGTGTGTGTGTGTGTGTGTGTGTGTGTGTGTGTGTGTGTGTGTGTGTGTGTGTGTGTACTGAAAGATGTGTTCATATATTCCAGCATGGTAAATCAATCTCTCTTGACTGGTTCATTCAATGTGAGTCACTGCTTTCAGACTGGTGTAGGTGGTTACACAGGCTTCCTACCAGAGTTCTGAGAGGCAGCTGGGTTTCCAGTATAACATAGATCAACTTAATTTGGATCTCTTCATAAGTCTGAGTATAAACAGCTTTAGTTTTGTACAAACTTGCCAAATAAAAGGCTCGCAGGGATTGTTATCTTTGCATGATCTTTCAAAATTCTTCTGTCGTCAATAAGCCGGCACAAAAATCCAGGATTTCCCCCACGGGCTGCCAGGCTTTACTTACTTTCATGGTTCACCGAATATTTTTTTTTACACATGAGAACAAACTAAATAAATAAACTAAACCAAAAAAGCAACAAGCAACTGCAACATGAAATCATCTGAGAAAAAAGTTACATAAACCCGGAGACATTTATTATGCACTGCAAGCTAGAGGAATAAATGTTCCTGTCTCCCCTAGGTAAGCTGCCTAAACCAAATGTAGTCTCATTTAGTTTTTGTATCTCTGTGCCAGTTATCTGTAAACATTTTGTATAAAAACTTTCACTGCACTTGTTCAGTATCATATAGTCTATAACAGTTTTGTCATTGTGTTCAATCTACCACACCAATGATGATATTCAGGTCGCTTTTATTTGTTTAACTTTGGAACGGTTCAATGGATTTTATTTGGGAGCATCATAATAAAAAGGGAGGAATACATATAAAACATACATGTTTCCTGGTGCTTTCATAAATATGTTCTATTTAATTTTATGTAAAAATCTCAATAGAATATTTGTGGCTGTGATATGAAAGCGTTTTTCTTGGACATGGCATCTTTTAAATTGCGTAGTGGAAGGTTTGGCACCACCAGTGATGTAAGTTTCATTAAATACCCCCTATTTGACTGAACTTAAGTTTGTGCCTTTAATATGTTAGATGAATGAGAATAGCCATTGTTCTCATTGGCTGTTGTGGTTTTTAATGTGTTAACAACCAAAATCTGAATTCCAACAGTTGAAAAAACAAAGATAGTTTTTTTTTCCCCTCTGGAAGATCTGACATTATGGACTTATGTTGCGTAAGCATAATATCATATTTGTCTAGATGCTTTAGCTCTTGGCTAGTACTCTCATGAGCTATAATATGTGGATGTTGTGACAAGACTCTGCTGCAAAGCGACATTCCCTTTCACCTTGTGGCAATGATGGGCCAGTCTTAACGAGCTGCCTGCCAGCCGTCTGTCAGAGCAGCAGAGGAAGCCGGCCCTCGGGCCTTGCCCTGTTGCCCTTTGAGCATATATCAGCCTCACGACAGCGCGCTTTGCTAACACCAACACTAGCGTGCAGTGACAGCTGAATCCACCTCCCAGAAGCTCTGACTGGACCCTAAACAAATTACTACCCTACTGAAATTAAAGCCAACATAGCAATACTAATGAGAATGTAGCAGAAAAAGTTGATAGTGGAAAGATTGATAAGCAGAAGAAACAGATGTCAGCCATACAACAGGGCTTCCCACCGATGACAAATGAGACTTGGTGAAATGCAATATATTCACGTGTTCTTAAGGATTTAGATTTGAGATGAACCCAATAATTAAACAAAACCAATGTCCCACAGTGGACCTTAAAAAAACAAACAAACACCCCCCCCCCTCCCCGTTTATGTAATGACATTAGTTGAAAAGCTTAGGCAAGTAAATGCTCATGATGAGTTTGTTTAGCTTTCTTCAGATCAGAAATACTGCTAAAGGCTTATCAATTCTGCGAAAGGTACAATATTTCTTTCACCCTTGTCACAGATAGGGTTGTAATGATACAAAAAATTTAAACTCAACCCCAATTCTAAGAAAAATACTTCATACTTGATACCATTTTTGATACAACAGCAACATTTTTAAGTCACAGTGTAACTTTTAGTTAAAATATATATTCTGGCAAAGTCTAATAACATCACATCAAAAATGAAAGCGTGCTTATAATGTAGGATTAGAAGTTTAGAAATACATGGGTGATTGTGTATGAGGACGGACTCTGACATATTCAAAAATAAATATAGACAAAAACAAATAACTGTTCAATAAATACATAAGCATAAAATAAATACACAAAAATATAGCAAATAAATAAATAAATATAAGCAGTAATTAAATAATAGAATGACACATAAATGCAAATATGATTTGCATAGTTGACCAATATATATTTACATATATATAGGTCAAATATTATTGCAAATACATATTGGTCCAATATGTATCTACATACAAAAAAGAACAAATAGAAAATGGACAGATGTATTAGCTGCATAACCCAGTGTATACAGGTCTGCCAACACACACCTTGTGAGTTTATGGAACAAATCAGAGGAGATGACATGTGCTTGCAGTACAGGCATATACACCATCTTCAATAAATAATTAAATAAAATATGTAAAGTCCATATTGAGAGTTTGACGTATGATACTCATTCCAGTATTATGTTAATTCTATTTCTCACTGAAATGTGTTTCACTGTGAAAAAAAGATGAGAATATCATAACAAGCACTATCAGCAGAACCTGTTAAAACTGTCTTCATCTTTACAAGAAAGAATACATAAAACAGTGGGGTCTTACAAGAAAATCCCTCTTTTTTAAATCATAAGATTTGAATGACATTTTGCTTTTCTTAGCGGCAAAAAAGGAGAATCCAAAGGTTGGACAACGAACAATCCTTAACTATCCCAAGTTAAGGAAACATGTCTGATCAAGTATAATAACATTATAATAACATTGCACATCTGCCATCACATCCCGCTCCGCCCACCACAACACACACACACACACACACACACACACACACACACACACACACACACACACACACACACACACACACACACACACGCAGATGTTCCACAATACTGTGCAACTCCAATTTTTTGACACCTCAACATTCCTATGTTTGAGAATGAATGTCAAAGTGTTATAAATCTTTGACATAACAAAGCATGACATATTTCCTGCCTAGATTAATTAATTTTAGAATTTAGCAAGCTTAGTCTTCGGAAAATAGTGTTGCCAACTGATTCTCAAAACTCCCCACTCAAAAAGCAAAATGGACAGACTCTACCTCAGACGGAGCTCTGGTTAACGTGTAAACATGTACCACTGGCATTATACAGATAAAAATGATAGGTTAAGTCCATTTAGCTGAACATATTATGCACTAAATCATTCTGAAACACAACAACCACTTTACTCGTCCATCTTCCTTAAGCTCAAGGATGAGAAATTATCACCTATGTCTTTTCAGAATCGGGTAGGAACAGAGTGACAAAGTAATCACTTTACATAAACCACTCTTTCTTCTGTGACACTAAAGACTAACAACAACATGTAGGATTTGTGAGTATGCTAACAAACACGGTCTGGACACATTACTCTATTGTATCCTGCTTGCTAAAACAGCTAATTCAAAACCAAACTAAACAAAATGCTACTTTACTGAAAGCCACAATTTTATTAATTTGGAAAGACTATTAAATCGAAATAAAAGATATATATATATATATATATATATATATATATATATATATATATATATATACTGTCAGAAAATGTATTCAACAACATTATTTTCTTATGTTTTTAAACTTATGTTATTCTCATTTTTTGTTTTTATATTTTTTTACTTCTGTGGGAATCTGCATGTTTCCTTTTGCCCTTGACCTTGCTGCTGGTACATTTTAATTTCCCCACTCTGGAACAATAAAGGATGTTTCTATTCTAAACATTTAACATAAATGAAGCACCGTGAACTCATTGACATGTTCAAGGAACCAGTTTCAGATGATATGAGGTTTTTGGTACAATAACCTGCCTTGCTTGAACTAGCTATCAGAAGATGAGTAAGTTATGTTCAAAAAGGCTTCAACATAGTCATCTACAAAATATGAACACTTTTTTACCAGGCAGACCATCCTGGACTGTTAAAATGAGGTGATATGGGCCCTAGCCTCTCATCTAAATATTAAGATGAAACTGAGACTCTTAGGACCCAGCAATATTTTTCTCAGTTTGTAATTGTTCAATTTTGGTGAGTCAGTTTAAGTTGTAGCCCAATTTTTTTAAGCTGAAATGAGATCCAGTTGGTGTGTTCTTTTGCTGCTGTAGCTCATCTGCTTTAAGGTTTGACTTGTTATGCATTTATATATGCTTGTTTGCACCAAGTGGTTATAGGAGCTACTGTTTCCAACATATCTCAATGCATCTGCCCATTCTCATCTGATCTCTGGCATCAACGAGGCATTTCAGTCCATACAACTGCAGCACACTGGATATTTGCTCTTGTTGGTCCATTCTTTGTAGACCTATGTAATGGTTGTGTCTGACAGTACCTGCAGATGAGCAGTTTCTGAAATGCTCACACCAGCCCACCTGGCACCAACAACCATGACAAGCTGAGTGTTTGACATGTGATTAGTTGATTTACTATTTGTGTCAACAAGCAATTGAAGGGGTACACCCAATATAGTGGCCTGTGAGTCTATATATGTTTGCATAAAATACTTTGCAGCAGTGGAGATTTACTCAAGACTTGCTTCAATAACCTTTTTTACTGATTTTGTTTCCTCTCTGTTGACCCAAACGGGCTTTTTCCAAAATATTTCTGTTTAAAGCAAACCCCTCCACAATGAATATTAGACTCAATGATACAGAAGCACAAGTACATAATTGCAAGCTATTAAGAGACGCCATACTGAATTGTACCACCAAGGGTGGATGATGATCAGTTTGTGGAATGGGATTCAATGATAGAGTGCTGAACAGTTTTACCAGCTATAATAGACATGTTGAGCTGCAAGCTAATAATGATTACCTTAGCACTAGCTACAGAAGAATTCTGTTAACGTGTTTTAGACCAATTACAAGAGTTGTTAAACCAATAGTTGTCTTATGCTTTAACAGTTTTGACAGTTAACTCAATACTGGTTTTAATAAGGTTTATTGTTAATATGGGGTTTAAATAAAAGATTTTACTAATCCTAATCCTAAATTGGACATCCAAACTCATAGACATTTGCATCTTTTACATCTTCTGCCAGGGTCCGAGCGCCAAAGAACTTTTAATTTATGTCAATAGATCTCTCTAATTGCCCCTTTTCTGGTCTCACCAGATTGAAATTTGTTTTTGGTCTTGACACCTCTTGGTAAAATAACAATTGCTTTAAAAAGGCAGCCTTAAAAAGGTAATGGTAGAAGTCTAACTAAACATTTAGATAATTTCAAGCTTCAACAAGTTTACTCCTTTTTTTTGAAAATAGTGTGTAACACACCCAAAAAAGTGAACCAGGGAAATTGTTCACCTTTTGTGTGTCAATATTACACAGAGAGCACACATCAGTAAAGCAAGCCTGGCAATTCTGCAGCACACCATATTTTAAATTAAAGAAGCACACACAAAAAATAAATGTATAGTGCTGCCTTTTAGCTTTAGGGTTATTAAGAGTTGCTGACATTTGTAATATCAAAACGATGAAGGACTTGTAGCCCTCTGGGATATTTATAAATGGGATATCCTTTCTGTACTCTTCATCTTCTAAAGGTGTAAACACCATCTAATTACAGCTGAGAGTCACCATTTTTACCTTCTGGTCATTGTTTCACGTCAAATCTAATGTGTTTAAACACACACTCAAATCAGACCATCCCAATAATCCAAAGGAATACCTACATATTGTCATAATTTCCTCTTTTTTAACACTTCAGAAAAAAAAAACTACAAAATTACACAGTGGGGGTAACTAGTGTATGTATGGACATTACCCTGAAATCTATTCAGTTGGTATAGGGGAAAATCAAACTTCAGTTGCAGTGGAAAATAAAAGTTCACATATTTCAGATCCGTGTTTTTGCAGCTGGTATTAAATCTGCGTGAGAGCTGCTGGAGCTGCTGTGGTCAGGACTAGTGTTGCTGCCAGGAAGAGCTACGCACAAATCCTCAACATGAAAGAGACAGGAAAAGGAGGATAAAAACTTGCATAAATATAAATGCCAAAAAATTATGGAAATTAACACAGTGAGCTGGAATAAATATTATTTTTGTTTCGTAGCCTATACCTGAGGTTTTAATAGAAAAGTGTGAATGAAAAGTTAGCTTTATTAACAAACAGACAGCTAGTAGATGCACAATCAGATGATGTGAAAACTAAGTACAAATTTATAATTCTAAGATAAATACAAGATAACTTACTGTATTGGCAGTTCCTTCCCATGTACTCCCCTGGGCATTCACAGGAATAGTTAGCAACGTGATCAGTGCAAATTCCCCCGTTCTTGCAAGGATCTCTTTCACATTCATTGACATCTGGATAAAGGAAAAGACAACAAAAAACAATACATTGCTTTAATTTAGTAGCATATATATTCAGATAGGCTTTATGAATATTAAAATTTAATTGTCGGCTTTACACGTTTTTGGGTTTCTCTTGTGTCTCTCTTTTCTCAGTTTTCCTGTTATGTTCTCTAAGGTGTTGCCTTGTTAGTTTTGTGTCCCATTTTACTTTTGTTTTCTGGTCTTTGTGCATTTGGAAATATTCCTGTTAGATCTCCGATATAACGGAGGGAATTTCCATTCCCTCCGTTGGTATACAATCTCGCTGCTGTTTGTTATTTGCTATTCTTTTGGTAATCTCCGTGTCTGTTTCTTCACTGGCATTCCATGAACAGTTACTCCTGCGATTCCTATGTTTTACCTACATGGGATTTGCAACCAACCCACTGCATTTGGATCCTTCTCTACAACAATCATGAAAGCAATGCATGGACACATTATCTGAGTTTTTTTTTTTTGGTGTTGGATGTGTTGCTTAGATTCCGAAAGATATTCACACAAAGACAATGATTTCTTGAAAATAAATTATCAAATGACTACTTGATGGACCTATAATGCAAACAATAGCTTAATCCAAGTTTCAGCACTTGCCTGTGTTCACATAATTGCAATTCTTCACAGGTGAATGTCAGCGGTGTGTCATCTAATATCCTGCTCTGCCCTTTTTATCAGTTCAGCTGATACCAACAAAAATGGAAACACTGAACAGGCAGATGCACTCAAAAAAACATACTTTATTTCTGAAGTATTGGATCGCAGAACCGATAGGGTTGCTACTCATTTTTGAGCCTCTTGTGTAAAAAAACTCATAAGAGAGAACAACTATGAATATTAAATAAGAATTACATAACCCCAATTACGGTATATCAGTAAATTAATCACTGTGTTAAAACTGCCTATCAAATTCAACCAGCATTCATTTAAGAAATGTATTGGCTGAGTAATGTGACAGGAGTCAAGGTTCACTTTGATCAATGAGCGCATTTGTTACACAGCAAACCGGTAATTTTCACCTTTGTTTGCCAAATAGCTTTAATCTATATAAATTTAACAGAAAATCCTGGATTTTTTAGGTGAGTTTCAGCTAAACGTTAAAAGTGAGGTATTGCTGCAAAAACAGCACTCTGATACAGCCAGCTCAGTTCCCATAGACTGATTTTTTTGTATTTGGCTCAATAAATGAAACTTGACTAAATAGAAGCAGATATTTTACTAACTAAATTTGATGCCTTAATAACAAGTATCTAACATGAGATTTTAGGTAAATATTGAAAAGAAAATATCTTCAGAGCTCTCCATTGAAGATTTTGAACACAGCGTCACAATTTATGAAAGTTTAAAACAACATAGGTCTGAATGGGAATGCACCAAAAGCTTATTTCACAGTAGTAAAGAATGAAATTTTCTTTGACACAATTAATTGACATAATGATTGTAGACTTGAAACTTTGGTGGACTTTCTGGTATCATGCTAAATTAGATCAGATCTTGAATTGAATGGTTTTGGGCCAATGCACAGCTCAGAGTTATTGTCAAGTATAAATCATTCAGTTCTTTGAAGAAGTTTTTAGTCAGTGTTCCTATAAAAAGGACTAAATATGTGGATGCAGCATTTACATTATTTGGAACCAACTTCTTAAAAACACATTTAGATGTGCAGAAAATGCTGGCTCCTTTAAATCAGGAGTTGAAAGATAATAGTTAAGTTTAGCTTTCCCAAAAATGCCAAATACTATTCTATCAGTTCACATTTTTCATGTCTTAACTACATTTTTGTTTAACATCTTTTATGGCATCTTTACAGATTTTTTTTTAATGATTCTGTAGGCGAAATTAAATAACTTAATGGTGACTAGTATCCAAACATACAATTTGGCTTCACTTTGACAACCTCTTATGTGGCTGTAAGCATATAAATTACATTAGTCACATTTTTTCAGTCTTAAGATCATCAATATAATACATGACCACTAAAAATTATTTTCAAAATATGCACCAGCACTGCTAAGTAGTTCCCTGTGCAAATCAAATATCCAAACATGATGTTTGAAAAGAGTTTTGCTAACATCTAAATATCTCTCACAAATGACTTGGGCTGGTGTATCAGACTGAGTTTACATCAACAGTATCCGAAACAGATACCGGCTTTGCCATGTATTATTCATAAATGCTATGAGTTTGAAGTTATAGATGTAACACATATAGTTGTTTTTTGAGAAAAGAATTTCAAGTTTGATCCCACATTAATGGTGCATTGCGTGAGTTGCGCACGTTTTGAAGTTGCATATTATTTATTTTTTTTCCCATATATGCCCTTACAATTGCCTGACGTGTAAGAGTTATCTTCTTTTTACCGCAATTGCCTCTATAGGCCCCATTAGTCAGTTTGAGAGAGAGATTCGGGCCAAATCCTCTGGGCAAGCGTGTGTGTGTGTGTGACGTACCACGTGCTCCTGTTCAAACAGTTCAAACTGTTGTTCAGCTGTTAATTTGTTGAGAGTCTCCACTGCCACTGAGGCATTAGGGAACACCGACTGTTTTAAAGATGGATCACAAAAGATCAGCAACAAGCTCACAGTCTCAACACAAGAGTAAAAAAAAATCTCTAGTCCTACTAAAAGAGCAAAATTCGACTTAGATCGGCGAAGGAACAAAACCAGAGTAAATAGCTGTTTTCAAGCAATGGAGGGAGCCCCGCTCTGCCCCGGGAATGAAAAGGGACCAGCAGTTGGCCCTGTTTTTGCTAGAAAGTTAAGATGCTTTGACAGAGATTTTTTACTTCTGACAAAATTTGTATCTGCTGCGTTAGGAGCGTGCATTCGGCAGAAATAGTGAATGCAGTCAACTCCGCCTCATTTCCAACCAAGTTGGAAATAGCTTGATAACTCTTGGTAACAATCCATGGCATTCATGCGCTGGCTCGCTTGTCTTTTTTCTGTGTTATTCGCAACTTAAGGAAGCCGTGATTCCCTTTTTACTTCAGGCAGACAGCTGTTGCTGCTTCGTTCTGGCTGCAAACCCTGCTATGAAGCTTAGACCTAGCTGCAGTCATAGCAGGGTTTGCAGCCAGGACGAGGGCAGCAATCAAGACTCCCGGGTAGGCAAAAACAGTACTGTTCTTGTCTACTACATGACAAAACGGGTGATTTAGAGCGTACTTTTAGTTAGTTTACTTTTGGAATCTAAACAATGCCTACGACTTGTTGTGCTCCCGGTTGCACACAGAGGCATTCCAAATCGTCGGATGTACGTTTCTGTCGTTTACCACAGGACGAAGAAAAAAGAAAGAAATGGATAGTTTCAATGAAAAGAGCGCAGGCAGACACTCCCAATGGACTGGGGGAGCCATCATACCACGATAGAATTTGCAGTCTACACTTCATCTCAGGTAAATACAACTTAATTCTGCACTAGTCATTGTTCTACTTAAATAGCGGCGGAGGGGAGGTGGCGATCGCTAGAAGGGGCCGGGAGAAGCGGAGTCGATGCGCTGCAGCAGCAGCACGGCGCATCATTTTAGTTTTCTTTGTGCAATCAGTGTGCAATAATGTGCTCCAGACAGCAGCTGCATTACGCCCCTGTTCACGCGTGCTAGTACGTCTGTGTTTACACTTCAACGTCACCGACACCCCCACCCTTTTTAATAAGACAAAAACACCAAAATAATCCGTAGTGAACAATGTTTTTTTTTTAACCTACCAGGCGGGTCTTCCTCTTTGCTGAGGCGCGGTTTGTGTCCAACTCCACTTTCTGATGTTACACAAACATGTCTAAACATCCATCCATCCATCCATTTTCTGACCCTCTTAATCCCTCATGGGGTCGCTGCTGCCTATGTCCCAATATAAAATAATTGTAGTCGTCCAGTTGTTTCATGGCTTTCATGCTCTCTCGTGTGTACTGGCCTGCGTGTTTATAAGGCAGCCGTATATGTCACGGTACGGAACACTTGGCCAGCATTTCACAGACTCACTCCGTCCCTTCAGGCTTTTGCTGTATAAATCTGGCAATCTGATACCATCAACCATCAACTTACTCTTATAACGATCTTGTGATACGTTATCTAAAGAAGAAAAATACGTCGAGAACTCGTCGTTTCCTTTGTTTGCATCCGCCATTGTGTTCGCCTTTTGCCTACCTGTCCAGCACGCGTGCGCGAAATACCGGATCAAAACAATAACAATGAACTGGTCTATAGACATAAGTAATTCTAACAACTTTTGTTTAGGTCTGATTCACACCAGCTGATCTCATTTTGTTTTACAGTAAGTGAAAATACCTAGATCAATAGAGGAAATGAAAATATTACATGTATGACAGTTGTTCTTCATCAAGTGAACACATTTTATTTAATTCAAGCATAACTGACACAGAGGAGAGCAGAAAAGAGCAGCGATGATTAACTGTCCTCAGTAATAGCCGTGTGAAATAACTCTTATTAACATAACCATGGTAACAGAACTTGAGCCCAACCCTTATTACAGATATTTGCACTCTGTTGTTATAAGTGTAGATAGGAGAATTAAATGACAGTGATTATTAAAAGAGCGAGGGATGGAATGAAGTGAACTTTCAGTCACTTCTGAATAAATCTGTAATGATTTCCAAATTTGCCTATGGCTGCAAAAAGACTTTTAATCCTCTAAAACATACCTTGGGCTGTGTGGGACTCACAGGTGCAGTTTGGGTTCATGAATATTTGACGAGGTTGGAGAATTAGAAAGCTTAAGGAAGTGAAAAATGATCTTATCTGTCTAAGATCTTAAATCAGGCACTTTTGTAATGTTTTCTTATTAATTTTCAGAAATGTGTTACAGTCAAGGTCTTTGAACATAACCGTCACTTGGGTGCTGTGACTAGAAAAATGAATGTTTTAATTCTTAACTCAAGAGAATACTGGGATAGTAAATTGTTTACTAAGGTGAGATAAAACAGAAGACGAAAATGAACGAGACCATGTGGAAGATCTGCCAGTTAACTGCAATATAAAAAGCTTCTGAAATGACAATGACTTCTTTTTTATAACAAGATATATACAAGCAAGATATACTTTCTGCCACATAAAGATTAATATCATGTAAAAAGTAAATAAATGTCATTTGTCTGGTGTTTCAGAGAAAACAACAATATGGCATATTTGCGAAGATGCTGGTCTAAACATGACATTAAAAGATAATTGTCTGGAATGCAAATGTAAGCTTTTTATCATATAAACATTTAAATATTTCCAAATTAAATAAGATGAGAATGTTCTGGCTTTTGTATTGCCAGTTTGTGATGTTTTATCCTTATGGGATTTACTGCTACCTTATTCAGTTATTTTCATTTTGCCTTTACAGAATGTTTGTAATTGGCTGTCTAAGATTGTTTTTCACTGTTTTCCAAGATATTTGTCCAATCTTCAGCATCTAAAGCAAATTCTTATTTCCCCCACTATTATACATGGTAACAACTTTTTTATTACGAATTGGAGTCTACAAATATGGAGCCTCATGGTCCTCAATACAAAAAATTTCCCAATCGTGCATTTAAACCTGGAATGTATAGAAGAACGAAAGCATTGTAATTCATTTAATGCCTTACATACTAGAAAACTGAATAAAACAACAAAACCAAGTAAAGGTAAAACCTCCTGTCAAAGGAATTACCTTTAATAGTACAAGCCTTATCTATCTATTACATTAGATTTTATTGATCTATCAATCGATCGCTAAAACCAAGTCATAACAGGCACACTGGTTTTTGTGGGGTTTCTGTTGTTATAGATTGCAATTTGCTGTTCTGCTTGTTTGTCTGTTTTTTTTTTCACAATACAAGTGGTGGTACTTGATGTGTCAAATTCCATGTTTGTACCTAAAAACTTGCTAAACAAAGTGGATTCTGATTCTTTAAAACGCAACAATCAACCTTACTTGAACATAACATCCAGCCAATTCTCTGCTGCTGGATTTTTAAGGCTTGGCCGTCCCAGTCCAAATTCCTTTATCTGCTTTTTTCCTCCAGTAAAAGCTTCTGCAAACTATCATTTTGTAAATAAATAGGGGAAATTTATTTTGCTTCTATACTATCTTGTTGTTGCTATCTTCCATTTGCATTCATTGTTTGGGTGACATTTGCGGCTGCACATCTAAGCTGCCTGGGTGTGTGATTTTGATTGACAGGTAGCATGCATTAATCAGATTGGATTAAGAATGACACAGAAAGCATTAATTTGCCAGGCGCGCATACAGCTGCACCCAGAGGAGACTCTTTAAGTTACCAGCACGAAGTCACATGGAAACCAGTTTAAGAATATGCATATACACAGTTTGACCAGCGCTCCTTGCCATTGGAACATATGTAATCTGGCCAACAGAAAACATAACCCTAAATGAACCCCCAAATTGAATGGCAACAATGCAAAATCAGAAGTCAGACACATTTTAAGAGAGAACAGATGTGATAACAGATATACTCTCATAACAGAGAGCGCAGGAGTTGGGGAATTTATCCTGCAACTGGCGGGTTGCCTGTTCAAGCCCCTGCTCCGACCATCTCAGTTGTTGTGTCCTTGGGCAAGACACTTCAACCGAATTGCCTGCTGGTAGTGGTCAGAGGTGGTGCCGATGTATGGCAGCCTTGCCTCTGTCAGTGTGGCCCTGGGCAGCTGTGGCTACTAACATAGCTCACCACCGTCAGGGTGTGAATGTGTGTGTGAATGTCGTTGGACTAGTTAACGTGATATACAAGCCATTAACTATAATTATATTGTTAATGACTTTTTAACTATAATGGCTCCTCTCTTTATATTTCTTGATTTATGTTTACCATGTCCATACTTTTTTATCTGTAACTTTGTTGTGGGCGGAACCCAAATGTCCCCTTTTAAAGCTATAGTTGGTAATGTTGGAGAGCTAGCCAGATTTAACAGTTGCACCTCCTCCAAACTCCTCCTCCCCCAAAGATCCGTTCAAACCCCCCCCCCCCCCCCAATCTTGAGAGAATTAAAGGTATACTATGCAACCGGGGTTGATTTTTCAGCGAGGCTCCCCCCAGAGGGCGAAAGTAAAAGTGCACTGTCATAAAGATGCTCTGCTGTTCTGGTTTCTCCGTCAAGCCAGGTGCGGTTGTTTTGAGCTTAGCAGACAGGCGAACGCAACGAAAAGTAAAAAAAACAGCAGTACAAACAATGACTAACACAGTGAAAGTATGAACATCAGGGTTTCCCGCAGCGCTATCTTGGCGAGGCGGCTGCCTCGCCAAACTCACGCTACCGCTTCGCCAACATTCGAAAAAAATAAAATAAATAATAATAATAATTTTAAAAAAAACTCGATATGCTTGCATGTTTTTTTGACATTAACACACGGTTCTTTGTTGTTGCTTTCGCGTGTGCATATAGTGAATGGCAGGGCAAAAACACATGGAGTTCTCACCATAAAGCAAGACTGACTCTTGCGGTCTTGCACGAGACTTCTGAGCCTGTGGGTGCGGGCCAAGGGCTCTTGCAATTGCAAGTACGGTATTTCCCCCACAGACCACCAGGGCGGCTGAGAAAACCTTTGTTCGACCTCAAATGACTCATTTAATCATCCAAAACGGTATGGAACACATTAATTAACTGAAAAATGTTGCATAGTATGCCTTCAAAGAACATCTGACAGCAGAACTCAGCAAGGCAGAGGCAGCTGACTCAGCCATTTCAGCACATTTTGGACATCAAACAAACTACCCCATGTCTCATTCACCTGTCAGTAAACTTGTTCTTCTCCTCATCTCTCTTCTCCTTCTAAGATGGTATTTCTGCAGAGGGTTGTGCTGAATATTTCTGGTCACTGTGTGTTTACGGTGAGGAGGGACTGAGGATGTTGTGGGTATGAGACATGAAGGCACCTGATTGGTTTGTTCAATTCGGATCAAATGGCAAGATTGGTCAAAGTTTTTACAGACCTGCAGCACTCACAGAGATCTATTTTTTTTCCATTGTTTTTTCTGAATACATAATGTTTTGACTACTCTTAGGATGGAAGGACCATTTCACCCAGTATAACAAAAAGGGTTTCTGAACAGGATCACCAGCTGTAGCTTTAAGAAGGCATCACTGATCTTATGTATATATGCAAAATAAAATAAATATGGTTTTATTGGACATTTACCAGTTGTCTAAGGTTTGTTTTCCTAAATGGCGGTATTTGATGACCTCATTCAAAACGTGAATTAAATTTAAAGGAGATTTGAGTCTATTTGCATATACACCTTAAAGGAAGAATTTAAATACTATGTTTCACAATGTCGACATTCAATTTCAAAATCAGTAAAATCAACAAGACTGTATATTTTAGTAAAACCTGGTCCTATCTTTTCTCAAATAGTGTATAACTGCAATAATAATCAACAATTTCCAAACTATAATTAAATAACCAAATGTGCTAAATATTCAGTAATGACAAATATAATTTAAAATGTTTTTTTTTATACCTGAGCAGCCCTGGTCCAAAGTCTTAAAACATGTATTTGAATAATCCAGTTTAAAAAGTGAAACTTCAATTATTTTTGATTCAATGTAAACGGAGTGACATAATTCAAGCATGTGTTTCTGTTAATTTTAATTACTGTGGCTTACAGCTACTGAAAATACACAATTAGATTTATTTGACAATTTTTACATTATATAAGACCAATATCATCTATTGTCTTTAGTCGCTAATCAATGCAGGGATGAGGATGGTCGGGGCTGGTGCCTATCTCCAGTCATTAGAGAGGCGGGGTACACCCTTGACAGGTCAGCAGTCCATCAAAGGGCAACACAGAGAGTAAGACTGATGCAAATAAGGAATTTTTTTTTTACTTTGTCAAAAATCATGGGGAATACCGATGACCTGCCAGTTGTCCAGCAGACTGTCAGTGAAACACTCCACAAGGAGAATGAGCTAAAAAAGATCATTGCTAATAAACCTAATAACGGTTCAATAAAGGTATTTATATTCTATTCTAAAGAGGGCTGCATCTATTCTATTGTATTTATTCTAATGTAAAAGGGGCTGCATCCAAGCATGTAATCTGAAAGGCTGATCACCTCCATGCCACACAGCATTGATCAGTAATTAATGTCAAAGGAGCCGTGACCAAGTACTCAGTGCACATACTCTGCAACACATCTGCAAACCAAAATTTCTTTATTAAACATCCTTTTTACTTTCTTTTATGCAATACTAAAAATTTTCTGACACTTTTTACTCATTCTTGTAAATAGTGTGTTTAGTATTTTTTTAACTCACTCTAATGTGTTAAACATTTCTAATGTGAGTATGCTATTTGTAATAACTGTACAGTGTATGTTCTTATGTCCTAATTTTACAATCTGTTATTCTTACTGTTATTTTTATTTATTTTATTTTTTTACTATTGTGTGCATCTGCATGATACACACAAAAGAAGTAGCCTACTTCTTTTTCTAAAGCGACACACACAGAAGCATATTAAAAAAAGGTAAAACAACTATTTTCCACTGGTCTCATACAATCTGGATTTAAGTATACATCCATCCATTTTCTAACACATCTATCCCTTGTGGGGTCGCGAGGGGTGCTGGTGCATATGGGCGAGAGGCGGGGTACACCCTAGACAGGTCGCCAGTCTATCGCAAGGAAATGCAGAGAAAAACAGGACAAACGACCATTCTTGTACACACTCATATCTAAGGAGAATTTAGAGAGGCCAGTTAACCTAACTGTCATGTTTTTGGACTGTGGGAGGAAGCCGGAGTACCCAGAGAGAATCCACGCATGCAAAGGGAGAACATTCAAACTCCATGCAGAAAGACCCAGGGCAAGGGTAGGACTTGAACCCAGGATCTTCTTCCTGCATGGCAACAGCGCTACCCACTGTGCAGCCCGATTTAGGTATTTAAACTAGTTGCATTTCATTGAGAACACTAGTTTTGGATTCAAACCATCATGGGTTTAAATTATGGGTTTATCTAATGTTGGGATGATGAGATTCTTAGTTTTTAAATTATCTCAATAGTTACAATAGTTAGATCATCTACAGATCCTTGTTACTAAATATAAATACATAATTTACTATTTGAACCATTCTGTAGGCAAGTGTTTTGGGAGTTAAAAATCTATCTAGATTGTCTCCATTACTTTTATTGATTACTCTGATACTTGAATTATAAACCACAAATAGGCCCCACAGAAACAAAAACAAAAACTACAATTTTATTATTTACTGAAGGAGAAAGAAATGTTGGTTACAATGAAACTGATCAAGTGGGTATAATCTAAGGCATGTATAGCACCTTGCACTGATGTTTCTATACCTCTGGAAAAAAAAAAAAAAAAAAAAAAACTTGTTCATGAACTTAACCCCACCACTTCCATAAAAGCAATAACTAAACTTAACTTAAGCTTTTAACTTATTTTACCACCTGGAAACTTTAAGAAGGGCTAATTTGATCAATTATGACAAAGATAATGAAAATTAAAACACCGTTATAAAACAGGACTCGTGTGAGCATGTCTTTATGACACAGCCTTACAATCATTCAGTCATACAGAGAATATTTGCTTTCTTCCAATTACCTGGTGGAGCAATAAAAAGAAAATGTGATTTTATGGCCACTTAATATAGCACTGAAGTAATGCAGATTCTTAGTAATATCTGCAAGCAGGGCCATCTGTAATTTACCACAAAGAAGTGGAAAGTTGCAATAAACAAGCAGCTCACTTGCTAAACAGATCAACAATCCGTCAGTAAAATTAGCAGGAAATCAAGAAATACAATTGCTTTAAAGATTGTTCATTGAATAGCACAAATATTTATTTTCATAGCAGCCATAACAGCACTCTCTCATATGATGCTGCTTGTCAAATTTCAGTTTATATTCTTCTTTGCTCAGACCACTAGGATCAAATATGGATGAAAGCCAAATGGACAGGCAACCCAAACAGCCTGGAGCACCGCAACCCATTGAGGAACGGAAAACACAGCTAGCCCATCTTGTTGCACTTTCATGAGAAACCATCAGCCCCTGGGAGATCGGTATAGGGAAGGTGAGACTTGCCAGTAAATCAAGTGAAAGAAAGGGGATTACTTGGGTTGATGCAGTTAATCAACCTGGTAAAAATTGGAAACGGGACAAAAAGCATTGAAGAGAAGGGAGGGAGTGAAACAGAAAAAATTATGGTAGATGGGGGAAAAAAACACTTGTTTAGATTAGTGGTGAAGGTAAATAAGCTCAGTTTACACTTAAAACCATCAATGTGACGGATCCAGAACAATTCTTTAAATATTAGTACTCTACAACTAAATTACCACTCTAGATTTAAGTGTTTTTAATTAAAGCATTGAAGATAATAAAATTAACCTCTTGCAACTAATGTGTTCGGTTTATTGATAGTGGTCGTAACAGTTTAACAATGTGGTTCCTTTAAGCATTTTCTACAATGGATGGACACAGTAGACAGTAAAAAACCCGAGACAGTTAAATAGAGCAGATTCCTTTCAACATTTCCTTATACTAGTGAAAATGAAAAAGGTTTTGTTAGTTTTGGTCAGAATCAAACTCGGTTAACTTTAGCAAAGTTTAGCAGCCTTACAATGATTGCTGATTTGTCAGTTAAACTCAATTCTGTTTTTTAAATAGCTTTACCTCACAGCACTTGTCACCTGCAAACAGCATTGCAGCTTCACAAGACATCCACATCCGATTAATACCAACATACGTTGAAATCAAACCACTTCAAATTTATTTCAAACTACATTTATTTTACCATCTAATCACACAAACACATTCTGATTCAAAAACCTGCATTCTGATTTGTGTGTAAGAAAATTAAGCAGATTCTGTGGAACAATAAGTCTTGCCACATCATTGAAGTTTGCATGTCTGTTTTGAATAGTTCTTGTGTGTGTAGGAATTAAGGATGTGGAATTTAAAGTCATAAACTCTATGAGGAGAGGTTGCTAACTTTTTCCATTATGTCACAGTCTTTTGTTCATATTTAAAGATTACTTATAATATTACTTATAGGATTACAATCTGGGAATGAAATATCAATGCTCTTTAAGTGCCCCAAATTGTCATATAAGTTGAACTCATCAAAAAATAAATAAATACTGCAGGTCAACTCCATTTTTAGTTTCAAGTGTCCGGCATCCTGAGGTGAGTGAATCTTTATCACTGCAGACAGAGCATGTACTTAGTGTACCATGGGAAGAAGTAATATTAATATTAGGACATTGCTGAAATATTTCAGTAACAGTTGTGTAGATGCCATTACAATATGGAAATACGCTGTACTAATGAGCAGGACAGCAGGACACATGCTGCAGAATTTTTTAATGTTTTCCAAAAAAATCTATGGCTTCCTGGCTTAAGTGGTGATCAAACTATGTATGCTACAGAGTTAGCGTGAAAGAAGCTGATGCTGGAGAGTTATTCTAATGACACATTGGGGAATGTAGTTAAATGATGGAGAAACTTCAAAAGATAACAAAATTGATCATAATGCAAAAATATCACTCTCTAAATATGTATTATCACTCTCCTAATGCTTAATGTCCTCTCCAATGCTTTACAAATCTCTTAAATAAAAGGAAGGAGAAAAAAAAGCATAATCCTGTGGTCCATGGTAAGGCTCTCATTAAATCCTCTGTATTGCACTGTTACTAGGATTTACTCTTCTACTGCTCCTTAAATGTCTCAATTGAGCAACAATGAAAGCAATGAATTGTGTTGTATGTCAGGAAGTATCTTTCACAGTAAGACCTAAATTAACTGTGGTGTGTCCAGGGAGCAGCTGGAAACAGGTTGCAAAGGGAGGGGGTCACCAGTGTGCTAACCTCCTCAGCATCTTCACCTGCTAAAGGCACATAAACACAAAGACCAATAATTTGGATTTCCACTTCATTCAACAGTAAAGGTATTGTTTTCAACATTGGAAAAAGAGATGGATTAAAGATTAGTCTAAATAGCAATAAGGACAGTTTCCATTCATAGTACCTTCATTGTACAGACTCTAACAGAAGATAAAAGCTAATGTAATCTTCAAAGCTAGATTTTATTTAAAACTATTTTAATTGGAATATATGCAGATGCATGTAATGGCTTTGGAAAGTCTAAACAGCCCCAAACAATACCATAAATCACACAAGTGTTTGAAATAAACACCAGCTAATAGCTTGTAATCCTCTCACACTCATAAAGCCCCCAAACTTAATTAGCTAAATGAAAGGTAGCGTCCCTGCAGTATTGCTTCTACATCTCAGCCATTTCCTTCATTATATTACACTCAGGGCCAAATAAAGCTCTATAAAGACCGTTTTGTTCTTTGACAAAACATTTAACCACACAGTTTGGAGATAGTGAAGAGTATCAGTCACAGAATTTGTTTTTATTGAGACACATTCTGACATATTTCACACTCACGCATAACTTTTTTTAGGAAAATTTTGCTATTTCATATTTCCACTAAAACGTAAATGGACTTGATCATCTTGATCCTTCTGCTTCAGCAGGGCACAATGATTTGACCCTATGCTGTCAATTGCCAATATTAATTAAGTGGGCAGCAAGTCATATGTGCCTATAATTTAATTAACCCCAAATTCAAACATCTGTACGTTTTGGGAAGAAACCATCTGATTTTTCAATGACTGATAAAGTTTTGCCCCAAGAGATAGAGTGCTGGTTTTAGGTTGATCAACCTAAAAGACTGCATTCAGGGGTTCACCGTATTTGATCAAATGAGAAACCAAAGTGATGATTTGAAATACCAAACAGGATTCATTAGCTTGTAGTATTTGTGTCAAATAAATCTACTAAGCATGCAGGGATCTTGTCAGTGCATTTAAATTGTAAAAATTACGCTGAAATTAGACCATTACGCTATGAACATAGCAGCCTAATTAACTGTAAGTAATGGTAATTTTAACAGCCTAATGACAGCTTAGGTAGCTGTCAGAGTAATGCTCTCATTACCCTTCCTGTCAGTTTAAAAAGGGCTGGCAAATGTTTTGGTAGTTCTACAGTACTCATACAGCTGACCCATGCAGATTTTTCAGAAGATGGATTGAACACTGCTCCATGAGATGTTCAAAGCTTGAAATTCTGTATTAGAGCCTAACCCTGCTTCAAATCTCTCCAGAAGGTTGTCCATAACCTCTCTAGTGTGCTTAATTAATGGTCTTCATAATGCTTCCTGTTCACAAGTTTCCTGTAACAAACATCTGAGGCCTTCGCAGTACAGCTGTGTGTATATTGAGAATAAACTGCATACGTTTAAAGTCTGTTTAACAAATAATTAAGTATTTTGCGTGATTATGCTGGGTTTTATTAAGGAATGTCAAAGTAATGGGGGCTAAAAACAAATGCATGACACACTTTCCAGATTTTTATTCATAACACCACAGAAAATACTGATAAGATTACTTAAAGTTTTAGGTTGTAGTGTCTCAAAAGCTTAATGGGTATCGAAAATTTGACAAGGCACTGTGTACCGTTCCCATCCAAACTATTATAATGAAATGAACGATTAACTCTATTGCTTATTTGCTCAAAAACTATGTATTGATGAGCTAAGAAGTAAAGATACACAAAAGGATACTGCATCATGGAGTAATGCTGACTGTATAAGAGCAATTTGGTGCTGCTTGGTCATTACTGTTTTTTTCATTAACGTTCCTTATTCATCCCGCTTAGTTTTGATCACTGCAAAATAAAGACACCTCAGCGTCAAGGTAAACTGCTTTGGCTTTACAAATTACAAGAAATGTGTTTTTCCACTGCACATTTAAGCACAGCATGTTGAATGTGTTGTTTCTCTCAGTTTGAAGTTGCTCGCATACTGTATTGTGAACACACCTCATCTACGTTGAATATACGTTGAATAGCTCTGTAAAGCTACTGAACTTATAAGTATTGACTTGTTCTCAGAAGTGCATCTTCTGGTCAACCCGCTTTAGATGTTTAGTTTGACAGGTCGTGGTGCAGTAAATTGTGTCTAGTCCTCACAACATGAGGTCAACACATGCCCTGTCTCGACTGGTTGAGTCAAATATAGAAGAAAAACAAGGAAGTGTCTGTCTTCACTGTCAACCCACGCTTGTCAGTCTTCCCTTGCCACCCATGTCACTGAAGCAGCTATCATCTCAAAAGACAGGACTTGCATCTAGGGTCTGATGGAGTCACGTAACTTCACATCCCTATTATTTATTTATTATCACACTGATATATATGCGAGCTTCAATATTGTCGTCTAGGCTTAGCATTAGTATTGATTGTACTGATGTAGTCCAAAAATCTGTACTTATGTACAATATAGCCTTTACAGTGTTACATGCTGCATGTTTCAAAGGAGGTGAGGATGCCTGAGGTGGTGAATGCAGGATTAGGACTGGTGTATTCCAAGGACATGTTCTCTGAAGTGGGATTAGGCTAGCAAGAAGTTATTCACCGTAGCACTCCAGAAGCCCTTGAAAAGACATTTTAGGATGCATTGCGGAGAGGCTTGAGTATCAGAGGAGCAAAACACTCATCATGCAGACTGGGGGATCCGGCAGAGCTGGGATGTGCAGAATGTGAAGAGCCCTCAGCTTGGAAGCACAATGACATTCAAAGGAAAGCCTTAAGTGTCGTTTTAAGCTAAGAGATGGAGGCTCAGCACCAGGTGTGTGAAGGGAATTTGGATCTCAGTCAGAACAACAAAGCCACAAGCTCCTTAACGTCACCAAGACACCTGTAATATAATGCTTAAATGACGTGAAGGTAAATTGTGTACAGAGATGACGGACAAACAGCATGGTGGCTGCTCCCACGGGGCTTTATCTGCTCTAACATCTGCTGATGAAGGCCTAATGTTTGACAATCAATGGTAATAAAGAACGGCAAATGTAAACAGACAATTCTTTTGACATAAATGAAAAACAGCAACACTGTGTACCCTCACCAATATGCAAATGTCACTGTGGTTTTATTCATCTCAGAGTTGTTGCAGGCAATTGCATGAGCAGGGGTTTATCCTCAGAACAGAGCACTTCATCTTTCTGTGTGAATATTCTGCAAATAGAACTCTGAACTTGTAAGGAATGTTTTCTCTTGTTAAGGCAAATGTTAATGGACCACCACCGTGGCACGAGGCACCTACAAAGTTCAGGATTTGTGACAACAGCCTTAAATGACTCCAAACACTCAATGCATAACTTCTCTCAGAATTTCTCAACACTTGCATAGTGTATGGATCTTGGGGGCATGATATTGGATTGATCAAAACAGAAAATGCAAAACCTCCTCCGCAGCTGCGAGACAAAGGATTATGTACAGGCAACTAATGACAACAAATCAGAGAAGTCCAATAACAATACAAAATCCAAAATACTGCTTCAAATAAATTGGTGGGTTTTTAATCTTGGAGTTGAAAATGTGTTGCAGTCAGTTTGCTAATGTTACCATTAATTGTTTATGTATTTATCTGTTTGCTTTGCAGTCTTTCTTCCTGACAATGGGGTCACCAATCAGGAAAGGCAGTGAGTAGAAGTCTAATATGAGAACTTTTACTAGTTCCTAATCTTCTTTATTTAAATACTAATATAATAAGCTATGCAGAACTAACTTCAACTGTCACCACTGAAACTACATAGATTTTCAATAAGGGTGGGGATCAAGGGGTAATATTTTTGATCTGCCAAATGTGGCGATTAACAATTCTGAATCAATTTACAATTTACACAATTTTATTTGTCCGTAACTTCACATTTCATCACTACTGAGTGGCAGCTTAGCATCTTGTTTGCTCCAAGCGAGAGCGGTGAGTGGAGTGGCAAGGGTGCACATATGAGTGAACAGCAGAGGACTGGCAGCCTGTTAAAACACCCAACATGGTTGTGGATGGTAACTGCACACTTGTGAGAAGCAAGGTTTAATGTCTGGGTTTAGTATTTCATTTCAGTGGTACCAGCCAAAAGCGTTATTTCTATTAAAGCTGCTCGTACAGACATTTTCCTGCATTATCTTTTTTTTTTTAACTAAATGTGCAAGTTGTTTGTACAAAATTGTGACAAATGTTTCCACTATATTCACTGCAAGGATCAATAAAGTTCTTTACTATCAAATAAAAACACAATTGTATTAAATGCTTGAGGGCAAAACATGCAACTATGCTGTCATAAAGAGTTTATTACATCTAACAGCTTAAGAAAAATTGCATTATGATCAAACATAACAAAAGAAAAGGAATGGGTCAGATTCTGATTTAATTATGGCAGGTTTTATTCAGAATTGTGCTTTCCAATTACTATGAATGATTGGTTTCAACAAAGTCATTACTCAGAGATTTTATTAATTAATTTCCTTGCTGACCTTTCTTCAGTGGCTACTGAACAAAAGAGATCACTGCATGAATACACGAGTAAGGAGTTATCAAAACGAATAGATCTTTGATTTTTTTTTTTTCATGCTGAGACATATTCCAATTAAATCTAAGAAAACATATTACGCTAATAAGAATTGCTCCTCACAAAAGAAAAATATTATGTCACAGATTTCTTATGACCTTAAACTCCTATTTTTTGCAGCAGCACTAAATGAACCTAATCAACAGTGAAACTGCACTGTTACAAATTTAATCCACTGAATGTACTGAATTAATGTCGCTCTGTGTAGTCAAGCAAACCATTTTTCAGCATTCTGCTTTGACTTTCAGTGGCAGCCAAAAGCCCTGGGCAAGGCTGAGCGAGAGTTTTCTTTTCTCCCATTTGGGATTTGGAGTCGCATCTCTATTTATGCTTTGGCCATCTGCCAACAGGTCCATCCTTACCTCAGGGGCCAAGAGGTAGCAGTACAGCTAAAATGACCGAGGAAGACCTTACACAATTAGGCCATGGTAACAGCGCGTTCCCCGCTACTCCTACACATCAAAGATAGAGCAGGTGGATGAATACTGGTTGGCTCGCACCAAAAAAGGAAATAAACCTAATTTTTGCAACTCAATTTAGATAACCTTCTACATCCCAGTTTCTCGAAGGAAGAAAGTTTCTGTTCAGCAGAATAAGCTTTGGTTTTAGCCACTTACAAGGACAGAGTTAAACAACTGTTATGGTAAGAAATTTCATTAAGTTAAAAGTTTATATATAAAAAAAAAAAACAAGGACAGAAGTGTCAAGTCTGTTTTTTTTATCATTCTTCATCACCATTTCTTTAGGTTTATTATTTCTTGTTGTTTTGGACATTGGGTTTTGGTAACTCTGTCCTTACTATCATTCTTACTTTAGCTTTGGTCTTTTTGGTTGTTTCTGACTTCTGGGGATTCCAAAAAAAAAAAAAAAATTATATATATATATGATTTCTTTCATTTTTTTCAAAGTACATCTTGCCAAAGCCCTTTCAAATGGTTATGCTTTTTCTTATTTTACATTATGCCATCAAATGATATGGATAAAGTGTGCCATGTGTGCCAGTGTCATGAGACATTTCACATTTGAATTCTTAGAAAACCAAATTGGCATTCATTTTGATTCCGCTCTAAATTCCATGTCATGCCATATTTTGTTTTAACAACAATGCTGTATCAAAAAAGATAAATAAATAAAAAAAAAATCCACCTCCCACCACTCTGCTGGCAAATCACCACCATGCTAACAAGGAAGGGTCATCTTACTCACAGTATGTTTCCACAGCAGATTCCAGTTAACAAGACTGCTCAGTGAGGACAAAATGGAAAAGATGAAGCATGACTTTACAGCTAAAACATTGATCTTGGCTCTTCATGATAAATTAATGACAAATGAATGATAATTTAAATAGATTTCATAAAAACTCTACATTGCCAACATAAAATATTAATATTGATAACATACAATTGATTGGTTGTAAGATATTTTATGAGGCTTCAAAGTTATGAGTGGAACATTTTCACTGAACATTTTTCATGTACATCCATTTTAACATCACAACAATAAAAAGGAGAAACCAGGTCGAAAGGAACTATGAGAGCCAACAGATTTTGTCTTTGTGCTTTATCTCTAAGATCACCACATGAGTCAACACACTGGTGGGTTCTTGATTCAGGTACAAAGTAATTTAATCCATTTGCCCAGTTGTTGAGGATTGCTCCTCTGTTGTTTCAAGACTATGTTTCCACCCACTTGCTTAATTTCATTTGCACGGAAGCCCTTTGAGAAACTACTGCTATACGGATTAACTGTTAACTTTAAACAAAGCATTGTAAAACAAGACCTGAGATTCTTTAAATTAAATGACATTGGTTTTATGACAAAATATATTAAAACCGATATATTTTGCTCTAAGGAAAAAAAAAATATTTCTGTCTTTCCTGGGCTGTAGCCAATCCAATTAAGCAGTTTAGAGTTGCAAAATTTATTTATATGCATACTCTTCCAAGTACTGCCAGATGCAAGTGCTGCTACAACAAGCCAAATTACATCATGATCCCACATATTCCGTGTACTACAAATGATTCATGCAAACACCATATGGGTGCTGAATGAATTATGTTGTCGGACTTTTGGAACCAATGAGTTACCGAGCTGTCAATAATTACCATGCATGCTAATGCTGGTCAAAACTCCCCTTGTTGTTTGAGCAGTTACCCACAATCTCAACTAGACAATAGCTTTGAAGTTTATTAAACAATGTTTAAGTCCTACAGAAAAGTCTGTTTGGTCTGGCTGCTGCACTTACTTGGATATCAAATTACATGCACCACAGTATCAGACAGGCAAAACCGGGTGGTGCTGGATTATTATTTTCATAAAACATCGTAATTCATAGAAATGCAAAAAGGTTACACAATAGTGTGACAGGGATATAAGAAGCTACCTAATACCAATAAATAAATAATAAAAAACATTGCTATCCCTTTTTGCAGCAGGCTGCCTTTATTCATTCAGAGACATTCAGGAAATTTTGCACTAATGGGCATTCTAGAAAACATCCAAATTTAGGTGTTACATAAATTTGGATAAATTTGGAAACATCCAAAAAAAGGTGTTACTAATATACATGGAAACAACATAGGAGCATGAGCTTCCTCTGCACTTTACTCATTTATAGAGCCATGACGATTAAAATTTATTGAATTTATTGCACAGTATTTATGTATGCATGGCGTTATGAAACGACAGAGTGTTCATGTGTTAACAGTCATGCAACTGCACAGTAATCCACATCGTCTATAAAAAGGGACTGATATTCAACTTTTTGACTCCAAAATGAGCCTTTTAGATGATGAGGACTATTTGGACCTTTTAATTCACAGGAAGTGTTGTTATTCAGGGTAATTAACTGACTTCAGGAAAAAATAAGTTTAGAAAAATTATGTCTTGTTGTGTCTGCATGTTATGTGTAATATGTGTGCATTTTGAGCCAGTGACTCATAAACAATGTCATTATGATAACAATACAAATTCATGTTTCTTAATGAAACTAGCTCTGAGAGATGTAGGACTCACAAGACAATTGCAGACTAAAGTTATAAAACCAGAAGATGAAATTTCTGAAATAATTAATTGTTTCAAGTTTTAAAATGAAGGTTTTTCAGCATATCAACAAAGTCGGACTGAAAAATGAAAGTGTGTATGTGTGTGAGCATGTAAAATAATTTTAAAGAATAGGAAAAAAATAGCAAAGCTACACAAAGAAACTGAGAAGAAAAGTGTTTTGTTAATCTTAGGGCAGAAAACACGTATTGTGTTTTGAGAACGAACACAACACATATAAACTAAAAGTCAGTGTTCCCACACAGAAGGCAAATTCAGACCATGTCAGGCCAGAATGGGTGGAGACAGATCAAAATTTGTTGCTTCATCCAGTCAAAGGGCTGACGTTTTGTTTTTGTTGTGGAAGAAATTCATAAAGCAGCAAGAACATTCTTGGAATAGTAAAGTGTTAATGTTCAAAATGTCTTTAGTACTCATGACTAAACATGACTTTCCCTGTAAGATTTATTCCACAGAGGAACAAGTCTTGATTTACAACTTCAAACTATAGAATGATTTGTGAACTTTAATTTATGATCTCATAAGCCTTATGATTCTAAATTTATCCAACAGGCATCAATCTTATGCATTTGTACTTGTATTGAACAGCAAGCTTATTTATGGTCTAAGTTCAAAATATATTAATAAAAGGACTCATTGCTCACAACGTTACTTTAGCAAAACAACACAAAAGGTTCCTGTCACCCCAGGGGACTCAGAAAACTGCCTATACATTAGTTAGAGTGAATGAGCACTTCCCTAATGCAGGACTGGTAAAAGTCTTTGAGAATGCCTAAATGCACACATAGTGTACCCTCACTGCCTTTACAAAAACTATAACTAGGCATATGTAAAGTTAGCCAGTGCTAACGTCTAAACGTCTTCTGCTCCATGCACATTTTTCCAATATCCCAAGAAAAGCCAATTCATCAAGACAAAGTTAGTTATCTGAAACAAATGTAGTTGTCACTGTGACATTATCTCTTTCTCACTATCACAGATGTACAGAAAAACTGTGGATATTATCTTTCCTTAGGGGACAAACATTTAAATTGATGCTAACCATTCATTTATTTGACTTGATTATTATCTCAACCCATCTTCATGTCGGAAACTAATCTTACGACCACAAACCTGAACAGGTTTCACTGGGATTTTACAGAAAACACAAAGTAGTGCATACTTATGACAGAAGAACAAATATAAATGGTTTTCATCTGTTTTAGACAATAAAAAGAGCATACTTTGTAGAACTTTGATGTAATTAAAGTTCTGCAAGTCTAAAGAGATTTGAGCCTATTTTTCTACTAGATTTATGTCTGAACTTCGACTTGACCATTCTAGCACATGGGAATGTTTTAATCTAACTGATTCCTTTTGGTTCTGTCTTTATGCCCCTCCAACGCGCGTTATTTTTGCTGATATGCCTGATTGAAATATTAATCTGCTATGTGTATAAATAATTTGGGGCTCAACAGCGGCCACATTCATCTTCCCATCGACTCTGACCAGGTTCTTAGTCGTGCTGAAATCACCCCAAAGGCTGATGCTGTCAATGCCCCCATCATTGTGGGAATGGTGTGTTCAGGTGGATGTGCATTGTTAGCTCTTTTGTGCCACACATTCCACATGTTTACTACAGTATGTTCCCTAGGTGGCTTGTGGCAAACTGCAAATGGGACTTCTAATGGCTTCTTCCAATTGTGGTTTTCTCCTTGTCACTTTTTTTATAAAGATGGGGCAGAGCTAATTAGATTTAGATTATTCAGAACCAAAATCATCCTTATTTGGCTGTGATTGGGTGCAATCATGGCCAAATAATAATAAGAAATAAATAAATAAAAATCTTACAGCCTGATTAGATGACTAACCATGTCTACAGTGATTAATGATGCTGTATGTTCACTATTTTCCTGTAACAAAGGCTTTCACAGAACAGATGAATTTAAACTGAGATCACATTACACACATGCGGACTGTTTACCAATTAGCCAACTTGTGAAAGCGATTCTGTTTAGAGGGATGGGCATTAAAAGGGGCTGAACATAAATGCACACCACGCTTATCATATCTCTAAAAGCAAAATAAAATGACCACGGATTCTTTTCATTTTAATTCACAGTTGTGTGTTACTTTGTGTTGCTATATCTCATTGTGGTCATAACAAGACAAAATCTGAAAAAAGTTTAGGGGATAAGAATGTTACTTGCCAGTCGTACAGCAATAACAATCCTAACAAAAACAGCGTTTTGTTTATCCTTTTCTTAGTTCTTTGATTCTTTGCACATAAGACAAGGCCCGACACAGATTCTGCTTTGCATCTGTGTGTTTTGGACGCTGTGGTTTTAGAACCAGAAGGAAAACATAAAGGCGATAATTAAGTAACAATTACTGGCTTTACTGTCAGAAGCACTCCATAAAGAGGAGTTATGCTGTTTCCAGAGTCATGAGTGGGCGATGCTTTGAAGAATCAGAGAACAAATGTACAGAAAGCTCAAACATGACTGATAGCTCGCAGCCATACTCATTTTTACAGATCGATCCACAGACACGCTCGCTGTCTCTGGCGAAGGTTGTTGGTGTTTAGCGCCTGTCGGGTTGACTGTTCACTTGTGGTCACTCTTTTCAATGTTGTCTGGTTGTCAGACACTTCCCGCAGACATATATTTCTTCTTGCAAATGCAGTTTTTTGCCGACGGACTGCGAGCAGTGGGTGGGCCTTGGGCTTATGATTGCAAAGTGGAGAAGGTCCTCAAAATGGTCGGCGTTTACCACACAGCTCGGCATCACACCAATACAAAAGCAGGGAAAGCCCTGAGGCAAAATGTTCGACCTCAATCTGAGCCAACCCCATGGCACTGGGACACTTTTAGATCTGTGAACAAAAACCCTGGCTCCTGAGTGCAGCATGGAAAATAAAACAGCAATATACAGCTTCATTGTTATGCTGTTACAACTTTTTTTTAAATAAAACAAGACAAACATATGTTAAGTTTATGACTACATTTGAGTGCAGACCAATTTATTTTAAGTGAACAGACTGTTGCAAAAAAAAAAAAAGTTATTCCTGTTAATTTATGCACCAAAAAAACACGACTAGCATGGAGATTAGCATAATTGCAACAAAACTTTTCAACCCTTTTAATCTCGAGGCTGGTAAAATAAGACAAATTCATACCTGCCAGCGTGAACCTCTGGCACCATGAATAAACCAATGCTTGTGTTTATTTAGAGAACCGTTTAACTTTCTCCATGAAAAAGGTCTTCACAGAGTTTCTACTTAAAAAACTTTTCCACCAACTTAACTTGTACATAAATCTATCATAATCCAATAAGCTAAGCTTGCCCGAGGACCGTAATGCTTTTGAAAACCTAAAGAAAAAAAAAAGAATCTACCCTTAAGCAGAGTTTAGCAGAATTGCTTATATTATCCAGGCTATTTTGTAGATTTGAGCAAATGAGCAACTTTCCCTTGGGGCAATATACTAAACAGCAGCACTACTTTAAGAGGATTGGAGATGAAGAAGAACACGACAATGTGGGTTTAGCAACATTTTGGAAGGTCCCGTTTTGGAAATTAGGCATATTCAATTGTCTGCTGTGGACAAGAGGCCAAATGTTTGAAAATAACAGTTTTGCAGCTTGCATGTCATTAATCTATAGAACTAAAAAAGGCCATCATCCTTACATTGCTGATGACATATAATTGTTGGCAATATAACTGATGAAATTTTATGTGCGATAAACACAGTCATGCAAATATGTGAAGTGGAAGGAAAATTATATACACTGTTACACCTGAATAAAATTCCTCCTCTTGCCTTGATTAGTTCAACGTGTGTACCTGAGTGGAAGAACAGTTTTAATGTAAAGGCCTCAGATTGTAAAGAGGATCAGTAAATGTAACAGAATTGTAAGGACTTAGGGAAAAAGAATGACTGGATTTCATCCTAAGGCTCTCATCAGAACACCCAAAAACATATATATATATATATATATATATATATATATATATATATATATATATATATATATATATATATATATATATGTAAAATCTACGATTTAGAGATGTGTGTTACAATCCTGCCAAGGCAGCATTAGTTAATAAACAAAGCATTATGAACACACCGTTGTCTCAATAAAACATGATGCTGGCAGCATCATGCTGTGGGGAATATTTTCTTCAGTAGGTACAGGGAAACTGCTCAGAGCTGATGAGTAGAAAAATGCAACTAAATACACATTTACACAAAAATTGAGACTAGGGCATAGGCTCACTACCTAAAAGAATGGCTGTAAAAATACATCCAAAGCGACACAGCAAGGGTTTGAATTCATACACGTTGATGTGTTTGAATCAACATATTCAAAGTCCATCCAAAAGTTAGCTATTTTGCTAAGAAGAATGGACATAAATATTAGAATAAATGTGTAAAGTTTGTACCCCAAAGGATTTACAGCTGTAACCATAGTTGAAGTTGGTTCTGCAAATTAGGAGGGTTGACTACAAATGAACATCACACTTTTCAGTTTTCTTCAGTAAAGAAATTGGGAAAAAAATTGAATTATTGTTTCCTTTTATCATATCAAATCCAAATAAAATATAAAAATATTTGTGGCTGTAATGAACCGGATAAGAACCTGGTTCTCACTGTGATATTAAGGCCTTCAATTGATTTTAAAGGCCTGTGTGATACCATTAACCTTTAAAAGCAGCTGCAACAGAAGAACAAGTGATTCATGCTTTGTCGTGATCTTGGCTAGATTGACTTTAATAGCGCAGCTTCGCAGTCAGAAAAGAAAGAAAGAAAGAAACAAAAAAAACACCTCAATCATGGGGAGCGGAACTATAATCAGTGAGCCCAGAAGTATCCCCATTTCGCTCAAACTGCACAGTGTTGTTGCCTGCTAACAAAATCCCTTTCCTCCTATGCAATCGCAAAATACAGAATATGAGCAGTTAGTGTATGCCGTCGCCTCCTGTGGAGTCCTGGCAGGTTTGAGAAGGGACTTTTTTGGTGCTGGAAGACGGGCAGCAAATGGCTTGGCAGAATACTGACTTTTTGGGAATGGGTTGCTACAAGCAGAGTGTTTTACTACTGTCAAATGTTTAAGGGGTAAAATAGACAAGGTTTTAACTGTTTTCTTTATGCAGCCATGGTTTATAGTGCTGGGTATTATTGTTTCCATTAAAAAAAACTGTATACACAGAGAGAGTCTTTGGGCAAAGGAGGGAATAAACCCTTTCAGAAAAGAAAAAGCAGTCTCCATCGGATTCCTTCTTAAAAGGTGCATCATACACTAAACAGTTCAGTGATGCAGAGCTAAACAGGGCACAAGAGAATAAGCACAGAGCGATTTTTTATGGAGTCAGTTTCTTTCTTCCAGGCAGATGAAAGTCAGTCTGTGGTCTGCCCCAGGTGGACTGAGTATCAGTGATGGTGCCTCAATGCTTTTACATCAGGTCGAAGCTATAAAGACTGGAGCTGATTTGCTTTGTGACAAAATCCCTGTCCAAGCAACAGGACTAATACAGCATGATATCGACTGTCAATCTGGGATCAAATACAGGGGCAAAAAAAGAAACCACATCATACATCCTACATTTAGCCCTAATCAATCCTGCTCCGCTGGGGTGTTTCAAGACACACATTGATCGACAGCCAAGATGGAATCTGTTCAAAGAACTTGCTAGAGAAGAAAGGTTGGAGAAACAGTATTGAGTGAGAATGTGAGTAATGGTCATCCATGAGCAAATTTAACCATTTCTATTTCTCTCTTCTTCTTTTTTTTTTGCTTTTAAGCTAAATGAAAACAATAAAAAATAAATCAGTTCCCATATTAGCTTAGCTTAACATTTATGCTGTGGTTTATAGCAGGAATCACAAACAGCCTCACATCAACAGCCTCACGTCAATCCATCAAAACATCAAACTGCTTTTGGAGCAAGATGCCAGCTAAATTGTTAGCTCAAAGAAAATAAAAAAATACAGCTTCAACAGTTTACAAAGCATTTGCCCTTGACAGACTGAAATAGCGTCCCCCCGAAAAATGATCTGCAACCTCATGACGTCTGAGGCAATCAGTCCCAATCTTCACACTGTGACAGCTCATTACAGCGTTTGGCTACTCGCCCAATAACGGCACACTTGTTCTCTTGTCACCACAGGGACATGACGCCACACCATTCAGAAGATAAATGACTTGGTGATAATCATGGCTCAAGCAGTGACACTAATCCAAAGTTAACCCCAGTTTTCTCAAGTATGCGTGTAACTTTGATGATAATTGATATCAAATAGGTTTAAAACTCCACACAACTCTTTATTCCTGAATTCAGAGTGTAGTTTGACTGACAGCCCATCATAAGTGTCCTGGTTTAGCAAATACCTGATTTTTTAAATTAATATTTTTGTCTTTAAGGTGCCTTGCGAATGCATTTATTCCCATTACAACCAAATGCCTTAAAATATTTCACTGGGGTTTTGTGTAATGGACAGACACAAGGTAGTGCATCATTGTGAAGGGAAAGCATTTTTTTTTTCAAACCGTACTCTGAATTGTGTGCTGTAAAGTTGTATTCAGTCCCTTTTACTTAGATACCCATAAACAAAAATTGAGTGCAACCAATGACCTTTAGATTAAATAATAAATACAGTCTGCCTGTGTGTGACTTGATCTCATGAATACAACAGTTCTGTGAAGGCCTAAGAAGTTTGTTAAAGAATATCAGTGATCAAACAGCATGGAGAGCAAGAAACACAGCAGACAGGTTAAAGTTGTGGAGAAGCAATATGTCAAGCTTTGAACATCTCGCCTTGCAATGTTCAATCCACTATCGACACAGAATAAATGTAGACAGAGGTGCTCTATTCGGATCACATAATGGTTGAAAAGTTTGATCTACATTAAAAAAGACACACATGCACGTCGCCCTGAACACACTATCAACACAGTCACATATGGTGGTGGCAGCATTATGCTGCAGGGACACAGTGAAAGGTAGTTCTACAAAGTATCGACTCAGGAGGTAAGAGAAAACATACATAGTTCACAGTTTTCTAATTATATTTAAAAATAAATGAAATACCTTATTTTCCTTCTGCTTCCTAACTATGCCCTACTTTGCATTGGCCTGTTACATAAAATCCCCTTAGCATATATTTGAGTTTTTAAACGTAACAGAATGTGGAAGAGTTTAAGGAGTGGGAATAACTTTGCAAGGCACTGTAAGACATCCCAAGATTTACTTGCAGATAAATGTTTTACTGAAGAACGTTTTATTGCCTTTTACTGAGAATGTTTACTTAATAAAACCACAACAAGAATTTAAGTCGTCACAAATGTCTTTCTTTTTACAAGGTTTAAAATAACTGCAGCTTCTCTGTTTCTCAGTGTATGACCCTATTACCTACTGTGCTTCATAAAATCAATCTAAAAAGATGGATGTCTGGTTTATGTATTTAGGATATCATTCAAAGGTGTGAAATTGGACTGGGCTCTGATAATGAAAGGATACATTAGGAGCAGCAGTAAAAGCCCAGACCTGGCCTACACATGCTGTATTAGTTTAGGATGGAAAAGTATAATGTACTGCAACGCATACAAACCTGAACACATACTTTGCCCCGTACTAATAATGATAATATCATTAAGTATCAAATACAGACAACCAAGTATGCCAAAACTGTGTTTACTGAATGTGTTGCTGAATGAGGAACTAATAAAACATGCAGCCAATTAAACTGATTTCCATCAATTTATTTAAACTACAAACAAAATGTGAAACACTATTTGTTTTTATTTTAAATCTTTTTTTTTAAAGAACCCTTTCGTTCATTAATGTGTTCAAAGCCAGCACCATACCATAATAAAGGCAGTTCGCAATGGTCCATTTGCCCTGATAATTTATTGGAGGGAATTACCCTGACACAGATTTGGTTGTTAATGTATTTGGGTACACTACCTCGAAATCAACTGTAACGACCATGAGGGAAATTGGCATAAATGCGTCCTCAGCCCATATCGAATCAGTTTCTCACCACCCTTAGGGCTTAATAGAAAGCACAAATGAATTATGATACACTAGCCAGTTTCTCACAATCTGAGGTGTAAATAAAGACAAAGACATATAGCTTATACAGTGGCTGGTATTTTCTTATGCGTTTTGTCACCTGTAATTGAATACAAAAGATAACAGTGATGTGAAAATAAGTAATGACTAAGACATTCCCACAGTATGAGATTGTTTCTCTTTTCGTATAAGCTATTACAGCTCTTACTTGCTGATGTTTTGAAAACATCTTTCTGCCCTTATCTCTGAGCTTATTCATCATTTTGTATTAAACAAATAAGCATGCATCTGGGCGCAAGATTTGCGTCATGAAACCTAAAACCCAACTGCATACTGTATAAGTGCACCTGCAGGGAAAGACAATTGTGTTATCTGGACTAATGCAATGCTAAGCCAAGCATACAGGCAGGCGGAGAAGCCGTACAACGTAGCCTATTTATGATGCAGTGAGATTTAATGCAAATAGACAAAGCCAAATACATAGTTTCCAGATTCTGCGATACAATAAAAATGCACATTGTGTATGTGCAGGTAGGTACCTTTAAGAACTGTATGCAATTCTATAGCAAGCTTAATGATAATTCTTTGAGCTGAGGATTTATTTACTTTGACAATTCATGTTTACATTCATATGTAGGGTTTGCTTTTCTTCCAGAGCATGTTTATGTGTTTGAGAAAGATGGTTTGTCCTGTTTGTCATATGTGCTGGCCCTGTGAATGACTAATTGGAAGACCCCCTTCGGTGTGCATGTTGCCTGTCACCCACTGACTGTTGGAGATTAACATTAGCCCTTTCCCATGACCCTGAGTAGGACTGAACAGTTGTAAATAATGGATCAGTGGATGGAATTGACACATCTTTCATTTGTTGTTACATTTGCTTCCTAGCCTTTATGCAGAATTAAAGCTTAGAGAGTTTATGCAATGGAAAAACCACTTCAATTGATTAATTTTTAGTCTCATAAAGAACTGAAACCTAGCTGAAGGTTGGAGGAGGCTTTGTGATTAAGAGTATCATATATTTGCTTTATTTCAGTAAAAAGTAGCATATTTGATTCCTTCTTGTTTTGCTTTCTTTCTTTCGAGTATTAATACAAATTTAAGACCAGTTGTGACGTATTAGTTGTTTACATGAGTAACTTTTCTGGGGTCTTGATCTTGAAAACCCTGTTTACATTCATGATTTCCCTCATTATAAGATTCAGATGGATTAGTTTAAAATGTTCAGAGTGTTGATTTCAAGACTGATCTGTACCATAAGAGGGATCAACGCTCTCATAGAACATAAACAATGCTTTATGTTATGATCTACTTATGCCAGATCTATAGGATTACCTTTCTTTCACAGCTAAGAATGATCATATACTTATGATTGTATTTATTCATTACAGCATAACTATAACATTGTATATATGTCTTTGGGCTCCATTGCTTTCCTCGTTTATTTATTGTGTGTAATATTGTATTTTGGGTCACGTGGTCTTGTTTTTCAGCACGTGGGGTGAAATTATCAAGTCAAAAGTATTTGAGGGTCACAAAAGATAAATAAAAAAAGACAATAAAAACTATGTTGTGATTGTTTTTCCATGTGTTACAAAATATGACAGTTTTAATTAAACAAATTAGGAAAAGGTGAAGTATAAATCATTTTAAATCCGGAAATTAACAAAGGGTTTTGTTTAGTTGACACATTAAGAGATGGTCATCGAATTTGGTAATTGTTTTGGCCTTGATTGAAAAAAAACCAAAACAATTCTGTTAAAAACATAATTTGGATCAGTATTTCTTTGAAAACACTTCCGGTATTTAGTCAATATTAATGAATTGATCCAAAGCAGATTTTAATGCACCCAAGTGTGTGATCAACTGAATTCATTTATGAGGTAGGCTAAATACCTACCTCATATAGGCACCTCATATATGATGAGAGTGTACAAACAGAGAACAATACCGACTCAGGCATTGCCCAGTCAAACAAGGTCTGCATCAAGTGTTGAAGAACCATGGCAATTTAACGACAGATGAGCTACTGGAACACAAAGAAAATGGATTTGACAAGACAATAAGGCATTATTAGAATGCTACTCATCCAGTAACCCTAGGAAAAGACTGTGGGAAACATGGATGCTTTGATACCCACAGTGTAAACTAACAGCGAAACAGCTTGTAACTCAGTGTTCCAACATCCACAAACGGTAGCTGCTTTCACCACTAGAGATCCAGGTGATAGTTTCACAAGTGCTAAAGCAAGGGGTAACCAAGACATACAATCAGATAGGGGGGGTTAACATTAACCCCCCAGAGATAGGGCACCAAGCCCCAATGATGCGAGTCGATGTCAACCCTGACATCAAGTTGTGAAGCTAAGTGAAGTGCGTCCAGAGGATCTTGTAGATGATGCAAATACCACACTGCATGAAAAGTGAGATTTTCGTCACTATGAGGCACTGTAGATTGTCGTGGAAGTTCAGGTTAACGGCTGTTCACGGCAATTTGCAGGCAACACCGAAAACTGCCGTGAATTGTCAGAAATTGACGTGGGCCTACCTTGGGAGTTGTCCCCCTATGACCCCCCCTCCTCCTAATTCTAGGGGAGGCTTTAACATGTAAATGAAAATGCTGTGAGCTAAACAAATGTAAATCAGGGTTGCAGGGGGAGTTTTACCCCAAGTGACATTTCTCTAAAAGGTAAGAAAATCTCTGGTACAAATAGATCAGGCTCTATATAACCTAAATATAGACTCTTACATTTTACCTTGAATTGATTTATTTAATTAAAGTATGCTAGATTACTGTGTATGCCATTAGCAATGGCAAATGTTATGTAAAAAAAATACACAAAATAATTTATTTCAAAAATTTGTTTTAATCAGAATCAGTTGGTAAAATGTGAATCAGAATCAGCAAGGTAAAATGTGCATTCCATGCAAACATTAGAATCAGAATGAGAGGTCTGCAGAGATCACAGTCTCCTAGAGCTCAACTACTGTGCATAGTGGCATGACTACAGTGACCTTTTTTTTGGTCTTACTTAAATGCACAGAGGATGTATTAACTACACATCTCCCAGCAATGCGCTCAACTGGCAGAAATTATGCTGGGTATGACGTGTCTGTTCCCTGCAAGCCCCAAACTTCTATTGGCTTTCGTTCTGCTGACACCAAAACACTGTGCTTCACATAAAGCATATCAGCTGTGTCATTGCATGACAAAGTCCCAACCATTTGTCTTCCTAAAATACTGGCAAATTCTGCACCATATTCACATGTCCATGGCATATGAAGCTGTTGGCTCTGCTGAAATTGCCTCATAATCTGGACTTCAATTGTCCTATTGTTGTGATTAAACTTTCCCAGTATTCCATTAAAACGCTCAAATGAAAGCAGGGTTAACATGGGGTGCAAGTTTTGAATCGCATAAAAATGTGTATGTGTCACTAATTAGGTCAAGAATAGATTATGGGAGTGTGGTATATGGTTCAGCGGCTAAGTAGGTTAAAAAAAATTTACGTTATTCAAGCTAGAGCATTGAGAATTTGTTTAGGGGCAGTTAAATCAACTCCAGTATGTGCTTTACAAATAGAATCAGGAGAAATGCCATTATGTATCAGAAGGCAACAGATAATGGTTAATTACTGGATAAATTTAAAAGGACATAATGAAGATCATCCAGTTATGAAAGTATTAGAAAGTTGTTGGGAAAGACGAAAGGGTCAATTTAATAGTTTTGGATGGATTGGGGATGATAGAGCAAAAACATTTAATGTATATAACAAAGAATTCAGTCCAACAGTATTGTGGGCTTTGAGACCTACATGGATATGGAAATATATTAATATAGATAGATCATTATTAAATATTAAGACAAGAAATATAATAGATATCTGCCAAGAATTTTACAATCAAATACAGATTAAATATAATGATTATTTGCAAATTTATACTGATGGTTCGAAAAATCCAAAAAATGAAGCAACTAGTGTAGCTGTTGTGATTCCTGAATTAAAAATTAATATTTCAAAAAGAACATCTAATTATTATAGTATATATGCGGTAGAATTATGTGCTATATTATTAGCTTTAGAATGGGTGGAGGATACAAATATAAATAAAATAATAATTTGTAGTGATTCATTATCTGCATTATTAAGTATAGAAAAGGGATGTACAAAGATTTTTCGTTTTTTTTTTTTATTCTGGGATCATAAGGATTTGAAGGATATATATTAGGATCCAATAGATGGCAGTAATGCAACAACTATGGATGCAAGCTGTCGTTAAATCCTAAAGAAGAAGAAAAAGAAGAAGAAGAAGAAGAAGACGACGACTTTACTGTGTTTGGATTTTACTGGTATGCCGGACAACGTCTCGCGTTCAACTCCTCTTGGACGCGATCCACAACTTTCAGCCAGTCCGCAGACTGACGAGAAGAAACTGCTGATTGCTATCAGTGGACTGTCTCGTCAGCTTACTCAACATACTGCCGACATGAATGAGAGGTTCACTCAACTGCAGAATTCGGTAAACTCCAGGTTGCTGTCCATAGAGGACAAGATGGCGGCTCTGCAGTCGAAGAACTGTGCTGGAGAGACTAACTCCATCAAGAGAAGACGGATGCACAAAAGCTTGCGGTAAGAATATATTTGACTGCTAGCTAAGCTAAAAGTAGCCTAGCCATAACCCAAAGCTAAGGGTGTATCTTTTGTGATTTACAGTACGCCGTCTTCACAACTCGGAGACAAATTGCAGGCGATATGAACCGGCGCAAGGGTAAGATTTAAAGAATATGCTTTCATTCTGCGATAAAAGGAAATAGATACGGATAGATACCGATCATAACTGTACATTTTGTTTTCACAGACTAAGCACGCCTCATAATGAGGCAGTTACCTCCTATCTGCTCGGAGCAATAACTGCAAGCCTCGATTTACACTATATTGATAAAGATGACATTGTGTGTAAGGGACTTGTTTTACTGTTTCTCCCTTGTTTTTAATGTTACTGTGACTTGCGTTTGGTTTTTATTCATACCACTCTCATTTATTTGTTTTCCAGCCGCCTGTAAGACGTATTACGAGACGGTACGCAGGAGCTTCAGATATACGCAGCCAGAGAACTCAATGCGGGCGGAAGCTGCCAAGAATTCAGCTCGGAGTCGAGCGAGAAGAAAGAGGGTAAGACTTTATTTGGTGACTATTTTTCAGGTGCATTGATAGATGTGTTGTGTCCATACGCAGTGCATCCCATCGCATAATACCGATTCATTGTTTTGTTTTTTACAGCTGCAGGAATCGAGGCAGAGCGTGCTAGCTGATGAGGAAGTGGAACTCTGGATGTCCGCCACCGTCGACCTCATGTCTGACGAGGAAGATGGCGTCGTTGGCGGGGTCTCTGGATGGATTGTACCGCCGTCATTTCATAGGCCGGATCTCTCTGAACTCTGTGTGAAGCTGCAGTCCCGGTTAGAGGCGACGCCGAAGTACAAAGCCATGCACAGCAGGCGTCTGCACATCGGACCTGCCTCGGAAAGAACGCCGCCAGCAGTTGCCTACAACCCCGAGGAGGCGCACGGACAGTTCACGGAGTTGTAGTTTTTTGGATACGCATGTGTGGGAAGATCCTCGCGTTGTATATAGTTGTGTGTGTGTGTGTGTGTTTTTAATAAAGCTCTTTCTTTGCATAAACATCTTCCTGGCAAATGTTAATTTCCTGTATAAATTCATTCATGTCCTTGAAGGTAGCCTAATGATAGTGTAGTAGCCGTGATTTTACTAGTTTGAAAATAATGGTTTCAGCCAATACTGAGTAAGAACATTCTGGCCTGCCCTGGCCACGTGTGGTTTTGCTGCCAATCAGGAGCGATTTTACTTATTTAAAAAAAGTGGTTTCAGCCAATACTGAGTAGGTTATTCAAGCCAGACCTGGCCAGCCGCGCGGGTTCGCTGCATTCATATGCTAATTAGGGCCATTAGTGCAGCTGATCGCTCTCCACATACGTCAGAGTCCGGTTCCGACTATTTGTGGCACTGAAAACGGCGACAAGCACGGGTTGCAAATTGTCGTTAACTGCCGAAAATTAGGGAGATCTGCGGTATATTACGGGGACGAAAATCTCACTTTTCATGCAGTGAAATGGCCATCTGTTACCATCACAGAGATCAAAGAGCTGATATAAAGTACAGCACTAGTGATTCTTGAGATGCTTTGAAAAGGTAACATTAAGAGTGGACATAATGGATAATGTCCTCTATGGAAAAGAAGCCAAAAACAAGGCAAAATGGAAAGAAGTAAGCCAATTAGCAGAACTCCAGAAGGGTGCATCCAGAAAGGGAATTCACCAGAAATACAAAAAGGTGCCCATACCTGAGGCACTGGAAACTACCAAACAAACACTGTGAGCCTACACAAAAGAGATAGACGCAAGACGTATAAAAAAGGCTGTTCTCCACTTAACCAGCTAAAGTGTACTCCCAGTGGCAGAGTAATAACACACGAGCCAATCCACCAAGGCAAGAGACTGAGCAATACTGGAAAGGGATATGGGAGAAAGAAGCCTCACATAACAATGATGCACAGAGGCTAACAGATCTAAGAGCAGACCACAATATAGTCTGAACAAAGTCCAGCAAACATTACAATGGCAGACATCCACAAACTCTCTGGTATGAAGAACTGAACAGCACCAGGCCCGGATGTGATCCTCGCCTACTGGCTGAAGAATCTGACTTCTCTCCATGAACGCCTAGCGGCACAAATGAACCAGCTGCTGACGAATGGGACCCACCCTGAATGTCTGACAGAGGGCAGACCAGTCCTAATAATGAAAGACCCCGGGAAAGGGACAGCCCCTACCAACTATCGGCTACACGAAACATTTTAGTTCAGACACAAATGATTGAAGCCGGATCAATACAAGATGGATTCTTATGTGTATGTGAACACACAAATGCACTTTGGAAACGCCTGATATATGCAAAATTGCTTGGTTTACTAAATAATAGAAAAAAACAAAGTGTAAAACACAGACATTAATAATCAACAGGGCATGATAATTTAATCCGAAAACCTTTGTATGCAATCAGAGTGAGCTACGGGCGTAGAAATTCATAAAATCATATGTGACTAGGCCCGTTTAACTACCTCCTTATCCACATTCTAGGCTTTGTACTCCTACCCCATTAACTTTTTACATTTTGTCATGTTACAACCACCAACTTCATGGTATTTTTGTTGCAGTTTTAATAGACAGACCAGGCAGTGCATAATTCTAAAGTGGCTACATTGCTTGTGGCAAATTGCAAATGGGACTTTTTATGGGTTCTTTCAAAAATTGCTTTCTTTTCACTACTACTCTACAAAGACAAGGTTTTTGGAGCGGGAATTATAGTTTCTTTCTTGACAGATTTTCTCACTCTCACAGAGTTTTTAGTTTTGGTGGACAGTCACCTCTTTGGTAGGCAAGTAGATATGCCTTACATTTTACACTTTTAGATGATGCATTGAACAGTCTTATAACATAACCTTGCTTTATATTTATTTGTGACTTGTTTGGTGTTTTCCCTGGGTTTAATGATGCTGTTTGTTCCCTAAAATTCTTACAAACCTCTGAGGCCTGTAGAAACAGCCACATTTAGAGATTACTGAGATCCTATTACACCCAGTTGTAATCAATATACCCACAAGTTGACTTTTGAAGGAATTTGATTGCACTGCAGTTTATTTAAGTATATGTAAATATAGGTTGCTGAGCACTAATACATAGAACATTTTATACAAGTATTCGTGAAAACAATTTAAATATTTTTACTTCACTTCAAAATTATTTACAACAAATTAGATTTTATGGCTGAAAACACTACAAAGGCTCTACTTCCTAAATTAGCTGAAAAAGACTTGATCTCTACAAGGAGAGATGCCCTTTCTCTTAAAGTGCACTGTGCATCCTTACAAAATGCATTACTGTCTAGTTCACCAGCTGCCAGCCAACAACTCCATCGATTGGTGAATGCAGCCCAGTACACCATCAAGCCACAGCTTGCAAACCTAAACACACTCAGTATACAATCAGACTACAGAAAAAAAAGGCAGCATCATAATCATGGGCATTACACACTGAGGAAACCATCTGCTTCCATCTGGAAAATGGTTCAACACAGTAAAATAAAGCAACAACAAAATTACAAACAGCTTTTATCCAAGAGCCATGGCCTTCATCGCACTAATCTTCTCCTCACACAAAAGAAAAGGGGGGATAAAGCAGTAAGCTCTTTACAAGCTGTTACATAACCCTTGCAAAGTTTGGCTGACTTTATACATACAGTGTAGTAACTGTAAATCAGAATATCTTCCAAACTCAATTCATTTCACATTTATTTTTCTTTGTACATCACAACATTTCCTAAATAGACTTTTCTTTACATATTTTTGTTGCTTGTACTAGTCAAAAAAATACTCTAACGAGTGGAAGTTTTCTTTTTATATTCTTTTTTCTGAGCCACACATAATTTCATTATAGTTTGGTACAATTACAACAAAGGCCACCCAGTCTGACGCTGAACAAAAGAAAGCAAACTCAGCTGTCCCATTACTCACCAACCTCACGTTGTGCTTAGTTTGATTTTTCAACAATAATTCACTTCTTTCCACACCTCAAAATTTATTCACAGCACAAGTTCATTAATTTTGTTGAAAAATCTCTGACCAAAAACACAACTCATGCTTTCTGGTGCCCTGGTGCTGCAGACAAAGCAGAGTTTTTCTCCATCTTTACAAAAAAGCTTAGTTGATTTTGATAATATCATATTGGATTTGGATTTTAAAGAAAGAACACACTTACTGTGTTGACAGTGAACTCCACTAAAGCCTGGTGGACACTTGCACACGTAACCAATGAAGGTATCGCCTCTGTAAGTCTCACTGATCTCACACGTTCCTCTGTTGTGGCATGGGTTTGGATGACAGGGGCCTGTGCAGGAGAGAAAGAAAACAGACACATATAATGAGCAACATTTATCACATTCTCATTTACTGAGTACACAAAAGCAAAATGCAACTAGGTAATATGTTTACTGTGTCGAAGCTCATTGTTTTTCATTGTGTGCTCTGAAAGTGAATAAAACGAGCAAAAAACGCAGACCACCTCACCAAGACAGTAATTTATGATCTAAGAGAAAAGTATATTATGTTTTCTGTGCTTTGACAAATACACTGAATGTAAGTTTAGACGCATATTTCTCATCGAAAAACTGAGATTGTGTGCAGGTGAAAAAGGTGTTTGACAGGCAAAGAAAGGTGGACGACAGGGGAGTGGTAAGATCACGGCTTTAAGATACCGCTGCTGGTCTCAGAGATCAAGAGGCTGCAGTCTGGAAATTGTTCAATTTCTCCACTCTGAGAAGACAACTTCTCTCACTCATAGTATTGATAGGGTGAAGCGGAGAGCATAGACTAGGATAAAAGTGCAGTAGAGACTGTCAACAGGTCGACTATTAGTAGTGCATTCAAAAAATCTGGTTTTCATGAAAGAGTGGCAAAAAGTTGAAAGAAAACAGTAAGGATTTCTGTAAAATTTTTATGACTCGCACAAATTGTTATGGCCATATCACACCAGCTCAGTATAGAGATTCCCTCTACAGACCATCTGACTCGTGATATTGAGTATTCACCCGAGAGTATGTGCTGGAAATCCTGACAGCATTGAACAGGGTCCTGTTCGCTACCTCAATAATCAGTTGTTTGTCGTCCATGTTAGAGAGCCAGTGTGTGATTCCTGGCAAAACTGTTTGGAGACCAACCTCACCAGAGGTTGCATAGTGTTTCTGTTGCAAGTAGAAGACTTTACTTTGACATTTTCTCTGGATGTGTATCACGTTGCCACTGTGTCCCACTTCCTGGCTCAGTCATGAATTTCCCAAGAAATTGATGCATAGTTCCATGAAAAATAGACCCAGGTCTATTTTGGTCAGACAGCTGGAGACATTCGCAGGGAATTGCCCGAACACATTCACTTCTATGTCTTCTAATTGCTATGAACTTCATATGACCCAATTTTCTATCAGATCAGATGCCAAATTGGATCCGGTGTGTTTTGGGCCTAATCTGTGCCATGAAACAATATACACCACCATCAAACAATGCTCACTGTGAAACATGTCATTGTGCTAGAGTGACCTAGTCAAAGTCCTGATCTAAATTTAACTGAGCTTCTGTAACAACACTTGCAAATGGATATTCACTCACAGACAACCATCCAGTCTCACAGAGGTATTTTTCAGAAAAGATGGGACACAAATTTCAGTTTCCAAATGTACAAATCTTGTAAAACACACCCAAAGATTTAACTTAGGTTTTCAGGTTTTTATTTGTAAAAATATATATTTTTTTTTGAGATGCACGTATAATTTTTCATTCACTTTACAATTGCGTACAACTTTGGATTTGTCTTTCACATAAAATCCAAATAGAATAAACTCAAAGTTTTGGTTCTAATGTATGAAATTTGGAAAAGGTCAAGGTTATGAAAAAAATTAGCAACACATTGCAAATGTCATTGTATCAAAATGCATTGATTTTCTTCTTTGCCACCATCAGTCCAGATAACTAGTTATTAACTTTTTTACCCCATTCACATTCAACAAAAACAGAGGCACAAACCTTTGTTTCTGAAGTGATGATAACTGAAGCGTATTTTTGAGTCATCTTATGCTCCACTGGATGCAACTGGGAGATTAATATTTGACCTACTGCCCTTGATGTTCTGATTATTTCAAACCGGTGGCTAAAATATACACCAGAGCCCAGAGTTGCAAGAATGTTCAATAATAACAGGTCAAGAATGATCATAGAGGAGACTGATAATTTATTTTACAGAAGTAAATAGCAATCACAATTTTATCAGTGCTTCATTGTTTAGAAACTATAGTCCTCAAAAAAAAAAAAAAAACATTTTATTTGTACTTAAAAAAATTATTTTGCAATTTTGCTCACCCATGCAATGTGCACTTAAAATAGTAAACACTATTTAAAATGTACTTGCAACATGAAATGTTGTTTATGAAGTAAAATAAGAAGGAAAAATAAAGTAAACTAATCCATCTGGATAAGAGCCTAGTGGGGACCCAGTACACAGTTGGGAGTTAGCAAATGCATAGTTGCAGCCATTTGCTATCAGGCCTTGATTGTAGATCAGCAAAAGCAGAAACTATTCCCCTTCAAGATGTAAAAACTACAAAGCCACTGGGGTGCCAAAAGGCTCTTCTTAGAACACCAGATCATGAGAAGCAAAATCCTCTTTGCAAATGAATAAAAAAGTGCCACTATGTGAACATACTTCCCAACCACTTGTGTTCAGCAACCCAAGTGGGTTCCAAGAGGGTTGCTGAACACAAATGAATTGAACCACGGCCCTTCACAGCATCCCCTTAAAAATCATCAAGTTACACACTGGAATTCTTTTTTCTACTATAGGGAACTGAACTTGAATAAAAGGGGAGAGGCAGATATATATAGGGGAAAAGGTTGATGGAAAACCTTTAGAGAGTTCTTTAAAGCATCTGGCAAAATAACACAGGAGTGGTTACAGGAAGACTCTTTAAAAGTCCTGGAGTGACCCAGTTATGATCATAGTGCAGTAAAGAAGCCCCAGAAGGACTTGGAAATGAAACTACGCTGATGCTTTGGATCAGAATTTTCTTTCTTTAATGAAAAAGAGAAGAAAACTTCAAAGAATAGCTGTCCAAGGCCAAAATTGCTTTAGCCATGTAGTAAAGGAAAAAAACAGACACATTTCAACTTGATGTTTCAAAGTTGAAAATTATCCTCCAAACATTGGATGGCCATGGAAACTTTTTATAGTAATTTCAAGCTGTGTAGTCCATGTCAATAACACTTCTGTAAAATCAAACTGTCCACTTAAGAAGCAACACTGATTGACAATAAATGTCACCTGCTGTTGTGCAAATGGTATAGACAACAGGTGGAAACTAGAGGCAATTATCAACACACTCCCAATAAAGGAGTGGTTCTGCAGGTGGTGACCACAATCTGGTTCTGTATGTGGAGCACTTTCAACTATTAAAGTTGAATGTATATGTAATATGTGGTAAGAATATTTAATTCACTCAGATCTAGATCTATTTTAGTGTTTCCTTTATTTTTTGAACTGTGTGTGTCTGTGCATATATATATCCATCCATTTTCTAATACGTCTATCCCTTGTGGGGTCGCTGGTGCCCATCTCCAGCTGTCAATGGGCGAGAGGTTTGCCAGTCTATCACAGGGCAGAACAGAGACACTTGGACTGTGGGAGGAAGCCAGAGTACCTGGAGAGAACCCACGCATATATATATATATATATATATATATATATATATAAATAACTACAATATGCATATCCATAAATATGGAGATGTGCAGTTATACAAAAAACAATAATGGGTTTATTTTATTGGTCTGAGTTTGTGTATGTATGTGGGAGCTTGGCGTCTGTCCCTGCGTGGGATGGGCAGGGGTGGGGTAATGGTTTTGACAGCTCGGTGGAAAAAGCTCAGTCTTGAAGTGTTCGATTTGAGAAAGCGATACCTCTTTCCCTAGGGAAATGGGGGGGAACAGGGCATGTCCAGAGTGTGTGAGGTCATTGCTGATATTTCTGGCCTTCTTGTTAAGTCGGTCAGTGTAGATATCGCTGAGGCAGGGCAATGTGGATCCTCTCTGCCATCCTAACCACCCGCTGTAGGTCATGCCTGTCCCTGGCAGCGCAGCTTGTAAACCACACTGTGAAGCAGTAGATTAGTTAACCAGCAGGGGGTGGGGAAGGTGCGTCTGCTTCAACTTCCTGAGGAAGTAAAGTCTCTGATGGGTCTACTTCACCTAGTTTGAGGTGTGTACGGACTGAAATATGAACTTAATGCTCTCCACCCTCTCCACCTGCACTCCTTTAATGGAGAGGGTGGAGGGCACAGTCTTATTAGATTTCCTAAAATCCACTATAAGTTCATTGGTTTTTGTGACATTGTAGTGTTTAATCTCCTCCCTGTACGCTGACTCATCATTGTCGTTATTCAGTACTACAATGGTATTTGATATTTATGTATTGTTAATATAGTTAACATAATTAATATACATATCATTATTTTTTATTTTCTTGGTATTGTTCATGTAAATCTATACTGGGTTTTACCATGCCATCACAGGGTGTCCCCCAGATAATTGTGTAAACCTGGTGGCAAGTGTTGTCGTGGTAGGATGCGGGAAGTGCAATGAGTGTTGCAGCTTGAAGAAGGGGCGTAACGTGGACGTACTGTGCGTCGAGCTAATAACAGCTGCAACGTTAGCTTATTTAGACCAGAAGGGATTTTAATGAGATAACTGTGAAAAAAGTTCTAGTGGTGTGAATGCTGTGTGTTCAATCCAATGTTAGTTCAAGCAAATACGGAGAAAGTCATTATTGGTTACTCTGCTTTATCGGTGCTAACGAACCTGGTGCTAACCCTCACCTTAAACACATTTAGACATTGGTATACATCATATTCAAGATATCTTTTCAGCTTAAATTTTAATATTTTCAAGATGAAAGGCAAAGTCAGCTCCGTCATGCCTTTTTTGATTCATTTTGGTCGGTGAGTGGGATCAATGAATCCCTACAAAGATGTTGTTAACAATGCATATCTGAAACAATACCAATACTATATTGTACAAGTTAATGAAATGCTATTTTGGCCTTGTTTGAATGACTTAACTTTATTCTGAACTTCCAAATCTGAAAAGTTTTGAGCATTGAAGCTGATTACACTACTCTGGCCTGCCTGATGAAGTATCGACGCTTCTACCTGGCCAGGTCCTGGGTCAGTACAGCCTGGCATACAAAAAGCTGTTGTGAGCCCTAATTTGCATGGGTATTCATGTTCATGGTAATTAGGTAAAAGCATACTGGCTGTGTACAAACTGGTCCGATCATCACAACATCATGTTTTTGCTTTAATATTCAGCTGCAGAGAAAAATAGCAGAGCTGTGAGCGCATAGTTAAAAAAAAAATCACAAAAAGCAATATCTGAGCACTTGGTATAGATCTTTTAATCAACAAACTACCATTTATGCCCATAAAAGCAACATGGTGACCTTAAATCTTTCAGCTTAATTATTGAGTAACCCCAAAGTTGTAAAAACCTTGGAGGTTGGGAATGGTAAGGAAAAACTTTGAAAATTGATCTGTTGAATCCTGCAAACAGTATATCTGAATATTAAAATATTGATATAGAAGGAAACCTATGTGGATTTGCATGGTAACGTATACTCAATTCAAAGCTTGTAAACTTTCAGTTCACATAAAAATCAAAACAAGCTAACATTTTTTCTCCCCACTGCATGTTTTTTTTTTCTAAAGCTGCCTTTTTTGTATGCCTATTCAGCTCTGTTCTTAAAAGGCATATCTGACTGGAGAAAAAAAGTGCTTTGACAAGAATGTTATTTAATTTTAAGTGATAAACAGCAAAACATCCCAAGGGTAAGAATATCATGCTCTCTTAAGTTAGTGTGACAAATTAAAAGCCAGAAGTGCAAAATTTGACACCGTCTCAAAAAGGGAGAAGTCTGAACTGTCATCTGCTGAGCCATGGAAGCTGTGCTTCAACTTAAAGTGTACAGCATTGGTTGAAAACGAGCTAAGCAGACAAATGAATGAAAAAAAGGCATCACTGCCAGACATAGTGTTTGTTCTCCAATAAAATGAACAAGATTCTGGATATGAATGACAAATGAGGTAATTCTGCTGAAGATGCCCTATTTCAAACCTAGACAGGTATCAGCAATAATGAAAAGAAGAGCTAATTGGTTGAACAGATGAATATGGTATCCTTCACCCAGACCCTGCTTTCAGAGTGAAAGAAGATTGGCAGTAGTGAGTTATTGTCACAAAAAGCAGAGGAAATGGGAATAAGGTGAGACAGACAAACCAGGGGTGATGAAGAGCTAAAGTGAGCTTGTGGCAGATGTAGAGGTAGGTTACTCTAAGTGGCAGCTACTTTAGAGTTCAAGTTTTAGTTTATTTGATTGTAATAAAGGAATGATAGATATAACTAAGATTTATATGTAATTTCTCAACCACAACTACCTCAGCTTGCTAAAATCAGAAGCGATGTCCTAATCCGATCCTAAGTACTGGCTAGGTGTTCCAACATGGCTAAGTAGAACGAATACAAACAGCTACAGTTGTGTTGAAGATTATTCATACCCAAGCAGAGTAATGTTTTTCAGCAGCCAAGCCAAGGTGCCAACTTAAATCTGATAGACAAACACAATGAGGGTAGTATTAAGGTATAAATAGAATGGGCTCAAGGGTCATCTGCGCTGGGATCGGGGTGGAGGGTTAGTACCGGATTATGGACCCGGTAGGTCGGGTTGTGGTGGTCCCCCCATCTTTATGTTGGGATTCACCTCCTGGGTCTGGGGACTGGATACCCCTCTGGGGTGCCGGTGCCTGGACCTAGGAGTATAGGATTTGTGTGGTGAGTGCGAGTGTGTGTACTGCATCCCCTTTTTTTTTCTTTTGGTGGGAGTGTTCACATGTGGAGGCACTAGGGTGGGGACGTGGAAATGTGACTCTGTACCTGGTTTTCATTTTGTCAGGTTGGGTTTTGGACTGTCTCCTCTACTGGGACATCGCAGTTATCCACTAAGAGGGGATTTTAATTTTAGCTGTTAAATGTTCTCTGTCCCATTGTTCTCATTTTGTTTCTCTGTTATTTTCCACAGTCTTTTTTTCATATTTATTCCCTCACAAATATATTTGTAAAAAAAGTAATCAATGTAAAATCTTTTTAGATTGTTTTGTCTGTTTACCATTTTAAAGGTATACTATGCAACCAGGGTTGATTTTCCAGCGAGGCTCCCCCCAGAGGGCGAAAGTAAAAGTGCACTGTCGTAAAGATGCTCAGCTGTTCTGGTTTCACCGACAAGCCAGGCGCGGTTGTTTTGAGCTTAGCAGACAGACGAACGCAACGAAAAGTGGAAAAAACGGCAGTACAAACAACGACTAATACAGTGAAGGTATGAACATCAAGCTTCCCGCAGCGCTATCTTGGCGAGGCGGCGGCGGGCGCCGCCGCCCCGCCGCCGCCGCCCCGCCGCCGCCCCGCCGCCGCCCCGCCGCCGCCCCGCCAAGCCGCGGCCGCCTTGTCCGTTTTATTATTATTATTATTTTTTTTTTTTTTTTTTTTATGTTGGCGAGACGCTACCGCCACCTCCTCGCCAAGCCGCCGCCGCCAAGCCGCCGCCGCCTCGCCGCGGCCGCCGCGGTAGCGTCTCGCCAACATAAAAAAAAAAAAAAAAAAAAAATAATAATAATAATAATAATATTAAAACTCGATATGCTTGCATGTTTATTTGACGTTAACACGCGGTTCTTTGTTGTTGCTTTCGCGCGTGCATATAGTGAATGGCAGGGCAAAAACACATGGAGTTCTCGCCGTAAAGCGAGACTTCTGTGTGTGCGGGCCGTGAGCTCTTGCAATTGCAAGTGCGGTATTTTCCCCACAGACCCCCAGGGCGGCCGAGAAAACCTTTGTTCGACCTGAAATGACTCATTTAATCATCCAAAACGGTATGGAACACATTAATTAACTGAAAAATGTTGCATAGTATGCCTTTAATCTAAATACATTTTCACTCTTAATGTATCACTGTTGTATTGTTTTCCCCAACATTCTTTTTTACATTGCGTGGTCACTGTATTCTGTTTACCGTCTCAATATAAAAACAATTGTCACTGCCTCAGCTTCTTCCCTACTGACTGAGGCCAGGCCTCTAGGAAGTAGGTGCTGAGTCTCATCATGCCTGCCTGGTTTTGAACATGAGCTGGTTGAGACGACTATCTGTCATGTCGTTGCTAAAGAAGTTAGGTGGGTTGCAGATTTGGTAATCGATAGCACTATTTGTCGGTAAAGTTCACTGTATCCTGTTGACAAACAGAGAATACTTCACTTTGCTGGAGTACTAAGTATCAAAGCATTCACGTTTATAGTCCGGATTTCAAAATAAAAGCATGCCTCAGTGATAGACTGTTTTCCCCATCTAAGCAAGGGAAATATATATTTAAGAACTTTAATGCTGACAAGTTTTTTTTAAGTTTCTAATGATTCTTTCCAAAGATATTCAGAAATATAATTTTTCAAAACTAAAGCCTGGTAAATATGGCCAGTATTAATCTCTTTAAATTAAACTGCCATTCAAGGATGACTTCTGTGGTGAATTAGAGTTCAATTTCTATAAATGTCACTGAATATGTTTTATTCCTATTAACTGTGGTGTCTCTGCACTTGGGGTCAGTGGGGCCAGACCCCACCAGATGGCGCTGGGGAGCTCTATATATATATATATATATATATATATATATATATATATATATATATATATATACCATAATCAGTGGGACAGGATTGTTCTTTATAGAGTAATAATGTAAAAAAAGGCAGATTGTTTTCCAATAAAATGATGTTAGAAACATTTGTGTCTCTATATCTAAGTCTGCCAGAATACTGACAAGCTCAGTAGGCAAAATCCTCTTGTGGCGCCTTGATATTGGGGCCAGCCCACCCATGTTTGTTTAAATAATGATCATCTGAAATTGAGCTCTCGGTAGAACTCCGTGGGGCACAAATACTCCGGCCCCAAGCTTGGATCATCTAATCAAAATAATGATATGCCTCATGTTATGTTTACGTCCAGCTGAAAGTGTGCGGCAATAGTGTTGGTTGGCCGTGCTAGCTCATTGATGTGAATCTTTTCTGTTCAATAAATTAACATTATTAGAGAGCCTTTATTTGTAATTTTATATATAAAAAATTAATTACATTTACCTTACATAAAATGGCATTTCTAGTGTGTTGGTTTATGCTAATTTATCTTTCACTTAAAATTGAATGGTTGTTTACATCATAAAAAAAATAGTTGCTGCTGATAGGTGTTGAGTTTTTGTCTTCATCAGGAAGGAAGGATTGCATTGCTGTAATGGCAATAAATATTTTCTTTACTTGTTAAAGTGAAAGGTATAAATAATATTAAGATGCAATATTTTAACAAAATCTACATAAAACATCATATTTATTTCAAAATGAAAACTAATTCTAATTTTTTTTTTCTTTTGACATGCCTGACTGATTTTCCATCAGAAACAAACGTATTGCTTTATAAAAGATTATTTGAATCTAAATCAACAGGAGTACTGATAATTATGACTTTATAACTCTAAAAGCGAGTGAGGATAGGCAAGGAGGAATCAAGCTGAAGGGTCAAAGATATGCTAAACAAAAAAGGAAAATGTATGTAATATCTTTATACAAATATAGAGTAAAGTGTGTGTCATGGAGCCATAGGGATATCAGTTTGATGCACCTTTTGAGTAAACATTTAATTTTAATTGATTTGTATCATTGTATGGAGAAAAAAATCTTCACTGCGTCATCCATAAGACAGTCTAAATGTCAATCAACAATAAATATTGTGAGGGGGAAAGAGAATCCAGAAATCAGTTTTGATAAAGTTGGACTCATAAAACAAGGAGGCAATGAACAGAAACACAGTACCGTGTTTTAAACCTTTGGAGCTAGGATCTTTTAGCTGGAGCTAAAAAAGACCACAACTCAAGCCGCATTTAAGTTTCTGCTTAGCAATTTGACCACACCAAATGTCCTATTGGCACTTATACCCTTGTTTCAGGCGCAATTGAAGCACTGCAGTTCTTATTTTAAACAGGGGATAGTCCAGATGTTAAAATCTCTCTGTATTCGATAACTGGTGACAGAAGAGTTTGACAAGGAAGTGCAATCGAAATACTCAACTCTAACTAAAAAAGCTGGCCTCATAAGTGGGATATTTTTAGCAATTGTTCTTCCTTTTGTGTAGTCTATATATTGAACCATGCATATGCTTGTAAAAAAATTACCCTACCTTGCTAATCTTTCTGGCGAGTGGCACTCATGCTGAGCACTGATTGTTACAAAAGTGGGAATGTGCACAGCCAGCCGAAGCAACCAGCCCCTACAAGAACGCTTCTAACATGAGTTGGTCACAGGGCAACTTAGAGAACAAAGAAGCTTTAAGCCCCACAATTTAGGGTCACCAGCACACAAAACATGCATGAGGGATCATGCAAATGCTGCAAACCTGAATTTTGAACCTGAGATTTTCCAACAGCACAACAGACAATCATTCCATTCTCATATTTTTAAATTTCTAAAAACATGAGGAATTTCGTCATATCCTTTATCAAAATAATCAAGTAAACATTGGTGGGCTGGCCCCAATTATGAATATCCATGAAGCACTGATGCAAAAAATAATAAAACCACAGTAAAACAGACGGCAAGAAAAGTGGAAAACAGAAGCGAGAAAAGAAGCATCTTCTTCAATGAAGGCCAGAAAGGTATATTGTGTGTGTTCAGAGGATGCTCCCTAGGCTCATGTATGTTGTATGATGAATGGATGTGAGGTGCATGTCCAGAGGAACCATTAGAGGCTTTCTTGTGTGAATGTCAGCTAGTGCTGTGATGCATACGCCAACGTTTGCTCAGAGATTGATGAGATCATGTGTCATTTCCAGCGCAGACTTTGTGATTTCTTTTCTGGCTGCAGAACAAAGGCCAATCAATCAGCTGTGAATTTCTGACCAATGGATAAACATGGAAGAACATTATCTGCTTCCTCCGATGATCGGTCAGAAAGACTTGACACTTTCAGGGTTAAAGCCACATATGCACTCTTACATCATAGCTGAAAGCTGTCAAACATATTGGTCATAAATCTGACTGTACAAAAATACAGGTGATATTAGGAGGAAATACAGAATTGCCAAGTGTTCTGTGGCCATGAACAATACTACTTTATTTTGAGTAAAATTAGGTGGAGGAAAAGAAGGCCTACAAAAACCACCTAAAAATAATTAGAAGAAATATATAGAATATCATCAAAAAGCATTTTTCCCCAGTAATCCAATTTAGAAAGGTGAAACTCATTCAATATCTAGATTTATTACAGACATATTTGTGACATGTCATGTATTTACTTCCATTTAGTTTGATGGTTATGACTTAAAGTTACCAAGAACTGAAAAATATTTCTCAGATAAATTTTTAGATAATATGAATATTACATAAGTCCGCGTTTCAGCAATTTGTATGACAGAAATGTAGGCCTAATTGAAACTATGTCCATGTGCAGCACAGTATAAGCCCCTCAGTACTTTAGCATTATTTACTGCCCGTTTGGGTCTGGGGTCTCTCATCTTCCCCTTGAAAATACATAGATACTCAGTGGAGTTTGAATGAGGCCAGTTTGCTGGTAGATCAAGCCCTATGATGGCATGGTAATTAAAAGAAGTATTGGTACTGCCTGGAGTGTGGGCAGCTACACAGCCAATGGTTTAAATCCTCCCAGAAGGTTCACATCCTCTCAAGCCTGTGCTTCTCCCCGTTACATATGCAGCTGTTTCTTCTGCACTTTTTTTCCCCAATCAACTTTATGCTGTGTTCACACCGAACGCGATCAGTGCAGCAACGGCCTTGCTCGCTTCACCGTTCATCACATTTGATGTGAATGCACCATTACATAATTATATTTAAAGGATGGGATAAAGCACTCCACTCTTTATGAAGCTTGGTGAAAAATGGCCTACTAGACAACTGCCAAGTCAGCTATCTTTAACTTGATTGTAGATTTTATAGCCACGTGACCATTTGATATTATTGGTGTTCTATAATATTCTGAATGTTGCAATATCATTAGCTTTAACCCAAAGTCAAAAAGATTTGTTGTACTAAATGTTTGCAAGTCAGCCCTATGTGCCTAATGACTATAATGTATAAACAAGTTTGACTTTTTGAAGTAAATTGCTGTAAAACAAAACCTTTTTAGTGATATGCTAATTTATTGAGATCCGCCTTTGTTATTGGCTAGTTTCATTGCAAAAAAGTGGGCCAGGTATAAGGGCCAGATCTGATTTTACAACGGTAAAATCACCTGGAAAACATGTCTTAATCTTATTCAGAGCTGCTCTGAATAACACTTTGCTCCTCTTGATTGAAAATGTTTTATTTCAACAGGATTTTGAAAGTGGAATTGAAGAGTCTCAATGAAAGCATAACCAGAAATGAAACTCTGCCCTGGATTTAACTAGATTTTTTTCTCCATCTTACAAAGTGCTGAGATAATAGTGATAAGCCAGCCTATCAAAAAACCTTGTAAGCCTTTCATAAGATCTTTATTTAAGGAACAGGACACACACACACACACACACACACACACACTACACCTGCCTCTTGAGTGTGAAATTCATATGTAAGCTCCTCAGATCTGACTATGCACCTAGCAACATCACAGAAAAAAAAAATCTAACATGGCCTAATTGTGTCACATCTATTTTAACCTAACCTCTTTTTTTCTTACGATGGCTTCACTGGTTCACAGGTTTCCTGGTGAATGCACCCATCCGGCACCTACTCTGATGAAAGTTGGCACCGCAACACCAATATTACATCAAGGCTCTCAGCATGTGCTTTTAGAGAGTTCAAGGCCTCCCATTCTCGTGCTCTTTCCCCAATCAACCATTTCAGCTCATCAGCATTTCGCAGCGTCAGACAAATACACTTAGAGGTGATGGTGGTAGGAATTTTGCAGAAACAAAATTGTTTGGAATATGTCAAATAAATATCGAAAAAGGAGAGGTCATGCTGGAGATCAGCCAGCAGTCGAGGAGGAACGAGGGGGATTGCAGGAGTTAGGAAATGCCAGGGAAATGTCAAAGCTATAGCCGGCTGGCTCCCAAGGGTCTACTTAATAATAAAAAAAGGAGCAATTTTAAGTTGGAGCTTTGGCTAACAGAAAATGCAAAAAGAAAATATTTCATAACTAGTTTTCTTGTATTTTTATCGGAGTGTAAGTGTAAGACTTTATTTTTGGTGAAATTTACATTTGGAATGTTGTCAGGTGTCCATTCTAAGCAGATTCCCGTATCTGACTTTTGCAGTATTAATAGCATAAGTTTAAGTGCAATTTACTGTAAATATTTCTTAATAAACACACATCAGACATGTCAACACAGACACTATCCCCCACTCAAAAAAAAAAAAAAAAAAAATCAATTTAATGTGTGCTCAGATTATGCAGACTACATATCTCACGGTCTTGAAAAAGGATCTGATTTGCCTAATTCCTCAAAACCATCAAAAGTAATTTGGCCTTTCATGTCAATCTGCCCTATTTTATCTGACAGTCCAGTTCCAGGTCAGTGGGCACAAGATTATAACCACCAGTGCTCCCAACTCCATAAGTTGTTTACATTCCTGCTATTATGTTCACACTTATCCATGTTTTTGAATGTGACTGTGTGCCTGGTTTTCTGTTTGTCTTTTGTCAGGTCGGGTTTTGGACTGCCCCCTCTTTCATATATTTATTTTTGTCATCTTAATTAGAATCAGAGATGACACAAATCGATGCAGCAGAAGAACTAGCTGCTTTAATTCCATGGGCATTATGTCCATTCTCTCTCGATTTAACCAACTTGATCTCAAGAAGGTAGCAGGAATAACAAAGAATAACAAAACACAAAGTAAAAGACAAACCAATGCTGAAGATGCAGTTAATTTGTTTGCTTCTTGTGGCTTATGATTTTCCTGTGTGCTAATTAACATTTTAACTACTGTACATGTGTGCTGAAGTTAAATATTTTTTTTCTTTTAGTTTATAGTGGTCCTCCTTTCATAGGTACACGTTCACACATATATAAATTATAATAATTTAATCACTGCTGCTCCGATGATCATGAAAAATAAAAACTGTAAAACTTCATACAAAAATTTTTATAAAAGCACAAACTAGATGTGGGAACTTCCTAACTTGAACTTTATGAGATAGAGATCAAGATTACCTGAATTCATGGTATTGGATAAATGACAAACAGCTCAGCTTTAACAACTGAATTACAAAATTATCCAATCATGTGTGTTTGTTGATTAACCATTATTTGCATGTTGACTTAAGGGTGACGGAAAAACAGAGGTAAGAAAGAACTTTGCTACGATTTCATTGACATGATATGACTATGCCTGTGCAAATTCTTAGTTTTCTGGGTCATCACAACAGCAATGAGGCTGCTTAAATCGGAGGCAAGATTAAGACTTGAGCAAATTTTTCTCTGAAAACATTTCAACACATATCCAGGAGTCTTTGTCGATTCTGGAGGCCTGCACTAGAATGGCTAGCATTTGGCGGCTCAGGTTTCACCTGTTTGCTGATTCCCTGAATCCATAGCCTACCTTTTAAACATTGTAAGTCACCCTGATCCTAAACACGATGATAAACTTAACCTATCAACTGATTTTAACAACGTTTCTTTCCTTGGAATGAACAAATAATCTCAGGCCATGACTAGCAATATCAATTGAAATACTGGAATACCAATAATGTGCTATTTTATGCTTTAAAATAGCAAAAAATAGCAAATCTTACATGAGTAATGTCCTGGGTAAGCCACTCTTAATAATTAAGCTCTTGTTTGATCTTCGAAACAAAGACAAACTTGTGAAAATGACTCAATGGGTATTGTGTCCAGCACAAAGCACAACACGGGACATGTGCAAAAAAGGTCATTACAAATTTATTTCCCAAAGTCTCCAATGAACAAAGTCCACGTGGGTGTTTTAAATAGCTCCAGTGGATGAGAGGTGCATGGACATCTGGAAAATGTTATTAAGCATGGCATCAGTTTTGCTGTATCTAATTCTCAAATTGTCCTTGTCACCATCTTAAAACTGGTTTTGTCTGAACATTGCCAGGAAGTCCCACAGGCTGTACCCCAACAGTTATTTTTTTATACCTTTTCATGCAGTAAAAACAGACATAAAGATACCCGAATAAATAAGCAGAAGGCAAGGAACAGACGGAAGTCATGTTACAAAGCATAAAAAAATTCCTTACCTGAAGAAGTTGGTTCCTCACCATCTGCTGCTAAAAAGAGCAAAAAGGGAAGGATAGAAAGATAGAAAAAAATATATATTAGCTTTATCACAACTATGTCACAGTATTCAGGACTGCAATCGTATGAAACACTGTAGATTCAGCTACATTATTAACCATATACTATGCTACCATATGCACATTTAAAATCCAATTCACCGGAGCATAATATATATAAAACCAGACTAAAGACTATCAGTCCTGGTCATTTGCATTTCACTAATATGCATTCATCACGACGAACTGCTGCAGGATTAGCCCCTGTGGCACCCACACTTGTTTGTTTCATCCTGAGCTTTGAGGCTCTGGTCCAGCTCCACAGCTGAGACTTGGCCCGTCTACCATCATTAACAAAATCTTCAATCTCCATCATAACCCATGAAATTGCTCCAAAAACTGTGCCTGAATGATGATACAGAGAGACTAAGCTAAGGCCATCAGACGCAGGGGATCACAAAAAGGATGTCAGTATTATAGGAGATGATAAATGTAAACTGACGATGGATGGATGGATGGATGGATGGACGGACAGACGGACAGACAAACAAATAACAGCTAAATGTACAGGATTTACTGCTCTCAGAACTAAATATGCATGACTGAAGTTTTTATTGAAAAATGATAATGACCCAGCTCACAAGTGTTTGCTTCATTAAACTGAATACATAACAAATATTAGCATACATAGGGATTAAGACTACATAGGTCATGATGTAGACATTGTGGCAGTGGAGGTATTTCATTAGGCGGTCCAAATGTTAACCCGAAAAGTATCTGTGATTTACAGCAATGAGGTAAAAGAGAATAGGATTAGGCTTTCAATTTGTTTTATGAGATTTGTTTTTCAATTTGAAAATTAAATTGCTTTAAAGTTTGTTTGCAAAGAATTTGATCCAAAGAGAAAAACATGGAGCTGATCTTATTGAAAAAAAAAGAAAGAAATAAAAGCAGAAATGGTGTGTTCTAACATTATCTATGACCCATCTATCAATCTAGAACTAAATCTGCTTCTTAAAATCAAGCTCCTTTCTCAGAAAGGAAAAAGCTGCTCCGCTATATTAACCAGGCCAAATTTAATTGTGAACCATAGCCTTACACACCGCTTTGAATGTGAGGGAAAGCCTAGGCCAAAGTCACACAAAGCCCAAGCAGTTTGTCAGCTTCTCATCTGTCAGGCAGCAGAAGCTCCCCTCTGTGTTTCCTCATGCATTCGGGGCCAGTGTAATCCCCAACCAAGCACATTCCACTCTTTGCTTCGAGTTTCTTTTTTTTTTTTTGCTCTGCCTTTTCCCTCCCTGCTCGCTTACCATTGGGGTCAAGGCGGAAACTTGAAAGTCCTTTGACACATTTTGTATACACACATAATTACACACTAGCAAATGGCAAACACACTAGCAAACAAGTTAAAAAAAAAGAGAGGGAAAAAAAAAACATATGCCTCCGAGCGCAGACAACACTTCACACCCACACATAAATACACATGCAGAGAAGATAAAGAAGCAGAACATGAAGGTGTTTTCTCTCTCTCTCTTTCTCTCTCTCTCTCTCTCTCTCTCTCTCTCTCTCTCTAAGTGTTGATGTAGTGAATCATAAGACAGCAAGAATACTGAGCGCACAAAACACTTGGCTGGTGTTCAACATAGATGAGTGAAATCACCCAGCATACGCTGCATCACAAGGTTTATCTCTTGTGGATAAGAGCATCGCTCTTTATCTAATATTGTCAGACAAAACTGTTTATTTCATATCCTAATGAAACAAATTAGAAGCAAAGTTATCATGACCAACCAAATATTCAATGTTAAATGAATGTGTACTCTTGGGAACATTAAATAAAATCCAGAAATAAAGGAAGGCTATAAATCAGACTCAAGGTGTACACTAACATGAAGCAATCAATTGTAGCCAACTTAAGACAGGTGGACAAAAGGCCCTGTAACCTTGTTTTGAATCAAATAAACCAGGGGTCTTCAATTCCAGTCCTTGTGGTCTGGCGTCCTGCAACGGCTACATATGTCTTCGCTTCAACACACATTTTTGTAACTTTGACTAAATCAATATTGGATAATGACTACATTTAAAATACAATAATATTCATCTTATTTCCTATGACTATTTATTACATAATAAATAGCATAGGAACCTCACAATGTCCTTTGCTGGTGCTATTGATATTAAATATTGAGGCAATATCATAAAATGGCAGCTGTGAAGTTAATTTGAAATTATTTGTTATTTTCAATTATTATTAATTAATTCTAACTAGTTTAACAGTTTTAAACTATGCTTATTTGTCTATTTTAGCTCGTCTCTATTTTAATTTTACTGTTATCTTCAGTTGTATATAAACAGCACATTGTTGATCTTAGTTATTATGAAGTGGTTTATAAATAAAAGTGGTATCGTATGATAACTATATATGTTTCGCATTAAAGAACCTGGTTAGGACCTGAAGAGGTTTTTAGTATAATGTGATAAATTGATTTGTCAAACCAATGTTTCTCTTTTTTCAGGACTGAATGTGCACTGACAGCACACCTGCTACGAGTACTTTTTTAAATGTGCTTCTATTCTCACCTCAGACTTCAATCTGTTTACAGAAGTTCTTTTAAAATTGTTGTTGAAGAATAGAAAGCATTCACGGTAAATTAAAGAACTCTCAAAATAGTGTGTTTTCTAATGTTTGGATGTAATGTTATATTTTTCTTACACTACATATCCAAGCTATCAGCTGGGTGTGACAAAGTTATTTTTGTAGTTCTTGTCTTAAAAGAAATGGCACCCAATAGGTATAGCATGAGCTTATCAAACAAGAGTGATGGGGTCATTTTTATACAATAAGCACTTATAATGTTTATGATCAAACAGTGAAAATATATTTTAAATATTCTGGAGACTATATTTTTAAATAGCCTGTCTTCTTTTCCATAAAAAATAGTCTATTTAACTTGATAAGCCTCTATCCTGGGATATATTTTTTTAATCTGATTGACAGCCAGGAGACAGTAAAAACTATCCATAAATCTAAATAGAAACCATCCATCCTGTCCACCACAGGCCTGACCTCAATGTGTTCAGTAGAGATAGAGGAGAAAAAGTATCAAACTTCCAGGAAACACACTGAAATTACATACATCATCAGAGGATAATGTTAAACAGTAATGGCAAAATCAATAACTAACTACCAGAATTCATTTGCTTAATTTGAGAATAAACTTTGCTATGTGGTATAGTATGTTGCTTTACATCTAATAATATACAATAGCAATAAAGTTAGATATAAGCCATCATTCCAACCCATCTGTTTTCCAAACCCACTACATCCTATTCAGAGTCAAGACAAAAAATACACATCTCTACACACTCCTAGAATTTTGTTAGAGTGCACTTCACAAAATAGACAGCAACATTAGAAAAGAACATAAGGTGGAAATATTGGAGAAACATCTTAAAATCTCAGCCAGGAAGTTTTAGATCCACTTTTCCCCAAGCCAATCCATTCGTCCTTGGGGAAAAATGGATCTTCTAAATGGACCCTAAGGACCCTGAGTTTACTGCTGAATTAGTAACAAGAAGGCGTATGGATAGTAAAGTAAATGTGCGGGGTGGCCATTATAAAGCCCTGACCCCAGTCCCATACAGACTTTGTGGGCAAAACTAAAAGGTGATGTGTGAGCAAGGCAGTCTACAAATCAGACTCTGTAACATTTCCTCAGAAGGAATGGGTCAAAATTCCACCAAACTATTGTCAGAACCTTGTAGAAGGCTATGCAAATATGCAGTCATGCAGTTTAAAAGACAGTTTTATTACAAACTAAGGAAATGTATCTAAATTGCTAAATATTAAGAAAGCTAAACAAATTTATCCATACATATTTCTATCATACTGGCATTTAGAAATCCTAAATATGTGGTAAACCTGACTTCCCTATAACAGAAAATGTTTATTCAGACTTAATGTCAGACTAAAAAAAGTGTTTTTATAATACATACCGAACATCTGAATGTCTGTTTTTTTCTTTGCAACTAATTGTTGGTCTCATGTATTGTAGGAAATACATTGCATTAAAATTAGTAAATATATTGTATTTACAGCAATCAATTTAGCATTTTTAATAACATTTGAATGAGCAAAAAGCTATTTGCATATTTCATAAACACAATATGGGGATATTTTAGTATTAGCTGAAAATAGAGAAGGCCGACTTTTAGTAAACTTTATTCGTACTAAGGCTAGGCAATATATTGTGATTCTAAAAAATTCAAGATATTTTTTAAAAGAGATATAAGACTAAATTGTTTATATCGAGATGGTTTATGTTGTTGTTATACTTGTGTATTACAGTAGATTATTTTTAAGTTGTTTCTCATATTTATCTACAGCTGTTTGTTGAAATTGTGCCTGGTAGACATTTGGGATAAAGCTTTGAGTGAGAGATGCCTTTTACTAATTACTTTATGAAAGAAAAACATATAGAGAAAAATGGTGTATACAGACCTTCAGCCTATAAATAGAGATATTATTTTTGGTCCATATCGCCCAGCCCTAATGCTGCGTCCAGACCAAAAACCTTTTGAGCATCAAAAAGGTGTCACCTCAACACCTCAACTTGGACGCTTGTGCACATAAAATTCCAAAGCGCCATCTAGAGCCTCAACGCTCTGATGGCGCGTCAGGCAAAGTGGCGACCATCTGGAAGAGCTACCCTGTTCTTTTCCTCTGCTGGACTCTTTGGAAATTTGCGGATGAAATTTTGGCTTGGCTTTATTTACTGAATAATATAATTTAATCTGTGTCATGTCTGAATTCACCAGATCATTCAGAGGCGTTTTGAGTTTGGTGAGTTTCATCAGCTACAGCAGAAGCTCCGAGCTGACGAGGGTCACTTTCAGCATTATTTTTGCCCACCCAGCCCAATAACCTGCTGACTGGCATTGGTGCCCACATCTCCCACCAGGACACCAACGACAGAGGCCCCATTTCAGCTGAAGAATATCTGTCCATCTGCCTCAGGTTAGTGGGCATCCTGATGTTTACTATTATCTGAAATAAGAATATTTTTCCTGCAGGAAAATCCCCCACCACGTCACAAAGTGGAGTCGGAGTCTCTCTGATTGGTTGACTCCCCCACGTCCAGCCGCAGAAGTTCAGATTTTACAACTTTAGTGTTGGCGCCCTAGAGGCACTAAACGCAAGGCAGACCAGATTTGATGCACAATTCATACTAGAAAGTCTAAATGACAATAAGATCCCCTGATATCAGGTGTTCAAGAGCCCATATATATAAAACACAATGCAAGCTGCAACATTTGGATCTCGATAAAATACTGGCAAAATTAAGTATGTACATACTCTATTTTTAAACATGTTTCCTCAGTGATTGCACACATAAACTAAATTGGACAAAATATATTGTTAACAACTTGTACTGCGAATAGAAGTTAACAACACTTCATCAATGAGCAAATGCCAGAAGTACTGCAAAGCAGAGAACACTTAACACAAGTGTGATATCATTCGTAAGTTTGAGCTTTACTTCTAAAACAAAACAAACGGATTTAAGGAAGTGAATGCGTGCAATTCAGAGAGATGACCCAAATTGAGTTGTTGAAAGCAGATTAATTTGGTAAATAAAGGATAAATAAAAACAACAGTACATATCATATAAATTATTGGATGAAACAATGCTGATTGTGGCTCATTTGAAATAACAAATAAGTTCCTTAGAAAAAGAAAACTATTGCAAGAAATTCATGACATCATCGTTGACACTGAGCTGAGAGATGAGTAGATTTCTAATTCTTCTGGGAGTAATTTTTTAGTTAATGTAATGAATGTGGGTTATTGTCAGTAGGGTCACTTTGCATTAAATAGTCACACTACAAAGCACTGTTAGTGTTGTTTACTTACCATCATTATAATAGTTATGGTTTTGATGGCTCTACATTTGCCTGAATAAAGGGTCAACACAATCATTGCAACAGATGGACTATAGCAGTCATCCCCACAGTTAAAAGTCTCTCGCACAGTTTTTTTGGACTGTAGAAAGGTTGCAGAGGGACTTGAGCTAAATGTCACTTATTTACCAGGGCAAAGTTTTCGACATTCAGTAGGTGTTACTGCATTAGCTATTCCTCTAATGCATTTACATAATACATTTACATAATTTATATTTCAACTTTTAAATGGTCCAAGACAGCAGGTTGCAATGTGGGGTTAGACTGCAATGTATTTGTATGTATTTTTGCAGCAGTAAACTTCCTCATACTAATTTCACTCTCTCACATTAATTAGGATTGGACAAGGGAACACCAAACAAAAAAAGACAAATATCCAACTATGTCTAGCATTAGGGCCTAGGCAAACTTCTTCCTCCTGGATTGAGGCGAATCGATGACAGCATGAAAACACTATCCAGGTAATGGATGTGTGACTCCTGAGCAGAGTACCAGGACTGGCAGTTGAGTATCGCAGCTAATGCTGGCAGCATTCTGACATTCTGTTTGCATATGTCAAGTATTTCTTGCTATTAATATCTGGCATTTGTATTATTAACATTTTCCTTTACAGTATTTGGCAGCAAATATGAGAAGTAGGCAGTTTTGACAAGAAAAGAAGTCTGTAAAGTAAACAGCAACCTCAAGACACCCGCATTTAGCTTAAAATATTCCAATATGCTATTTCTGGGTGGATCACTCTGACTGCTTGATAACATGTTAGCGCAGTGAATTAGCCAATCACTTGGCAGCTTCTCAATGCATTTCTGAATCTAGATGTGGGAAAGACAACGTGTTAAAGTTCAAACTGAACATCGAAACAGGGAAGAATGCTTTGAATTTAGTTTTTTATTTTAACGAAACCATCTTCCAAGTTTACAGAGAATTGCCAGAAAAGGAGAAAATATCCAGTGAGCAGCAGATATGTGGGTGAAAATGCCATGGTGATCTCAAAGGTCAGAGGAGAATAGGAAAACTAGATGACAGCAACAGTGGCTCAAATCTCCACTCATTACAACCAAGGTAAGCCACATACTGTCTCTGAGCACATAGCTTGTCAAACTTCAAGCAGATGGGCTGCAGTAGCAAAAGATCACAAAGGGTTACTATTCTTGTCAACCAAGGACAGAAACCTGAGGCTACAATGTTCACCAAAATTTACCAATGACACACTGGAAATATGTAGTTTTGTCTGATTAGGCTTGATTTAGAACAGAAAATTCAAACAGAAGGGTCAAAATGTGGCTTAACCAGCATGAAAGCAAGCGACCATCCTGCCTTATATCAACAATTCAGGTGGTGGTATAATGGTGTGGAGGATTTTACCTTTATACATTTTGGGCCCCATAGTACCTTGTGAACATGGATTAAACACCACTGCCAATCTGAGTTTGTAGCTGATCATGCCAACTTGATGATTGCAGTGTAACCACCGTGTCAAAAAGCTCAGTTCATCACAAACTGTCTTTTGAACTTAGCAATGAATTCACTGTACTGTACCAATGGTCCCCACAGTCACCAGATTTCAGTCAAATAGAGCACCTTTGTAATATAGTGGAAAAGATGACCGGCGTAAAATTTTACAACTATTTGAAGCTATCATGTCAATATGGACCAAATTCTTGCAGGAATATCTCCAACACATTGTTGAACATATGCCACAAAGTATTAAGGCAGCGCTGAAAGTCAAAAAAGGTAGCCAAACCCCATATTTAGCAAGGTCACCTAAAAACATGGCCAGAGAGAGTATAATTATATGTATACATAAACAAGCTGTAATAATGATCACATTCATCAACTTGCTAAACAGCAACAGAGTTAAAATAGCATAAAGTGAAAAAACAAAATGATGTGGTCATTAATTAATGTAGCACAACTTAGCCAAACAAGAATATTTTCTTTTCTGTCAAAGAGCAGTAAAAGAATATCTGAAAAAGTTGGGGATTGGGCTAGTTGTACTCGGCACACAGTATGTGTTTCACATTAGCAATGCAGATGTCACCTTTTTCCTTCACACGTACATGCATGCACAAAGATACTCCCCAGCCTTGAACATATGCTCACCGTGCATCTTTCTCCCACATACTATCACCCTTTAAAGTGTTTGTTCCATCACAGCCATGCTTATTAACATTAAATCATCTTGCTATGGAGTGGGTGGCTTGCTGTGAAATGACTCAGAGATACAGTACCAACAATAATTAAGGAGGCATTGTTGAGGCACTTCCTTATCATTAACTGTACCAACTAATGACAAGGCGGTGCAGCAGAATACACTACCATGTCAAATGAAGTGATAAACACCATCTCTTTGTAAGTAAATAACCCATCCATTCTCATTTTACTTTTTTGTCAGGATCAGGGGACCAGGTTAGACCTCTATTAGCAAGTGTCTCTTTGACACATTGCTATAGCAGAATTACAAAACATTTCATGTTAGAATGATACTGTAATTTTTTTTGCCTGTAAACCCCATCTGGGTTCCATGAATGCTTTATGTACCATTACCAGGCTTTTTAAGGAAAGTGACAGTGCAGATATTAAGAAAAAACGACTAATGGTTTTCCTTCATCACTGTATGCACTTACCCACAGAAGCTGCAAAGTGCCCAAGTGGAGACGTGAGAATGAAACAAAACTGGATGTGTTGACATATCAGCTTACGATTACAATAACTATGACTATTTCAATGACTGTGCAACCTCATTGCCAATCAGTAATTAGGGAACACTGATCATATCAGTAGGGGTGGTTGCAATCAGGCCTAGATAGAACCTGTGAACTGGTATGGAACAGAGCTTTCCACACTTCCCACACCATATTCTCTCCTGCAGCAACAAAAGCTTGCAGCTGTTGTAACTATCCCCCTAAGATCCAGCTGATTCACATGAGTCAGAGCTGGTATTCAAAATGTTCTCTTATGTGTTCAATTGGACAATGATAGGGGGGATTTGTCTCCCCAGGTAACAAAGGCAGTCTAAAAATGGCATCTTTGAACAGGCACTGACTTTTCTGCCTCAGAAGGAGTAAAAACAAGAAGATGTCACTAATGTAACGCTGTGCCATAAGGGCAGGGTTTACCCCATTGTATTATTATACGGTGGGGGCATGTTTATTTTAAATGCCTCGATGTCTCAGAGCAATGTAAAATGCCCAGTTAAGGAGAAAAACGGTCAAAACAAGCTAATTCTTGCTGTTATTAGCTTTCCACAAACTACGATACCTAGTTAATGAGCTACGCCCCTCCTTCAAGCTGTTCCAACCCCCCCCCCCACAACACACACACACACACCCTTCCCCCATGTCCTATCCACTTTGTTACGTAGCCAAACTTTGCATACCTCTGTGATTTGGGAATTGTGCTTTTTTTGTATTTCAAATGGGATTAATTGTCCAGCCCTACTCAGTACTATCATATCTGCACTCAGTTGCACAACATGAGTCAACACCACCTCTGATGTTTCCATGCCTCCTGGTTACAGCATCATTCTGAGTGCAGCTATGTCTACTTTGGTGTAAATAGAAGCCTAAACATGTGCAGAATAAAATGGGGCATTGTTTACAGTTGTCTACAGTTCAACATCTCTGTCTGCATTTGAGCACTGGTAATATCTTCTAGAAGTCATCCTTTTTGTTTCACTCACCTCTTCTGACTGTCAGGCGCTCCAGTAACTGTCAGACAAGAGCATAGCTTTAAGCATAATTACTTTGAAGTTTTGACAAGCTGTTTGAATAAACTACATAGCCTTCTCTACAAAATTAAATTTGAGTTAGAACATTCTCTCAAAGCATTCAAAATTTTTGGTCAGAAATTACATAATTTTCTAAACTGTACTTTGCCATTATGCATGCACAATATGAAACATATTTAAACCTTTAATTCACTATATATTTTTTTACAATATCCAGGAAATTATATTGCATTAAAGGTATAACATACCAATAGGCCATAATATTATGTCCACATGCCTAACATTGCACTGGCCAAAGCAGCAAGTACCTATCAAGCCACGAACCCTCTGGAAGGTCTAATAAGTTGTAACTTTGGGACTCCATGACCCAGTAGATATTAGCACTATGTAAAATTATTCTACAGTTTCATATATATTTATCAATCCATGTCTATTAATCTGACTTGAATTATTTAACTTTTCCAAAGAACATTTACATTTCAAAATACAATGATTGTAATACAGCTCTCCTGGCTATAACTCATGATCAAATCAGTTATAATGCACACAACAACTAAAGCTTATGACAAAAATCACAATTAATCACTAGCAGAACTAAAGTTAAAATACTTTCTTTGTAAAATATGTATAGTAATATTAAGAAGTATTTACTGATTATAAGCATTAACAACTAACTAAAAAGCAAAACATTGGCAATCACATGTCCAAGCTCCAATTGTAATGGTTAAGATAAAGATTCAACCTAACACATTCAGAATTTTTGCATAAAATTAAATTTCATTTAAAAATGTCTGACATATTCATTATGAATAATTAGCTACAAAATTATCCTAAAAGCTTCCTCTATTAGAAAAGTAACACAGCTGTATGCATAACAGAAACTCTCTGGCTGGTAGCTAAGCAGACCTCAAGACCTTAAACTTGTTGCCTGAATAAAACAATGCATTTTCTCCAAGCTATAAAACTGACAGTCAGAGCATTGTCTGAGGAGAAAAACAAAAGGTTAATGTGTCCAATATTTCAAGGTCTTATCAACTATACAACACCTTACATCCCAGAGATGCTTGAATGGATTGAGATCTGGCCAATTTAGAGGCCAAATTGACACTTTAAACTTGTGCTAATAAAACCATTTTTTTAAATCTCTTTGCTTTATATCAGGGCACATTACCTGCTGTAGGAGAGCACAGCCAGCTGGGAATGCAACTAGCGTTCAGCTACGCCCTATGTGCAACAAACTGGATGTAGTGTGCGTTCTGATACCTTCCACTCAGATCTAGATCAATCTTCTTCAGCAATCTGATCTACAGTTGCTTGTCTGTTAGATCAGACCACATGGCCAGCCTTCGCTGCCTGTTTGGATTAATGAGACGAGGTCAACTATGACCCCTTTTCCAGATCCCCTCTGTTCATTCCTTAGACCACATTTGAAAGATATTGACCACTGCCAATCGGAATCGCCCCACAGGAGTTGTGGTTTGCACAGTCATCTACCCATCACTATTTGACCCTGTCCAAACTCTTTACAATCTGTTATGTTTGCCCACTTTTCTTACATCTACCACATGAACTTTGAGGATAAAATGTTCACTGGTTGCTAAATGTATCCCACTACTAATGATGAAAATGCAGTTGTGTTAATTCTTCTCACCTGTTAGTCACAGTAAAATTGAAAAACAAAAACACAATATGACTAATGTTAGGCCTGACCGACATATCTCTCACATGTGATCACAATAGTTCATATTGTGTTTTTTTACTCGTTTTGCTGTTTGTTGGCAAAAGGTCAGAAATAATACACCATGTCATTTTCAGTACTGACATTAATTCAGGCTTATACACAAATCCATTGCAGTCTTTCATTTGACAAGCCTTGTTTTCTAATTTGTTGTATGGAAATGACATGTTTCACAGAAATCTTGAGCCACTCCTCTTTTCTTTACAGTTCAGATAAGCCCAACGTTCCTTTAATCTTCTAAAGTGTTACTTTTAAGCAAAAGCAGGTAACTAACTCAAAGGAGCTGCTGTCACACAGTTTCCTATTTTGCTATGTATAGTGGCAGGTTAAAAACTGTGTTTCTTGATTCTACTGAGAATTGGAGTATTTCATGTCTTTTAATCATGTATGGTACTTTATTGAACTTCCTTTTAGGTCAGTTCATGAGAACAAAGGCCTGGAATTTACAATGCAATGCTGCGTAATGACTGGGAATGTCATATTTTTGTGACATCATCTCTCTTATTTATTTACCCTTTTCCGATTGAAGTGGACATATTATGCAAATCCACCTTTTTAGCCCTTAAATACATTTTGTTGTATACTTGGAGTCTCTAGGAATGCAGAATATCTGAATTTAGCCTGCCCAAGTGCTGCATCTGTATCTTTATATTCTCTTTGGGTTATATGTTTCAAGCCGTTCAGATTTCTTTGTTCACTATTGCATTTTTAAACTATTCATTACAGTATTTGCTGCAGAGCTGTTAAAAAAACATCATGGAATTCTGGTTTACCAATATTGAGTAAAGGTCTAACATAGAACTTTAGATGCATTATTCTTAAATTAATCAACTAATTTATACCCAATTGGCTTTTAAATTGTTGGGGACAAATCTTGTTGGTCCAACAATATAACTTTATGGATTTTAAATGGAAGGTTTAATAAAACTGAAAATAAATAAAAGTCTAAAATATGTATAATCTTTCGAAATTCTGAATTTTCTAATTCAGAGGAGTTTAACAAGACTAAACTAAACCAAATGAGCTTTTTGAATGCTGAAGCACATGGAGCCTATTATGCAGCACGAGCTGTTCCCACATATTTTATGGTAAGTTCCACCCTTTTTGTATCACGCACTAATATTTACTTCAGTTATCATGTAGATAGCTCTAAAATGTAATTCATAGTATTAAATAAAGAACAAAAAACTAAAACAAATAAAAAAAACAAGAAAACACCAAAGTTAAAAAGACAACCTCCATAAAGGTTATGGAGATAGTAACGATAGTAACGATTGCGCTGCTTCATTATTTTAACAAAAAAAATTGGCTTAATGATTTAACACAGGTAGAATGAGAAGCTGCATAAACAAACTTTGGGTGCACTTAGTGCAAAACTCCGACGACCCCATAGCACAACACAAGTACAGGCCATTTAGCATTTATGGAAAATCATTTGTGATCTGAAGCTAAGTTGCCATTTTGTGTCCCATCTGGTAGTGTATCATTAAGAATTGCTATCCTAATATCTTAAAGACAAACAGAAGACTACGTACACAGTCATATTCACACGTTCCCACCTTAATGCCTGCACATGCAGACACTCGTACCCACACAAGAGAAAAAAAAAAGAAATGAGAGGGGGGTGCGCGATACACACACTCACCACACACATCATATAGTCCCACCCCAAACCCATCCTGCCCAGTCCATACTCCGGCCCCAGCCCCTACCCTGATCCAAGCCCAGACGACCCACAAGCCTATCCACCTAAAGATGGGACCAACATGAACTGAATGTGAAATTGAGTTTCCCTCACTGCCTATTATTCATATTTATTCATTTTGTTGGTATCCACCTTCAAGCTTAAGCTACCATTTTCAAGATGTTAATGTAGCTGACATTAAAAACCAACATCATCAATCCACATTAAATTATCTCTTTTCATTGAGTATCGTGTTGTTCACCAAATGATAAAGAATCCCAACTTGAAAGAGAAAACTGAACCTTTGTTTCCTTGCCAAGTGTGTGTATGATGTGTAATTTGTTCACATCAAAGAAGAGAAAGCCCTGATTCACTCCACTGTATTCTGTGTTGTTAGTGTGGGAAGGAAGGAGGGGAGAAAGCCTCACTCCTCCTAATTGGATGTAATCGCTAGAGGGAATAAACCGGCTTTGGCCTCAGGGAGGGGAAAATGAAAAGACAAAGGAGATGTTTAAAGCAGGCTGAAAATGCAAAATTTCTCCAGAAGGCTAAAAAGACACAGTGTGGTTTTAGTAAGCCAACAAAAATGGCCTAATGTTCAGAAAACTTTAAATAAATAAACATAAACAAACTGAAATTAAAAGGTGCCAGCATGCATTTTATTCTCCTCGTGTTCTTGGAACGCTGGAATGTAGCCCAGCACTAAAAAAAAGGAATTTCAGGCAACAACAGTAACAACACATGCGAGTTAATTAAATCTGAAATTAATTTAAAATGTGCTGCGCCACTCAATGCAACTTTTATAGTATGAACAAAGGAAAACAACCACATTCAATTTAGCACATTTTCAATTTTGTCAGCAGAAGTAAAACACCAGCAATGAATTTAGAGCTTTGACATTGTTGACAGTGATATGTAAGATGGTTTTATGCAACCCCTACCTTTTAAATCACTTTATTTTTTATTAAATCTATTATGTCACAGAGTTTCTGCTCATCCCATGACATCCTCTCTGTTACAATTTTCATCTCTATTGCCTCCTCTCTTAAATGCTGTTCACCAAAATGATGCAACCATACTGCAAACTAAATCTAATTAAATTTTTATTAATTTAGCCCGATGATTAGGCTTGAACCAGAAATACAGTTTATTTATTAATGCCTCCTTTTAGAAATTTACTTTTAATACCTTTATTTACCAGCTACAAAAAAATAAATAAAATTTACCGGTGTAAGATTATTTAGCTGTGTAAGTGTTCATCTAACTCAGGCTGTCAATATTATATAACTCAAAAAGATCCATGAGGATAGCCATTGGAAAGTCAAACAGTTTTAATTAATGGAGGGTACAAAAAACACAAAGCCGGAGCAGTTGGATGAAAAAAATCTTCCTTTTGCAGTAAATCTATACTGTGACAAAAGCAAATAACAACTTAGACGCCGTCTCCTTTACTCCTAAGAACACAACTAATATTTTGTTCATTAAGAATTCTCAGCTCACTAAATACTTGTAAAAAATATAATCTACTAACCTTTCATCAAGACAGCTAAACCTGTTCAGACGTTTATGTCCAGTAAATATACCTATTTTCAATACAAGGATAACTGAGGATAGCATAACAAAGTATTTTGGTTAAGTATGCTGATTCCTGAACATCATCCTTTATGCACCCACCATGACCCATAAATATAGGTGATTAAAACTGATTATAACAATAGCTGGCAACAGATTGCCTCGTTAATTAGTTTTGATGAATAGCACAGACTGGCTACATTTGGGGCTCATGTTGAGTATTGCATAAAATTATCAAATTTCAGAAATTGGCAAAAACTCAGACTACTGCAAAAAGAAATGAACACAATAAATGCAAATACCTGTTTATGTTGTCTGTTTTTTTAATTTAACTGAGCTTGTAAGAGACTATGAATGAAATGCTTCATCAAGCAAAACCGGTGTGCCGAATCCAAGGTTGGAAAATAAGCTTTGAAAATGTGATCGAGTAAATAAAACACACCTAATTGGCAACCATTTATTTTATTTTTTTTCTGAACAGTGAACACATGTGTAAGCATGACCATGTCACTGAAAACAATAAGTAATAAGATTGTTGAAAGTGTTTGAAATTAAGTTGGAGGAAGCACAAAGATTTAAATAGCTATTTAAAGTGAAACTTATCCCTGTACCAGAGCCTTACACCACCCATATCAAATTTTGAAAATGTGCCTGAAGGATAATGTGCCTGGGAGACCAGAGAACATGCGGGGGAGGGAGAGCTGGTTATGGTCTGAGCAGCTAAAACAAGGTAAACAAATGCTAAATAAACTAATAGGATGCTAACCTAATAAATTACTAACCTGATAGAAAGATCGCAAAGCTCACTATTCCAACTCGGTATGGAGGCGTACGAGACAGCGGCACTTTTATACCTGACAGCAGAGCTATTGACATCAATATTGCTGGGTGATGTCACAATATTTTTTAAACCAATACCAATACGGATTCGAAATTCAAATGTAGTAAACTCATTAAACCCGAGCAGGGCACCACAGAGACAGTTTTAGACAAAAAAAGGCAGGATTTCAACAAATGTGCAGTAATTTCAATCAATCAATGAAATTGTATTTCTACAGCACTTTACAACAACCACAGATTGATCAAAGTGCTGTACAGAATTAAAAACACAAATAGAAATAGTAATAAAAATAAATAAATCTGGTGTACATTTAATTCAGTTCATGTATAAAAGGCCAAACTGAACAAATAGGTCTTTAGCCTGGCCTTGAACAGGGGCAGGGTTGTGATGGAGCGTAACTCCAGCGGAGGAGCGTTCCAGAGTTTGGGCCCTGCCACTGCAAAGGCACGATCGCCCTACTGTTTACACCTCGACTGTGGGACCACCAGCAGATGTTGCTCAGAAGAGCGTAAGGCTGGTGAAGAGTCAGAATGTCACTCAGGTAAGCGGGAGCAAGGATTGAACTGAAAACAAATAACAGGATTTTGAACTGAATTCTGAAGTGAACCGGGAACCAATGGAGATAATAAAGGACAGGAGTGATGTGGTCATACCTGAGCGTGTTGGTGAGAAGCCAAGCAGCAGCATTCTGCACAGGTTGTAAACATTGTATAGATGCTTAAGTTCGGTATACAAAGCATTGCAATAGTCCAAACGTTAGCTGATAAAAGGGAGAATTTTTTTTTTTTTTCAAGATCACACAAGTGGGAAAGGATTTAACTTTAGCTAATAAGTGAAGCTGAAAAAAGCTGGCCTTCACTACAGAATCAATTTGTTTATTGAACTTTCAGTTCTTGTCAAATGTCACTCTAAGATTTTTGAGCTGAGGTGTGAGGTTCAAAGATAAATTGACTTGAAGGAAAAAATTGTATAAATTCTGTTTTGGACTCATTCAAATGGAGAAAGTTCAGCAATAACCATGTTTTGATGTCATCAAGACAAGCTTGAATTGACTGTGTAGCAGAAGAGTTTGGAGACATGAGCAGATAGATTTGTAAATCATCTGCATATAGATGGTAAGACACATTATGATGATTTATCACAGCGCCTAATAGTACCATGTATAAAGAAAAAAGCACAGGGCCAAGAATGAAACCTTGAGGCACACCGGAGGTCAGAGAGGCTGGTGAGGACGACACATCGTTAACCATCACAGAGAATGTTGTTAGTTAAATATGACCGGAAACACAGTAGCACGGACCCCTGGAGTCCTACCTGTTGAGCCACCCAGTAGGATGGAATGATCCACTGTGTCAAATGCTGCAGTGAGGTTCAGCTTAACCAGCAGCACAGCTTTTTTAGCATCTGGGGACAGTAAGATGTTGTTCTGTACTTTAAGCAAGGCTGCCTCTGTGCTACGGCACGCTCTAAAACCAGACTGAAATATTTCAAATATTTGATTCCTGTCCAGAAATAACTACAGCTGTGCAAGAACCACCTTTTCTAGAACTTTAGAAAGAAAAGGCAAATGAGATACTGGTTTGAAATTTGACAGAACTACTGGGTCAAGATTACGCTTTTTGTTTAGCGGTGTGACCACAGCATGCTCACAAATTGCTGGAACAGACCCTAAACTCAAGCAACTGTTAAAGACCTGAAGAAGACATGGATCCACTGTGTCAAAAACTTGTTTAAGTATGCTTGAAGGGATAAAATTAAAGGACAGTTGGTAGGTTTCAGATTCTGAGTTGCGTCAGAGGTGTGTGAGAGTGACACTGGCTCAAACACACTGAAAGCAAAAGAAACAGGGTAGGTGCAGGTCTAACAAAGTAGAAGTGTTATGTATACTCTGTCTAATAGACATTTGTCAAAATATTTACTGGAACATGTAGACAGGCACTATATGACATCCATGTATATAGTTTATTAGCAAAAAAAAGTTGATTTGGAGATTAACTTCGAAAAGAAAAAGAGGTTGTCTATGACTTGTCAAGATGTGTCTGCAGTTCAGGCTGTGGGAAAGCAAGACCCCCATTAAATAACAGGAAGACTGAACAACAAAGTCTGCTTTATCCTTTTAAGTTTTCAAGCTGTATTTTATGGGACTTATTGTATTAAAAAAATGTTGGTAGTCTGTTGGAAATCTCAGAATTAAGATGAGGATCTATTTGCTCTAAAGAGTATACACACAGAGACTGTAGTTTAAGAAAAACAGCTGTGCTAACCATGCTAATTGTTCTAAGATGCTATAGTTTCAGATCCTTTTGTCTTTGTTTTTGAATTGTAAAATGCCATTTTACAACTACTGCCTCAAACACGGAACAGGCCTCTTCTGAGGGCCTGAGGAGCTAGATTAATGAGGAATTCAGACCAAAGCGTTACAGTTCCACTTTACATAGACCACAACTGAATGATTTCAAAGTGAAAAGGAAAGGAAAGTATATTTCCCCTATAATGACAAATCAGACTCAAAAGCTTTACCAAAACTGAACATTATAAACCGCCCACGAACATCTAACCTTGTATCTTGAGTTAAAACACAAATCACATTACATAACATAGTTAGGCCATCACATCATAAGTTATTTTTCTCCAAGCTCCCTTCCTTTTATAGTTCATATCTTTGAAATCCCAAAACATCTGCCGACACAGTATCAAACTGTCAAATCAGAGGTCGGTTGTTGGATAAGATACATTCAAAAGTAAAAATGTTGGCTCAAACTTTGAAGTAAAAAGTGAAATACTTCAAAATTCTTTTTGATAGATTATAAGATACAGAATATTCATCAACTTCCAAGTTCTCAATTTAAAACACCTCTTTATCTTCACATGAATACATTTTAGCTGACAACGGAGGTAAAAAAAAAAAGTGATTAAAGCAAACAGAGAGATCAGGGTAAGCTACGGATTAGTAAAAACTGTGGTATTCTGACAAATTTGTTAATCTTTTTTTAAAGCAAACCTGCTCCTTCAAAATGTCTTAGTCCTTAGAGAATAATAAGGCTTCTGTTGAAGAGATAATAGCAGTATTAGACTCTATCTGTAACCACAAGTGATCCGCAAGGGCAGGAATGTTTGGTATTCCCTTTGCTGAAACATCAAGGCCTTAATATGTGCAGCTCAGGGAAAGTGCTGAAACAGAGGAAGACTGAGTCCTGCCTTTGACTTGGACTTTTTGCAAGTGTACATCAGAAATCATATGACGTTCATCATTGCAGGGATAGGGGAAATTAATGCCATCTTTTTAAAGGCTGGAGTGATGTAAACTAGAAGAAATCTTGTGCTATGCAAATATATATGCAAAGGGCCTGATTTTACTATACCTCAGTGGCATTTTGAGAATATAAGAAGATATATGTGAATAATAACTAAGAAAACTGTACCAACTCAGAGATAGATAATATTTCTCTGTTTTAGGGTTCAAGCAGTTTTAAAGTAAATGGTCTTCTTTTTTTTTTTTTTACTGAAGACTGAAATAACTACTTTTGAAAACATGTAACATCTTCTGCTTGCAATGACTTTTTTATGAGTTTTTTTTATTTCAGCTTCATTATCTTTCCCACCACCAGACAATATGGTTTAAACTGTAGCTGAGCCACACCAAAACATACAGTAAGCAATAATCAGCAACCATCATCAGAAGATTGTGTTTGATCTCTGGTCACTGAAACGTTCGAGTCTTCAATAAATGCTATCACCATAAAGTTACTTCTCACAAAAATCTTATTCTGAAGTCCTTGGCATAAATCAACCATACTTGCCTTAAAATGCCTGCATCTGTGTCTCGGCTGCCTGCATAACTGCTGGCTTGTCTTGCTAGTGTTGTGACTTTATGTTGGGAGTAAACCAAATGTATTGTTAGTCCTAGGATGTATATTTTCACAAGATTCCTAAATTCCATTTAAGACCAACAAGATGCAAGTATATAGTGTGTTTAAGACCTGTTTTAAGCTCCAAAACAGAGAAAATTTTAATGTTTAGGATGTTAATGGATAGGGGTTAAAAATACCAAACTAGCATCTTTCTTTTTTAGTGGTAAGGTCTCAATCCTGTTTGGATCTAAGCTGGACTCTTCTTTGCAGAAGGCAGAGAGGGGTCCTTCTTCATTACTCTGCATCCTGCCTCCGACAACTTTAAGCCCTGCAAAGGTTCACAGAAGGCTTTTGTCTCAGCAAAGGATCAATACCTCTCCTCATCATGGGCAAGGGGCAGGGATAATGCACTCAGCCCAGGGCAAGAAGGGTTCACAAGATTTTCAAGCAACCTAGGACTCAGGCTTTTTCAAGGTGAATGTACAACCTGTATAAGTGTATGAACCATCAAGACAGTGCAGAATAGAGATGTGTGAGGGCTTTAAAACGCCAGACATAAAACTCCCTGTTATGTCAAAGCTTTTTGAGAGGGCAGTTGCTGCCCAACTTAAAGCCTATTTGGAAATAAAAAGCAGCATCCATGATCCCTTCCAATCTGGTTTTAGTAAAATGCATTCCACTAAAACAGCACTAGTTAATGATACCAGTGATATTAGGATGTCAGCAGATACTAGAAAATACTCAATCCGGTCTTGTTAGGCCTCACCCTAGTTTCTGACACAATCAATCATACTATCCTGATAAACAGACTGAGGGGTCTAATTGGGATGTCTGAGTCTCTTCTAAAGTGGTTTTCATCATATATCTCTGGTGGGGGTTTTAGTGTGTCTGCAAACCAGATTATGTATGCATTTACAGAGCTTTTATGTGGTGTTCCTCAGGAATCCATCCTGGCATCTATTTTGTTTTAATTCTTCCTATAGGCCAGACAATTCAACAGTTTAATGATGTTTCACTTGACATGGGTTTAGGAATGACACTTCATTTAAGCCTTGTGTGAGTCACAAACTGTCTTCTTTGATTGACTGCTTTACACACGATATGCAGTGGTTGAATAATTACTTACAGCTAAACCCAGAAAAAACTAAAACTTTTATTATAATGCCGGAAAGTGCCATGTCTGACATCAAACAATAACTGGGGGATTTACGACTTTCATGGAAGTGTTGCCTTGTGGTGCATTCACACCAAATGTGTTTTGAACATCAGTGACATCTGGTTTACATGCAAAGTCTATGGTGGACATGTGCATAGGCGCGTCAGAAGCAGCACGTTTTGAGATTTGAAGAGTCTGAGTGTCTGAGGCTAGTGTTGGAAAATCTGAACTTTTGCAGCTACATGCAGAGCATCAACGGATCAGAGAGACCCTTCTGTGTCACATAGTGACAGGGACGGAACGACCCGGAAAAGCAGGGAGGTCGACAATCCAGGACAATCCAGGACATTCCAGGACAAGCCCATCGTCATAGGAATAGTTTTTTGCCCATCCTATTATCTACGATCAGTCAGCTATCACTACAGAGACAGGAAAGGACCTTGACTGGAGAAGGATTAGCAAGGATGTTGGGATCTCGGGTAAGTTATCCCAACTTTTACCATGGTAAATATATATTTCCCTGACGTTTGAGGAAAAGAACATGGTAGCTCCTCCTAATGTGTGTCAGAACAGTCTGTCCACACTGCTGACGCTCTGCACAAGCGTCCAAGTTGAGGCATTGGACGTCTCATTGACGCTTAAATCACATTCGGTCTAAACACAGCATTATATGTGTTATTTTTGATTAATCTTTTTTCCTGAAGTATCATTTAACACAGGTAGTAAGAACCAACTTTTTAATTTGAGGAACCTCTCAAATCTTAGATCTAAGGTGTCAACATTGTAACAATATATTTACATTTTTAACAAAGGAGGGCTAGGTTTGTCTTCAGGTTGCCCAAAACTCTGCTGTGAGACTACTGGCTCAATCAAACAGAGGTACTCATATGGCATTGTTTTAAAGTCGCTATACTTGCTGCCAATCTAGGGGTTCTAGATTTCCTTTAAATTTTTTAGGCTTAACCTTCAAAGCTCTACATGGACACATTCCTTCAAACATACATCTCTTACAATAGTCTAAGGTCATCTATCAAAACCTTTTAATGGTCCCCCCCACACGCTTCATAATTCTAGGAGACCAATCTTTCCAAGCTGTTGCACCCAGACTGTGGAATGCACTACCTATCCATCTACAACTCTGGATACTTTTAAAAATAGCTAAAGACAATTTTATTCCAAGAAACTTTAATTTAGATTAGAGCTGTACTGCCCGCATAGTTAAAAAATAGTATGCCGTATTCTGGTCATTCAGTTTTTTGCACAAATATGGATGCTGACAACCATGGATATCAGAGCAATGATGATGGTCAGAATAGGAACAGAAGTTGAAAAGACCAACCTAAAAATTGTCAGAATGTTAATGTTTTGAATGCTAATTTTTGTCATAAGTGTTAAGATCCAGGAAGGCACTGCTCAACATAGAAGTATTTTAAATCCCTGAATAAAGTAAGCATTTGTCAGGTCTCATAGCACCTTATCTATGACAATAGTTTTCCTGACTTCTCCTCTCTCAGTGGATAGATCAACACAAACATTTTCATTTTATGAATAGGAACTAGAGGCTTCGCTTTAATTGCTTTTTTCTCGGGTCGCCATTGTGTTATGTGTTAGATCCCAACTTTGGTGCTCTGGACCTAATGTAGCGACTGTTTGACAACCATTGATTGAACTCTCGGCTGCCTCATTCTCACATTTTTCTTTCATGCTTTTTTTTAACATATTACACCTATAGTATCCAATTCTTAGCACTTATTTATCTGATCACAACACATACTTGAGTCAATAGTTAAGTACGTAAGTAAACTTTATTTATATAGCACATTTCACAGAGAAAAATGAGAAAGTGCTTTACAGAGTGTAGTAAATACCAAATAGAAATATAAGAACAGCTTACAAGGACAACAGCAAAACTATGTACATTCAGGAAAACGCTTGTCTAGATAAAAGAGTCTTCAGCTGATTTTTAAAGGATTCAACAGAGTCGGACAAACAGAGAGACAGGCAGGGCATTCCACTGTCTGGGGGCTACAGCTTGGAAGGATAGGTCCCCTTGAGTTTTAAACTGGGTCTTAGAGACCTTCAGAAGGTTTTGGTCCGGGGACCCGAGAGTGCGGCCAGAAGAGTATGGGATTAAAAGTAACTTCTAACCACTGTCCTGGACCTCAGGTGTCAGAAATTGATTTCATGCAACCTGCAAAATATGTATGTTATCCATTCAGAACCATACTAAGGGGATAGTATTTCATATCTGTTTCAGCCAATATGAATTAAAATCACAGTAGATTGTTATAGTTTTAACAGCGATGGAATTCTTTGATAGTCTGTTTGAGTAGTGATTTGAAAGATAACAATCAAAGTGAAATAGAAATTGATGACAAATTCACAGCAGACTACAAAAACACTGAAGTGAAAAAACAAACCTACTTTTAGGTCATGACACATACTTATTGGTTCTAAATGTGTGCTGATGATCAGAAGGGAGAGGCCTAAATAAATATAGAAACTCTTCTCTGTTGTAAATCACATCTTGGCAAAGACACATAACAACAACACCCTTTGATGGATTGTGATAATTAAAATCACTCTGAAATCTATTTCAGGTTCTTACTAATTAGGAGCCAGCAAAGCTAATATGGCCTCATAAATATTTCACCAGATTTCAAATATACGCTTCTGTTGCTCAACACTTTGACAATGTGGTATTTAATTTTAAATAATTTCAGTTTCAAGATCAAGTATTTTAATGGGGTGTTATTGATAAAAAGTCATAATTAATGTGCAGAAAATTTTACCCGAGCCATCACATGCATGCTAATGCTAAGTCAGCTCAGTTTCTGGGAAAACAACACTTTAGGCTGTGCTCACAGTCATAATTACCAAATGCATCCAGTACTTCTTTTGAGTGGGAGCGACAGCATGATTGACATCTCCTTCCTTCCAGCCATCCTTTGCGCGCCTGACATTACAGCTTGTGGCTGAATGCAGGCTCGCAAAATACCTCTCTGTCTCTGCTCTGCCCCCCATTCCCTCGTCTCCCTTCACACTCATTACAGATGCCCCAGTTTGCTCGCAAGCCAGGAGATCTTGCTAGCCTCATTACAATCTTGGACACCTCCTATCTTTTGTACCCTTTTTTCCAGACAAGATCTCAAACATTCACGCTTTTATCCCAGGAGCAGCCTAAAAAGACTCATGAAACATGTATGATGAAGCAGTGCTCACATCTCATTTGAATCCTTCACACTGAAGAAGACGGTGCCAGTGATGGAAAGTGCCACGTCGGATTAACAAGAAGGGTGTCAAAAACACATTTAATGTTACATTGTGTGTGAATTCACAGAAATAATACATATTTAACAGCACACGGAGGCTTTTCTTTGACCTTGTTCATTAAATGTTTTCCTCATTAGCACTCTTGTTGTAGGGATGTTTCCCATGCAGCATTTTGGATGAGAGGCAAATTATGCCATACAAATAAATACTATGACTTAGCAATGCTGTGATTCAAAATTCACAAAGGACACAGCAGAATTTAACATTGTAATGTTTAAAATATTCCAAATGTTTGAGATTTTTTAGATTTCAACAACCAATCATAGGTTAATTAATCCACCATTAAGAAATCAATTTTTTCCTAGTGTTTGCAATTCTTTACCATAACAACCTTGTTGCTTTGTTGACAAGAATACCCTGTCCACTGAAGCCAGTTTTATAATATTTTAAAACAAATTACTTGTCTAAATAGTATTGGAGTATAAGTATCTCTTGATGTCACAATTTATAAACGCCTATTTATAAATAGCCTGGCATTTAATTAAGAGCCTGTTTGGAACCTCAAGCAGTATTACATCATAACAAAACACGAAATCATCCTAAATTTCTAAAACAAAACAATAAATAAATAAAATAAAATAACCAGACATTGAAATTATGCCATGGCAAAATTTCAATTGATGAATTCATCATTCATCACCTCATTTCAATGCCATTTTATTGCAAATTAATTCTTACTAATACGGTAAAAACATTGTAGCCATTAGAGATGCATTAGCAAGGCTTTCCTTTACAGATACCAATTTCCAACTTTCAGTGAAGTTTGAATTGGCTATTCTGATTTTTTCAAGGACTTCAACTCAAAAAAGAGAAAGATAGGCTCCAGGTTTGGTGACTGAGGTGGCAGTTTTGAATCTAACAGAGAATAGTGTAATTACATATCCCAATTTATCCATCAAGCATATTTTTTGAGACTTGTATTAAACTTCAAAAGGTGAATCACAATAGATGCTCTTGCTTGTCGTATTTATCAAAAGAAGAAAGTGAGAGGTTTTAGTTATGATGAATTTATTATTATTATTACTATTATTTGTATTTGACCTCGCAGTGACTGGTCAAGGGAAAATCTGTTGTTTGGTGCATCTCTAGTAACAATTTATTTAACCATTGACGACAGTGTGACCTGCATTTGATCATATCTGGTTTCAAACATAATGTAGTTAGAGGGATACAATCTGAAATGGATAATTCTACAGTTATGAAAGATTATTTAAAACAGTTTGAAATGTAAATAAACCTTTATTCTGAATTTGAAAACACTGTAATTGGATTTTCATAGCTGTTTTAGGTATTTAGATTCAAATCAACACAAAAAAACATGGACAACTCAATCTACCACTAGTTCTTGTCTTTTCTCACAATGCCCCTATCCCTCTTTCTGAGTTTTTGCATGTTGACCACTAACACTACACATCCACTGTGGTCATCAATGACAATGAAAGCCCACTGACCTGGCTAAATGTATCACTGGCAAGTAGAATTGGCATATTGTATAGCATTTTAAATGTATTATGCAACCAAATATTGGTCTATACAGAATGTCTATAATACAAAATGATTTCATTTGAATAAGCATCCTTACAGCTTGATCAGAATAAGCATCAAAGTTCATTTAGAGCATGGCGGCTTTTAACCCATTAAGACACCATGAATTAGGTATGAGTGTGTGCATATCCCTTTAACATCTAACTGTTTTGTAATTATTCCTATTGAGCTGAATGTGATGTGACCACATCTCCCATCCAACATACACCATACCGGCTAGACTTTAGCAAGTGGGTTTGCAGGAACGTCAATTTCAGGTCTGAAACTTTCTCTGTCATATATTTCAGTAAGAAAATAACAGCTACTCTTGTTTGCTGTGTTACTACCCCCGCTCGTGTCAACAAGTGTTGTGTTAACATATATTTAACATATATCTTGCAAAAGTCACTATCACTTTATTTGGATCTATAGTCATACAAATGTATATATATATATATATATATATATATATATATATATATATATATATATATATATATATATTACTTTGTGTGGAATGTTGTAAATATATATATTAGGGCTGGGCAACGATTAAAATTTTTAATCGCGATTATTCGCATAATTTGCCCGATTAATCATGATTAATCGCATGTACAAACTCCAAGAATTAATTGTAACATTTGTAGCACTTATTTTATACTGGATATTTTCAACCCATCTATTGAATTTAGTGCACTAGTTGATCTTTTCTTCATAAGAGAACAGCAAGCACTGCAGCCAAAATATGGCCTTTTTTGACCTGCTGTATATTAGCCAGTCCCTAAGCTTGATGTATCATGAAACTGTTGACCTTTTGGGTTTTGTGGTTTTTATTTTATTATTAAAATTAAATAATAATAATAATAATAATAATAATAATAATAATAATAATAATAATAACAATAATGTTATGTTCAGTGTTTTTTCGCTAATCCACCTCTTATATATTTCAATCCTTATGTAATTTTGTCTGTGTTGTGTGCACCTGCCTGTTGCTTTAATCCTATAAATTTCCCCGTCGTGGGATAAAAAAAGGATTAGCTAATGTTATCTTATCTTAAATAACACTTTTTAATATATGTACTGGGTTCTTTCAAGGTCTTAATTACATGTTATGTGTGGGCTCCAGTAACATATGATAGATAATATCTACTTTGAAATTTAACATGAACTGCTGCTGAAGATGACCACTGATCTACCTGGATGTTCCATGGAGGACTGAAACGCCTCAGTCAGAGACGTCTGTGGGTCTGTCGGGGCAATGACAGAAGTTTCGTCTCCTCTCTCCGTTTCTGTGGCTCGACGTTTTCATGTTTTTTCACGTGCTTAGATAAATTTGTTGTGTTTCCGCTGAAATGAACCGGCTTTTTACAAAACATACAGCTTGATTTCATTTACTGTATTAAAATGAAGCCAAACAGTGCTACTTCCCCTGTTCATGTTTTTCCGCTGCTGCGGTCTCTCTCAGCTGTTTGTGTGTTAAGTCTGTGTGAGAGCTGAGTGGGCGGGCCAGGCTGAGCCTGCGTGCTGATTGGCTGGCGCCGCTTAGCCATGTACGAGAGGGGAGGGGGAGTGGGAGAGTGCTGCCGTGACAGCGCGCTGCAGTCAGCAAGCGTGCTGACTGACACTGACTGAAAGCATGTGAGCAACATGCGTTAATGCGCGATAAAATAATTATCGCCGTTAATAGTCTAATGAATTAACGCGAAATTAACGCGTTAACTTGCCCAGCCCTAATATATATAAATTTTTTTTGTATATCTGGAGCGTGTAACAAAAGTAATTTCCCTCTGGGATTATTGTCTGATTCTGATTCTGATATTTAAGAGCAAAAACTTGCACTGCAAGGATTAAAAAAGAAAAGAAATTTATCCTAAAAGCATGACATCATGTAATGATTCTGGCACACACTCTGACCATCTCTTGGATAAAAGCACGCAATTTTCTGATATCTTGCAATAAAGTACACGCACGCAATACACCTGCTCCTAAAATCGTGGTTTGAATTATAGTTGATAGCCATAAAAGCCCAACTTTTCGAGATTTCACGTGGCAGGTCATTCACAAAGCAAAATTAGTTGCTTATTAAACTTAAAACCCCCAGGCAGCCTAAAATGTTAAAGAGTTGCTGCACATGGTGTTCCTCTGCAGCATCTGAAATATACTAAAGAACCATTAGGAAGGAGTTATAAAAACATCTTTTTATATGTGTTGCCCTCATACATCAAACCCACTGGCCTAAGCTGTGTATTGTATGTACTGAAAAGGGCAAGCCTGACAAATTGAATTTCCTTGATCCTGCTTACCCGCTCGGTCACTGAGCTTCATGTATCAGGCATGACTTTTCCAGAAAGCCAGAGTGTGGAGCGAGAGAATGCTATACATGCATTGGTTTTTAGAGTGATGTGGTGTTATCAAAGGCGATTATCAAACCTTCAAATATCACAGGACAGCTTCTTCTCTGTAATTCCTTGTCTTTTTTTTATTATGCGCAAATATTTAGTCTTCTGCACATCTCCTTCAAATGGTGGATGGAGACAGTGTATGACAAAAATCAACAATCCCATACTGCCAAAATATATGAGCTTATTGCAAATTTCAGTAAAAAAATCTAATAACATCAAACCAGCTTCTAACAGTGGATTGGTGTGCTATGCCTGTAAAATCTATTTTGTATGGATAATAGCAGAGGAAAAAAGACAGAGTGTAAAACCTATAAATATTCAATTTTATTACAGGGAACATTTAACCCTTCAAACTATTTTTACATCCTAAGGAGTCTTTGTTAAGACTCCTACGAGCTTCAACACTAGAACAACATATACTATCTTCAGAATGTACTAGAACTGCAAGCTAAGACTACTAAAACAGGTTAGAAAGGTCACACGACTAAATATTTAATACGCCTCAAACAGCTGCAAATAATACACAGACAAACCCATGGAAAGACTTAGCTTGGAAGCAAGACAGAAGATGTAAGATAAAGCTTAACCTTGGGGGCTTAATAAATGCTCCATGTGGAATTTCACTAATTTTATACTATGCAAAAACAATATCAAACTTTTTTATGAGGTATGCTAGTGAAGATTATCAGTCATCCAAGTCATGGTCATTCCAAAAATGACCAAACAAAACAATTATTTTTTTTTTTTGTATTTTATGAGGTTTACAGAACTCCAGTTTACTGTTCAATACTTTGTGCATTTTGTTCACTTTCCAAATAATTTGATGAAGCTCAAATTGCAATTGACACTTACTGGCAACTAAATCCTCTATAAAATGTCTTAAACGAATTGCTGAAAAATAAATAATCGACGAGAAAAACTCTCCTGCTCTAAATTAAATTATTTACACACACTTATTGGCACCATTAACATTTTCTCAGAAACAAATATAGCCCAAATATTTATTTATTTATTTAAATTAATAATTCATGGCTTCCTGTATCCATGGGATAACCATGACATGTCATGGAGGCCCATTTCTCTTAAGCACAAATGGGAAAGACATGAGAACATCATGCAATTGACGGTATACTGTATGTATACTGTATACTGTTGATCTTCATTTTTGATGAAAAAGCAGTTTGCAAATAATTTAATTTAGAATTAAGAAAAAAAACTGTCAATGAGGGCATTCCCTGTGGTTCACTGTGACTTTTTTCTCATCTGTTTCTTTTCTTTTTTTTTTAGATCATTATTGTATCATTATTGTATCTAAAAAAGTAAGTATATCTTATTGTATCCACTCAGGATATACTTGTCTGATATCAAAATTTGTTTGATGACCTAAAACCCTTAAGTTCCTACCAAAATAAAATACAAAAACACAAGAAATCTGTTAAGAAACGAATAAGGTTTCAGAGCACTGTTTCTCGTTCTCACACATAGTAGCATCATGGGGTCACTAGTTTAAATAACAACCATTAGATTGTATCTGCACATGTCTACTAGTTTTTAGAAGGTATTTCAAGAAGAAGCCTTTTCATGTCTACTATCACACTTGTTATTGTGACAAGCTTGCTAAATGCTTGTGGGAATTTACCAGGAACTGCCCTTTCCTCCGATGACAATAAGATTAAATCTATTGACCACACACACTCCAGGTGAGTCTGGTAAAAGACACAGGATGAAAATATACAAAATCCCCTCATATCTACTCTTAAGTAAGATAGAGGATACTGTTTAAGTAAGATAGAGGGCCTGTTTCTCTTCGAAAAACTCTGGGAATCACAATGGCAACATGGACTCTTATTAAATGACAAAAGGGGGTTGGAAAACCTTCAAAAGAAGTGGCGCTAATAAGTGTTTATCACCCCTGAAAAAAGGTAGTTCTTAACAGGTTTTTTATTCCCACCCGACAAAATGTACTACACTTAAATGTTTCCATCAGATACTGAAACAAACTCAATTTAATAATCGTCTTTATTTGTCATTGCAACAAACATTCCAGCGAAATTGGTTCTCTGGCTTTAACCCATCCCTTAGGGAGCCCTGATCTATCACTGTGCATCAGACTAGGCTTGAGGGTCTTGCTCAGAGACCTAGGGTTGCAGTCTGTAGGATTTAAACCTGGGATCTTACAGCCAAGTGGTTAGAGCGCCCTGCTCTAACCACTAGGCCACCACTCCCCGTGTAAAGCATATAAACTACACTCACACACTCAAAATAGCATCAACCCATGAAATAATTTTGCAATTTCTTTGTGGAATTTGCTGTTCGGAACAGACCTTAGGCGTTATAAACTATGCTGACCTTTCTGTAGACACAAACTTTTAATAAAATCATTAGTTTTGATTTCTTGCATGTTCTTTTTCATTTGGAAGGAGTCCTTCATTCTTTTCTCTTCAGTTTTACAGTTAGCCGTATGATTTGTTCAGGTGCTTGCAACATAATCTAGTTTGCCCTTGGGTATATTATGAGGTTAAAGAAAAATTAAGCCTTGTGGTAGAAAAGAGTACAGTCTAATAATACAAAAAAACATAATTGATATTTGGTATGATGCTGAAACAAAACTTGTCCTTCACTTTTCCCTGTTCTTGCTTTCTTTCTTTCAAAAATTATACAAAACTGAACTCCTTTTATTACAATAAAAACATGACTGTCTGTGTGTCAGTTTACCAGATTGTCTAGGCCCATGTAAATTACTTTAGCTCTTAAGTATTTAAAGACAGAAACAGAGAAAGGGGAAAAAACACCCCTTTTAGGTTCATACCTGCACTCTATTATTAACAAGAAAATGCTGCAAGTTGTTGCAACCACTGCCCTTACCTATAAATGCCGATGGGATATATTAACAGAGTAGAGAATAATTTTCAGTTTTCTAATGGATTCTACTTTGATGTCTGATGTGAGTGTTTTCTGTCTATTGAACTCCACATTTGAAGGAATGTGCATCCTCATCTATATCCTTTTACCTCTCTCCTTCTGTTTTCCTGTATGGCACCAGGCATCCCAGGGGTAATTTAAAACATCTGTGCTGAGGATATTTCACTAAACACTGCACTTCACCTCTCAGTGGGTATGCCATTACCTAAATACTCCTCCTTAAAACAGATCAGAGAGATTTATCTATATTTAGGATAATGCACAAGCCTCCAGTCAAGCTTTTACTTCAAAACTGTGATTATTTAAACGAAATATCAGAAAAAGCCATTTGACTGGCACGATCAAAAAAGTATTTTTCTTTGTGCTTTTGAAAATGAGCATAGTATAGATTTACATCAGCAATGTGCAAAAACAGTCTGAATTGTTGCCTTAGCCTCTTTCATTGACATTTCTGGGTTATACGTATCTTCAAACTTTGCAAACAAAAACCCACGCATCAGTGCTCACACACAAAGTCACAAGCAGAGAGGCTGCACTTGGTTCTATTAACTCAAAGATAAGTTGAAACAGTGACAATCTTTTAAAAGTATTTACATCCTTTGAGCTCTTCCACATTTTGTCACATGATAATACTTAAATTTACTTAGTAAAGATTTTGTGTAATAAAACAGGACAAACTGGTGCCTAATTGTAGAATGTGAATAGAACTGCAATTACGCCTTCGGTTATGTTGTCTCTGCCAGAGTTGCGCATGTTCCCATTCTTCTTTGCAAAATACCTCTACCCCAGTCAGACTGCAATCACCATCATTTTTAAGTCTTGCCGCAGATTTTCAAATAGATTTTGGTCTGGATTTTGGCTGGGCATTTCTACAACACAGATATGCTTTGATTTAACCCTTTTAAGGGTTACTGTTAGTGTCCCATTCATTAGATTCACTATCCCAGCTGAAAGAAACGAACTGCAACAGCATGATCCTGCCACCACCATGTTCACGGTGTGCTAAATATGGTGTGTATTGCTCGTCTTCTGCTATACATAGCATTTTGTGTGTAGATCAACAAGTTCAGTTGTAGTTTCATTATGCCAGACCACCTTCTTTCAAATGTTTCTTACATAGCCTTTATGGCTTAGGGAACATTTCCGTCAGGACTTCTTATAGATTTTTTTTTAATGACAATTTTCCATTTGCCACTTTTCCATTAAGGCCAAATGTGTGGTGAGCAAAAGTGATACTTGTCCTCCCACCTAAACTTTGGATCTCTGAAGCTCCTTCAGAGTCTTAATGGCCCACTTGTCTGATTAATCCACTCCTGGATTAATCAGACAAAACGTCTTAGTTTTCTAGGTGCCTTGATATGTCATTTGTTGTGAATCAGTTAGACATTAACTAAGTTGAACTGACCTGTCAGTTTTGGTAGACAGCGTGGATTTTGGTAGGTTTGCAGTTGGGACATTCTCTTCCCATTTTAAGATGATGGACTGATCATTTCTCTGTGAGGGGAGTGAATACCTTCCACACACTGTATATGTGTGCTACAACACTGTGTAGGGGTTATGGTGTCTTTGTCCATAAAATTTAAAGGGAGACTTTCTGTATCACATTACAAGCCTCTAACTCTTTCACACTCAGGGTTTCCCCAAGAAAATTGGCTAATCCTGGCGTTAGGTGTCGTTGTTGTTGGCTATGTGAAGTGTGTGCTACCTTGAGGGTGTGGGGGAGTTGCACACTACCATGGAGCATGCGCGAGGGGGTGGGTGTTGCGTCTTGCGGCTTGAAGGAGCGCAACGTGACTACATTGACGTACTGTGCGTCAAGGTAACAGCTAGCGTGTTAGGTACCAATATGCTCAACCATCTGATTTCAAATCAGTTGTTTAGGCTTGCTAAAATATGTTCTGATGTTGCAAAACCCACCTGGGGAAACCTCACCATAACGAACCAAAGCTGACTGCTCTGACTTGTGATTTTAACATCCCCTTGGTCTGGCTAAACGTCAAAGTGCAAAATCTGCAGCTTTGTCTGTAATAAATACAGACGCAATGCTGCAAATCGTGTCTTCAAAAGGTTGATAAAAATTGTGTCTTCAACCATTACAAACTTAATAGGACTCAAAAATATCCCTACATACTTGAGAGCTTTTTAAAACCAAAAGTACAGCTAGAAATGAGAACTTCAGAGACGATAATACCACACTAAAGCACTTTCTGTCCTCACGCAGTACAGAAGAACATCACTAAAATGTGCCAGTTTAGTCAGCATTCTGTTGAAAAATGGAAAAGTTAAGGGTTTTTGCATCATCTAACCATGTATGTGTTGGACAATAACTCATAAAAGGCTACTTTGCAGTTTTAATCTTGCTTTCTGAAGGCTGTAGTCACCCAATAAAACTCAAACCAGCTGAAACTACCCACACCTCCACAGATTTAAAAGCTGCTGCAGTTCTGCACTTTAATCCAAAATCAATTATTCTGCTTATTGATCTGTTATGCGAAGGTGGACTTTTACACTTCTGGCAAACACTGATTAAGAAAGGCTAATATTGGCGTGACACCACTCCAACAAATCTGTCAGGTCCAAAGCTCTGAGCTGCCACACCCACAGGGAAATAAACTAATAAACCAAAGCACTCAGCATAGGGAAAACAGCTAAGATCTTGTAATGCTTGTCATAATACTTTCATTTCTACTACAAAACTCAATCCCTCCACACAAACCTCATCACAAAAAATAATGTTTACATTATACCAAGGCTACAAAAAATAAAACCTCTTCAGGTTTTGTAAAGAGAGTTATGAATGATTTGCACTACAAGTAGTATGGAATCTCTTTTAATCTCCGCATTTCTTCCAGCCTAGTAGGGTTTATTCAGTAGTGACAAATAAATCTCACAGAATCATTGGTGGCACAGTTATCGACAGCCCAAACCTATCCCTTTTGAAATAAAGTCTGAGTACAACTGAAGTATTGTTTCAATTCATACTTATATTTCCAGAATTATCAGCGATTCTAGAACGTATTATTAATCCACAACTTTCTGTTTCCCTGGGGAATAAGCATGATGTGAGAGGCTTGTCTCTGTATCCACACATCTTTACAAGAGGTGCCAATAAATGTGGCCGGCGTCGTACATACTGTGTCATAGTGAAAAAATAATGTAAAGTGATTTTTTTTTTGCCCCAAAAATATTCAGTTAGGAAAAAAAACATAAACACTAACAGAGTTTGGGGAAACACTTGGTTGTTGTAGGATCCAAACATCTTCTGCATCACTGACATGCTGGAACCTTTTTTCATCAGTTTAGCAGAAGAGCTCACTCCGTGTCTCATCTTTGCTATTCATGCCTCTTGTCAGATCCGCTCATCCTCCCTATGTTTCCAATCAATCTTCATCCCTGCTGGCAGCTAAAACAATGGCTTTCGGTATAATTGATGTATTTTAGACATAATGGGTAAAATTGTAGAAACACTGGCTGCTTTGGCATTGGTTGCTTGCTCTGGCATACAACCATGTGCCAGTATGAGATTATAATGGTCTGATAACCTAGAGTAGAAATACCACTGTGGCATGGCAAAATGGTATTAACACAAACATTTAAAACAGTGATGTAATTGACTTTATATAAAACAGAAAAACAGGAATTTGTCGAACTGCACTGCTGCTCGCATATTGATTTTTACAGCAGAGATGTTTTGTCATATATTTAAATTGCATCAATATTGTCATATAGCCTCTTAAGCCAACAAGATAAAATACACACTCATACATTAGGTAGTATTAGTAGTCAATGAATAGTATTCATTGACTATTTGCAATTATTATACTGTTTTTTCCAGTCGTCCTCATTAAGTTCAGTTTTTCATTTAAATTCAATGTATTTAAATATTGTCAATTTACAACAGATGTCAACTGGCGTCCAATTCATACTGATACAATCAAATGACTAACACTGAATCAGACTGATATTCATTCGCACAGGGTCTAATTTAGGTATAATTATAGTACAATGCAGTCAAATTCAGCTGATCATATAATGCCAATTAGTGAACCATTGTCTATCTAAGGAAGCCCGGAAATTGTTCTTGACACTGCAGAAATTCATATTATCAATATTTCTATTTTCTCTTCAGACTATTTTTTATGAAGTAGCAACAGATCAGGGAGGAGCAGCGTGGCAATCCTCTCTGCTTTATAGACTTTGAGAAAAATGTGTTCACTCTGGCACTGTCTCTGGGATTTTGTATGAAGGACTGTAAACCATAAAAAGGGTATGATAGATTATTTAATAACATTTTAATATCTTGGTATACCTTGATACTGGTAACCAGCCGATGCCTGCTAAAAAGAAATTGATTGTGCCATTTTCATCACAGATTTAAGAATAAAATAAAATCTGATGTAAAAAATTTAATGTATTTTATTTCTCAGCTCAAATTGACAGAATCTTCTCAAATGGATTGCGAGAGGTTAATTGCAATCCAATTGTCATCATTTTTTATAAATATAGACACCTTTAACATGATAAAACTAAACTGGTTGAAAACTTGTAATTTGGTGTATAAAAACAGTGTAATGACATTCCTTTTTTGGATATTGTTGATGTATAACTACTTCTCTCTGATGGCTTTGGGAACTTCACTTTGTATTTAGATTTCAACAAGAAAGACTGTTGAAGCAAAACTGACAACTGTGGACTATTATTACTTCTGTGAGTCCTTTCAGAGGCTCCTGTAAGTATGGTTGATGCTTAACACGTCCGCGAGGTCCGCACGGCCATATTACGCGATTTTGGCTACCACGCCCTTTGGCAGGGCTAAAGGTTTTCACTCCGCACACCTAGGAAAATTCCTAACTATGAGGACAGTCCCATGAAGAAAAGCATGGTGGATGAGAAAGAGCTTTTTCTGGCAGAGGTTCGTAAATATAGACATCTTTATGATTCAACCCATAAAGATCAACATGAACAACAAATTGTTCCTGGACAGTAATCGCCATCACACCTGGAAGAAAGGAAGAGGCTTTAAAATGTTGGAAACAACTGTTTTCTACATTTACGTGTAGTGGGATGTAGTAGGCTTGGCGTAGGTGCACAACGTTGCCCTCTAAAGTCTAGGAAAATAGTGCTACTTCACAGGAAAACCTGCACAGAGAATAAATGAAATAAAAGCAGAAGTTGTTTCTGCACATCTAATTTCTGTGCAGAATGTATGTGCATCAACCATAAACTAGCCTTAACTCAGGGGAAGCCACCACTTGTGACACAGACCTCTGCCAAGTTTGTGTGCCCTTCCTGACACAACCTGGATTCAAAACTGCCTCCCGTATCAAATATGTAGTGCACTACACCACCACAGAGGGGCGTGGATTGTGTTATTACTCATAACTAATCACAATGTTTTCCTTGAGCAAGCAATGCCATACATGAAGACTTCCATAGTGCATAGACTTCAGATGGGGCTATATAAAACTTTATCATCTGTTTCTTTCTTTTTTTTTTTTTTTTTTTTGGTGTGTGTGTTTTTGGCTCAACACACACTGTGAGCCTTCTCACAGTTGAGTCATTTATCACGACCCAGTGGGATTACTTAAAACCAGTGTGTGGTCTTATGAAAGCTAGAGCTAGGAGATGATAGGCTGCTCCATGTTCTTAGCGGAACAACTAATGTACACTCAACATGAACTGACACTACAAAAAGAGCACTCATATAATCTTTTTTTACTATTTTCAGGGGGCCTGTTTTTCCTGGCAGAGCCATGGTTTAAATTTTGACACCAGCTGTAACATAAGGCTTGGAAGAAGAAAAAAATAAAATAAAATCACAGCTTAAACCCACCATTATAATGCTGCCTGCTGCTTCAGTAAATTATACTTTTAACATGTCTGAGCGCATTCACAATCAATGTTTCCAGACTTGTGTGAATAGGAGCAGATAATGATTTGAAAGGGGGGGGGGGAAGAGTTGTGCATGAAAAGAAGCTATTTTTACTGCTGATAAGCGTTTTTTTTCCATGTGAGTTTAAATATTTCTACTTTTTCATTCTCTGATGTACAAATGCGGAACTGATAAGCTGCAAGTTACCTTGAAAAGCGAGAAATGAGCCTGAAGCCCAGCATAGCATTTCGAAAGAGATTGTGGGCTAGTCACATGCTTACTCAATTACAAGGGGTTAAATAAGGTAAACAGATAAAGCAAAGTAATACTCACAAACTTGTTTAGTTCAATTCCAAAAGCTAACTTAAATCTCTGTTGTCTTAAAGATGCTCCAACCTGCACTGTCACGTTCGCCTCAGCTTTATTAAAGTGCTTCCTCTGTCAGTGTCCTTGCATCCCCTATAATCGTCCCCCTAGTGTCCTATTAAGTTGAGCATGAAATGTAGGCAGGACAGCAGAGGTCTGACTACATCATGACATAAGTAGCACTTTATCCATTAACTTTTCACCATAAGAGACAAATGACCTCTGACAAATATTAAGGGGATTAAAGAACATGTGCATGGATGATAAATAGCCCAATTAAGTTCCACAAATATATCCCAAAACAATTTAGGAAGAGACAACAGCCAATGTCAGTCCCTGACAGTTTTCTATGTAGGACCTCCCCTATGCATTGGACGGCATCACCGAGTCACTTTGATTCCTGCGGTTATCATGGCTGGTGATCTGACATAGTTCTGACCTTTATACTCCGATTAAAGACTGCTACGTTGAAAACCAGAATGAAGGGTATATTGGACATTGTTTGCGAGACATTGTTATTAGTCTTCACCCAAACATCAACCGCGACTTTCACTGGCCAACAAATGTAATGAGGTTTTAGATAAATCACTTTTATCTATATGTGTATTCAAGGATTATCCATTGAATCATCTACAACGTCATTTTTCACCGTTTGGAAAAAGTGCTACACATGAAACACCAAGTCCAACAACCAGTTTAATTATTCAGTAGAAAGAATTAGTATTAATCCTTACTGATCTGAGGCTATGGTCTTCAGATGGATAAAGGTACACTGCAACCTCTAGGTTGAGAGTCAGTCTCAGCCCATGCAAGAAGTTTAAGTAATATAATAATAATAATAATAATAATAATAATAATAATAATAATAATAATAATAATAATAATAATAATAATAATAATAATAAAATACTTTTATTTATTTTTTAAATACAGCCTTATTTTTCCCTTTAACAACCCACACTGGCAGCGTCTGATTGCCACCAACCAAACCATGTCAGCAATCTTTTCCCAGCCTGTCTTATTCAGAAATGTCACAACATTGTGATAAAGCTTATCTATAGATGAAGTCCAGTAACACTGCTCTCAGCAAAACAGGTATAAAATTCCAATTAATTGTTCTATTTTTTTTAACACAATACAATGGAAGGATAGCAGTATATCACTACAAAAGACCATTAATACAATATGTGTGTTCATTCGAGGTGCTCAAATGATGTACATCTGTTGACGTGATTCACTGCAATTCTTCCGACATGTAGTACACTGAGAAAAATAAAACAATTAATTGCAATGTTATATCTGTGTATCCATTCAGAGTCAAACGAAAATGGGTCACATATTCTAGCAATTACATTTCTACGATTAAAGCAGACAAACTTCTTCAACTATTTTACAGAGTGAATTCATTGACCAAACAGAGCAGCAACCAACAACATTAACATTAATCACCATTCATTAAATATGGACAACTGTGCTGCTAATCAAGATGGCTTTCCATTTCCCTAAAAGCCTTCAATTGTACAATTATTACAATACAACCCAAATCAGAAACAAGACACACACAAAAAATCCATTAAAAGTGGGTCTAAGTACAGAGAAGAGAGCATCTTACATTTCCACACACTGAGTGCAATCCTATGCTTTTTCGAAGCTTGACAGGCAGAATACCAAACAATGTGTGAGAGTCAGCACCAGAAACCAGACGATGTGATGTATTGCGCACAGACTTGGAACAATGCAGTCTGTTTTTACCTGAGGGCCAATGTTTCTGGCACATCAATTTATTTTAGTGGCACTGTGTGACATCCCCAATAGTGTTTGTTTTTTGGGCTATCTCTGAAGGCACCTGCTATCATTGAATAATGACTGCGGATAGGTGCAACATGTCTTCGTGTACCAGGATTTCTAATGATAACAATGTTATTCTATTGTGACACAAAGCTTTTTATATTTGGCATTCAGTCTGATGTTACAGAAAAGTGTTGCCTTCAGAGAAGTTTAATCTTGTATCATGTACATTCCTTCTACGTACATCCATCTACAAAACTGCAGATTTGTTTTGTCTTACCATTCCAACCATTTACAGCCATGTTACTAAGATGCCAGAGTGATTGGGGAGTTTCTTCTTTAAGCCTAAAGGCGCCTCTGGCTTAAAATAGCAGTGCCACCCCCCTCCCTCCATATTTTCTTGGGCACTACTGGTCAGCCAGAAAAGTGAAAACTTACACATTAAGAAAGACTAATTTGGTCATTTGGAAATGTGGATAGTTGCAAAAAACTAAAAGAGTCATAGTGTGGAAAAAAAAGCAGTGCAAGCCATCCCTTAATTGAGCTAATAGTGATTTTGATTGCTGATTATTAGAAACTGAAAGGTCTTAAGGCTAAATACAACTCAAAGTTGCTTGTCAGATGTAGACCCCTCAGGTCATCAGGGACCTTTTTACTCAGCGTTAAGGACCAACACTAAACAACGGGAGGCAACATTTAGTTTCTCAGCTCTGAACCCAACTCCCTGAAAATCTAAGGTGTGTGAAAACCTTGTTCTCCTTTAAAGCAGGACCAAAAACATCACTGCTAACTCTACCTTTCCTATTAATATAAAAAAGGACTTTATTCATTCATTTATATCATGTCCTAGCATTACATTTAGTATAAATCTGGATTTATTCATTTTTAATGTAATGCTTAAATTTCGCAATTGTGATTTATACCATTTCTTATTCGCAATGCAGTTTTCTTTATCTCTTTCCCGTGATTTTCTTGTAAAGCACTTTAATTACCTAGTGTATAAGTGACGTCATATAACTAAGCTTGCCTTGTCTTAATTTGAAACTACAGCTGGCTAACTAAGAGCTGTATGTCTGTAAAGCAGCAGACTGCAAACTTGCAACCTGGGAAGATAACTTAAATAATATCCTGCTAAATCAGCTGTCTGTACTCAGTGTTACTCTATAACAAGCAAAATAGCAAAAATATTGGATATTCTATGTAAAAAGCAACCATGTTACTCACCCTTCCCATTTGTTTGAGGTTGTATTGCTAAATTTAGAATGTAAAGTACAAAACAGAGCCTGTAACATTGATCAGTCAATCTGAATTTACGTTTAGAAGCAAAATACTAATTTACATAAAACTTACATTTTTAGAAATAAGCAGAGATTTACAGAGATTAATTAAGGTACCACCGAGGTATATTTTTAACTCTCTGAGCCTAAAAACAAGTCGACCCAAAGCACCATAGCTCTGTTCTTCTCCTCCAGATTCATTATGCCAGTCTACCAGGGAGTATTATGTCTTGCAACGGTTGACACTGAGTTGACACCAGGGCTCAGGGAGCCTAGAAAGTCTGCTCGAGGCAGACTCCTTGTTTAGAGACCGAGGTCTGCCTGACATGTGTTACTCCTGAGGCAAGTGTGCCGTTAAATGGATAGAGACAAGGAAGATGGCATGACCCACTTCCATTAGGGCAACAGCACACTGTTTTCCTTACAGAGATGACACAGGTATACTGCTGACCACGGGCAACATTAAAGCGGGCAAAAGCATAAACATTTCCAGCAACTGAAAGCTTCAAAAGAAGAGAGGACGTGGAGTGATTTGTAATGCAAATTAAAGTGTATAGGTCAATCTACGAGCACTCAGCAATTTCCTCTATAGGAAAGACAGTCAGCCTGTTAATGCTAAGGCTCCAGATTAGATTCCAAGTGCTTAATTGACCTTTTTGTGATGCCACCCTGGTCAATAACATTGCAGCTATAAATGAAGGTGCAATACATTCTCTTTTTCACGGTCCATCTGTTCCACTTACGAAATTTTCCATTCATCTGTCTTTAATTTCTCTGAATCCATCTTGTTAAAGAAAAAGGAGGTGATCGTGGAGTAGAGGCAGTTAAACCTGAACGCTCAGCATATTTTATCCAGTGGAGAGCGAGACCAGCAGCTGATTAACATCTCGGGAAGGGAGCGCAGAAATACCCTTTTTTATATAAATATATATTAACTCTGTGCGCCTAACGCGCTAATCTCTCTAGGAGAAATCCTGCATTGATAAAGAAACCCTTCCATCCGTCTGACTGAATTAAAAACGTCCTAGAAACACATGTATCCCCATTAACTAATGAGTCGTGAACGCGTATACATATCGTTAACGCACCGTGCACATAGGCTGCTCTTACTCTGCAAACAGTTCAGACCCACATTACGTTTTGAGCAGCTTTTTTTTTTTTTCCACCCCCGTTCTTTAATTGAAAATGTCAGCACTTTCAACACATTTTGTCAACACGCCGTTCAGCGTTGAACAGTTATTTCGACTCTAGAAATAACGCAAAAATAAATAAATAACGTAATGACTCCTCCACTCACCTTTCACACGGTACGGGACAGCGGCGCTCAAACACAACGCGATCAAAGGGAGTAGCGGTCCCATCCTCGCTCGGCAGTCAGGTGTGTCTTCCAAGGTTACGGGGATGTTGTTAAAAAAAAAAACAACAACACACACACACACACAAATCACACGGGCAAAACTTCTCCTTCCTCCGCTCTCGCCAGGCTGGAGGAGCAAACCTGGGAGATGCTGCTGTAGTATGTCCTTTCAAGGGAAAGTGGCTCCTAAGTGACGAAGTCGCCTCTGGGATTGCGCGGAGCAGGAACAAGTGAACTGTGTAGCGTACCTGCCGTCTGCTGCTCTGCTGATGCCACCCCGATCCTACCGCAGTGGTGCGATGTAGTGGAGAGGGCGACGTGTGCGCTCCGTGCTCCCGGACATCTGCTGTCAAGCCCTCGGGAGTCGGGAGAGTCGCTATTTCCGGTTTGCAACTACAAAATAAAGCCCAAAACAATAAACTAAGCCTTTATTTATAGACTATGCAATGACAGAATAAAAAAAAACTGTTTGCAGTAATCTATGAAAACGCATTGTTTCTTCTTGCACAAATGGCGCTTTGAGCAACCTCTTCTTTTTACACTCTTTGTTTAAATATAGGCTCATCATCCATTTATCCAGTCACACCAGTTCTGTTTCTTATTATAGCCAGTTACATGACAGCAAGTCGTTATGCGTTCAGGAATCGAAGCGTCATGAAGATAACTTGCAGAACTTCAAACTGAGCAACAGGAAGGCAATTTAAGGGTCTGCGAATGTGGCGCGGTGGTTGGTTCCAGACTGTATTAGTCTGGGTGTTTCTGAACCTGGTAATCTACAGGGATTTTCCACACACAACATCTGTCTGTTTTACCGGGAATCGCCTGAAAAAGAGAAAATATTCAGTCAGCAGCAGTTGTGCTGAGGAAATTAACTTGTGATTACAGAGGTCAAAGGAGGACAAATGACAGGGAAAAAGGCAACTGTAGCTCAATAACTGTAGCTGTTACTAGCTAGTTGTGTGGAATGCCTTCTCTGATTGCACAACACAATGAACTCTGCAACTACAGTAGCACAAGTCCACACCAGGTCACTCTCTAGTCTGGTAAAAACAGGAAGCTGAGGCTACAATTCATACAGGATCATCAAAATTAGTAACAGACTGGAAAAATATTCCCGGGCCTGTTCAGTCTGGAACTCATATGCGACGTTTAGATGGTAGGGTCAGAATGTGTCTTAAAACAAGAAAACATATCCAACATGTGTTGTATAGAACGCTTAGGCTGGTGACGATATAGTGGCGTGAGGTATAGTTCTAGGCCCCTTAAAAACAAGGGAGCATTGTTTAAATGCCACAGTCTATGTTGTTGCTGACCATGTCATCACTTTATGACCACAAATTTCTCTTCTGTTAGCTACAATAACATAGCAGAAAGCTCAAATCATCTCAATCTGTTTTCGTGAACAAAAGTATCAGTGCATTGTACTATAATTGACCTCTATCGGTCACTAGATCTCAGTCCAACACAGAATCTTTTGGGAAGTTGTGGAATGGGAAATTTACATCATCATCTAATCTGCAGCAACAGCGTCTTTATTTATCTGACACCTCAAAAAATTCTGTCAGCCATGAAAGTAAATCCAGTGTAATCTGAGACTGGCAAGGAGCCATTAACAAACTGGCAAGAAGTATGTATTACTTTGTTTTCTATTTAAAAAAAAAAATTCCATATTTGATCAGTCTAAGTATTGCATTCATAGATTTTTCCCTATCTGAGGTTGCCTTGATACTAACACAAAAAATATCTATACTCTTTTTTGTGTGTTTTTGCAAAAAAAAAAGAAAGAAAAAAAAGAAAATGAAGTAGAGGTTTAATGGATCCTAAATTGTTTTAATGAATCACTGTTTAAAGTGGTACTATTTGATCCAAGTTGGATCAGTCTAAGTATTTTTGATTTTGAACTTGAAATTACCATATGAAATTCAGGGGTCCTGAAAACAGTTGAATTAATTATTTAAGAACATTCTGTGATGGAAGCTGTTATGGCATGTTTAATTCTTTAAAATGGGAATGACAAGAGAGCATGTTTTTAAAATAAGACCAATATGATTTAATCGTTGTGACTCAGGAAATAGTTCAGAACTGCCTAAACTTGTCCATAACAGCAGTCAGAGAAATTGAAAAAAAAAGACAGAAAAATGTCTAGCCAGCCTGCACGATGAGGAATAAGTTAAAAACATCTCCAAAACTCACAGTTAAAGAACTAAAGCACAGCATGGTGTCTTGGGCTCATCAAGTAATTTATAACCTTCAGATGCTGACTTCCTTGGGAGCCCAGGAAAAAGCCTTTTCTGTCCTTTTTTCTGCAATAATAAACATAAAGATGTAGAGCTGCTTAAACTGTAAAGGTACGTTCACATTAAAAGTGAATGCAACAGGTTTACAGGCTATCCCTATGCCCAGGTGCAACACGGGAGCGATGTCACGCAAAGCAATGCTAAGGGATGCCACAGAGGCAATTTGTAGACAAGCTGATAATGGCGGTCTGCGGTCAGCCTGAGTTGTATGAGTCAACCAATTATTACTACATAGACAGGTTCAGAAAGGACCAAGCCTGGAGCTGCTGTATTTGTGGCTTTTTACCTGCTGTGCGTACGGCCGCTGAAATGTCAGGTGAGCGACAGCGAGCAACAGTGGCGACATTGTGGTCAATGTGAATGCACCTTAAGTGGTCTATAAACATAGCTGTGCACTTCGGTCAAATGAGACTACATAGGCTTTGGGTAAAAGCACTTCAGGATGGGCATGGCATGAAACAAAGGACAAATACGTGGAAAAGTGCGGTGGAGGATCTAGGAATCAATCTGTGGACCTGTTTTTCTTTCAAACTGTGAGGAGACCTAGCTATGGTGTGTAGCTTCATGAACTCTTTGAAATACCAGGGTATTTATCCAAAAACACATGGAAAATGTACACACAGAAATGGTTTACGAGACACAAAAACGTCATGGCTACTACTGCCCCCTGATCCAAATCATATAGAAAACAAGAGGAAATGAACCCCCAACCTTCTGCTGTCATGTTTCATGAGGTAATAACTGGACTAAATAACAGACAAGAGTTGGGCAGTCGCATGATGAGATAGTGTAATTTTATTAAACGGTAGGAGCAAACTTAAGGGTACAACCATGGGGAAGGGCTCAAACAAGGGGTAATACAACGGGGAATCCGACAACAAAAGGAGGGGAACAGGTGGTTTAAATAGAGTAGGAAAAAGCAGTGAGGAGCGGCAGGTTGGCAGGTAAAAGTAATTGAATAGACAAGCAACAGGTGATCAAAATGAAGGGAAAGAGCTGCAGGAAAGATGACGACAGGGCAGAAAGGGAAGGCGATTTAGAGACACAGAGTAGAACAATCAAAATAGGAGGAAGAACATGAAACATATCTATAAACAGTGCTAAAAGGAAAATGAACTAAAGAAAACAATAACAACAAAATCAAAACACAAATACCCAGGATCATGACATCTGGACAATCTTGAGATTGCACAAATAGGAATTGTCAAAGCTCCCTCTTTTATGTTTGGTCCCAATTCTTTTTTTTTTTTTCATCTTGTAGGATGTTATAACAAACGTCCTGTTAAATGGGGTGTAGAAAGTTATAACAGCAGGCTTGCTAACGTCTGGCAATGATGATTTTGTAAAAAATCTATAAATGAATAAATATACCTAAGTTAAAGAATATATTTTTCTACAAATTTCAGTTTGATACTATCCCGCTGCACTGAAGCACTTATTTATTTTATGGCTTTTTACACTTCCATTCCAGGGAAGCCAATAAAAACGGATAGTGCTGCACATGCGGTAGTCCTGTTTGGCACATATGTAACACTTCCTTTGCCACAGTCACACATCAGTGATCACATCAGGGTCAATGTGGGTGTTCAAGCACAGTTTGACACAGGGATCAAACTGTCAATCTTAGTTAAATCTAGGAAAAATCCTGCTCTACCACCATTGAGACACAACCCACCCTTAAACTTTTACAAATCTTGCACACATTTAGTGTGAACATGTTTTCTAGAAGTTGTTACTTAAATTCTACAAAAGTGCATACAGTGAATAATCACATATATCTAGGCACTTCTTACAGGCCATTACACTGTCCGCAGAGGTAAATTGACCTGTCTCCAGCTGCAAGAAGCTTCGAAAGCATTAAATAGTCACATAACAAGAACTTTTCCCCTAAAAGTCATACTCATTAACTCAGTTTTACAGTATTTCTTCTATTTAGTTTATTCACAGCCTTTCACTGAATGATGCCTTATTCTTTAAAGAACGGACATAAAAAATGGGTTGATGCCATCAGGAAAATACTCAACAAGCCCTGTAGGAATAGAAAACCAGAATAGTTGTCCTTGTTTTAATTTTTGACTCAGAGTTTGTTCTCAGTTATGAGTGAAGAAGGTTAGAGATTAATAAAGATGGATTTTTTTTCCATTGTTGAAAGTAATTGTCTGCTTTGTAATATTGCAGAGCTTCACAGTCTCATAATAAAAATCAGGTGTTCCAATCACTTCCATGGCCACAGGTGTATAAAATCAAGCACCTATGCATGAGACTGGTTCTGCAAACATTCATGAAAGAACGGGTCGCTCTCAGCAGCAGTGGATTCCAGTCTGGTACTGTGATAGGATGCCATCTCTGTAAGACCATTTGTGAAATTTGCTCTCTCCTAAATATTCCACAGACAACTCAGCCACAAAGTGGAGCTGGGCAGTGAATGCTGCGGTGCATTTTGAGCAGAGGTCAGCAGTCAAATGCTACAGACCTCAAAACTTCATGTGACCTTCAGATTAGCTAGAGAAAAGGCACAATCTCTAGATCAGGGGTCTTCAACATGGTGCCCGCGGGCACTAAGTAGCCCCCGAGGACCCCATGTGGAGCCTGTTCTAATAAAAACACTATCCACCAGTGAGCTCCATATAAAATTTATTTTATTCTGGAACTCTTGCTGTTTATTCACACCTGCATTTATATATATATATATATATATATATATATATATATATATATATATATATATATATATATATATATAACAAAGCATTAAAAATTTGTTTATTTTACATAAAGGTAAAGTGAACTCTGACTATTCTAGTTCATTGGTCAGTGTACTGGTAGTACTGGTGTGACACAACATCAATGAAGTAGCTCTCAGTTTCAAAAAGGTTGATGACCCCCACTCTAGATCGATTAATCCAGCTTATATGATTGTGTTGTTTTTCAGGAGCAGGGCTTGGCTCCTTAGTTCAAGTGAAAGCAACTCTGAGTGTTTCAGAATACCTCGGTATTTTGAACAACTCTCTTTGCCCCTTTCTCTTCCAACATGACTGTGCCCTAGTAGACACACAAAGCCCATAAAGCCATGGATGAGAGCGATCTGGTGTGAATAACACTGACTTGCCTGGATAAGGTCCTGACCTGACCCGATCATTGGGGCTCCAAGCTGACTTCTTTTACCACTTGCCAAAGATATGTCCTATACGACCAATAAGTCATTTAAAACACTATTGTCCTATGAGCAGTTCTAAAATTGGAAAAAGCATCCTCTCTACCACAGAACCACAGTCAACAATGCAGCTATATCGAGCTCACATTTGTGATGACACATTGGTGTTTTGACACTTTAATCGGGATCCACACAAACATGTTTAAACATTGATCAAGGGAGTGCTAGACAATTTTCTCCTACATGCTATTAGGCACAGTTAATGTTTTTGTAAACAGAGTCTGGTGCCTTTAATGACAGATACAAGGACAACTTTGCCAGTGAAGCCACCTGTCTTACAGCAAGATACAGCAGTAAAGATAATTTTGATAATAAATATTGATTTTTCTTCTCTAGACGTTGCTACTACAACTGTCCACATCACTGTATTCTACAGAGTCTGTGGGAGTATGCCTGAATGTTTTGCACAGAGGAACTAGACAAGCTGCAGCAAACCGCAGTTAACCTGTTGGGTGGCTAACTGTGAATAAAAGCCCAGTCTATCAACAACACCTCTTCAAATAAATCAAATTAACACTTTCTATAGTTAGCGGCAAGGCATTATTGCTGAGTCAGAGAACCTGTAAGAGATCTAAACATCTACAATTCAAGTAAACTGTTTTGTGCTTCTCCTTTATCCTTAAGATATAATCATTAAGCTATTTTGCTGACAGAACTATGTAAGAAGGAAACAGACAATAGTGATGTTTTTATGTTGCTCAAGGGCTGCTAATTATGACGCTGCATTCGATTTGTGTTTTACTTTAAAGCTCTATCTTGGTACCAATGTCACACAAGATTACAGAGAGTTGTAGTTGGAAACTGGAAAACAATATTATAGTTCGCTGGTCGGTGTGGTGCCAATTGATCACAATATATTTTTTATGCATTAAAACACAACATGTTTATAATAACATATTCTGTGTCACACTGGTTTAAAGAGATGTAAACCATGAGAAATGGTTATTTTTTTATATAAGCTCTGTCACTAGATTCTGTGTGAACAACTGTCATATTGGATACCAAAGTAGAGGTTTGCTCAGCAAGCAATAGTTCCTACTTTTTTGTTCATTGTTGTTTTAATTCCAATTTGTAGGTTAAGATTAACCTCTAACTCTCCTGTATGTGTTGCAATCCTTTTTCTCATCATCACTGACCAGCTGCCCAGGCCCTGCAGAAAAAGACGAGCAATCCCAATTGAGTTATTTATTTGGCAGCCAACCTCTTGTAATAAGTGTATGATGTATATAATCTCAATAATTTGCTGGACCCCTTACAGAAACCTGCACGTTTCATCCAGTGGTGCACTGAGGTTGCTAGATTCTGCACCATATACCTTAAATAACATACTAAAAGGCTTCCAAGAAATTGGAAATGCCATTGAGCTCTAAAAATAGAATTACAAGAAGGAAAATAAGAGACTTTGTTAAAACAAAGTTATTATCAGACATAACTACAAAAATATCAGCCACAATTCTAGAACAGATTGTGCAATAAACAACCAATCAAAAATACAACAACACCAATAACTATGATAAAAGCAATATGGTGGACTATTGATGTTTTGGATGAGTAACAAATGAATAGGGTAGTTGGTCAGCTTCGATGACAAAATTATTGCAACAAGTTATCAGAAAGTATTACGGAAAAACTCATGCTCATCAGTTTAGAAACTGTGGGATGTATTAGAATGTTCCAACATCACATTGATCCAAAAACGCATGGCAAGGATTGCTTGTTATTAGCTATTCCACAGTATAATCTCAACATAACTTTGGGGAATCTCTGATGTGCACTTCATGCAAGCCAGTCCATTTCCCTAACCAGCCCAATAGTTAAACAGAAATGGAAGCTTTTTGCCAAAAATAATGACCAGCTGTACCATCTGAGAAAATAAAATGCCTTATCCGTAACTACAACAACATACTTCAGGCTGAAATTGATGCTAAAAGATGTATTACATAATATTAATAACTAGATAATGTAAGATTTTGATCAGAAGATTTTGTGATGTTTCTGTTGTCAATATTAATTTAAAAGAGCAAATGCTACCACAAATCACAAGATAAAAAAAATACTGTATTTTCATTTATATTCTCTGAGAAATGTTCAAAAATCTAAAATTCTGTAAGAATATGTAAACCTATGAACACAACTGTATGTCATTGGTTGTTAATTGAATTTGGACTCCATATAACTGAATTAAAATAAACTGAACTGAATTGAAATGTGTTTCTTTGTTTGTGACCTGGTTTAATTTAAAATGACATTCAGTGAGTTTTTGCAAATTTTAGTTAATTTCAAGTTTACCTTCACAGTTTAGAAAATTTATTGTTTTAAGTCGACTAATGATTTCCCTCCAACCCATCAACTTTAAATGAATCCCCATACAACTTGACTCAACTTTTCTATGAGAAAAAGATAAGATTAGAAATTATTAAGCTTATAAAACTTGCAATATAAATAAATGGAGTAAACTGAATGTTATCAACTCATTCTGTGGTGTAGAACAGGCTTCAAAGAACCGTTGACTGGTGGTCCTTTCAACATGTTGTCCTTAACACAGCCTGAAAAAAGCATGTCAACTTTAAAGACGGGGCATATTATGTCTCCTTTAAACTGATGTCATCCAACATCCCGCTGTTATCAGTCTGACCTTGAGGTGTGTCCAAGCTCATCATCATGAATCATTTAATATCTTGGGGGTTCTAGGATTTAATGTAGATAAATACCTATACAGCTGGTCGAGACTAATAAATCATCTGAGGGAGCTATAGTCAAGTCGAATATCATGTTAATATAATGCTACCTATTCTATAACCACAGCAACGCCCGCCACAGTCTCCACTTTCAGGCTGTCTCAATGGAATAGGATTCCGATGGAAAAGGGCAGTTTCATAAAAGAAAAAGAAAATTACCATAGATGATTAATAATTATAATTTCACTATGATTTTTTTTTTTTCAAATATCCTGTAAAGGAACATGAGTCAAATGACATCAAATGATATCATGTAGAGGAACAAATATTGAAGAAGCTACTTTAGTCAAAATTTATATATATTTATAATGTATGTAATTTATATATATATATATATATATATATATATATATATATATATATATATATATATATATATATATATATATTGCCTTCATGTAAAGTTAATTTTTTTCTGGAAAACAAGCACTGCACACTACAGGTGGGTAGAGTAGCCAAAAATGTTCTCATGTAAGAATAGCACCACTTCAAAATATTTTTACTGAAATAAAAGTGAAAAGTATTCATCCAAAAAAAAGTCAAAATCTTTGTTTTCCACAACATAAAAGCTTTGAAACTAATACTTCCATTATGCAATGTGTATAAATAGCAACAATGAAAAGTATTTCTAGTCACATTTACTGTTTATGTTTATTTAATTTCCAAATGCCTCAGCAAAGAGGAAATCACGTCTTAAATATGAAACTTGTTTACAAACCAGAAGCATCAACAGATACAGATATGTGCCTGTGTCAGGTACATTTTTAGTTAAAACTTGATTGTTCATGTTTTCAGCAAAGTAACTAGAGGGGGCAGAGTAGCTAGTAATTGTAATCAAGTCAAGGAAGGCACTATATAAAGATAATAACTGACATGTCCTGCTTCACCAATGATACATCCGAATATGGTTTGGACAAGCTTTTAGCCTATTTAAACAAGCTATTCAAAAAAGCTACAATTAAATAGGCTACAACGATAATTATTAAACTGAAACAAACACCTCATTAGTTTACAACAAACCTGCAACAAAGAGAAAAACTATCAAGGAATGGAGAAAAGAGATCAAAGAAAACATGGCATCAAAGCTGGTTAGGCTGACAAAAAAGCCTCTTAACTTCCTCCCTCATCTTCATCGAACACACTGAGAGCAGATGCTAAAAGTGTGATCTGTGAATCCCAGTTACAACCACTTCTAGATTGAGCAAATTCTGCCTCTTCTGCCTTTGTGCTTCCTCTGACTTTTGTGAAATGCTGAGATTTGGACCTCCTCTTCTCACATCCATACTCATTTGGGCTAACGGAAAGCATTTAGGATGAGTAACAGCCTGGAAAACACAGTGACCTTCTCATTGACTCATTTACTGCTGTTTTTATTACGAGTTATGTTGTAATTTCTGGCAAAAGTTTCAGTTGGGTAGGAGTGGTGAATCCATCTAGTCTGGCTATAATTCTCACCTTGTTAAGCACAAGGCGTTTCATTCTTTAATCCACATAAAAATAGACTTTATCACCTTCATGTAAAAAAAACAAAACAAAAATTTTTTATGTCTGATTGAATTCAAATAATGGACTGTGTTGCCTTAAAATCTAAAATCTCCTCAGCATTTATTTAGGATTATCTATTAGTCTTGTTGGAAAATGCTTTCCAACAATTTGTTTTCTCTTCCTCATCATAGCCTTTCCATCTGATATGAGGAGCAGAGGCTTGTTCATTGATGCTCACACACTCTCTCATCTTGCACATCACCGGGTTCCTCTGCTCTTCTTACAAATTAGGCTCCTTAAGTCATGTTCATTGCATCTCTCTTTGCCTCTTTGTTCTCTAACAAATGTCCAAATAAAAACCTAAGGCAAAGAATAAAAACTAGATGAAACAAAATGTATTGAGAAGGTGTCATAGAGAAGTCAAACTTAGGCTTTTAAAAAAGAAAGATGAAGACGATGGAGACTGACAGTCGTATGAGGGTATGTTGATACAGAAAGGAAGGCAAACTAGATGGTTTTGGAGAAGAGACAGTAAATTAATTCCAAGGAGAATAATACTTTGTTCTTCTGCTCCCTTCTTTTCAGAGGAATTGGGACACTGAACAGAATTATGTTGCCCCACCAGCCTTGTTCGATTCTCTCTTCTGTTTTCTGCTAGTCCCAGGTGACTGATAGAGCAGGCATTGACTTGTGTTTTTCCTCTTTTTGGCATTCCACCTAGGATTGTGCTTTTTCTGTGGCAAACACACAGAATACTAACATTAGAGATTCATTAAAATTAGAATTTCATTGTGTAACGGCAAAGGAGCCATGACTGTGATGTTATGAATAAAAACATGTGAGCTATGTGGGCATTTTGCCATTGAAAACAACAGAACTGGCTCTACTTTGATGATGTTATGTATTTAAAGTCCAAATTCTAATCATAAATATTAATAAATACATTTGTTTCTAACAGAAATCACACAATGAAGGTACCTCTGCTTCTGAAATTTTAGAGTTTAAGAATGCTGTGCAAATAACATTTTCCATAACCTATTCCTAGTGTGACAATCACATAACGGCTGTTTTGTTTGTCCCATCTGTTTCCACACAAAGGTTTCCAGAGTAACGATACTTGTTTGAAACTGCCCCAAAATTCCGGACGCAGGAAACACTTTTTATTATTGATTGTATTGTTAGAAATCATAACGCATAGCTGTGTGAGCAAGGAAGTCATCTATGTTATGCTGACTTTCTACTCTACAGTGATTTTGTCAGTTTGTGCCGAATGAATAGAAAGATGCAATCTGAGGCTTCCCCATCTGTTTGGAGTTTTTTTTATGTAATGGCATCCTTCATTCTTTTTCAAATCATTTATCTTTGTCCTAAATTTGAACATTCTGGTTCCCAAAAGAGTGGACAATTATGCTCTTCATACAGCAAATCAAAGAATTATAATTAGGATTTGAAACGGAGTTTTGCACCGAGAAGACAGGTGTGGATGAAGAGGGAAAGTGGTGCGTGGAGGTGCGTTTGATCGGTTTTCCAGATGTTGGCTGTTGCCAATCAGAGTGAAGTCAACCAGGTAAAGCTGCATATCATTACCACAACCAACCCTTTTACTGAGGAGGGACATTTAGCCTGACAAAACAATAAGCTGGAATTAATTTTTTTATAAAATTATTTAGAGAATTTACATATGCAGCAATGTCAACTACATGAAATGGTTTATACGCTCATGTCACAGCACGTTTAAACATACTTTTTACTAGGCTCAATTTCTGCATTAATAAAGGTTATTTTTCTTGGTCTGATTTATTATTATGATCCTATGTTGTGTTTTCAGTAGCTATAAACATAAAACCATCACAAGTAACAGAAATGCAGACCCTCAAGATGTTGGTCCTCAACTATCTTCGCCCCCAAGAGAGGTCTTCGTCGGATCTGTCACATTTTGCCTACTAGCCTGGCATCAAGGTGGGTGATGCCATAATCTACCTCCTATATCAAGCTCTGACCTATCTGGCAAAGCCTGAAAGCACTGTCAGGATCATGTTCCTTGATTTGTCCAATGCTTTTAACACCATCCAGCCTGGACTTATGAGGGAGAAGTTGAAGCAAGCAAGGGGGGGATCAGCACTTACCTCAGTGGATACTGGACTATCTCACTGGCTGCCAACAGTATGTGAGGACCCAGGGCTGTGTCTCTGACAGGCTGGTCTAAACTGTAGACTTCATTGTCAACTCCCAAAGTTGCCGCGTACGGAAATTATCAGATGAATCTGCCATATTCAATATCATTACAAGTGAGGACTACTCAAAGTACAGTAAACAGATGATTTTGTGGACTGGTACCAGCACCTGTTGATTAATGTGTGTAAAATCAAGGAGCTGGTAATGGATTTCTTTAGGTGCAGAAAATCTTCCAAATCCACTCTGGTCTTATTACTTTCTACTTAGGCCTTCCTCTTCTTCGCGGTTCGCTTCATGCAACTCTCAGCCATGTTCTAAGTCTATGGTGACTGGAGTGGAGCTACAATGAACGGCTACTCGCTAAGCTAACTGCTAATCTAGCCTCTAACCTAACCGGATACATAAACACTAGAAGTGCGCATGCACAGCCAGCAAGGGAAAACTATGAAGGAACGAGTACAGCCATTGGCGTTAAGTGAGAGCATCAGAGTGATTGGCATGTGGGACAACCGATACATGTGAAGATACCTCCGGAATTTGAGGGACAGAGGGGAATGAAAGCACGAACAAAACTGTCAAAGCCATGCCCTTCGAACCGAGGGGCAAGAATTGGTTGAGTTTTTACAGGCCTGCAGCTACCACAGAAAACTATTTTTTAACCTCCTTTTTGTGAATACATAATGTATTGACTACTTTCAGGGTGGAAGGACAATTTTACCCAGTGTAAGAAAAAGTGTTTCTGAACTGGATTACCATCTCTAGCTTTAATGAACAAAATCAGTTCAAGGCCTTGACTCTTGATATCAGTCCAAGGAAACTAGATTGGGTGTGTTGAACTAACAACTTGCTGCCAGATAGTTCACCTTCAATGTTTTGTGAAGCCCATCTCACAACAGGACATGCAAGTTCTGAAAGCAAAGATGAACCTGCATATTTGACATGAAGCGTTTTATGTTGTTTTGATCTGTTACCTTGGCATAATGCAGTTGTGAACCACTAGACTGCATTGCAATAATGTAGTATATTTCATATTGTTGTTACGGCCCCTGGCCTCTGGAGGCTGTGCAGGCTTGTTTGTTAGGCAGACTCAGCTGTGACAGACCACCTACCTCATTGGCTGCAGAGGAGCTGTGACCTCATTGGACCAGCGGAGGACTGCCACGCCAATCAGACACTGATGAGGCTCACCTGCACCACTATAAAAGACTCCCGAACTCATTCCTTCGGTGGGGACAGCTAGTAGGAAGCAGTTTAGTTAAGCTGGTCCACCTTCGGTGGTTTCAATTGTTTTGGGCCATTCAAATTAGTTGTGCTTGCTAGTTTGGTTAAGTACTTTGAAGCCATGTTTAGATTGACTTTGTACAAGCTAGAAGCTTGTGTTTGGGAAACTTGGTGTTCCCTTTGTATGTGTGTGTTTCTTTTCCCTTTTGGGTTGGTTTGAGTTACTCTAAACTGACCTGTTTGAACATTTAGTAACTTAGTTTACACTTAGCATTCTTAAGCTTAGCATTCCATTCATTTCTCTGGACACATTTTTATGTTGCTGCCCCTGAACCCCTAGACCTTAGGGGTGTAACAATTGTATTTATTTTGTGTTAATTGTATACATTTTGTAGTTTTGATACTTTTGAGTATTGATTATATGTAACAAGATATTCACATTCTTTGAAAGTTTCACTTTTCATTCAGAGCATCGCTTCAAGCCCCATGTAAACACAAATTGCTGAAATGATGAAAGAGCTGTAAGAGCTTTAATAGTTAGGACAGAAAATGCATGTTCATCTTTAGGAACAATCCTTTAAGTTAATGATTGTAGTGTTCTAGCTTCTGCCATGCATTGTTCAGAACAGATTGCTGCAATAAAAACAAATGGCCAAGAAGGGCTGTATCTGTGCAAAAATCAATAAGTTGTCTCCTTGCATAGGACAAAGGTTTTTTTAATGTGTTATTGAGACTTGACATCAAAACCACCCACCATGCTCCACCATGACCATGGTCATTACTGATCTCAGCAAACATTTTCAAACACCCACCAGTAACATACTGCTTGGTATATTTTATGCTGTAGATGGTTATTTTTCCTTTACGTTATTCTGGGTTTTGTCATTACACTTTTATGCAACATACAAAGAAGGGCATAATTATCCACTCTTTTGGGGACTAAAATGTTCATTTTTAAGACAGATGAGATACATGGCTTGAAAAGAAGCATGAAGGATGCTATTATATATATATATATATATATATATATATATAAAAAAAACCCTCAAAACAGACGAGGAAGCCCCAGATTGCATCTCTCAAAAACATACAGTTCCACATTAAGCTTGATGCCACTTCAGTATCGAACCAGTTCTCACTATCTTGCATATTACCAAACATATCAGTGAGACAGGCTAACAGCACTAACTCGCCCTATAGTTCAGGGAGTCCAATCTGCATGTGAATTTAGATATGCAGAATGGCACATCCCAAACAGCTTAGAGCTATGGTAACTGAGGATCCGGCAGGGTAATTATACCACTGGTGGAAGAAGTCAAGCTGCCAATGTTTGGTTACTCCTTTTGCCTCCTTTTGTGATAATGGTAAATGTAATAAATGTAGTATTTTACTAGCTTTAGGTGTGACAGTGTCAGAATTGGAGGCCCGGCTCTGCACAGTTGATAAAACCAGCAGTTTACCAAGGGCCCAAAGCTAACACAGAGCCACAAAGGGTAGTTTCAAGTAGGGATCCTTCCAGTGTCCATAGTTAAATGTTTGCTGAATGACTACAGCATAAGTGTAAATCCAGTCAGATTGTTATTCACGCTGCTGTTAATGACATCTGGTTTCGCCAATCAGAGGTCACTAAAAATATTGTGGTTTGGGTGTAAAAGTTTGATAAAACAATGTCGGTTTCCATAATATTCTCTGTATCCCCTGTCTGAACTGACCATTGATGACATGGTAGCTGCATGCTGTCATTCAACTGCTGGTTGTTTAGGTAGTGCCCTAAAAACCATATGGTCTCCATTGATAATTGATGAGCATTTATTTGGAGAGATGACATTCATCCCACTTTGGATGGAGCAGCTCTTCTTTCTAGGAATCTGGACAAATTTATTAGTTCTCCAAAATGGTGAAAACCAGGGTCCAGACCAGGAAGAGTCGTGGTTTAACACACATCTCTGCAGCTTCTGTACTGTTACCCATCCACTGAGATAGTGAAGGAAGCAAATTGTTAAAATGTCATTAAAATGAATGCAACTGAATAGAAAATTATAACAATTAAATTTAGTTTATTGAGCTTAAGATCTCTATCCTCGTATACTTCGTTAGTTAATTACTTGATTTGGTGATTTAATTGTTTTGTTCCACAGAAACTTAGCGTAGGCAAGATGAATATGTTAGTACAAACAAATTAACATTTTCTTTTCATTTTCACATTTCTTAAAATACTGGGAAAGACCAGGGGTGGCACCCATCTTTCAGGCCAATTAATTGAAAACACTGTAGCAAGAGTTCTGATGAAAATTAAGAAAAAGAAAGAAATATCATATTTCTACTATTTTAGCTTTCCTACATTGGCTTTCTGATAGATCATTATAATTCAAAATTATCCTTCTCACATATAAAGCCCTTACTAATCAAGATCCATAATACACCAGAGATCTGATTATGCCATATGTTCCTAACAGAGCACTTCGCTCTCAGACTGCAGGTCTACTGGTGGTTCTTAGAGTCTCTAAAAGTAGAATGGGAGGCAGATATTTCCACAGGCTCCTCTCCTGCGGAACCAACTCCCAAATGTTGTCAGTGAGGTAGAGGACCTGTCTACTTTTAAGACTAGGCTTGAAACTTTTATGTTTGACAAACCTTACTGTTAGATGGGTTTAAGCTATCCTGAGCTATCTCTGTAGTTATGCTGCTATAGGTTTAGGCTGCTGGAGGACAAGAAACACAGCTGAAAAAGCCTCCTGTGTTGATCTATGCATTAATTTCAATCTGGAAAAACTCACATGGAAAGAAGAGACAATTAGAAGAATTTATTGATACAATATTTTTGGCGCTCAGACCTCGGCAGTAAACATTCACGCTGAATTATACTTCAATATGCATAAGCAGGTGTTTGAGAATAGGAATGATCCCCCAGGCCTGAAACTGGTGGTGGAGTGGAGATAGAATAAGTTTTGTTCAGGCCAAAATATGATCTGTTTAAGCTAGATGTCCAACTTGATAAACACAGGTTTGCATGACTGTCCACGATGAGCAAGCTTGAAGCGACTGTGGAGAGGAAAAACCTCTGGCAGAACCAGGCTTAACATGGCGGTCTTCTGCCGGACTGATTGAGATGTGACAGCGAATTATGTAAGAGTCCAGGAGGAATTACACTCTAATAGGAATAAGGTTGTAGGAGCACATAGGAAAGCCAGATGGAGCTGCTATGATGGTGGAGAAGGGGATGGAGGTGGGTTGAATCCAGTCATCAGAGTCCAGATCAGACATCGCACAGCGACTGCTTGCTTGCTGAGTAGAAGCTGAGCTGGATTTAAAGTTCTTTTAAGATGGATCCAGGATGCTGATTGGCTTCGTGGAGGAGCAGTTCAAAGCTGATTGGCTTGCGTCGGAGGCGGATGAGTCCCTGATTGATGGAGGTAGGCAATGAGTTTCTTCAGTCTGAATTTCCGCTTTAAGCTCCATTTGTACTCCAACCCAAAAACACCTGCCAGAAGAACAAGCTACAGCAGCCAAGATGAACTTAAACAATATTTAAGTTTATGCAAAAGTTTAATAACATTTTTCTAATTAAATGTGTTTATCTTTAAAAGTAAGTTACATTTTTCTGATAAACTTTGAACAGTTTTATTAAACTTTTTAAAAATGTAACATCCCATCCATCCATTGACTTTCTATATTTCTTCGTACAGGTGTTACGTCAAGCCATATCTGATGGGGAAAAGCGTCTCGACATAACACATGGTCGTGGGGGGCTGGGGACTCTCCAGCAGTCAATGGGCGAGAGGCGGGGACGCAGGGGACATTCTGGACAGGTCTAGCAGTTTTATTAAACTTCAAAAAAGTTAAATAATGATTTTTTTTATAACCTTGCAAGTTGTGATAATTAATTGTTGCTCAATAACAGGCAACGCAGAGACTGATTATTGTAATGTGCGATCTGTCTTAAACTAAAATGTATGACATCATAGTGTTAGTTATGTGTCCTGCATTGTCCAAGGCTGTGGTTGGCCTTGTATGTTCATAGGATTGATTTATACTGAATGTGACAGGGAGCCAGTGAAATTAAGTACAGGTGTGAAGCAGATGATGTAATAATGCAAGCTGCTGTCTTTTGTACTAGTTGCAGTTTCTGGGGGGTTTTCTGGAGGACAGGGAGGGAAGGGAGCTGAAATTGTAAAGTCAAGAGGTGAGTGGACTGTGGACCAGTTTGGCAAAAGTGTGAAGGGAGAACTTGCTTGATGCTGCAAAGATGAGAGTTGACCAGGGGATGTTATGGATGTGGAAAGTGAAGGAGAGGATGGAGAGAGCTGTCCAGGATGACACCAAGGCTCTGAAGCTGAAAAGTTGGCAAGTTAATAGGAATTGTCAATGGATATTTTAAAACTGCCATATTTGGCTAAAGTTGACTTTGCTCATTAAGCAAGTGTGGTACGTAATGTGGTAAGTTGTCCACATCCCCAGGAATATATGGGCTGACCAGATTTTTTTTCAGTCAAATTAATTATTTTTGCTTTAATCTGTATTAAGCGTTCCTCCATTTTCCCGTCATGTTTAGTTGTCACTTCAATTCAAACTCAAGGATGCCATGCTGTTAGCGGACAAGTCTAAATGTTTGGTTGTTGGGTGTATGAACCCACACTCCACCGCTCCCCATTATTAGAACCTTAACAAAGTGCCTCGTTAAACTTTATTCTTCGTTGAAATGTACCCGTTTGAGTGAGGAAAGTCCTCCTCGTTTGCGCATGCACTTCAAGGATCAATGCTTCAGTAATTTCTTTCACTGTGAAGAGTGATTTGCCTAGAGACTTCATCTAATTGAAGGCTCAGTTCCTTCTGAGTATGGAAACGAAGAACACAGCAAAGCGGTAAGCTGCTGATAACTCTGAAATGTCAACAGACTTTATTTTAGATATCATAGTGCTTGCTGTGTGCTTGCTTATAGTTTCTTAAGAGCACAACAGTAGGGCTTATTTCGAGTAGCATGATGATATAAGCAGCATTATTTTCTTTTGCTCTGGGCCAGACTCTGATTCGAACATATAAGACTGAATAGAAACATCTTCTGCTGACATTTTTAGTAAATTTGGGAATAAAAAGTTTCTCTTGTGTTACATAATAGTATTTCAGCCATTAAACTACAAAAACGGCGAGGAGGGTGGAGTGGAAGGCCTGGGGAGATGGTAAGGGCCGCATCAAAACGGCATGAAAAAGACGTGGTCTCAGAGGCTGCTGATAATGGGTTACAAGAGGGGTCTCTTGAGTTTCACTGACAAATAATTCAGACCAAAGCATTGCAGTTACACTTTGTACACTTTATTACACTTTAGACCACAACTGATGGACTTGAATGTTAAAAGGAATGATTTAAAAGCATGATAGTTGCCCTATAAACCAAAGCTGGAATAGCTAAATATACGTCCGTGACATCTAATTTATGATCAACATGTCTGCATGCACTTATTTCCTACCATTTCCAGACTTCATGGTTACATTTTCCAATTCTGATCAGTGTAATGTGACAATTAAAAAATAATGTTTGCCCTCACTCTGATATGAGTAATGTTTAGGCAGTATTTTAATAATTCAGATGTTATGCAAAGGGACTATATAGACTGTTTGTGTGGCACAGGCAGAATAGAACTCTTCTAAGTAATGATATAATTAAATTTTTTCTCTCTGCCACCATTCTCAAAGAAGGGTTCTTGACATTTCCTTTTTCCGACAGACATCCTTGAGATGTGTTAGCTTTCCAAAAGTTTTTTTTTTCTTCCCAGAGAACTGAAAAACAGCTGTGGTAACTGAGGATCCTGCAGGGTAATTATACCACTGATGGAAGAAGTGAAGCTGCCAATGCAAAGTCTGCTTTTCCAATGCCGATAAGATTTCAGTCCCATAAGACTTCATAAAATACCAAATTTAAGCATAAAACTTCATCTTCGGAGGAACATTGATTCTATGAATACTACTGAGCTGATCTCTAGCCTAGCACGGTACTTAAACTTACATAAAATGTCAAAAAATTGTAAATACATAGTATATTTGTCTTACATCATTGTTCGCCACATTTTTGGTTAGGTAGTGGGTATCACAGAACACTGCAATTTATTGGTGAAAGTAAAGGAAATTCTTTCATGCACAATCCCTGTTAAAATGCACAACTATTCAAAAGCTATCACTGGAATCTTTGTGGCTGTCAGTGGTATACTTGCAGACTCATGTGTCAGCTCCATATGCTGTTACCTTCTGGCCTACCTGGATAAATTCATGAAAAAAAAAATCTTTAAATAAACATGGCTGACTGGCATATGGAAATGCAGAGCACTTTCTTAATTTTTATCCAGTCCTTCTATAATTTCATAAACTATAAAATTTCATAAGATTTGCTACCTGCTAAAGCTTAAGGACAAAAGAACGCAAAATACATGCTTAAACAGCTCCTGTTTCAGCGTGGGAGCATTGCTTTTGTATTCATTAGGCGTACTGATGGATTCTTATGTGTAGGTTTGTGTATCATTGAGGTCATTTATTACTCACATTTAATTTTTGTTTATGGTCAAACATGTGGAAACGTTTGTTCTACGGCAGTATTTTTAGGTTGTGAAGTGTTGACTCCCTTTATACTATTATTATTTTTGTATCACAAATTGGAAAAGTCTGAATGCCTTTTATCTAGCTTAGGGACCAGTGAAAAATGTTTTGTTGCAATGTACATTTATAAAAAATATTTTTAATTTTACTTCATGCCTAAAGAGGATGGAAATAACATAGGTATAATAAAAGTGTTTAAGCCAATACATCATGAGTGAGATTATCATTATTTCTACATGAAAGAGCTAAATTAAAGCTAACCACAACCTAAACTCATCTGAACAAATATGCATGCTTCTTCTGGATTTGAACTTGAGGTATGTGAATAGTAATCTGCTTTGTGGCTGTGAAAATCATTTTGCAATTCCAAACACATTAATTAACAAATCTGAATGCAAGCTGGACCGCTAGTTCAACAGAAACTGAGCAGGGAAAAGGTCTCTCCTGAGTCCTCAGTTTCTCCACCCACACTCATCTCCATAGAAACCACGAATCTCATGGGGCCAGCATGAAATAAAAAAGATGAACAGTTTCTGTTTCACAGTTTGGTTCTGCATCTTTACCACAGTTAATTGCACACATGTGGGTTATGCTAGGAGTCCATATGGCTGATGCATACATATTTACAATCATTTACATATTCTATCTGATAAATACCTATCAAAGAAGTGTGAATGCGAACTCATATGTTCCAACAGACACAGATAATAGACACTAAACTACAGACTGCCAGACCTCTCAGTCTACATAATGAATACAGTATTATAAAGAGCTGCAGAATGGCAGCTGTTAGCAGCAACATAGAACCACTAATAAAAAAAGCAATTTTCTATTTCTAAGTTCATAGCGGCTTTAGAATTGGAAAATGAATCAAATTAAATTTTTAAATTGAGCACTAAGAGAAAAATGTTATTCTTGTACATTTTATTTCTAAACTGTCCATCGACTCTGATACATTTACATAGGGACTGTCTATTATTTCAGCTCTATGCCTTGATCAAGGTGTATGCTGTAAAACTGTGAATGTTTTTGTTTTTTGTTTTTTAACGGAAATCATGCTCATTTTGTTATAGACTCCAATTAACACATTTTACTCATGCTCAACAAACCTGAGGTGTGATAGAGCTCCCAAACAGAGAAAAAAAAACGTATACAATCTTTTTTTCTTAGAAACTTGCCAAATTTTAAAGTTTGAAGGAATTAATGCTAATCTTTTAATACAGTAACACAAAAAATGTCTCCCCGAAATCTGGGTTTAACCTCAGCACAATAAATATGTCAAAATGATAAATGGAAAATAAGATGAAGGCACATTCACTACAAAGGGTCTGGTTTAGCACGCTCTGTTTTAGTGTGTTCATGATATCATTGATTGAATCACTGGGTACAACCAAATAAAGGTTTTCTTTTTTGTGTGATATTTTTATGCTCTGTATAGTAACCTTTATAACTGTATTGTATGGAGTGTTGTTTTTCGCAAACCATTTATTTCTGTAGATGAGTGTGCATATAAGATCCATAATTTTACTCTGGTTGTTTTTATGGTAGTATTTAGTTTAAGCTATTTTCTATATATATGGTTTGGTTCAGGTGTGTTTCAGTTCTGTATAAAACCAGGGAGCTTTTGCCAACTTGACTTTTTAAGACTGAAATTTTTGAGAAAGGTAGAAAGTAGGCATTTCTGCAGTATGCAAGTAAGTATTTTTCCTTCCTAACAAAATTGGCAGAGAATGAAGATGTCTGTGAATAGAATTGTTTGCTGAGTTTTTCCACCAACTTCCTTGACACTTGTTTTACACTACCTCACAGAAATAACTAGTTAGTTTTTTTTCACAGCTTCTTTTTAATATGTAAAATTGATAGCATTTTCTTTATGTATTACAAGTCAAGGCAATCACTTCAGTTAATTTCACTTTAATTCAAAGCAATTCAATTCAGTTCATGAACCATTTGTTTTGGGTCAGTTCAATTAACTTTTCTCTTAAACAGCTCTAAATGGTGATGACTACTTAAATATTAAAACTATGATTTATTTTACCTTTTCTATCTACTGACATGTTAAAACTTTACCATTAACAGATAAAAAACCCACACTGTTTTATAAGTCTTTTAAGTTTAACAAAATTAGATATTGTCATCCACTTAAATAAAAGGGACCCAACAGCAGACTCAGAATCAATGGCAAAAAGGTTGGTATGTTGGATTAATTTATAGACAACAAAGAGAGAACACATGTTTGTATGTTGTTTCACTGTTTCAGTATGCATTCACGCAGCGAAGCATTGCGTGGTGCAGCTCGAAAGGAGAGCGCAGAGTACTGAGATAGAACTCTATTATTGGGCTGTTTGTGAATTTAATAACAGCTAGCGCTAGCTTACAGGTCTGCTGTCCAGGCGTTTTACAACTTCACTGATGATTCATGTGAGCTTTACGTTGCTTTCAAACATCTGTGTCATACTGTTAGCTTAGCATGTAGCACCACTACACTCAGTCTAATTTCTGCTTAAGTTTGGCAACTTTTGGCATAACAGACCGTCACACTGAAATAGGCCGACAAGAACATTCCATGTTGGAGTTGGTGGCTTGCAATGCTGATTTATATAATTCAACCTCACAAGTATGTTTAATGTTATTCAGCCAATTGCGAATGCAGCTTTGTAATTGTATAAGTTGCCTTACCGGATAAAATATTAATTTTTAGTCTTAAATTGAGTGAAATAAATTTCTAAATAAATGCGACCTATAGTCAGGTGTGACTTATAGTCTGGTGCGACTTATATATGTTTTTTTCCTCTTTATTTTTTAACTGATACGATTTATATGCCAGAGCCACTTATAATCCAAAAAGTATGGTATTACTTTTGGTTTGGTCATTAGGCCTGTTCACCTTGGAACCCTGGAACCCTTATATACATATAATGTTGTTTTTTTCCCTGAGTCTCTTTCTTATTTTTCAATCATGATCACTGACCTTGAGGTAAATGAGGGCTGTAGAAGTCATTCAAGGTTCTTTTGTGACCTCTTAGATGAGTAATCATGAAATTGAAGCTAAAAATACAATTCAAAACAGGGTTAGAAATTATACTTCTCCCATAGGGAGTGGTTCATAAAGTTTTAAATTAATATATGAAAATTAGAAAGCAATAAAATAGATTTTTTTTTGTATTCATTCGCGTTACCTTTAATGTGTAAACTTTTTTATTAATGATTATTTAGGTGTCAAAATAGAAAAAACAGAAACAAATCTGTAGGAGGAAATATTTCTTCAGGGCACTGTATGTCATAAGATATTAGATTCAAAATCTGAGTCAAATTTGGAATTGGCTTGTAAGACCTGCAAATAAAACCTGTAATTTCAATCAGCTAGCAGAAAACTGACCAGTTAATTTCTCACTCTTATAACATATCTTTAAAAATTTGTACTTTGAGATAAAAAAGCTGCTTTGCAGCCATGTATTGCCAATTTGTTTTTGAATATGTTTATTAACCATAGTACCTTATATACTATGGTTAATAACAAAAAACCTTTCCATTGAACTCATTTTGTTAATCCATCATTGCCACACAATGCTAGAGTTGTACTAGTTATATGGAACAAAACCAGTGACAGCGTGCAATAATATTGAAAAAGAGATTTGGCACTAAAATCAAACATTTGAAAAATCAAACATTGTAAAATCAAACATTTAAAAGTCAAACACTGAAAAGTCAAACATTGAAAAATCAAACATTAAAAAATCAAATATTGAAAAATCAAACATTGATAAGTCAAACATTGTTAGAAAGTAAAAACTTATGATGGTATTCCCATTTTATGCTGCACCTTCTTTTTCAATGAGAGTTTTCAATGTCCCTTCAGCTACGATGTCTCATCAATCATGAGCTGTATAAGCTAATAAATAAATTTTCCTTGTCTTAATGAAGATAATATTAATGAAAATAATACCCCTTATTGTGTTTGAGCAGCGGCACTCGAACCGGAGCCTTCCCTAAATAGATCAGGAGGAGTACCAGATAAAGGAAGGTCCATGGAGGAGCCTTCAATTTAGCACTGCCCCAGACTGCAAAACAATGCCAGCTTGTAGCGACATCATAGCTGAAGGAAATATGCGGTGACACTTAAAACACCTCAGTTAAAAAAGGTTGCTGCATAAATTGAGAATATGATCATAATTTTTTACTTTCTAACAGTGTTTGATTTTTCAATGTTTTTTATTTTTACATGTTACATTTTTTATGTTTGATTTTACAATGAAAAATCTTTTCTTCAATGTCATTCAAAGCTGTCACTGGTATAGCTCCATAGATCTCCCACTTGTATGCTAGTTTGTGCGAAGCCTAAAATTTTTGAAAATTTACACATATTTACACTCTTCAACTCGGGCGTGGGAAGGCTTCGAAACGATTCTGGTCCACTATCTGACGTCTCAGGAGGGGGAAGCAGTGCAGTACAAGTACTGTTTATGGGGGGGTGCTGCTGACCCCGACTTGTTGTCAGTGGGCGGAATACTTCGAAGACCTCCTTAATCCCACCAACATGTCTTCCATTGAGGAAGCAGAGCCTGGGGACTCTGGGTCGGGTTCTCCCATCTCGTCCTGGCCGTGGAACACTGGATCAGCTCTACACCCTCAGCAGGATCTTGGAGGGTGCATGGGAGTTTGCCCAACCAGTCTACATGTGTTTTGTGGATCTGGAGAAGGCATTCGACTGTGTCCCTCGAGGGATCCTGTGGGGGGTACTCCGGGAGTATGGAGTACCGGACCCTTTAATAAGGGCTGTCAGGTCTCTGTATGACCGGTGTCAGAGTCTGGTCCGCATTGCCGGCAGTAAGTTGGACTCGTTTCCAGTGAGAGTTGGACTCCGCCAAGGTTGCCCTTTGTCACCGATTCTGTTCATAACTTTTATGGACAGAATTTCTAGGCGCAGCCAAGGTGTAGAGGGGATCCGTTTTGGTGGCATTAGGATTGCGTCTCTGCTATTTGCGGATGACATGGTTCTATTGGCTTCTTTAGGTTGTGATCTACAGCTCTCACTGGAGCGGTGCGCAGCCGAGTGTGAAGCGGCCGGGATGAAAATCAGTGCCTCCAAATCTGAGACCATGGTCTTAAGCCGGAAAAGGGTAGAGTGCCTTCTCTGGGTTGGGGAGGATGTACAGCCCTTAGTGGAGGAGTTTAAATATCTTGGGGTCTTATTCACGAATGAGGGGAAGATGAAGCGGGAGATCGACAGGCGGATTGGTGCAGCGTCTGCTGTGAAGCGGGCGCTGTACCGATCCGTTGTGGTGAAGAGAGAGCTGAGCCAAAAGGCGAAGCTCTCGATTTACCGGTCGATCTACGTTCCTACCCTCATCTATGGTCATGAGCTTTGGGTCGTGACCGAAAGAACGAGATCCAGGATACAAGCGGCTGAAATGAGTTTTCTTCGTAGTGTGTCTGGGCTCTGCCTTAGAGATAGGGCGAAGAGCTCAGTCATCCGGGGAGGACTCAGAGTAGAGCCGCTGCTCCTCCACGTCGAGAGGAGCCAGTTGAGGTGGCTCGAGCATCTGGTCAGGATGCCTCCTGGACTCCTCCCTGGTGAGATGTCCCTGGCATGTCCCACCAAAAGGGGAGACCCAGGACACGCTGGAGGGACTATGTCTCTTGGTTGGCCTGGGAACGCCTTGCGATTCCCCCGGGGGAGCTGAATGGGAAGAGGGATGCCTGGGCTGCAACCCCCGCGACCTGACCCCGGATAAGCGGAGGAGAATGGATGGGTGGATGAATGGATACACTAATGGTTTGTGGTGCTATACATGTTTGTAAAATTTTAGTAACACTATTATTATAAATAATTTCAAAACCGTCCTTTTCCATTTCCCTATTCCTGTGTTCTCATTACTGAGAATGTTGATATTATTAAAATAGAAAAAACTAAATATGTGGAATGCAAGATAAAGGCCCCTTCTGTGTCTGCTTCACTTTAGAGCTTCCTTCATTTAGAAATTAAATGTAAGAATTGGTACTACTTGTATAATGTTTGGCTATTCAATTGAAAATAAAATGAATAAACTGAACTATTGTTATGCTGTTACTATAAGCCACAAACAACAAACAAACAAAAAAAACAACAGCACTCAAACATTGTGTGGTGATGAGTGTTTGTGGCTTTTACGGCTATTTAATGCTTTCTGCCGTAAATTGTTTGTTCATGGATTACAAATTAAAACCAATCCCTGGAGCCAATTCAGCGATTAGAAAATAATGTTGATGAATGTGGAAAAGTTGTATTTTGGGGGGAGGATGGGGTAATTCTTAGTCTTTATTTCTCTCAGTTAAATTAAAGTCTATGTAAGCAGCTTTATTTGCAATAAATGAAGACCAGAGCTTGAGCAGCCCATTAATTCTTTAATACCTCCATTTATCTGTTTGATACATAAAACCACCATCGGATCTGGCAGCAAAGTCGGCATACGGCTTCAAGAAGGCTCGTCAGGCAAATGAAATGATAATTATGACTGAGTGCCACTTCAAACACAGGAAATTGATGTTTTCCTACTCGTTTCATACTCGGGATGGGTGGCTTATTTCCAAGCCTTCTGCACGCATAACATCAAATCAGCACTGAGCATGTTTGGATATCCAGTCTCTGTTTAGCTTTTCTTTAATTGATTGCATTGTCAGCTGCTCCTGCTTTCATTGCTCAGGTATCACTTGATTCAACTTTTAAATGAAAAAATAATTCAAAAAGGTAACCCTTTTTAATTTCAAAATGGAGTTGGAAAACACTCAATATGTAAATACTGATATTGTGACATCTGTGATTGTTTATTAAAGTCTGTCAAATATTGTTTAGTTATTAAAGTGATTTTCAGAGTTTAAAAACTGTTCTCGAGGAACTTTGTTTCAGCTTTATTGGGTTTTAAATGTTTACACACACACAGTAAAATACTTTGAAAGGATCACTAATCCTGATTTTGTTTGTACCAGGAAGGCCAAGCACATGACATATGGTTTGGTTCTGTGTTGGGATTTGGGGGATTATTTGCAATGCTTCGTGTAGGTCACAGCGGATATGCATGATTACAGTGCAGTCAGTTGGCTGGAGTCTCCAAACACAGAAATGAAAGAGATTTTCTTTATCAAAGGCTGTAGTTGTTGCTGAGCAGAAGCTTTTTGCACTGGCTTTTGTTTGTCAAATTATGCTAGTAGTACACCAAATGTTCTCCTTATTTTCTGATGATTCCTGTTTTATTTTGAAAATAGCTTGAAAAGTCTGTCTACAGTGAAGTGTGACATTTTTTTTTTCAAAGATTTGTCAGAGAGAAAAAAACTAGCTTGTTTACCTCAAAGTAGCTAATATTTTAAACAAAGAAGTCAATTATTTTCTAGTTTTCCTTTGTAAATACCTTACATTGTTGCATAATTGGTGTAAACCAGCGTGATGCTTTCCCAAAAAACACAGATAAAGAATCTGATTGGATGTAAGTAACAATTACATATTAAATATCAATAAAGTGCAACTTGTTTTCTCCAAAAGGGTTAGTCTGTTTTAACAGTCCCCTTCAAATTATAAATACATACATTTTTAAATAAATGTTTCTATTCCTTTAGAATGCAGTACAAAATGTTACCATGAGTGCATTTGTCTCAGTATAGTACAATATAAAGTTTTACTTTAATTATACCTCAAAAAATGTCTAGTGAACACATTTCTTTTTACATTTACAAAAAAGAAAATTTTTCTTTTTTTAATTCAATATTTTGGTTCACCTTGGAACATCCAATTCAAAGTTTGTCAGTGTTCTAGCTTTGCATAATCAGTCACAGTCACTGGAGAAATAACATCACTCTTACAAAAAGAACTGCCATTATGAGAATTGCATCAGTTTTTTGAATGTCTCAGTCATTATTAAGATGTTTAACAAATTGGTCAATCTACATTAGCAAGCATCTTGAATATTTTTTAATGTTTTTAAATTTCATTTATTTTAACTTAGGGTTTTGTTTGCTTTGTTCTGGACTAATTAGTTTCCACTTCCCTCAGTCACCAGTCTCCAGTCAGATCAGCTCCACCCGCTGCCAGTAATTACTGTCAACTCAGGTCACCTGCCTTCATATACCTGCCTCACTCACCCACTGACTGCCAGATCATTGCACCACCTCACATGTGCTCTGCTGCTGTGGTGTTTACTGTTCAAGTCTGGTTCCTCCTGCATCTGCTCATGTCTGGTTCTGTCAGCAACTCCTAGTACGTCTTCATTGAACATTTCCAAAAAATCCCTTTTAACGTAACTCTGTGTTTGGCTGAATTTCGGGTCCACACCTACAATCGTTACATTATTTACTTATCTTCATTCTTACTAAACTTTTTTATTTACTAAACTTTATTGTAAGACATTAATCTTTTATAAAAGGCTGAAGAAGATACAAAATACAAAAGTTTTGATTGTTTTAGTTCAGACACGAGTATTTATAACTTGTCTAATGCTTGTGTCATTGTTTGACATTGCATAAAACACTTATCAGGTATTTTTAGATTTATTCACATTTTTTAACCTGTCCTGTCCCATTTCAAGTTCTCCTGGGGCCCATGGACCATCAGGAGGCGTTTTAGGGGTTGCTTTTAATGCCATTTTTTTTTTTTTGCTTGCTGAGCACTCTCTATATAAAACGCTTCCTTGTAACACACACACACACACACACACACACACACACACACACACACACACACACACACTTAAAAAGACATAAGCAAATTATAGGTTGAATTTGTCTCTTGAATCTTGTCTCAATGGACACCAGTGATGTAGATTAGAAAAGGCAGATAAAACTGATTATTGTTAGGCAATTATTTTCATGAAATAAAATAAATATAGCCACAGAGTTTTCAGATGTTTAATTGACCAAAGGTACAGGTTTATTTTTATTTACCAAGGATTAAAACAGTTTTTCGACAAATGAAAGTCCCTTCACAAACATGATAATATTGTAGCCCATATATACTGTGGAATAAAAATACCTCATTGTGATACACTGCCTCCCGTCCCTGCTTCTGTTCTTCTTTCTCACTCCCAGCTCACATGGTCTAACTCTGGGGACACCATGTGAACAATACAACAGACTGGCAGTGGGTGTCAAGAGAGACATTGCTGGTTCTGTGAGCAGAGACCTTGTCCAAATGTGTTCCTGTTGTTTTCATCTGTTAAATTTAATGTGAGACAAAGAATTAATATATGTTGTATTACATATTTTGCAATTATTTGTAATAACATCCAGTTGTGAGGCAGAGTGTAATTTAACCCGTTAATCCCACAGAGGCTTCATGGTGTAGTTATCTTCTGTAACCTGCTGGAGCTACTCTCTCTCGGCATCCAGAACCATGACAACTTCAGAAAAAAATAATCTTTACAGTTTATTGCATGTGTTTTTGGGCACTATTAACAGTGCAGTTGAGTATGTGTTATAGACCACGTCAATATACCTTAGTACACCATTGAAAACATGTAAATTTTTCATGGTTTGTTACCTCAGAACCTGGAATTGGAAAGAATTGTTTGATAAATTGCTCCATTTCATTTATAGAACACGTCTACAACTTTGAAAATGGATATTTTCAAAGTCCACCGCCTGCTGATCAAGCCAGTGTGTGTGTGTGTGTGGAATGAAGCAAGCTCTCTTTTTTCCTTCTGTGGCAGACAAAGCAGAGGAGGAGCCGAATCTGCCCAGGGCATATATCCTATAACCTATAAACATAATTTAGCTGTGACCAAAAGTCTGCGGTGCTCTACTTAAAAATCCTTCTTGTCATTCTTGTCATGGCTGAGGCGAAAACATTCGCTTCTCAGTCTGCCTTTGTCTTTTTGACCTATGCTTTTTTTCTTGCCGCCATCTGTTGGACTGGAGTTGTGCTGCAGTTTTCCTTACAACCCCACATATGTCATTGGGGTGATTTACATAAACAGCCCAAGCAAATGGAAATGCCTCAAACTTAAAAGCCCTAGGCTTTGGTTTAAATTCATTTTATATAAGCAGGTACAAAACTCCTTGAGATTAAAACCTCTTTTCCAAGACCTGGCCAAGACGGCAGCTCAAATACACATTTACATCACACATAGTAAAATTATCAGTTTACAAAGTGCAGTCACAACATCCAATCATACTTTGGCAGAATTTAAGTCTTTTATAAATGACAGTACAGAGATAAAAGACTTCTCAATTTCAAGTCCTTTTGTGCATCATTCCAAGTTGATGAGGCAGAGCATTCAAAAGCCTTTTTTTACCAGTTCTGTTCTGACTCTTGGGATCTACATCAGGATGAAGTCCTGAGAATGCAGACCATATCGGTTAAAATTTCTACACATATGTAGACATAAATATCTAAGTAGAAGTCCAAGAATAGCTTTATAGGTAAAGGTCAGCCAGTGGGACAGTCTACAAGCATACAGAGATGGACAATGTTCATTTGTGTGTAAGGAGCAATGATGTACACAATAGCTGCAACCAGTGACAAAGCATTGCACAGTGATAAACAGCATCCAATTTATTTAAAAACTGACCTGGAGCGTGCATAGAAATCAGGTCTCCATAGTCCAACAAAGATAAAAAAAAACAAGAAACTTTAAATTATGGATCTTGTGATGGAAAGGCGGCTAATATAACTAATACAACAAAGTCTGCATGAGGTTTTCTTTCGCTTTTTACTTTTTGCATTATATATATCCCATCTGAAATCAAAACTTGTGGTTTACGCAAATATATCACCTATTTTGTAAATATCAAAGTTTTCCACATCCTAGCACAGCAGAAAGTCAAAATGCCTTTACTGAAGGAACCCTTATCCAGCAATATCATCTGCCTTCTTTCAACAGCTTTTGCTTATTTATTTCATCTGCAAGTAATATTTACCCGACATGGGCCTCCAACACAGACAAGAAACTATTGCCCTCTGGCTTGTGATTCCTCTATTTCCTGTTAGATCTGTGTTTGATAAAAAACATTTACTGCCTGAGTAACCTATCCATGAAGTTGTCTTTGATGATAAATGGGACCCGTGTAAACAGGGGATGTGGGGTATGTAAATGAGTTTATCTTTAGTGTGATACTTGGTCCCCAGTTAGATATCACATGGGATGATTCTCTGCGCCTGATAATGGACTAGATCTAGGTTTGGGGCTATTGCAAGTATGTACAGAATTATTTAGTTTTTAAACCAATGCAGGCAGTTGTGTTTGCATTCAAAGAGACTGTGGAATTATGGTTGTATGTGGCTCACTGTCGTTTACAGGTATTACTGAATTAAGATTAAGTATGTTTGACTTGCAGTAAAGGGAATGATTTCTTTTCTTGGCTTGGAGGGAATTTAGGTTTGTTCTTTGTGAGTCAGCATTTGCTCTTGCAGGCCAATATATTCTGTACATGTGTTCATTGTTTGTTATCAGAGGTAGCAAATCAGCCAATCACATGAAAACAATTTGAGGCGTTCCATCATCTAAACTTAGTGAAGACGACCAGAAATTCAAACTGACCATGTGAACTGGGAAGAAAAGGTACTTTGATTACTTTACGTGGCATGGCTGTTAGTGACAGATGGACTCCTCTGAGTATTTCAGAAACTGCTCAGCTAGGATTTACACATACAAAAATGATCTTGGGTTTGCAATGAATGGTTGCAAAGAGAGAACAGTCACGTGGTTGTGCGGAAAAAGGCATTAATGTCAAAGGTGGGTAGTAACTAGTTACATTTATTTAGTTACATTTACTTGAGTAACTTTTTGAAATAATATCTACTTCTAGGAGTAGTTTCACTGCACCATACTTTTTACCTTAATGGGAATATTATTTTGAAGTAATGGCAATTTTACTTGAATTCAGTTTCTGGCTACACTACTTGCCTTGGGTTACTTTTCTGAATAAAGACTTTTTTTTTATTAGATTTTTTTTTTTAACACAAGCTTCCTTTTCCTAATGTGATTTGCTAACTGATGAGCCTGCTGTGCAATTTGGAGGTCAAGTGAGTCATTATTTTGTGCAATCATTGAGTGCATCATTTTGTAAAAATAAAATCAGATGGTGTGATCATTTACTCAGTACTTAAGTAGCTTTTTGACCTTATACTTGTATGTTCTTGAGTATATTTTATTATTTGTTTTGGATATCTATTGTACTGCTTTATATTGAAGTAGTATTTTTGAGAAATAAAATTAGTCCACTTTGCAATACTAGCAAGGTGTAAGTAGTAAGTGAGTGTAAATAGTTTAGATAGGTATTGATGCTAAGCACAACAAAACAATACCTATGACTTATTTTCTGCAAACCTGCATCCTGTTCATGTTAACAAGTGGCTCAAAGGTATCCCAGCTAGGTCAGTGGTTCACCCTACCAGTAAAAACATGCTAATTCATCACGCCACTGTAAATAAATAAATATATAAATAAATTATTTTAAAGATTTTAAATGAACTTATTCTTTTTTTGATGTTGTGCCTGTGTTTATGATCTCACCAAATAAAATAAGTTAATAGTTTGCCCCTTGTTTTTTTTTTAGGTTTTCTGCTTCATTAGAAGCTCATTTTTCCCCTTCACTGGATTTTATCTGAAAGATGCCAGACTGACCTTTGGAGTTGAGCTCAACCTTTCCTCTCTGCTCCCAACTCACCTACTTTACATCACCTTATCAAAGCCATGTGCTTGTACAGACCAACAAAGAGGAACAAAAGCCACTAGATTGTTGATCAACACTAGTGGTAACTAGGCCATGTGACTTTGAAGTGAATTCTTGGAGTGCTACTCCAAGCGTTTCCTGTGGTTTTCTTTGAGTAATTTAATCATGCAGATCCTCTCTGTGAAATTCAAGGGGCTGCTTGTGATGACTCTAAAGCTTCTGCTGGTGGTCAACATTATTTTTCCTGATCATACATAATTACCATGCTCCAGTTAACTACAATAGCCCAAATTGCATCTACACTTGTTGTTGAACATACTGTAAATGTCCAGGTTGACCCTCCCTAACCTTAATCCTAGAAAAGTTTTAATTTAGAAGTTACTTTCAGATTATCCAAAAAAAATCAGTTCAAAGTTGACTTACCTCTCTCACCACAAAGTTGCTGACCCTCACAATGAGCCAGTTGCTCTCAATGACAGCCTTGTAAGCTTTTTGTTTTTTTCTGAAAGGATTATTCAGCTTTCAAAGCTAGCTAAGGTATTTTTTCTCGGTCTGACTTTACTGTTGTTAAAGGTCTTTACAGGTTACTAAAATCTATTTGTACTGGTTGGGGCAACATTTCTGGGTCTTCACAATTTTGTTAATATGGATTTGGTGTGACAGCAACTGTAAGATCGCTCCGCCCATGTGGAAGTGTACCCCATGCAGCTCTTACCTCTGACGACCAAAGACGATGTGATAACAGTTATCAGATTATCCCCCAAAAAATAACAGTGACAGTGATCCACACAATGTTACCAGAGGCATTTTACCTTTTCTACTGACATTAATGCAAAGAAGACAGTGAAAAATGTTTTCGAACAAGTAGTACATCAAGTCTGTTAAGTTGTTTCAAGATAACCATAGACAAATTGACGATAAAGTCCAAGTTTAAATACTCAATTTATACCCAACTTAAAATCTACATTAGTAACTTAAAATAGTTGCAGAAGATGTTTTCATGCAGCCACCTAGCTATCCATGAGAATAATGTATGGTGAAATTCTGTATAAGTAGTAAAAATTTTGTTACACTACAAATTAAATGTTTTGTGCAACATTGAAGTCCTGTTAATTTATCATGGCTAATAAAGACTCAACTTATGCAACAAGACATTGCAACACACATTAGGAAAAATGGCTAGAACCAAGCAGAACTATCGTCAAGCATTACCTTTTATACCTTTTAATTTAACCACCAAGCATACAACTTAATTATGAACAAAAATGTGAAGAACATGCAGTGTTTTCTCGTCTATCACGGTTGTGTTCAGCTGCGTCATGAAGTCATAACTTTTTCCAGCTTTTATATTATTCTCTAGACTCCTTTTTAGGTTATGGGAAAGGCATTAACAGTTTTCCACCTCTAAAGGTTTGGGATAACATGTGTCTGAAGTGCACTTACCACAATGACAGCATCTAACCACTTCTTTCCCGATTTTTTTATTATAATTTTTTTTTTTTAAATCCCTCAACGCAATGCGTTTGTAATACAAAATCCTGACAAATGTTGTCAGTGGTAAAGGTTCTGCAGCTCTTGCAGTTAAGAGGTGTTTCTCTTTGGGACAAATTACGATCACTGATTGGTCAGTTGCCGTGATTAAAAGGTGCTGTCACATCAATTTTTGTGTATACGCAAAGTTTGTGCTTTTGTGCCCTCAATGGGGGAAAAAAACCACAGTCTTGTTTTGCCCACACCTAATGTCTTTTCAAACTATTGCTATTTATTTTAACTAATCCTGTGTAATGTACTCAAAGTCTACTGAATGACAACCTGAGTTTAAAGCTCCACAGAACATCCACTCGGGGTCAGTAATAATTATGTTGGTTTGACGAGGAGTAATAATCATTCATATTTCTACTACCGGCAAAACCACAATTAAAGGAAATACGACATAATACAAAAACATACAAAATAATATAACAAAGGTAGAAATTAAAATTGTTACATTTTTAATCTTCAGCATTGCAAATAACCTATTTGCAATAGTTAAATACATTAGCACAAAGGCATATTTTTACAAATACCAAATAGAGGTAAATATGGCCGAAATGGTGGCAGTATGAAATTCCACAAGACTCTCAGTTTAGAGCTACTCTGGCTTCAAGACAAAAACAAACTGGGGGCTCTTACTGGAAAATCGCCCGTGGGAATGCATTTTTGCCAGCAACAAATTGGTTAACCCTACCAACTATGATAAATCTTCAGTCCATAAATAACCTCAAACAGGATGACTATGTCAGAATTTATTGAGTTAAAAAAGGGAAGGAATAGTCCACAAAGCCTTGTGTGTGTGTGTGTATATGTGTGTGTGTGTACACACACACACACACACACACACACACACACACACACACACACACACACACACACACACACACACATATACAAAAAAAAAAAAAAAAAAAAAAAAATATATATATATATATATATATATATATATATATATATATATATATATATATATATATATATATATATATATGAAACTCTGGAAAGTACAGTGATGCCTTACCTTGCAATCAAGAAAAAAATATTAATGTTAGCTAAAAATGTAGACAACTGTCATGACATTTTGAACTAGGGAGTATAAAAACAACATCACGGGATGTGTGTTGCCATCAAAGCCAAATGTTACTCTCACAAAGATTTGTATTTTTATTGTTTCTTGGTTGTTTCACTGTAGATCATGTCCAATTCTTTTGCAGTAGGCAGTTTAGTATTGAATCTCTATTAAAAGAATCAAGAAATGAAACTATTTGAAATCATTATGTTAATCATTAAGAAATATCTCAATTAAATCATGAACTGTACATATCTACAAAAATAAATAAAGACATTTGCAGAGTATTTAACGTGTTGTGGGTACAGGGAATGCACCACCTTATTTTTCCAAGCATATTCATGAAACCACTAATGACAGTTTTCTTTTCATAATCATTGTTGAAGCTGCATGAATTTCTCGTAGTTGTTCAGTTACTTTCAATGTCCCTGACAAGCGCAATGATTTTATTAATAACACTGCCTGCCTGATTCAACCTGATCAAAGCAGAAGTGAGACAGTAACTCGAAAACATCAGATGATCCATGTGAAATCTCAGAAGGCATTGTCCTTCTTGTATCATACAGCTGTCCCTCATGAGTTAATTTACAGCCCCAAAAGGGATTGTGCAGGGGAAAATATGGACCTATTGATTACTAAAGGGACGCTTCTTATCACAGATGAAGAGCATGGTGTAGGAAATGAGAAAGAACAAATCAGTGTTGGGCAACTTTGATCAACTCTAATAAGTCATATGATCGGAATAAAAACAGTCAACATGGGACAATAGGTTAGACCTGACAGAAAAAAATAATATGAAATGTAAAGCTTGTAAATTTTTCACTCCTCAGTTTATGAGTGATACAAGTACATGTCAAAGTGATGTGACATGTCATTTTCTTTAGCCTGAAATGTAGGCAGAGTTTTTGGAAATGGGTATTCTTTCTGCAGCTTCTTATGGTATCCTGGAATTTTGACCCATTCCCCACTCAGGTTTGTAGGCCACCTTTCTTACAAACAACCATTCACCTCTGCCAGACATTTTTTATGTAACTGAGATTTTTTTTTTTTTTTATTGCAACAACAAAATAATAATTTTGCTGTCCTGCCAGAAAGCTTTTTGTAACTTGATGGTGTGCATAGGGGTCATTGTTCAATTAGATGATCAATTTGGCCCTAAGGCTTAACTTTTTGGCTATCTTGAGATGGTCCCTCCTGCAGAAAAACATCCATGCAGCATATATTGCAAGCTCTCTCCTCTTTCTTCCAACTGGGCAATGATTATTTTAGCCAAATATTTTGATTTTAGCTTTATCATTATGTAAAAGCCCTGGTCTTTGAATGTGAGAGCATTTGCAAACTGTTATCCGACTTGTTATGTTACTTTAGGAGGACCATAAGACTACATATCAGACTACATATGCCGACACAAGACTCATTTTGCTATGGGCAATGAGGCTAAGGTGCTTCAGTCAGAATCTTTAAAATGTATTTTGTTTTCCTTTTGGGGTTTATACACACATTTTGCAACAAAACACATATAACTCTAGGACACAGAACCTTCCTGAAGGGTATAATGTCTCGACATTTGCGCTGTGCATAGAAAAGCATATATTTGCTTGAACAAATGAAAGTGGCACTTTGAGGCATTTTGAAACCCTGGTAACCAAGGATAAACCAGATACGAGGAGATTAGTGCCTTCCTTCCTAATATTTTAGCTCATTAAGGGACAACAACATTACAAACATACTTAGAACCATTAGCATCAGTCATAATTACAGAAAAGATTATTCAGAATAAACAAATACCAAACATTTTGTTGTTGTCATGGCCACTGTGCACAATTTGAACAACAACAAAAGTTGCACTTGAGTTGCATACCCACTTCAGATTTGACCTCCAGACTCTACTCTAGATGAGATTTGAACTTGAGATCTGGGACAGAAGATTCATTAATAGTCTTTACTTCATCTTTGCTTTAAGAGGTAAACATAGCCAGTAAGAACAGATCGGTTGAGTAAATGATTAATATTTTCCCCTTAAGATAGGGCTGCGGGGTGTATGCGATACATGGTAGAAAAGCAGTGAGTTGTGCTCTGCCGTCCTATCAATGGTTACATTATCGCACCTGCCTAAACATGGTTGGTAAAATAAATGGTGCCACATCAGCGATTTGGGATTGGTTCAGGTTTAAAATAATGGGTGTTAAACAGAGAATAGTACTTTGAAAGATTTTTTTAAGTAATGGTGAAAGAAAAAAAGGTAATATCAGAAATTTGCTTTACTATTTGAAGACGAAGCACATTCTTGAATATGCCGAGAGCCAGAGGCTGCGGTCGGCTCAAAAACCTGCACAGTTAAGCAACACTGAAGGAACAAAAACATTTTCCCTCGCTACCCAACAGCAGACATCAAATGCCCAAGGTTTTTTGAAGAATACGGATTATGACCAAAAGAGCAAGCGATGGAGTGACATAAGAGCTGTCACGATATACTTGGGCAAAGATATGATCCCTTTCCATACAGAGGAGAGCAGAGGGTGTAAAGAGATGGCGAAAACCCCTGATCCATGTTATGAATCTCCGAGCTGCAACAAACACCTCTGAAAAAAAGCTGATAAAGACTTTCCTGAGTTAAAATACTATGCAATTATAGGCTTGTGGTCGAGTTGCACCAGGAAGCCTTATATAAACCTCACTTATTAGAGGAAACTGGCCAGTAGGTGCTTGAAGACTTACAATTTTCCCGATAACCACATGGGTGAGGCAACAACAGAAGGATTAATGTATGTGCTGGAGTTGTGGGGCATCAAAGAACAATCTCAAGGGTTTATTACCACAGACAAAAGCACAGATGTGGTGAAGGCAGAGGCAATGACGCTGAAGGACTGGAGAAGACTTCAGTGGTTCGGCCACAGGCTACATCTCGCCATTGGTAGGTTAAAAGTGTAACATAAACTATATTTTGCATTTCCAAAATGTGTGCATGTGTGTGTGTGTGTGTGTGTGTGTGTGTGTGTGTGTGTGTGTGTGTGTGTGTGTACGCACGCCTCCTAGGGTGATTCACATTGCTTATGACTATTTGTTGTACCAGCTTTTAGTGATATTTAAAAACATAAAATTACATATGGCCAATAATATCCAGCATACAGCAGGGTTCCAGTAGGACTACTGTTTTCTGCAAAATAAATGCTCTAAAAATTACATTATCATTGTTTTTTTTATGAATGAGTTCATCCTTAAATTTCTATCGCAATATATAACTATTGTTACTGTGAAGGAATGTGATATATACAGTGCTATGAATTTTAGGTGATACCGCCCAGCCCTATTCTAGAATATAATTGTCAGGTGCAGTTTGGTTATGGTTCTTGCTTTTCTCCAGCAGGGTACGGCGGGCAGGCTGCTGCCACAGGTGAGTCTCATTATCTGCAATCAAGGGGTGCTTAAAACAAAGCAGGAGCGGTAACCTGACCTAGAACATGTCTCTATTCTTGCCTTGACTTTAGCTGGTGACTCATCCATGTAGTCTCCTTGCAGAGATTCTCCCTTTGGTTGTTGGACCTTCATCCAGTTCCTGCTCTGTTCCTGCCTTCTTGGAGGAACACAAGTAAGCCTTGCAAATCTGGTCCTGAAGCGACCAAGAACCATCCAGCTCACCTGCCAAACTTTCAACCCTCTTTCGCTGTCAACCACTAACGCTTCACTAGAGGATTCTACACAAGTCACCCCCCAGACTGTCAGCTACAGCGCTATGTGGCCCTGCTCGCGGTCCTTCAGGACTCTTCACTCACTCCGTAAACCAGCCACTAAATAATTCAGTTTGTCTACCTGCTTACTGTCGGTCTCTAATCTCTACTTTATGTTTACAGTCAGTAACCAGAGCCCTACCAGTTTCCCCTGCTTTTACTCCTCAAACCATTCAATAAATCTGTTAAACCATTCACTTGCCTTCATGTTTGTTGCCCTGTTCTGTCACAATGGGGGAAAAAAACAACAACCTGACAGTAATGGAATCATTGCCACTGATTTAGAGCAATACTTCTGAAATGGTGGGGCGTGGTGCGATGTCAGGGGGTCGTGTCTGACCCCAGGGAACACTACATCCACTACAGTAGGTGGCAGTGTAGCACTTTAATCTTCAGTGTGCACTCATGGAATATTTACTCCATGGTGTCGGTGTAGCTTTTTTGTTTGTATTGCATACACACAGCACAAAACAGTAGATACGACGTACAGTGAACAAACGGTCAAGAGATACCATGGACACGGAGATATTTAACAGGAATGAAAAGAAAGGCGAGAGAGAGAGAGAGACAGACAGATAATAAGACAAATGACAGTTCCTCAAAAATTAAGACGAGGAAATATGAGGAAGCATATGTTGCGCTTGTCTTTACTGTGACCGTGGTGGGAAAGACTGTCTAAAAATGTTGCTGGTGGACAGCTTGCAGCCCAATAAATTAAGGCATCACTTAAAGACATTAACGCTGATAAGCCGCTTGAGTTTTTCGGCAAAGATGTGGCAAATATAGCCCACAATTATCCCATTTTGTGAATACTACTTCAGTAAATCAGCGTGTACTGTCGGCATAAGTGGTGCACCAAATTGCTCCATGCAAGAAATAAATAAATAAAACAAACAAAAAAAACACACTAGCAGAGAAGCTGATACTGACTGCAGCTTGGTTTCTGTCTTGCTGGATGACGCAATTGGCACAAAAATTTAAACTACCCCTATGTCCAATGATACTGTCGCCAGACATATAAACTACATTTTTAACTATCGACAAAACATAGTTGAGAAACACTAATTTACAGTTAGTAAGCTATTGAGCACAGTTCTGATGGAGATGAAGATATTCTCTTAGTAAAGGATGCATTCAATTATCTGCTGGCATTTGTGAACCATGGACTATTAATTGTTCATAACAACCCGAGAAGGTCAATTTCAGCCATTAAAGATTTGGGACCAGACTTGGACTTGAGTCTAATGACTCAAAGGACCAAATTAGGATAAATTACTGGTCCTAACATGGTTCAATATTCCAAAGGTCTTTTGCGTTATAGCTAACCTATCTATATAGACTAAAGTAATACATCTGCAACATCAGAACTCACTAGCATGCTAATACATAGGCTGAAATGGTTGCTATATATGACAGCTAGATTGTATTATTTTCTTAACATACTGCTTAAACCAATTTAACAAAAGCTTAAAGAACCTTCTGAAATGACTTTGGGTGAAAGTAAATTTTTATTATTCAAAAGTTGGTTTCCTTTCTATTTTATAACAGACCTCTACAATATGGACAAATAAGGAACGTCCTGCCTCATAGTGAATTGTAATTAGTCAAAGCATTTATTACTCCCGGGCTACAGTATAATAACTCTTTAGTATGCCAAGTCAAAAAAACAACATTTGTATAAAGATCTGATTTACTGTAGTGGGAGATCTGTCAGGAGTTAAAAAAATATCTAAACCATCAGCTGCATCAAGGACTAAGGCCTCCATACAGGGGTTGTGCGCGCTAACCACTGTAACACCGAAGCATGCCCCAGCAAAATCAGTTTAATGATTTTTTTTTTAAATAGTGCCAAATCACAACACAAGTCAGCTCAAGGCACTTTACAAAGTAATTTCAATTAAATCATACAAACGTATTAAAAGTTGGTTAAAAGGTTTCTATTTAAGGAAACCCAGCAGTCATTGAGTCATTGACTTGCAACATTCACTCCTCCTGAAAGAGTGTGCAGCAATCCCTCATACAGAGCATCCATATAGCGACGGTGGAGATGAAAACTCTTCTTTAACAGGAAGACACCTCCAGCAGAACCAGGCTAAGAGTGAATGCCCATAGGCCACAACCGACCAGGGGTTAGGGAAGACAGAGTATACATACCAAAAGAACACAGAAGCACTGATCCACTACTTTATGTTAGAGAGGGTAATGGCACACTATCACTGGTGGCTGTGTCTAGGAAAGTACCACATTTGAACAGATAGGCCAGTTTTCCAGTCAGTCATTGTTCTGTTTTCCTAAGTGAACAATTTATGCTCAGACTACTAGTTTAAGTACCAACATCTAGAAATAGTATGAGAGGCAGCGGTTTTAAGTTATCAGGTCCTTAATTGTAGAACCAGCTTACAGTTTTTAGTAGGGAGGTATATACCCTAAATTAGAGCAGTATATTTTCCATCATAAATAGAGGAGAATAAAAATAATCCTAGGTTTCTCTTTAGTAAAGTTGCCAAACTTACCCATAGTCATAGCTCTGATAATCCATCCATTCCCTTAGCTCTCAGCAGTAATGACTTTATGTCCATTCATCCATCTAACTTTATGTGATTCTTCTTAAACAAAATTGATTCTATTAAAAATAAAATCATTGGCATCCTTCCAAACATGATTACCTCGTCCTCAGTAAGTGAGGCAGCATTGTAGGAATCTTTAGAACCTGATCAGCATTTGAACTGTTAGATGCAGTAGAGTAGGCGGGTGTCCTGACCAGGCCTCGGGGGCTTGGGTCCCGTGAAGTACAGTATGTAGCTGCGGATTTGGGTTGGTGCATGATCGGTATTAGAACGGCCCTACCCGGGGATCTTTGGGCCTGTCAAGCTTGAGTAGGGGTATGGATATTAAGATGTGATGACAGATGCTCTCCACTTTATGGGGGGTGCTCTGCTCGTGGGGGGATGGGGTGTAGGGAGAACACAGCCTGGGTGTCTATTGTCCTACGTAGTGTGGGAATTGTTTGACTGTTAGTGTTGGGTGGGTTTAATATATTTTTTCTTTCCTTGGTGTGGGAATGAGGGGGGCAGCAGGGTGTAGTTTGGATGGCTCCTTGTCTTGGTCCTGGTTCATGGCGGCTCTCAATGCCGGTTCTATCCCTGGAACAGGGTTCTGCATGGTTTGGGTGTGCTAGCGGTCTAGAGTGTTCTTTTTGCTTGTTTGTTTGTTTTTCTCCTTACAGGATCGTCTGGCCGGTCCATTCGAGGGGGTGGGGGAGTGGGGGTTGGCCCTCGGGCCTCATCGCCTTTCAGCATACATGTGTATTTAACATTACAATCTTATTCCAACTAGACCCTCATATGGAAGTCAAATGGCCACTGAAAGGGATAGCACAGCTGAGATGAAAGAAAGTGAGATCTAAACAAAAAGATCAATCTACAGGCACCTTCTCCATGAAATTGTAAAGCCGATATAATATTCTGACAGAGTCGGAATATTCTGTTGCCCCTTTTCTTTGCCATGAGCAATCCCCCTGTGTGACTACGGAACAGCTGTTCAATAGCTTTGTTGTTCAGCATTCTTCTGATAACAAAGACTTGTGTACGTATTAATAATTTATGCAAAAATACAGAAAAAATATATTTGCCCCAAAGCAAAACCTCCTTGACATTTTTTATCCCATGGCACATTTCCAATTCAATTAGGAGTTACTGCAATGGTCTACTGGGACCACAACCTCCATCAGATACTGGCTGTCAGAAGATAAATCTATAGCATCATCTTCCGTGTCTTCTGGTGTGCACCGATCCCATTTATTTCTTCAAGGACAACACAGACGAAGTGACAACATACAAACTGATGGCCAGCAATCATGCTGATATTTCATCATCCTCAATTGTCTTTTCAGAATTACCAACAATTTATGTGACATCATTGGTAAGGCTTCCTGAATTTGGTAACGTCTCTGTCGTGCTTTTCAAATCATCAGGTTAAGAGGGACATTCTCATCCATATGTACGTTCTCACAGCAAAGACAAGAAAATGATCACGTCTCATTGCAGAAAAGAACCACTCGAGGCTTTTATATTCAGTGAAGGGAAATCATTTTTCAGAGCTTCCAGCAGACAATTTCCCTCATTGCCAAAGTGGCTGTTTAAAGATTTAAACATACCAACAGACTCAGGCATAAATATACCTAATTTCATATTTATAAATGATATATTGAAGTGAAGTTCTTAAAGAAAAGCAAAGTCTCAATTGGCTTTCATGTGCTAATATTCAGTTTAATATTTCTCCACAGTTTCTTTCCTCTTCTCAAAGTGAAATTGTCTGTATTCTCATAATTCACGTATGCACACACACTCACACCATCGTTCACACTCGGTGTAGTGACGGCCATAGAAATAAAAGGCTCTAGATATTTTCCACAAACAATATTATCCTGTCCTCTGGCAGAAGCATTATTCGATTGAAAGTTTACACTTTATATGTAAATGCCAGAAGTGATGATTATGTTATTCTAATAAAATATTCCCTTAATATTTTATAAGTTGTGGGTGGAAGGCAAAAAACTAAACACTCAACCTTCTGCCTCGGTGCTCGTTGCAGCTTCTAACTCCTGCCTCCCTGTTTGTTGCAGAAGTGTAGAGAATGCTGTGAGCCATTTTGATGTGACATTTTTTTTTTGGCTCCAGATAAGTGGCTTTTACACTTTCCTAAATTAGCATGTTTATTGCTTGCTGTTGTCCTTCCATGCCTGTCTGCATATCAAGCTCTCAGTCTATACACCCTTCTTATTGCTTGGTTCAGGAAGTTGCGGTATTGTTAAGCATGTTAAGTAGACTTTCTCTGCTCTCAGGGACCTATTCTGCTGAAGCATCAAGCTCCACTGCATGAACTATTGACATTTCCACTGGCTGCATATTCTCTTTTAGCCAGAATTATAAATTGAGGAACCTTAATCAAATGTTAGATTGTATAAAAAATATTGAACCTCTGAACACATTATTGCCAATGTCTAGCTTTATTTAGTTTTGTTTTGTGGCCACCTAAAAATTGGTGGTGGATCTGAGTTTGAATCACACAGGTATAGATTTAAAAGCAGAAAGGCGAGAAAAAAATCTGTAGGAGTGAGGTTAAAGTTTGGCAGCAGCCATTTTTCACACCATTGCACAAAAAAGTCAGTAATGACATTTGCAGTGATGCAATTTAACTAGTCTGAGAAGAAAGTAAAGAAATACTTTGCTGTGTTTTCAAGTTTTACAGTGATGAGAGATTCCACAGCCTTACCTTGCTCAGATACTTCAAGTTGCTGTTGGTTGCTCTGCATATAGAGACATGCCAACACAGTTACATGTGTGCATAGCATTCATGTTTGAAAGTGTTTATTTCTAAGTCCCAGTCAAGTTTCAGGTAAGAAAAAAAACATCAATTACCCTTCTCCTATTAGTAACAAATCATTTGTTCTGCCTATTGTGACTGGGCACTGTGATGAAGCTAGCTAACAACATGGCTATTTGTCATGTACAGCTTACACAATCTAACTTGAATAATTTTGTATGTGCATGAATAACCTTTAAAACACATGTCACTAAAATGATTACTTCTGATCCATTTCTGACATAACCAGTTGAAATTTGCAGGCTTTTATTTTTATGATAAGTTTTTCAGGAGACTTCCTCTTTAAGAACTGGCCGTGAAGTAGTTTAGTAGTGGATGGAACAATTTGCAGTCACATTAGAGCTACCAGCATAAGAATGTCTGTTCTCTACAACACTGCATTGCTGCAAGGTATGAATTTAAATTTTGCACAGTTTTATCACGTGTATGTTTTTTCAGAATATTGAATGCCATATGTAAATCAAAAATGTATCTGGCTTGAATTTTTTGAAAACCAATTGGGTACAATATTTACCATACTAAAAATAGGTATTGTGGAATGTATTAACTTTGATCCGTTTCTTACACTTTTATGAAGGTTTAACATGTTTTTATATACTTTTATATGCTTTTATGATAGCTGGCAGAAAGCTTCAAAACCGCGCCTGTTGGTATGAAAAATGGAATTTGCAAGACAGGTTTCTGAACAGGTTACGGTTCGTGCCTGTTGGTATGAAGACTGAATTATGCAAAGACATGTTGTTGGTAACAAAAGGTTTGGGTTGCGGTCCGCGGTTTGCAGGCGATGACCGGAAGAACCAGCGCAGTGTTTTTACTCCTGTCGGCTTCTATGTCAGTCTAGAGGAGGAAGCGCTGCAGCGCTTTAGGAGGCGGAGGGATATATCAGCTGGTTATATTCACTCTGTCTATAGTGCGGCAGCGTCACTTATTTTAAAGCCCAAAAAGGCGACTTCACTTTCAGAAACAAGCCCAAAAGCGCCAATTCATGAAACATGTCACCTCAAGGTAATTCAATCAGATTATACAGATTGGGTAAAATTATACAGATTGGTCAAAATATTTCCTATCTAAGGGAACCCAGTTGATTGCATCAAAGTCCTGATAAGCAGCATTCACTCCTCCTGAAGAAGCGTAGAGAGTCGTCTGGATTTTCCATGGCTTTGCAGCAATCCCTCATACTGAGCAAGCATGAAGCAACAGCGGAAAGAAAAACTCCCCTTTAACAGGAAGGAAAAACCTCCAGCAGAACCAGGCTCAGTATGAACGGTCATCTGCCTCGACCGATAGGGGGTTACAAAAGACAGAGCAAAGACACAAGACAGACAAAAAAAGCACAGAAGCAGACATTGATCCAGTAATCTGTTCTACATTAGATGGTAATAGCGGGTGATCTGTCTTCCCTGGATGATGTCAAAGCTAACAGAACGCCAAACCAGGTGTACCTACTATGAAGAAAAAAAAGAGAGAACAAAAAATTAAAAGCTGAAATGACGACAAGCAATGCAACTTGAGAGAAATAGACCCTAATGTCCTCCGGCAGCCTAAGCCTATAGCAGCATAACTATAGAGGTAGCTCAGGGTAACATAAGCCACTCTAACTATAAGCTTTGTCAAAAAGGAAACTTTTAAGCCTAGTCTTAAAAGTAGACAGGGTGTCTGCCTCACGGACCAAAACTGGGAGTTGGTTCCACAGGAGAGGAGCCTGATAGCTGAAGGATCTGCCTCCCATTCTACTTTTAGAGACTCTAGGAACCACCAGCAGACCTGCAGTCTGAGAGCAAAGTGCTCTGTTAGGAACATACGAGGTAATCAGATCTTTGATATATGATGGAGCTTGATTATTAAGGGCTTTATACGTTAGAAGGATAATTTTAAACTCTATTCTTGATTTAACAAGAAGCCAATGAAGGGAAGCTAAAATTGTAGAAATATGTTCCTTCTTGTTGATTTTCATCAGAACTCTTCCTGCAGCATTTTGGATCAGCTGAAGACTTTGAACTACATTTTGGGGACTTCCTGATAGTAAGGAATTACAATAGTCCAGCCTTGAAGTAACAAATGAATATCTATAAATATCTTGTCATGCTATTTGGTCTAACCAACGCTCCAGCAGTATTTCTATCTTTAGTAAATGATGTTCTTCGTGACATGGTGGGTCATTGATTTGATCTTCTCCAAGGACCTTAAAACCCATCAGTACCATGTTAGATCCATACTTCTTTCATAATAATTTATTTGTTAAGGCAGAGAAGTATGAGTTCCACCATTCATTTCATTTCATTCATCATTTGAACTAATCAGATGGCTATGGACCCTGCTAAGGTTTCTGCTGTTTGTGACAGGCCTCCTCCTACTTATCGTAAACTTCAGAGGTTGCAAATATTTACCAAAGGTTTATTAGAAACTTTAGCCAGATCCCCACCCCTCTTAATGCTCTCACCTCTACTAAGGTGAGGTGAGAGCATGGAGAAAGGTGCTGCCCCCTTTTCTTCTTTTTAGTTTATTTTTTTTTCCTCTTGAGAAAGTAGGCTGGCAGTAAAGGTGGCTAAGAGAAAGATGGGAGCCATGCGGCAAAGGTCCACGGTTTAGAGTTGAACCTGGGATGGCCACATCTAAGGCTAAATTAAGGTTTGCTACTGGATAAAAAAATAAACGCATTTTGAACTTAATTAGTTTCCAGTTACTCCACACACCAATACCAATCTTTTTTTCTCTGTGACCTGCATTTCACTTTACATCATCAAAGTCTGTGCTCTGCTGCAAAGCTTTGCCTTTGCATGAGTTTGAATATGAGACGGAGGGGGTGTTAAAGATGCCGCTGGGTCCCCCAGGTACAAGAAATTAGGTCACACTACACTGAGGAATGAGCGATTTCTGTGCAAAAATACTGCTGTAATTTATGCAGGTTTTTAGGGTCTTTCTCACCACAAATCTGGGTGGTATCTAAAGACTGCCTCTTCCCCCATCTTCACATACCTCAAATAAATTAGTCTTTGGGTTTATTTTTGCCACAGCTGTGATACAATTAATTAGAACAGAGGAACCATGCCTTCTCACGTTTACCCAAATGCACAATTTGTCTTTGTCTTAAGGTCTAAATTCCTGAGACAACACTACATTATACATGAGGTTTAGAAACTATGCTGGAAAAAAATAATGACAGCCTGACACCCATGGTGAAGAAAAAAAACCCTCTCAGGCTTGTTGTAGCACACTACATTCAATATCTGGCTCAAACAAATGAAGTTGGCACTGCTCAACCCCAGGAAGCTTATATTGGTTGGTTAGACTGGGCAAATAGCCATCTCAAATTGGGAAGAAGAAAATAAATGCAGCTCAAATTAAATTGGAAGTCCAAAATGTTGTTAAAAAACAAACAAGAAGAACTCTGTGGTGACAGACAGCATCATGTGTCTATGTCTGTGTTGTAAAAAAATGTGTGTTAAACTAATTTGCTACTTTTTTATCAACATTGACGACATCTCAAATGCTTCACAACACATTGTACAACTAAATTTGTTGCTGATTGTTGCTTGTTAACAACACGGTTATTGTCATGGCCAGGTCTTTTTGGCACTACTTCCAAAGGACATATTCTGCAAATCTAAGACACTGTACAGTGTTCTTACATAAAACATATTTATATAAAACCTAGTCTGACACACCCTCTAAAAACCTTTATTAGCCAACAGAATTCTTTGCTAAAAATCTTGAGAATCATTTAGATGTTTTTTTATTTCAATTACATTTTTTTGCTAACACAATACAAGACATGTCATTATGTTCTTCTTGGTCAATAGGTATTTTCATCTTTGAACTTCTCCATTAGTGCAGACAGAACCAATTTCAAGTTTTTAAAAACTTCCTAAACACATTTGCTCAGTATGCTGGACCACTATCATACAAAAAAGAGCTTCCAGACTGATGCTAGTTTTTTTTTCTACCTGCAGTGGTAAAAATTATCTTTACACTCTGGTTGTCAGGAGGATTCTGATCTAAAATCACAACCATGAGGGCCCATAACTCATATTAGAGCAATTCGGTTATGAATTCTATTGTCCTAATGTAAACCCTTGCGTAGGCTTCCTCAGTGGCGTTTCTCACACTACAACATACTCATGCATATCAAGCACCACCAACTCAAGTATAGAATATCAATTCAGAATATAGTTCAAACAGCAGGGTAAGAAGGGAAAAACTAAGAAAGGTCCGTTGTATAGTGCTGAGTGTGCTCTAAAGACTACAATCAAAAATGAAGCTGTCTGCAGCTTCTGATACTACATACACACTTGCCTTCTCATTAAAGACACTAGTGTTGTTTTCACCCCCTGAGACTTCTGTGGTCACATTTACCTGCAACAATAATGTAAGACACTTGTCAGAGCACTAAGGTGAAACGTTAGACTGGAACTGGCATATGTGAAGATTAACCCTCACTGGGTAATTTAAAATCTCAACAAATGCTTGTTGTGGGTTTATTTAATATTTGGTAAAATTTTCATCCCACTGTTTTTATTAATTTTGGGGAAAAAAAAAAACAATAGACATCTTATAGTCTTCTCTCCATTTAAGACCAAACATGGCCTATAATCTCTTTTCGGTGGGGAAATCTTTAGCTGTTATCATCCCGGAGTGCGATCCCCCTCTTTTTCTCCTTTTCTCTCCCTCTCCCCTCATGCTGAGGTGAGCAAAGTGGCTTAGATGCGGTGACAGGGAAGGATTCCTCAGCTCAGCAATACAGATGCAGGCATTGCTTTAAGGAGCTTATGCACATTTAATGGTTGAAAAATACTTATACAGTTGGACAGAATGCTTGGGGTGTGAGCATTTGTTGATATCAACATGAGCACTACAGATGTAATCCTAAAGCAACCAACATTGTAAGGCACCTGTGCAGCCTTCATGAAACTTCAGACCGCAGGATAGAAAGAAAAGCAGAATGAAAACAACCATGGGGGCAAGTGGTACAGTAAAAAAAATATTAAAACATGTCCAGTATATGGATTATATGCCAAACATCCGACTGATAACTAATTGGGGGATGGATTTCAAAGAAAGAGCCAGCGATACAGCTTTAGGCCCTACCCCCGATACAAAATTGCACTGCAGGTGAGCTGACTGAAAGAAGGTCAGTAAACCCTTTCCTACTAAAAGATGGACAAATATGACTGTTTCATAATACCCAACCACTAACCTCCCCACCCCCCACTTAAAAAAAAAAGAAAGAAAATAAAATACGCTTAAGAATTGGTCCAAAACATAGAAAAGATCCAGTGAACACCTGATCTGTGGATAATGATTCCTTGATTAATGTCAGTGGTCAAAGGAAGGCAGACTGTGTTTCACACCAGCTAAAACAGGACACAGAGTCTACATTTCAAACAGGTTCATAAAACTGTAAAAAAAAAGTTATGATAAATATTACCTGGTCCAATGAGTCAGCTGCAGAATTAACATGATAGAAGATGAGAACATAATTTAGTCTGCCTTGTATCAACAATTCTGGCTGTAATGATATGGAGGGACTTTCATTGCAGACTGTGGACCCTTTAGCATTAAACTACCTTTGTTTAAACACCACAGTCGTCTTATGTCTACTTCTGGAAAAGAAAGTTACTACTGTAACTACGGTTCTATGAATCCCGGATGACCGCCAGAGGCGGTGCTTTAAGCACTGAATGATTATTCTTGCGCATGCGCAGGTCAAGTACTAATGACAACAAAGTCACCTGTGACCTGCCTGGGACCCGCGTGACTCTATATAATCACGTGGCACCCGGCGTTCAATCCCTCAATCTTCTCGTCAAAAGCAGAGATTCCAAGGGACCAAGCACTCTGGTGGTCATTGTATGGCAAAACTAAGGTTAGGTCATTAAGGTAACCATATATTAAAATTACAATTGGGACAGTAAGAGAGGCGTTTCAGTTAAACAGTTAACAGTATATCTATCATAGCATATGTCTATAAGTTAACCAGGTAATATCAGTTGCTTAGACTCTTGTTGTGTCTTTATAAAGATGAGGGGCCTTGTTCGCAAATAATTCTAAGACTAAAAGTAGCTCTTAGTTATGTAAGTTTAGGAAACATCTTCTTAAATTCTAAGATTTTTTTTTTTTTTTTTAGAATTTTACCTTGATAAGAAAAAAGTTATGCACAGAGTATTTTGATCCTTAAGAGAGTTCCTAATGTGAAAAAATGTTAGGAGTAGTGAGGAGGACTTTTAGCGAGCACAAGATAAACTTTATCATCCCCATAGAGGGAAATTAGTTTGAGCGCCCTGACCGGTTAAGGGTTTGGCTCCGGTAATGTAATTTCATTGAGAATAAATAATTTCAGTGTCCATAGCCTAAATGATCGTCTAGAAATTCTAGAAACATCACTTGCGTGATGCCATCTCATCTCTGGGTTTTGAAGGCTGCACAGAGCTCTTCTCACTTTCTAGCCTGGTTCATAAAAGCAGAGAAAAAGTGACAGGCAGGAAAAGATGCATTGATCTGCTGGGCAATGCTCTTAAAAGTCAATTTCTTCGCATTGTGGTCCCAGGACTAATTTACCTTTCAACACTTCTCTATTCCCCTCCCGGAGCTGTGCAGACAGACGTGCTGCTCCTCTGTCCAGTTCTGTTTTCGTGACCTTTTATTCTCCATTTGATGTTGGTCGTTTTACGAAATACAACTGCTTTATACAAGCTGGAAATCACAATAATGCTGAGAGGTACGGGTGACAGACTACACATTAATATTAAATAGATGAAGTAGTAAAATGACCAGAATGGCGAGTAAACATAAAAGGTAATGTTTTATTTAAGTTAGGCATTTAGTTTGATATTTCAAAATATGTTGAGCTGAAATCAATCAATCCATGTTTAAGGAATGACTATCAGCACACACACCTGTGTTCTCTTATGTTCCATATGTGTATCAAAATCAAAATTATAAATAAACATTATACATTTCTTATTAAAATCATTGTAATCAATGTTTTTTTTAGCAGCTGTAGGAATGTTTGAGTTTTAAATTCAAGTCATTTTAATGGTATAAATTATTTGTTTAGAATTTTTGTGTCAGTGGAATTTTTACTTAAGACTACTGTACTATTAGAGCCTCATACTGGCCCATGCCTTGTACATATATGCTACCAGTGCACCATTTTTCAGCCCACTCAAGCGGAAAATGTGTTTCAGGTCACCCAACATCTAAATTGCTCATAATCTTTCATCACTGCAAAGACTTTTTAAAATAGAAATCTTATTTTTAGTGCTTTGGGGCGATGAACTGTTTTCTTTACACTCCTTACGCTCTGGAAGCAGTTGCATTTTGAGTGTTAGAATTGCACTGTAAGCTATTTTGTTGCCCGTTGTATACATTTATTCCTGCAATTAACAGAATAAAACTGCCTGTTCAAAGCTTACTAACACACAAACGAAGACTCGAAACTTAAGCAACACACTATGTCAAGGTAAACTGATAATCTTAGGAGTCCTTGGAAGATGAAATAAGGATCTATTCCCAGTATATTTATCTCTAGTGAAATCTCTGGAGGTGTCATGGACATCTTGTGTATCATCTTATCCATTCTAGTGATGGATGGGCACTCGCCCTACCTCCCCTTAAACTGTGTTGCTTTGGGAGCTGTGTTTTAAATGTAGCTTTCACCATTTTTATGTGAGAAATTACCAACTGATCAGGCCTTTCTCTGTAATGATCAGTGACATCCCTTTTTTTCATGAAAACATAATAGGACACTAAACAGTTAAAGATCTAAGAGACATGCCACAACATGCAGAAAACCTATTTTGTCTGTGTATTTTGATTTATGCTACCTTGTTGTGGATAAACTCTCATCAATCAGCTCTTCTTCTTAGATTTAGAAGGAAATTTGCCTTGAATACAACCACTTTCCTCCCTTCCATCTGGGTAATCTAGGGAAAGGTATTTAATTGTTCGATTAAAATGTAACTCAACAATACCTTTTTAAGAAATGCAAAAATACTTTATTGATCCCAAGCAGATACTGAAAAGATTAATCAAGGTACAATATTTGGAATATTTCAATGTAATATCATTACAAACTGTAGGAAAACAGCTACATCAGCCGTAGTTTGAAATAAAAGCGTTTATGAGGTTAACACATAGACATCACTGCAACTCATTGTGATGCTTCACCCTCTTACTTAATTGTGTGTGTTTGGGTTTCAAACCAACACCTTTTGATGCCTACAAGTGATATTCATTTTATTTTTTCCAATTTTGGAGCATTTCAATATTTTCCATATAACATGTTCAACAAACAGGTGTTTCCATAATGACAAGCAGATGAACAAAAGAGATAAGAGCACATCACAGCAGACCCCGTGACTAGTGGAGCTCTTCTGGCAGGCTCTCATAAGGTAATTCTGTGAAGTCCATTTTGCTTATAGCTGCACAGACTCATTATATGACAAGCAGTGTTGGAGAAATTTCTTTCCCAGATTTCTTTTAGAAAGAAAAGTGTTTTCTGATGTTGATAGGTCTTAAATCAAGTACAGGATCTGTAATAAAGTATGTATGACATACTTCTATGGTTTGCTATTTTTGATGATGACAGAAAAATACAAGTATCCATACGGATGGATACCTTGCTGTTGACGCTACAATGAGTGGCAAAAATGAACAGAAATCTGTTTATCTATTATGCCTGAAAAGCTAAAGAACAAAAACATGATGAACCTGGTGAAACATTGCACCTCATGAAAATCAAACATTTGAATTAGAAGAAAAGCAGAAGTCTACCTGATGCAGAGAAATCACTATATAAACCTGGCGCAAAAAAGCTACCGGATCACAAAAAAAAAGCGGCATCAGCAGCTCACTAATGAAAGAAAATATAATTCCTAATTACAGCACTTTTTTTAGCAAAATGTATGGTTTCTTTTTTAAATTTAGGGTTTCTATTCATGTGAAGGCTATGTCACACTCATTGAAATCGTATAATGTTATTTTTTCTACACGAAGACTTGATGCATATCATATAATGATATTACTGGAAAATTACATGAAAAGCTATCAACTGCTTCTGCCTCTACAGAGGAAACATTAGCAATATTCTGAAACATAAATGAGTAATTGTCATGTTTGCCCTGAAGAGATTCCATGTTTTATAACTTAAACATAACTTTCAGAAGTATTTTTCTGTGGGTTGCGCGTACCACTGGCTATGTTTTCAATTGAGCTCTCCAAACTGTAAAGTGATTGTTTTCTCTCTGCAGCCAGCTACTATAACCATTGGTGTGTGTTGTCACTTTAAAACATACAGAGAAAAAGTGTAATGGACTTAAAGGTATGTGAGGTTTGAATTTCGCTTGCGGTGAAAATTATTGAAGGCATGGATCAGACACCATAGAAAATCAATGAAGTAGCTATCCTGTAAGCTGGCTTGTACCAGATCTTTTTTTCATCATTTCAGTTGAATAATTAATGGCATCAGGGCATCATGTCACAGCACCCGCATTACTGCATACACTTCTTGAGGTTATAGGCCTTGATTTACACAACCATGCAAACTCAACCTGTTGTGAATAAAAATCATGTTCAATGTAACACTTGGTCTTCTGGTGTAGGTGGACACTGAGGAACATGTTATTTGGCGAGCTGCCTGAAGGCATTTCTGTGGTAATTGGTGATGATGGGTTTACCTAATTAATTTTATGAGAAGACATGAACAAAACATTGAAAGTTGTTTTACTGGCAGTTACTTTTGCTAATGATAAGTGAAGTGGTCACAAAACCAAATCTATAAGGGCTGGTGATCCGTAATTTTTGGATGTTTCTTTTGCTTGACTCACTGGAATCAAATGGCTAACTATCTCACAAGCCTGCAATCCAGGTCCACAGAGCTTTGCTATTTAGCTAATATTTGAGTCAGGCTGTTGAAGCAGAGACAGATCTAAAAGGTGCAGGACACTGGCTCTTGAGGGCTGAACTCAAACTTTGCTTTATTTGTTACTTCAACTTTCAACTTTATGTTTTCTCTTCATAGTAGCTACATCTGGACTGGCATTCTGTTTAGCTGCGTTGCCATCCTGGGGGGGGGGGGGGGGCAGATTGTCTGCCATTACCCTCTCTAACATAGAAAGTATCCCTAGATCAGTGCCTCTGTGTTCTTTTTGTGTCTCTGCTCTGTCTTCTCAAACCCCCAGTAGTGGCAGATGGCTGTTCACACTGAGCTTGGTCCTGCTGGAGATTTCTTCTTGTTAAAGGGGAGTTTCCCTCTGAACTGTCGCTACATGCATGCTCGGTATGAGGCATTGCTGCAAAGTCGACAACAATACAATGACTGTCCACTGTGGCTCTACGCTCTTTCAAGAGGAGTCAACGCTGCTTGTCAAGACTTGAAGCAATCTGCTTGGTTTCCTAGATAGGAAACTTTGTGATCAATCTATCTGTCTGATTTGATTGAATTGACATTGTAAAAGTGTTATATAATTAAAATCTAATTGAATTGCATTGACTTTGAGACCACTGGAGTAGCCTTTTCAATGACTAGTTGCTGAGGGGAATCATGTTATGCTATAAATTTTCATTGATGCTGAAGTCAAACATATAGTTCAGTCTTCTTGTTTTAATTAATACTACAATCCTAAAAATAAAACGATACCTCAGCTACTAAAAACAGTATGCAATTTGTGTGTTTCTTCATTCTTGCATCAAGTATTGTCATGAAGCTTTGAATATTAGTCAAGACATTTTTCTAACTACGACTACTTCAAAACAGTTTCTCAACTAATTTCAAAGATGACAAGACATAAAAAGATCATCCATCTGTTTCCCTCCCTTCACTTAACTCTTTGTTGAATATTAAGAATATAACAGTGTGATTATTTTTTACTTTTTAACAGATCCATTTAAATAATTAAAAGATTTTTTTAATTTCAGGGTCACTTTTGAACCCTCTATATTGGCCTGTTTCTAAAGCAGACTCAGTTATTTGACCTTTCCAAACTCTGTTATCTGCAGATGGCAAAATGTTTAAGTTCTAATTTCAAAGAGGTCAGGCCTTTTTCAGTCTAGCTTCCCATTAATTGTAAGGTACTGCATGAACTTGCCACAATCATTTTGGTTATCTCTAGGTATTTCCTGATAACATGTAGATATTTAGGGATGTCATAAGGATTTATTTGGTCCCTGACAGTCCCGGGTTACTTAAGGATAGACAAATAAAACCCTAATGGAAATAAAGTTTGTCACAACCGTTAAAACACTCAAACCAGATCAGCAAAGCATGGTTTCAAAGAAGCTAGCGGGAGCTATGCCTGTTAGCTCCAGGTGTTTTTAAAACAGTGAAAACACATTGAGGTAAACCATTCTAAACTTTCTTTGTTTATTTCTCTGTCAAACCTCTGCTGTTGTCTCTGGTTGTGGCAACAGGGTGTCCGTTTGCGGTGAATTACTCCAAGGTAAAGCTGGTTATCTCAGCAGCAAGCAGGTGGCGAGTTTGAAAGGGGAAAACAGCCATTGTTTGACAAACCAGGCCTGAGCAAGCTGTACACAGCTGAGGGGAGGAGGTGCGTTCCACAGCTGTGGAAGTGGGAACCTCCGCTCGGCCTCCCTTGCATAGCTGCTTCTTTTAAGAACCTGTCCAGGTTGACTTCAGATCAGCTTTCCTCTTAGCTTGGCCTGCCCGCCGGAGAGGAGGCCGCTCTGTGCCGTCTCGACTCAACTTTCTTGCAACAGCTGACAAAGTTTACAAGCAGACCGTCTCCAGGGCAGTGGGCTGTTAAGTTCCAATGTTGGTTTCAAAGAAAACAGACTTCCCTTAGCCTGGCACTGCTAATGTACGTGGGTGTGCGAACTCATTCGAACCCAGGTGGTTGTCTCTTCAATGCTTCTGTTGAGGAACAGAGAGAGAGTGATAAACCTGGGCAGCAAGTCTTTATACAGTGAACCCAACGGCTGTGAGAGGCAGTCCCCTGGGGGCCTGTAAAAGTCTCACATTTCAGCAGCTTTGCACTTTAGTCTGATTTTATTCCTCATGGCTTGATTGCACAAGATGCATCACTGTGACACTGAAAGATCTGAAGAGTGGATGATTTTCCATGCCGAACATGAACACAGAATTGCACACACAAGAACATGACGTCAGTAAGCAAAGCATCAGAAATCGCCCGAAGGTTTGGCTCCACTTTCCAAAATGCGTTGCAGATTATGCTCACTGCAATAACTGAGGTGCAAGGCAGGATTACTTCTAATCTGAGGAATCACATGGTCACCTGCCAATTTAGCAAATTTCTTGCTATATTTAGCGACTTTTCAGACCCATCCATTGACCTTTTTTCAAAAAAGTGACCAGCAAAAAATCTAGTGATTTTCTTCTGTTATCGGTGACTTCCTGTGAAGGCACTAATCGTTCTGAAGTTATTGTCTTGGGAGAGCAGCGAGTGCTGCTTTGAGCTAAACAGCAGCTCAAAAATGTTTTATTTAACTTAACATGCTAGCTATTCTGTAACAAATTTGAGAAAAAGGTAAACTAGTGCACTAAATTACGTGGAACATATCCAAAATATGCTACATAAAATACAGACAGTTTTGTAAGCGGTTTCCAGTGCATGATCGAAATTGTGGACACAAACATTGTGTGTGTGTGTGTGTGTGTGTGTGTGTGTGTGTGTGTGTGTAGTGAGGGGGGCTAAAATAGACAGTGTTGTCTTTGGGCCTGCCAAAACTGACACCTGGCCTGCCTGTGTATATGAAAAAGATTTCTAGGGCCCATTCATTAAGTGTCTTTCCCAGACTTTTGGATTAAATTGTTAAATTGTTGGTGCAAAAGATAGGACCAACCAATTTCTTAACTACTACATGCTCAAAGGTAAATAAAACTGCTTTTAATAATCCTACACACATAGCTGTGCTAAGAGGTCCAAAATATATTCAAAAGCACTTATTTAGCAAATAAGCCAGTTTTGATCTATGCCACAATTTTTACCCCAGCTGCTGACATATAGGGAAGAATACCTCCATAAAATCAAATAGAAAATGAAATTTCTATTAACTCTAATTACTTCTCCCATTTATCCTTGGGACTGACATCAAGATTAATGAAGTGCTCTTCTATTTTAAGCAAGGTCATTTAAATGAGTAATTCTGCCCCTTCTCATATCATTGCATTAATCTTAACCTAAAGTGCATTTGTTTCACATTTTACCATGCATATTTAAATTAATAGGAACTGCTCATTGCAGTTCCTGTGAATCTTTTAAAAAGGGTCAAAATTAAGAGAAAGGCCTCTCACAACAATAACAGATTGTCACAAGTTGGATATGTATAAGCTAGAAGTTTAAATACCAAGGAAACATAATGTTTTGACCAACTGCCCAAACCTGTGAAGATTTGCCTTTGAAATATTTTTTTTTCTAAACTATCCTGAGAGTGAACAATTGCATCAGTGAAATTCTAGAAAAAAAAATAGTTTTCTCTTGTTGATTCTTCCCGTGTGGCGCAGTTTTTATTATATTTCTCAGACTGTTCTCTTTTGTCACAATCCCTGACTTTCATGTGCTCCTTTCCATCTGTGCATACTTGATTGGAGCATTCACAAAGAGGACAATTGTCCTGTTGTGTGCAGTAATGGAGCAGACTGGAGTGGAGCAGAGATGGCGAGGGAAAGTGCCAACTGTGCCCTCCTACACGATAATATTGTCATGTTAGATTACCCATCATCATGTTGGCAGAGCCGTGAATCTCCTTGAACCTACAACCCTGCAAAAGAGCAGCCAACTGCTTATGGTGTTTTTTCCATAGAAAGTTGTCTGCTTACAGTCCAGAGTGCTATCAGGACCTTTAGAAACTCAGATTTTAAACTAAATTCTGCATCATTGTGGTCTAATGATGTATCATGCTTGATATTTCTGTAATTTAACACTTTAAGATTAAAAGTTAGGAATATATAAATGTATTCTCCAGTTTTAATTGGCAGCATGAAATGTTACATTAATGTTTATGTGCTTTGTTTTAGGTTGGGAAACTTGTGGATATGTTTTTTTTTTTTTTTATCTTAATTGCACATGATTGTTCTGGTGTGAGAAAACAAAGCTTAGAGGATACCAAGCAGTTGCTCATCTTGTACTTATGAGAATTACACACAAGACCATTTTCAGTAAAATACACATATTATAAAAGCATAACATTTTTAACCTTGATATAACCAAAGAACATTTCCCACAAACAAATTTGAGAATAAACTATGGAATCAATATTTTTGAGGTGTTTATTTTAGTTATAATAATACAGATGTGCTTTGTTTATTGTCACTGTACAAAGAAAACTAAACTGAATTGACAGTTTTAAAGCAGGTTAAAAAAGTACAGAGCAATCCTTATTTTCATTAAAGTCAAGAAAAGTAAGTGTTCGTCATACTGTAAATACATTTTTTTTATTTAAAATGTTTTTGTTCTGTGTACTGTATGTTTACAAGAACCCCTATAGTACATTTTCAGACTTGACTTTCAAGAAATGGTTTATAACCCAGTAGGTCTTCTTATTTAGGAATACCAAGGCAAGGCAAGGTAAATTTATTTGTGTAGCACATTTTAGTATAAAGACAATGCAAAGTGCTTTACATGATTAAATATAGGAAAATAAAACAGAATAAAAGCAAATTGGAATAAAATGTAGAAACAAAATAAAACACTGTCAACCAGAGCTGTTGCTCATGTATTGAATGTTCATTTCTCTACCATCAGCTGTCTCCAAAGGCGTTTCAGAGAATTTGGCAGTATATCCAACCAGCCTCACAACCGCAGACCATGTGTAACCACACCAGCCCAGGACCTTCACATCCAGCATGTTCCCCACCACGATCGTCTGAGACAAGCCACTCGGACAGCTGCTGAAACATTTGGTTTACATAACCAAAGAATTTCTGCACAAACCGTCTCAGGGAAGCTCATCTGCATGCTCGTCGTCCTCATGGGGGTCTCCAACTGACTCCAGTTTGTGGTCGTAACTGATTTGAGTGGGCAAATGTTCATACTCGCTGCCGTCTGGCACGTTGGAGAGGTGTAAATTCTGGTTTACACTGTTCAGGGCAAATGGCAGACAGCATGTTTGCCGTCGTGTGGGTGAGCGGTTTACTGATGTCAGTGTTGTGGATCGAGTGGCCCATGGTGGCGGTGGGGTTATGGTATGGGCAGGCGTCTGTTATGGACAAAGAACACAGGTGCATTTTATTGACTTTATTGAATGCACAGAGATACCGTGACAAGATCCTGAGGCCCATTATTGTGCCATACATCCAAGAACATCACCTCATGTTGCAGCAGGATAATGCACAGCCCCATGTTGCAAGGATCTGTACACAATTCTTGGAAGCTGAAAACGTTCCAGTTCTTGCATGGCCGGCATACTCACCAGACATGTCATCCATTGAGCATGTGTGGGATGCTCTGGATCGACGTATACGACAGCATGTACCAGTTCCTGCCAATATCCAGCAACTTCGCACATCGAAGAGGAGTGGACCAACATTCCACAGGCCACAATTGACAATCTGATCAACTCTATGCAAAGGAGATGTGTTGCACTGTGTGAGGCAAATGGTGGTCACACGAGATACTGACTGGTTTTCTGAGTCCCCAGACCCCCCCCCCCCCCACCCCCAACAAAACAAAACTGCATCTATCTACAACAAAAACATTGTCAATACTTATCTGGAGCGTGACCTTACTTTAGGAGCTTCTCCCCTCGGCTTGCCTTTTGGGGTACAGTTCCTTTCTCGCTTGCAGAGCCTCGTCAGGTCATCAGGGTCACAATTCTCACAAGCCAAAGCAGCAGTGTCAGCACTCTTCCGAACCTCAATGCCTCTTCAAGTCAGCTATCGCTAAATCCTCCTTTATCTGCTTTCACAGGGTGTTTCTGCATGTGAGCTAAAAAAAAATTAACCCAGCATTGATTTTGAATTCTCAATAACTTTCAGGATCTTATGTAACCAAAAGTATACATATATAGATCACTTCAGCATGAGTAAAAGACAGAAATATGTAGCATAGTTTGACATATTATTTCATGATATCATTGTATATTATGATCTGGTGCAGTATAGTATAGAGAATTATATTACTTTGCAGGTATAGTGAAAAAAAAACAAAAATGAGTGATTTGCCTAGACACTAACAGCAGGAGATGGCATCAGTGAAACTGTTCCAGAGGGACAAGCGGATTTTAGCTTCCAATAACCAAAGCCCATTTAGGACAAACAGATTATCCGGTTTACTGTAATCTGCATATAATGCATTTTGCTACCTCCTTTATTTCCTGCATAATCCGCTGCAATCCCTTTTAATTTTGTTGGCCTACAGATTATTCGGTCCTTCGGCATGTATTTGTTTTGATCTAATGAGGTGAATATATGTATGTTCCCATAAATAAACCTAATACATTTAGAAGTTAAACCTCAATCCTTCCATGTCAATTTTTAAAAGCAAAACATTTTTTATATAATTTCTTACCCTAGCTTTCATCTTGTGAACAAATAAGACATTTACATAAATAAAGTCAGGATAAAGGGGTAATAAAAATGTACAGATCAGTGACAGGTCAGTTTAAATTTTTTTTTATCAGGGTATTTTTGTTAGAGAAGATAAATAACATTTGCAATGTTTTACATAACATAGTTATCTCCATATTTTCAATCATCTTTTCAAGGCCAATCCATACTACTCTGAAATTGGTCATTTAGACTTCTGGTGAATCAAAACAAACTAGAAACCAAGGTGCATTTTATACTCTGATACATCATTCCTGGGTGGGATTGAGTCAGCTCAATAAGACAGTAAAGCCAATTTAAATTCAGAAACCTGTGCCATCTACATAAAAACAATCAAGGTCGGACTTGGATGACATGAAGAACACCAGTGTTAGCCGATCAGTACAGTCACTCAATCCAAAATAGTGTATATATTTAATATAAATGCACATAAATGAAAATCACACTTTAAGTGGATTTACAAAGTCCACTAGAACAGAGGTCTTCAACCCCTGTCCTCAGGTCCCTCGTGACTGGTTCTCATGTTTTAGGGGTTTCCCTGGCTCCTCTCACCTATCTTAAATAAACAGGTGATTAACAGGCCTAAGGATGTAAAGCAGTCACTTGATTCAGGTGTGCTGGAACCCCAACACATAGATGTGTTGGGGACCTCAGCACAATAGACCTCTGCACAATAATACATAACTTATGTTATTAAAAGTAAATATATTACTAAATTGAACATAATGCTGTGATTGATAACCCACGTTTTTTGTGAGACAGAAACAAAGCAAAAGGAATATAAGAAGTCTGCTGAGTCGCTGGCAGCAGAGTTCAAAATAAAACAAAAAGAGCTAATTTGGTTTTACAATCTTGCTTATTTAGGATCTGCACTGAGCAATTGGTGTATTACCACAACCCATGTCCAGTATAGAAAGTAAACATACTGTACTTTTTAAAATCCACTGGATTGGATATTTTACCAAAAATTAAAAATATAAATATGTTAATTTAGTTGCTGAGTTAGGGAGCCCTCTAGTGGACATGGGGAATTGTTTTATTTTAATTTTTTTTGCGTTGCCTCGCAAAAACTTTTGCGTTCCCTCGCAAAGTGCATGTTTCCGAAAAGTACATTCCTGCCGAGATATGCATCCCCTGTCGCGGGAGCGCGCCTCACTCTGTACAACTGAATATCGACAAGGAAAATGGATTTAAATTTGACCAATACTTGTTGTTATATTAATGATATCAAAACGTTTTAATATACCTCTTGTGGGAAAAAAAACTGTGGTTATTTGGCAGATTCATTTGCAAAATTACGGGTGTTATAAAAACAACATTAAATCCAAAGATTTTATCCGAGCTACGGCTGATTTATTTGTTGTGGCCTCTTGTCATTCACACACAACAATAAACCGTGAGAGCCGACGTTAGTTTTGAAATGGCAAAGCTTTGTCTGTAGCGCAAGATCAAACGTGCATCTACACAACACAGCATTCACAGACCAGTGTGACGCATTCACGAGCGTCAGAAAGCTATGGTGCATTCAGGACCATGGGACATTTCAAATTTATCTCGGCAGGCATGCACTGTTCGGAAACATGCACTTTGCGAGGGAACGCAAAAAAACAAAAGAAAAAATTCCCCATGTCCCCTAGAGGGCTCTGTAGTGAGTAGATATATTTGTATGATAACCCCAAATTTAGCCACAGATATCTCTGCTGTCACACTGTTTCGTAGCTCAGATTTTTTTTTAATACTGGATTTTTAAGTGAAAAATTAATCCCACTCTATAGAACTATAAAACATGTCGGTGAAGTATGTGTGTTGCTTATGTTGCACTGCTAATAATGTACAGTAGGTGTACGTTAAAGTGAAGAATATAAAATGTAATGAGTGCTGCTGCACCAAGACAGAGCACATAACCTTTCTGTGGTAACATGTTTTTTTCTTTAATGTTTTATTCCTTAATATTTCCCTGGCCATCTTTGGGTGCATGTTCAGTGCTCTATAAACACTATTTAGATGCCATCAAGAGGTCAAGTATTATTATACAAATTGATGAGACAACACTGTAGGTTGGATTGCGCTGGAGACACTTTAGACATTTGGCATGGTGAGGAGAGTGCTGAAAGAGCTTCGAAATTGTACAACACAAGGTTAAGTGATGTTATTATCAGGTGATTGTTTGCAACACTACTTAACTGCAATAAACCAAAGCAGTAACATTGCTCCTGTTTCACGGTTTTTTGCACCGCTTACCTGTTTCCTTTAGAATTCACTTTAAAATCCAGACTTTGAGTTTTTAGGGCCTTGCATAGTAAATGTCCTTCTTGTATTACTAAATTGTTAAAGCCACATGCTCTGACTCAAGCCATCAGATCCTCAAATCAAATTGTACTCCTCGTCCCAAGGACAAGATATAAAACATGAAGAGATTGCACTTTCCAGAATGTTTTGTGTTATTTTTGGAGTCAGGACTCCCTTAAAAGCAGCTTAAGACGAGTTTTACAAGAATGTTTAAAATTGTTGTTTTATTCATCTGTGTCATTTAGTTTTCTCTATTTGTTCCACTGTTTTAATTGTATTTTGTTTATGCTCTCTTCATGAATCACTTTCTGATTTTGACTTGAGAAAATTGCTACATAAATAAACTTTACTGACTTACTTACAGAGGTGGGTGGTATGTACTTAGTTACATTTACTTCAGGGTCACCCATCCATTCATTGTCTATTCCTCGGTTATCCTTGCGGGATAGTGGGAGGAGGATGGTGCCTGTTTCCAGTGGCCATTGGGCAAGAGGTGGGCTACACCCTCGGCAGGTGACTAGCCCATCAAAGGGCAAAAAAGGGACATACAGGACAAACAACCACGCGTGCACACACACACACACACACACACACACACACACACACACACACACACACACACACACACACACACACACACACACACACACACACACACACACACACACACACACACACACACACACTTACTGACAGTTTTGGGAGACCATTTTAGTGTCTTCCCACTAGTAACGGTTACGTACGTAGAACCGTCATCATTTCTAGTGCCTGCTTCACTGGTGTTCCAACTGCAGCGAGTCAACTTGGAGACGTCTCTTCAGAAGGTTTCGCTGCTGAAGGCTGTCAGGAAGCAGCATAACAATAAATATATATATATATATATATATATATATATATATATATATATATATATATATATATATATATATATATATATATATATATATATACACGTCTATGTTTGTATATTTTGTGATTTAAGATTATGTGATTCTGACCTTTGACAGTAAGTGACAAAGTTATATAATGATTAATAAATGGCCTATTACTGCTCTTTTTTCTCAGACAGCGTATCAGAGTATTTTTAATATGGTAGTACAAAAAAAGCATAAACATGAACTTACTCATATTTCTATTGCCTAAAGATGCTTCTGATCGCTCAAGGAGGTAGATTATGTTGTTGTTGTTGTTATTATTTTTGTTATTATCATTATTATTATTATTATTATTATTTGGAGGTGCCAAAATAAGCACCTGGCAGTTCAGTTCAATAAATTGTCAGAAATGTTGTTAAATTAAGTTCTCAAATTTTAATCCAAAGAGTGAATTTAGATGCATCTTTAATTCTTTGTCCCAATTAAGTTAGTTGGATGACAACTACCTTAGATAACAGGAAAAGCAGCTATTGTTTTTGTCTTGCACCAAGTATAGAAAGACAGTCTATGGTTCAAAAACACCAACGTCTACACCTATGGTGCACCATTGTCTTGTTTAAGTCACAATAAATTAGTAAGACTGTTATTTTAATGTCCTGGCCACTGACTGCATATAACTGAAGCATTTATCATTCTGAAAATACTGTATGACAGCTAGGTGTCGACAACAGTTAATAATGATACTCTATCTGTTGTCTGACCTTATTTTTTTTCTATTTTAATACTGGGTCATTTATTATTATAAAATTATAAAAACACAATAAACTGATCTTGGAAATGCCAAAGCTGCATTGTATTCATTTCTCAGGCGTAAAGTGGAGGAAACAAATATGTAAAGAGCCTTTATCACTCTAAAATAAATGATACTGACCTTCATAAAAAATAGATTTCTAAATGCAAGTCACCTCAGCAGAGGAGGATAAACTTCATAAATAAATACCAATGAAAATACCTGTCAGTCTGGAATCAATAAGTCTTTCTAGAACACCAATACCAGTAGCATTTTATTTATGATTATCTAGCTTATCGTGTATGTATTAATATTTTAATAATTTAAATGGACTGTTGTGATATATCTATTTTTAACAAATTGCCAACATAAACCATAGTAAACATTTCATTGACTGTGCAGCGTCTCAACTACCCAGCAACCCCCTAAATGAAATTTTCTTTCAGTCAATAATCCCTGTTTTGACTTATGACATTTATGCTTCTTCTCTGAGATTGACCACACAATATCATCAGGCTTCCTACAAGCTTCCAAAATCCATCACTGCTTACAGTGGCATTTTAAAGTTCAGCGACAACAATTGTTGCAGCTTATCACAAACAGAGGGATAACTAGAGGAGGGGATTGGCTAGTCCATCACAACAGGCGGCAGCATGTCAACTGAGTCTGTCAGGATCCTTTTGGGTAACTCATCCACATATTTTCAACCATAAAAATCTTTTCCAGTTTATCGGGCCATTCTAATGTTTTTGAATTGCAGTTGTTCATGTACACTGTTCTTGTAGTTACATAGTCTTTTCTTTCCCCTTTTTCAGAATAGGAAAATTCTTAGTGCAATAGGAAGCTGAATTCCTGTGCAAATTCTCAGTTATCCAGGTCATCGCAACATCAAAATGGCTAAAATCTGAGGCAACCGGACTGGAAGCTGAATTTCAAACCAAGCATGATTGTGCTAACCATCAATATATAAGCATGGCAAAAAAGTTTAAAACTTATATTAGTTTAAGCAGGCATCATAAAAATGTCTGGACCTTATTAAGTTCTAAAAATATACAAAGACTGTATAAACTGAAATATATGAAACAACTTATTTTAGACCAATATATGAAACAACTTATTTTAGACCATTGTTTATTAAAGAAGCTATACCTGAATTATTTTTGTCTGGTTAAGAAATATGCTTGTTACACAACGTATTATGAGGTAAAAGATGTATTTTGATTATAACAACTGAATAATTGATTGTGCAATCGAGCTAGTCCAGCCCTTTTTAGTACAAATAAACAACCCGGGACAACTTTTCTCTGCCAATGGCACAATGAGGGGAATTATCATTCCCATTAGAAGGTATAATTGACCCGAGACGTAGCCATTTATGTCAAAGAAAAAGAAGAAAAGTCCCTTGTTTTCTCCAGAAGATTGTGCACAGGCTTGAGGCAAGTGTTTAGACTCATGCATGTTGACTGGGAGGAGACCAGGAGGGAGAGAAGGAGGATTTGTCACGGAACAAAACTGTTGGGGTTTACAGTTCAAACTAAACTGTTCTGGGTTTTAGGAGTCTTTTTAAGGTGAAATTCTGTTTAGGAATAGACTTTTATCTAGCCTAGGAGTGTTTTAAGCCGGGATGATGGCAGAAACATGAGCACAATTAATAATATATAGATAAGATAAACTTTATCATCCTCATAAAGGGAAATAAATTAGTGTCACATCATGAATAAAACGTAGAAAAGTGTATAAAAATATACCAAAAATAAAGTTCTTAATCAATCACTTAATCTGGATGGCATTAACTTGGCCTCTGGTAATAAAGTTAAAAATCTTGGTGTTGTTTTCGACCAAGACATGTCATTTAAATCCCATATTAAACAGGTTTCCCGAGTTTCCTTTTTTCACCTCAGGAATATTGCCAAAATTAGAAACATTCTGTCCAGGGGTGATGCTGAAAAACTAGTCCATGCATTTGTTACTTCAAGGCTGGACTATTGTAATTCTTTACTATCAGGAAGTCCACAAAATGCAGTTTGAAGTCTTCAGCTGATCCAAAATGCTGCGGCAAGAGTTCTGATGAAAATCAACAAGAGGGATCATATTTCTCCAATTTTAGCTTCCCTTCATTGGCTTCCTGTTAAATCAAGAATAGAATTAAAAATTCTCCTTCTAACGTATAAAGCCCTTAATAATCAAGCTCCATCATATATCAGAGCTCTGATTACCCCGTATGTTCCTAACAGAGCACTTCGCTCTCAGACTGCAGGTCTGCTGGTGGTTCCTAGAGTCTCTAAAAGTAGAATGGGAGGCAGATCCTTTAGCTATCAGGCTCCTCTCCTGTGGAACCAACTCCCAGTTTTGGTCCGTGAGGCAGACACCCTGTCTACTTTAAAGACTAATCTTAAAACTTTCCTTTTTGACAAAGCTTATAGTTAGAGTGGCTCATGTTACCCTGATCTATCTCTATAGTTGTGCTGTGATAGGCATAGGCTACTGGAGGACATCAGGGTCTAATTTTCTCACTCTACTAATTTCTACTGTTCTTCAGTCTACTGTTCTCCAGTTTTGCATTGTATTACATTGAAATGACTGTTGTCATTTCAGCTTTTAACTTTTTGCTCTCTCTCTTTTTCTTTATAGTAGGTACACCTGGTCTGGCGTTCTGTTAACTGTGACATCATCCAGGGAAGACGGCTCACCCGCTACTACCATCTAATGTAGAACAGATTACTAGATCAATGTGTGCTTCTGTGCTTTTTTGTCTCTCTTGTTGTGTCTCTGCTCTGTCTTCTGTAACCCCAGTCGGTCGAGGCAGATGACCGTTCATACTGAGCCCGGTTCTGCCGGAGGTTTTCCTTCCCGTTAATGGGGAGTTTTTCTTCCCACTGTCGCTTCATGCTTGCTCAGTATGAGGGATTGCAGCAAAGCCAGGTACAATGCAGACGACTCTCCCTGTGGCTCTACGGTTCCCCAGGAGTGAATGCTGCTTGTCGGGACTTTGATGCAATCAACTGGTTTCCTTATATAGGAACATTTTTGACCAATCTGTATAATCTGACCCAATCTGTATAATATGATTGAACTTGATTTTGTAAACTGCCTTGAGATGACATGTTTCATGATTTGGCGCTATATAAATAAAATTGAATTGAATTGAATAGTACTGTGGAATTTTTATAATATATATTTACAAACCATAAAATGCCCTCAATAATAGACATCTTAGAAGAATTGGAAAAAAGTTTCAGAAGGATATATACATATACACAGTCTAGACAAGATAAAGTACAATAATATACACTGTATACCTAGAGGGAAGATGTAAAAGAGACGAGAAAGTATTTGCTGTAATGTACATGATGATGTCAGTATTCATAACCTAATGTAATGTAGAAGTTTGCTTGCATGATGCCATCTCTTCTCTAGCGTTTGATTGCTGCACGCCACGCTTTTCATGCTGGTGCGTAAAAGCAGAGAAGAAGACACATTGATATGATTGGCAATGCCCTATGACGTTTGTCTCTTCGTGCCGTGAACCAAGGACAAATTTACCTTTCAACACTCCATTCTCCTCCCAGAGGTGTGTAGACAGAAGTTCTGTTCCTTTGTCCAGTACGGTTTTCTCCACCTTTCTTCCTCCATCTTATGTTGGTCGTTTAACCAAACACAACCGCTTCATACAAGCAGGCAATTCCAGTAAAATACTGACAGGTTGCACATTAATATCGAATAGATGAAGCATTATCATGACACCCATTTCTTAATCCAGTCTAATCAGTTAATTTCTCTCCACTGATTACTAGTTTATTTTTTAATGTTTGTTTGTTTGTTCGTTTCTTGTGTTAACCAATCACAAGAAACTTAATTTAAATTGAATTTATCTAAACTTAATTTTTACCAAATTGGACACAACATAAGTGCATGTGAACTGGAATTGTTAGTAAAGTACCTTGGAAAGTGACATTTGTTGTAATTTGGTGCAAGATACTTGACCTGAATCAAATTTAGCTGAACTGATACCTATTGTAGAGCCACACACACTAATGTCTGGAGAAAAAGCACACTGGGATTCTGCGTCAATTTAGACTCAAAAACAAACCCCATCATCCATTTCTTCTTAATTGTTTCTTTTAGTCACCCATAAGAAAAAGAATCAGCTAAACTTACTTACATGACTGCTCTATCCGCTTTGAAGTGCACTTCTCTGTTACTGAGGCATAAAGAAAACATCTGCAGTGTGTCTTTTTGCCTCTTGGCACTCCTTCTTCCTGCCATTCCAAGCGTGTCTTCAAAAACCCACATCTTCTTTCCAAGTCCACTGTAATTATTACACCTTGGAGACACAATAGACACGTAGCTCCGACTGTGAAAGATGTTCCAAAGGTAAGTGGCATGGAAACACTGACTATCAGCCAGCTGTTTTACAACCACACAGTTCCTCTGGCAGTGCCAGGAAACTAAAACAAGGACATGTATTTCTCATAACTACCCCGTGGAGTATCCAACAGTTTCTCTACCCCTCAGAGAGCCTGTAGAACTGCTTGACCTGAAAACGGCTACAATTTCATACTCACCCACACAAACACTCCACCTGCACAATGCCTTTCACCAGTCTGTTAAAATACATTTTATGATCACGTAAGATTATGTCTTAATCATTGAAAAAAAAATCACTTCACTGTGTACTGAATCAAAATCTGGTCCCAACATTAAAAGGAACAATGCTTAAGTTTAAGCTCTGTCAGGTTTTAATATAAAAGCAGACACACACTTGTTCTCAGACACAGATTTCCTTGGGGTCAACGTGTCTGCAAAGAAAAGGTAGCAGAGGGAACGCTCAGCTGTCATTCATAAGACAACTGCTGAGTAGCCCTCCACAAACCAATATAAAGGAGAGCAGCTAACTCAGCAAATCATGTCACACTGGACAGGAGGACAGCTTGACAACAACAGTGGTTTCAAGCATTTTATTTATTTATCTTTTTATTATTTTCGAGTGCTCACAGCATTATCCTCTGTGACAGCTGTTTTTTTTTTTTGTTGTTGTTGTTGTGGAGCTGTCAAGCTACGTATACACCCCGGCAACAGCGTCTCACCTGGCTGGGTTTTGTTGTGTTGACAGATTAATGATACAGTTCCACTGATGTGGTTATAATGGCAAACGTCTCAGTTAATGCAGTACTCTGGTAATTCAACTCCGCTTCATCTGTGTTCACCTTAAACTTGTAATTGAAAAAGTTTTGACTCTGAGACAGGAGCTGACACCATACTCCCACTCCCACTAAGAACATGTGCAAAAACATGCACACACACACACACACACACACACACACACACACACACACACACACACACACACACACACACACACACACACACACACACAAATGCCAAAATGTCCCAAAAACGCAACATGTCCACACAATGTTGGTTGTTTGTCAAGAATGAGTCCAGACAACTATAGCTCTCTCTCTCTCTCTCTCTCTCTCTCTTTCACACACACACACACACACACCCTAATCGGTGTACAGAAATGACATTTTACATTTAGAACGTTAGGATTTCAGCCTCAGACGTGCAAGTGTGCCGTCAATCTTTGTGAAAAAATACAACCACAAAGGTATGTATTACGATGAAATTCTATGGAATAGATCAACACAAGGTTGTGCATTGTCAAGGGGAAGCAACACAATGCATCGTTCATAAAATCTTTACACATAAAAATCTAAAGTGTTGCATGTTTTTGTTCTCATTTTCCCTAGGTAAACACTTTCATAATGATCTTATACCGCAAATACAGCCGCAATTGTGTGTCTCTACCAGCTTAGCTTGTTTGACTAGATCTTTTGCCCGGTCTTTTTTGTAAAATAGCTCAAGCTAGATTTAACTGAGAGTGTTATATGTTATTAACCACATTTCTTTGGAAAGCTGAATTAAATTTCACAAGCCTCATCAAGGCTTGATTACTGATTGCAGGACTATTAACTGACTCATAGAATCCAGAAATAACTTAATGTCAAACTGTCTGACAACATGCATGGGGCTAAAAGATCTCAAAAAGCGACACATCATATTCCAATCTGAAAAACAAATCAGTTGGGACTAAAAGTTATTGTCTAAAAGCAGTGTAAAGACATTTCTATGGCTATGGTACAGTGAACCACAATGAGATCCACATATGTAGAAAACATAGAGCATTGTCATGATCCACAGTTGTTTGTGTTCTTAAATGTTTAGATTCTCTGTTTTGTGTCATTCTCAGTTCCCTGCCTTTGTTTCTCCTTCCAGCTGATTGGTCTTTTGTTTGAATATGATCATCTGATTTCCATGCAGTTGATTAATCCCCAGTTGTATTTAAGTTCTTGGTTTCTGTTTCTTCCCCACTGGATTCTCTATTGTTCCTTCATTCTCTACAATGGTTCCATACGTGTTGATCACCCTGTTGTTTCTACCCTGTTGTTTTCTCCTGCATCTTTGCTTTTTTTCTGTAGGTTTTCATAATTATTTCATTCTTCAACATGGCAACGTGACAAGCATTGCTTTCCAGAAGAAAGAGGCCTAACAAAATTACTCTATTGGTGCATGGACGACTCATTTAGATCATAGGACAACCTAGAACAATGTCTACAACAATGCAGACCTCGTTTACTTCAGTTAGGGTTATTGTTCATTATTTAGTCATAAGAATTAGGAGATTGGTCAAAAATTGCATTGATAGGGAAAAAATCCAAAGCAAAACCCAATGTTTATCAAAAGTAACCAAACTATACACTTTCTATTATCCCCAAGACTTTTCAATGCAAAATCATTTGCACTGCATAAAGGCAAGTTTTTTTGTCATTTTTTTTGTTTAGCCTTTATTTATACCAGTATTCTGGTTGAGATCCAAGATTTCATTTTAAAAGAAGAAACAGAAATACAAATCAATAACATTTTACAAACACAGTAACAATGCGAGTAATTCATATATTTGACTTAATTGAATTAGCTGATAAAATATAATTTAGTTATATGGGACAATTTTTTTCTTATTAGAAATTTAAATCCCAGATGAATCAAACTGATTAGTTTGAGATCCTGAATCAAACCTACTCACCGATCCATGAATCAGAACAAAAGATGGAGGAGCAGCCTTTAGTATTCCTGCTCCAAAAATCTGGAATAAGCTTCCTGTGCTGTAAGACTGCTCCCACCCTTAGCTCTTTTAAAACAAGATTAAAAACCTTTCTATTTGCCACTGCTTACCCTTTTAAACTAAATAAATAATGCATCTATTTATTTTCAAACTCTTTTCAAGAGTCCTATTTTATGCTTTTAAGTTTGTTTTTATTGTTATTATACATACAAGCACTTTGAGTTGCCTTTGGACAAAAATGCACAACTGGTGTACCTGTCAATGTTTCTTTGAAAGGAAGAACTTGCAGAACTTACTTCTGGTTAACAAACAGTATGACATTCGTTTTAATAGCATTTAGGACAAATCCCAGGTTGAGCAAGGCAGACCTAATAGTGTCAAACTCAGACTGCAGACACACACCCAAGCACAGCAGTGACCAATTTTGCATGGTAGTAAACTACAATATCATTAGCATACAAATGTGTACAAGCATCAGGTTTTATAGACATCGTTTACATAACTTGAAAACAGAGTTGGACCTAAAATGGAACCCTGTGACACACCTTTTGTGATGTTTACATAATCTGAACGCTTTTGGAGGTTATGTGCCCTGTTGCATGTGATGTAAATTTACCATAGCATTTCAGAAAAAAACAGACATCATACCAAAAGATGTAGTTGGACTTCTTTTGTGGTTAAAGATATCGACCACTAGTTGTAACTAATGGAAGCAGGATTTCTGCTCTCCACCTGCACACCCTCAAGGATAATCACTGGCCATCAGTTTGTGATTTTAAGATCTAGAGCAACGTTGGCTATACAGTCAGATAATGACATGAAACCTTTTTTATGTTAATCTCTGAGTGGCCCAAATAAAATTCATTGATACTTTTTGGAGTGGCCTATTCAAAATGTAGACCAAAAATTGGATAAAGATTAAGTGGGTTTTTTTTAAAACAGGTACTCTCTGCTCAAAAATAATCTAGTGTGGCTGAATAATAATAATAAAAAATCCAGGCCAAAACTCCTCCACAATGATTTAAAAGCCTCATTTTCAGTTGTATCTCCTTGATGACAGCTGTGGCCAATTACGTTTTCACAATAATATGGGGGAGATGGTTGTATCTTTCTTCTGTAACTAAATTAACTCATTAGTGTAAATTGAGGAATAACCTTAGTATTTTTTTGCACAAATTCAATCAGTTTACATACACTTTTAGAAATAATGGCTACAAATTTTGGATATTTTGATCATTTACTTGAACTGCTCTTTTTCCAGGATGGAATGAGAATATCGTATACAACCTCAGCGTATGATCAAACATTACTCTGAGCATCGAGAACATACACTTTTCTAATTTTATCCTCAGGATGTTTCTAATTTAATCCATAATCCAGGTCCCTTAAATATTTCATTTTAAGTCTTTCGACTAACTTCAAGCATCTTTGACCAAGACCTAAAACTAACACGATTTAACTGGAGAAGCTTCATGGGGATCATGCAAGACAGAAGGGAATGCTCTGCCTTAAGGGCACAATTCTTGTTCCACTTTTAAGACTCCTTTGCATACATTTTCTACATTCAGGCATGCTTAAAATCTGAACTGGAGGTGCTTCTAATTTTTTATTTCCTCAGATAAGTTTTTGTACTAATCATGCGTTTCCTAAAAACACAAAGCTGTCAGCTCCACAAATCGGTATTTTCCTTGTAACGCCAAGGACTTTCCAAGGTTGGATATGTATGTTTAAAATGTGACTGGTTTAACTGGATTAGATGGAGAAAAATCTTAAAACATTCATTTCTCAGACTGAGCACTGTGATCCCAATCTTACAATAAAACATCTGCTCTGCAGGAGTATTCTGGGTAGGTGTTTCACTGCTGGATACCAGCCAATCGATTACAGCATTCACTTGAATGAATGAGGTGAATGGTGACAACCCACAATTATCAATGTAAGTATGTTCTGCAGTGATGAATTCTTTCTAAAGCAGCATACCTAAAATGGACCCTATCTGTGTTTGCAAATCAACAGGGGAGGAGAGGCACTTGAACACAGGCAAGCAAACCTCTCAAAATTGCCACCAGGGTCCTACATTGAAGACTCAGTTTTCACACAAGCCACTTTTCTTTTGCATCCCATTACAATTTCTGGGTTATATGCCACTTCGTTTCATCAAGTAACTGAAAGGCAGCCTGGAGTATGGACTACAGCCAATGAGATTTATGTAAATTCAGTAGACTCCATCGTCAGCCCTAAAATGAGTAAAGTGGCTTAGCAGCTAATAGGATGGCAGTACAATAAATTATCAAATGCCTATGCCAGTGTATTGGAAATGCTTAAAATGGTTATCTAGACACAGAAAGAAACTGATTACCCAAACCAATAATAAGAAACACGTTCCTAGGATTTATGTATTAGTTAAAGGAGCTATAAGTAAAATATTCACTGAAAAATCAACCTAAATCATTCTCATTTGTCACCCAGGATGGAAGTAACATTCCCTATAAACAAGCAGTCCTCTTCCATTCAACAATTTCTTAGTCATATTTTTCTCCTTTCAAACCTAGAGGTACGGTTTGGAACAACTTTGGCTCAGAGTGTAGCCTGTGTTTACTTCCTGTTTCCTGAGCCAATCATATGATAGTTCCCAGGGTCCTCAAAACAGAGTGTAGCATTTGGTATTTTATTTTAGCAAAATAGCAGCAGCCCACAAACATGGAAGCCAGTAGGAGAAGGGAAACAGAACTAGAACAGAATACAACATCATAGACCTGTCCCGTGTAAAAAATCAGTGCAACAGACCGTCGAGTGAATGGCGGATGTCTGTGAAATGGATTGGATATGTGTTGTTCCAATTTTACCTACTAGGTGTCATTATTACCTTTATTACCTTTTTACTTTTATTGGTGAAACACTACTGAAGTGAAATAAGGTTAGCATTTTCATTACATGTGGCGAGTCTGGTTCCTCTTTTACAAACAAATCATAAAAATCATTTGATTAAGACCTAATTTCATTAAAAATAAAATAAAGTTCAGCTATAGAACTGTGGGGTATCATTTGAGGATAGCTCATTGGTTTGGTGGTAAACACTACAGTCTCTTTTGTAGTTAAACTTCACATAATTTTCCAAGGCTAGTATTTATTTATTTTTGCTTCCTCTCTCAAATCTAAAACATGCACATCTTTTGTGTTTTTGTGTCATCTCTTTCATGGACTGGGGACCTGTTATGGAAGTGTCCTGAACTCACGATGGCTAGACTTGATCAGCATCAAACTAAAAGGGACAAAAGAAGGCTGAATATACTTGTAAATTTGTGAAAGTTAGTTTTTTAATGCTATATGAAAGCTGGTGATATTTTAGCCAAATACGCTGTCATACATTTGTCATAATTTTTCAAAGACGACCTTGTGTATTCCAAGTCCAAGCCAATTTCTCAAACTTTTGAGGGTAAGCGAAAGCCATACCTGAAGTCTCTGAAACATTTAATTAAAATTCTTACATTCTTACAAGTATTGATTCAATTTCATCACAGAAATTCTATAAATTCAAATCAACACCCTCATGCCTAATTTAACACATGAAGATTTAATTTCTTTACTCTCATTATTATTAACTGCTGTGAATTATTTTGAAAATTTAGTTTAGCAATTGTGTTTAAAATTCATCTCACTAAAATATAAGTATTCATTAATTTTCAAACGAAAAAGTGGAAATGGGTTCACACAAGGTAATGATGCATTTCTAGATGAATCAAACAGAAAGGGTCTCAAAGAACCATGTCTTTGCACTGATGTGGTCATTAAAACCTGCTAATTTTCATAATCAACTTGTCAACTAAATAACACATAAATAGCACATTGTATAGAGATTAGAGGCTATTCTTCTTCTCACTTTGCATCAGAGTACTTATAATAGACTGAATTTGTACAGCACCTTGCTAGTTATACTGACCACTCAAAGCACTTTACACTTCAGCCACATTCACCCAATCGCTCTCATTAACGCGCACACATGCATACTTTGGTAGGCAAATCGGTAGGCAACCTGGGGTTAAGTACCTTGCCCCTGGACAATGAGACAGGAGGAGGCTGGAATCAAATTAATAACTTTTGGATTGCAAGAGGACTACTTCCCAGTCCTCTTCTCTTGCTTACTCTTCCCACTGAGCCACAGTCTATAATGATTTCCCTGGTTATAGATTAAAATAACCATCAAGGGTAAACTGTTACAGCCTCGGAGCAGTTTCTGTTTTTTGGAAGAGAAAAGACAGCCGAGCACAGTAGCTTATCAGTCATGTTTGTAGTTTTTGTTTAAGACTTAAAACTTTATTACACAGTTTAAAGTTTTTTTTTTCCATAACAACCAAGCAATTGTATACACTATGGTAACCCAGAGTGTATTTTAAATTATTTTCTCAAATGATCAACCCTGACTCGATTACTATAATATCTGTTTCCATGAGAGTTGAGTCTTTAAAGTAAAAATTAATGTTTTAGACACTGAAATGCAACTCAAATTTAAATAACAGACTTACATCCCCATCTCTCTGACCTAGAACATGTGAAACGTTTAAGACCTTTGGTGAAATCTGGGTATAGAAATGAGGAAAAAATGAGAGCCTCAGCTGTTTCCTGAAATCCTACGCTCAAAAATAAAACAGTATTAGCCAAGATGTTCTTTTTCCTTCTTTAAAAACCTCCAGTTTTTTTGTAAAAAAATTCAGGTTTAACAGAGAAGTGCAAGCCATATCAGAACAGAAAATATTTCATCTACCTCCTTATCACGTTTATCTAATGTACTTTGCTTTCACCCTGTGCTCGGTTTGTTGTTTAATTATTCATGAATGGTTCATAATTTATTATACACTTGGTTATGCATGACTTGTTGCCCAAGGGTGCCGTTGTTTTGTTTTTCCATCCCTTGGTGAATGTTTGAAAGCAGTGTGGAGACTTTAGTTGTAAAAAATGTTCAGTACAGCTGCCAGAAATCTGAAACGTGCCCTTGTTAACCGGAGGAGAAATGACAACCTTTAAAAGTCCTATTCTCTTGGTTACGACTCACTCTGCTCTGGATACGTTCAGTGGGAAAACATGTAGTTCATTATTGCTAGCTAATTCATGAAACATTTACAATGTGGCATTGAAAGTCTAAGGGGATGAACACAGCTCAAATTTAAGCCAATTAGGTTTTGGCTCAAAGGTTTAAATTTAAGTCTCTACCAGATAGAACCCCAGAGGTTGGTAATTCTGAACACACTGGGTCAAATAAATTAATTGTGGACGGTTGGGGTTAATACCTACTGATAACTAAGGGACATGTATGACTTTTGACGTTCATTGTTCAAATGTTGAATACATTGTTGTCTGGGTTGTGCAAAACCTTCCAATAACTTCCAGTTTAGAATAGATCAGGCGCTAAATGGAGTTTAATGGCAGAATGTCACTTTTAACTGTAAAAAAAATTATATATATGGTCATTCTGTTACGTTTATTATGTTTATTACAGCACATGGGATGACAGTGGTGCAGGAGCTAGGGAGTTTGTCAGTCACCCGCTTTGCCTGCTGGGAGTGGTCAGAGGGCCCAGTGGTGCCAATTGTATGGCAGCCTTGCTTCTGTCTGACTCCCTGAAGGCAGCTGTGGCTACAATGTAGCTAACTACCGTCAGTGTGTGAATGTGAGTGAATGACTAAATGTAGTGTGAATGCTTTGGGGTCCTCTGGACTTGATAAAGCCCTACACAAGTGCATGTCATTTACCATTTACCCAACAATGCTGCGGGTAATTTAAAGCAGCACAGTGTAAGTTTTGACCCAAGTATTAGCTTAATTTGAGATAATAAAAGGATTTTTCAGGTCAGTACACAGCACTTGGCGTGTTATGGACGCTCGGTGCAGCAGACTTTCCTTCTCAAAAACCTATGTAACTTGAGAGGTACGGATCCAGCTATGAATGGGTCATGTGACTTAGAGTGGTGCTTTACGGTAGTCTGAGGTCCCCATAAACACGAGAACTAACCTTACATGCTTTTACTTTTCTCATCCTCGAGTCAAAGTTTGTCAAGGCCATGGTTATTATCACAAAATACAGTATGTATAGTTCACAAACCTGCATGTCAGCTCCCCCTCCCTCTTCCTCTCCCCCTGGCCCTACATCATCCTTACGCTCTCCCTCTCCATTCCAGCGGGAGACTATGACCCAGAGAGTTAAAGGTGGCCTTTTTTTTTTTTTTACAAGTAACTCTATGACTTCTCAATATCCTGGTTTAGTGGTATGCTGTCAGATTCCAAAACACAGAGAGAGACTGCTTAGTTTTACAACAGTGCATTGTTGCCAGTGGCCTTCAGCGGGGCTAAACCTGAAAGTTACAGATTTGGCGCCCCCTAGTGGCCTCAAAGTTACACTGTTCATTAAGTTATTTGCTTAATTTGAGATAATTAAAGGATTTTTCAGGTCAGTACACAGCACTTGGCGTGTATGGACGCTCGGTGCAGCAGACTGTCCTTCTCAAAAACCTATGTAACTTGAGAGGTACGGATCCAGCTATGAATGGGTCATGTGACTTAGAGTGGTGCTTTACGGTAGTCTGAGGTCCCCATAAACACGAGAACTAACCTTACATGCTTTTACTTTTCTCATCCTTGAGTCAAAGTTTGTCAAGGCCATGGTTATTATCACAAAATACAGTATGTATAGTTCACAAACCTGCATGTCAGCTCCCCCTCCCTCTTCCTCTCCCCCTGGCCCTACATCATCCTTACGCTCTCCCTCTCCATTCCAGCGGGAGACTATGACCCAGAGAGTTAAAGGTGGCCTTTTTTTTTTTTTTACAAGTAACTCTATGACTTCTCAATCTCCTGGTTTAGTGGTCTGCTGTCAGATTCCAAAACACAGAGAGAGACTGCTTAGTTTTGCAACAGTGCATTGTTGCCAGTGGCCTTCAGCGGGGCTAAACCTGAAAGTTACAGATTTGCTGCCCCCTAGTGGCCTCAAAGTTACACTGTTCATTATTAAGTTATTTGCTCATTGTTTACTACTAGGATAATTTCTTCTGTATGTAAACTAACTAACTAAAGTGAGCATAAAGCAACGTAGCATTCTGCTTCTGGTATGTTCTATATTCCACTTGATAATGTGTTGTAATCCAGGTAGATTCAGAGACACAGGAGAATCAGATCTTGGATGGGCAGCCAACAAATCTGCATCTTCTGGGTGATGCAATCCTTTTAATGTGGACCGCATCTCTAAGGAATGCTCCTCCCACCTTGTTGTGTATATATGGTACAAATAATTAAGATAGTGCTCAAGGCAACAGAGGGTCCAACCTGGCAAAGTGTATTTAATAATGTTGCTGCTGGGTATTTTAACATTACTTACCCATGTCCATTTTAGGACTGTTTCAGGCTAGAATACCTTAAATATAAACACACCAATTCAAATTGGCCACAATTTGTGAATTTATTACATTAAGATTAGATTAAGATGTACAACTTCAAATCAAAAAAAAATTCCTTAGAGGCAAAGAACAAAAACACAAACAGCAATGAAGAAAAGAAGAAAATGTCCCAATCATCTATTTCAGTTCTAATATGACTAAATTCCCATCATGTTGGTTTTGTACTTCTTCTATGAACTGGGGTTTTGCTGTTCCCAGGAACTACATTACAGCACCCAGCCTATAGAATCAACAGGTCAGCAGCTCCGGGTTGGAGGTATGGGTCTTTGAAGAGCAAATTTTATGTTGGCTGCTGTGAAGACAATTGTTCTTGTCAGCTCCCATGCTTGCTGCCTATATGGGTATTCTGGTTTCTTCACCTGGGTCACACAACCTGTATCTTGCTAGTATCTCAGAATATGTTTCTTGCTCATAGCGCACACATATTAGCTGTCATAAACAGTTTATCTCCTATTTTCTGTGACTGCTCTACAGCTGCTGTCATCTTACTTGTCACATGTGGTGCTGTATCTATGGTTTTGCATGGGCAAAAATGTGAACAAGACAAACGACAAAAAATTGATCAAGCCCTGTCATGTATGTTTTGCATGTCAGTTGATTATAATGTATACTTGTCTTTCAAGTAGTGCCACTATATTATGATCAAGAGGTGCAATGTGATCCAATTGATACTCTGTGTGCCCCCAGGTGACTAAACACTTATTTGTTTAATCAACTTTAACATGCTCTAAAAGACAGTTAGCCTTTCTTTATATTGGAGAAACTTCAAGAATTTGGCATGCTGAGTTTCTGCGTAACCTAGCATGTGATTAACTAATATCATTATTAGGTAATTACAGCAAGATTTAGGTAGCCCTCATATAAACATGTGGAATGCTCTTGCTAAAGACTTATGATGTCAAAAAAAAATAATAATGGCAACTTGGCGCAGTTGAAGATCAAATTACATATAGTAATTTGGTCTCAAATGTGTAGAAATATTGGCGTTGTATATACAAAAGTAACATATATACATTATTCAGACAATAACAGCTGGATATAGGGCTTTGCAGGTCTGAGACAGAATGCTTCAGTCATTGGAAACAATCCTGTACATATTCTGTTTCAACCAGTGCTGTATCTATTTTCTGCTTAACAGAAAAATATTAAGCAATTTTCATCCCAATACAAAAGAACTACATGCTGTGAAACATTTGCTATCCATTGTCTTTACTTGGTGTTCAACTTTACTGAATGTTAATGTGATCTGCCCAAATAAAGAATGCAAACTGAAGTGCTGCCTTAAAACAATTTATCATTGAAAGAGGGAGCGTGAGGAAAGTATCCATCTCTCTCTCCATTTGTTTTTGTTAAGGCTTATGCCAGCACTGTAGCTAAAGCCATGATCGATTTGCTTGGGGTTGCCAGGCCACGCTGCAGCAGCAGCTCTTAGATGTCAGTCATTGCTCAAGTCTGAGCTCAGGGTCTTGCACTCTGCTGCCACAACAATCCTCTGACCAGTGCAGATTACAGCATTTAAAATATTAAGCAGCAGCAGGGAAGGAGTGAAATCTGGGTTTCACCTTTGTCCATATCAAGTACATAGGAGGGCTATATCTCATGTTTACAGTCAGTCTGAGAGGGCATCCTTGTCACATTTACTTTCCATGACTGGAGTGTAAAATATGGGAAAGGAACCTGGAGCTAACCTTAAAAACATAAGCTATAACATGTTGCCTGGAGTTGCACCTATATATTGCAACATTATCTTTGCATAATGGATTGTGTGCATGTGATGAGGCAATGAAAATACACCAAAAATGTTAAGCCTATCTACAGAATCAAAATACACAACTGCATAACCTTAGTTACAAACGTGGTGAAGTGCATTCAGAAATACTCAAATGCACAAATGTTTGTGTCTAGTCTCTGAGTTGGAGATGATTAGCAAACACTTATCTCAATCTACTTTCAGGATCATCCACTGAATCCACTTCCTACACAATTTATTTATACCTTGTGATCAGTTGAAATGTTTCCAGGAAAGATTTGGGGGTTAAAATATTACCTGCCAATGTTATACCTCAGATCAACCTTGGGAAGGTAATCACAAACTTGTAACATTTGTGAGCTGTAAAAGTAAAATGGGATCAAAGAACAACCGTGGCAGAGAACCGAGGTTAAGGTACAATGCGAAAAAGGGTACAATGTGAAAGCTGAAGAGAAAAATGCCTGCAAAACACCAAGTAACTAGCCAAACTGTGCGTGATCACCAAGCAATAGCATGACAAAACCACTTTATAAAGTGTCACCAGATCAACAAGACAATGGCTATGAGCTCATTACAATATCACAACTACCCTGACTGGAAAGGCTTCCTTCCTAACTAGTCAGCTACGGTCCAAATCTAATTAGAAGTGATGCTGCAAAGGGGGGTGTTCCCCTCTTAAATAGAGAGAAAGGTCTAGTGGTGGATGAAGTGTCCCTTTAAATACAGAACAATCTGTCAAGAGTGATTTAAGCTTATTCTGTCACGACTGACCTCATAAATGTGCAACAGAAGAATAGGGGGAAAAACTATACCACATGCTGTTTTGTGCACAGCCTGGAAGCCATCCCAATTAGCAGCTTTTTTATTGATTAATTTAAGAGGACATTTGGATCTTGGCAATGAAACAACCTTGATATGTTTGTACCAAACCACCCTTGATTTTTGATCATGTGGCATATGCAACAGCCAATATTGTGCTAGATACGGTGCATAAGCTCCGCCTACTTGGTGTGGTGCTTAGACCACTGATGTGTGAATGGTGTGATGCCCAATTTTTCATTGTCAAGTGGAAGAAAATACCAACAATTGATATAAGTATTACATTAAGCAAGTGTAGTTACCAGTCCTTGAAAAAAGCTTGCACGTACAAATTTACTTGGAGAGAAGAGGGGGAAGACATATGGGCCAAGCAGGAAATAGTAATCCTGAGAGCATTTGCACCATGTGCTATGCACCCTAATTACCCAGCTATCACGTCTCCCATGTGCTATAATTGTGACGCTCCAGGTGCTCCAATCAACTAATAAGTCAAAGCTCACAATCCATGAAGAAACTCAGAGAGGGAAGAGAGATTTGTATTATTTATCATTTGTATTATTATTTAGAGATCAGTCTTTGGTTGATTAGATTTTCAACTTTTACTTAATACTGAATATTCATTGTTTGCATGTAATAATGCATGGATAATAATAACATGGACTGATATGTAAAAAAAAAAATCACTCATTCTGATCGCTGTTTTTATTATATTAGCGTCTTTATCATTTATCTATCATAAAGCCCACAGTGCACTACACTACATGCAATGGAACAATTAGCCTTTTTATGTAACAACTAAGGAATGATAGTCACAGTCAGTGTCAGGACTTAATGAATGCCACAGCAGCACATCTTTTTTGTAAAGAATACAAAGAAAATTTTATTGTGGCGAAGAAGTTGTTGGAGAAGCACAATGCTGCATTACAGAAACACTTCAGGGGACTTCAGCTTCAACAGCGGTTCAAAGATGAAGTCTGTTGTTTTGTTACAAAGACACAAAGCGCAGCTGAGACTGGAGTGCCATAATCTACAAAGACAGCTTACTTCAATTTGAAATAAGCAAACCCCTCTGAACCGAGAGCAATCAAAGCCCATTTTCACACTTTGCTTCAATACTCATTTCAGTTTTTCATCTGGTTCACAAGATTTCTGAGAATCTAAAGCTCAGCTTTATTGACATTACTTTTTTCTTAGGAGGGGTTGATCAATGGAACCTTTTGCCAACTACAGAGAAGCGTTCTTCACTCTGTTGTCTGGTTTTAAAATACCAAATTCCTTTGACATAAAGTCATAATTTCAAAATGAATTAAATGTAATGTGGCACATTTGGATTTAGAGAAGAAGCAAGAACAAAAATAAGAACGGTAAAAATGTTTTTTTAAACAGGTTTTCTGATGATCATGAAGATTTTTGGTCATTTATCTCTTGTATTTTTCACTATGGTGGCTCTCACCAAAATACCTTTTTGATATCAGACAAATATCCCTGTCACTGTGCACTGGTTTTACTTTGTTTCAGGAGGTTATTCTAAGATTTGTTGTAGTTTTGAGAACTTTTGCTTACATTACTGGACAATATACATCTCCACATAGAAACTCTTATAGATGGACATTTTGTTTGCGTTACTTTGTTAGTTTCTTAATAGTCCGTCTTTGCTGAATTCGGATTTTGAGTAACCAAAATTGTGGATAAATAGGTGAATGGATAAATAAGTCAGAATATTTTTTAAAGGTTAGTAATTCAATTCCAAATGCAAAAAGTGAAAATCATATTTATTACACACATTGTGTTATATTTCAAGTATGTACAGAATATGCTTTTAATAATACATACTTTATGTGGTGATTTTTTGAGTGATGATTAAATGCATATCCAAACAATAGTACATGAACGTATGTTTTAGAAGGGGGACCATTTTGTATTACAAATACCATTTCTGTATTGAAAATATTTTTTTCACAAATAGGTATTAATATTCAATTAATAATTCATATTTATAATACTGACGCCAAAGTTCAACAACTAGCTTCAGTAATTTAATAGTTGTCCATATGCAGCCAGACTCATCCATGTTTAGAAATATCCCTGAACATATCAGCTGTGAGCAGTTGTCACAGCTGTTCTTAGACTTTGAATGAGACCCGCTGGTCTGTTTCTGGAGTTTTGATTTGAATTTACTCGACAATTTCTCCTCATGGTCCAATATCCAGGGCACAGCGTGAACAAGCGTTTCAGCACTGACCTGGCTTTACAGCAAAGCTCAACACATGGACATGCAAGAGCAGTGCCACAGTCGAGGCACATTATAGCTCTTGGAGGCTGTGACATGGAAAAATTGCTTGACAAATTGTTCCAGGGTCACTCCAAAGAAATGAGTTGAACGAGACCCTGTGTAGATATCTGGCAGTACTGTGGCATACAGGCCTGGATGCTTCTATTTTTGACTCTCTTATCTTTTTGTTTCAGTGCTTGACAGTAATTGTCACTGTCATTGTTACTTCCAGTAGATTTTTCATGTAAAAAGAACAGAGAAGTCACAGCAAATTAGCTGTTAGCTAGAATTGCCCAGAGAAAAATTGTACTTAAAAATATTACAGGATCTAAAGATAACTATCCTGCAGTCTAAGATAAATTTACACCAGAGCATCACATATACATCAAATGAAAACCCTAATCAGACTAATGAATCTAAATGAAGCTGACACTGTCAAAATAAAGACTCTGTGGACCTTGCTTCAAAAGTCTTCTTATGTGTTCATTTGAATCCTAATTTGTGGAATTAATTTACAATCTATTCATTATAACCATAAAAAACAAACAATCAAGCAAACAAACAAAAACAAATAGTGAACTTGTAAATGGTTGGAAATGGTTCACTCTTAACAGAAGAAAATAGCTGACTTGCTGGTGGCCATTCACTTTTAAAAATACAAATACGCTATAATACCATACAAATAATCATATAATAATAAAACACTGAAATTAAATACCAATCATAATGTTTTGCCTAGAACAAGTTCAATTTAGCCCATTTTTAAGCTGTCTGCTGCACTTAAGGCACTTGGCACATTCAGAGAGGCTGCTGAGCTGTCTGCAGAAGACAATGTTTCTGCCTCCAAAGTGTTCAAAGTTCCCCTCATAAAAAAATCTTGCAGCAAAGCCTTCAGGAGGAGGTGACAAAGTCAGCACCAGCAGCTGCATTAGAAGTTGGAGACCACCTCATCAGGCAACAATGGGAAAAACTTCAGATTTTGCAGTACATGAGCATCCTATCTATAGCTTCCCTTCTCGACCCTTGATTCACAGTCATGTTTTTTTCAGCCAGACTAAATCCATCATTATGCTTAGACAGAGCTCAGAGGAAATCCCACAGGCTTCCCCCTCTGAGGATATAACTGGTGGTATTTTTATTTTATTTATTTTTTTGTTTTCAGATCAATTATTTCTATGAGAACACTTGCTAACATGATCTACTGCTTTCTCTTAGGCAGCGAACAGTAGCATCGTTTGGACACGAGTGGAATGGAGGGAAGAAAAATGCAATATATACGTCCAGTGCTCCATTTCAGAGCCAAATATTAGCAGTATGGAAGATCCGCTGGAGTACTGGGAAAGGCAAAAACTACTGTACCCCAATGTACACAAATTTGTACTTGCAGTTTTGTGCACACAAGCATCTTCAGTGACCTGTGAACAGGTGTTTTCAAAGGCCAGAGAAGTAGTGTAAAAAAAAAAAAAAAAAAAAATAAATATATATATATATATATATATATATATATATATATATATATATATATATATATATATATATATATATATATATATATATATTTAAAATAAAACTCTTTCTTTCTAAATAAAACATCCCATTTTCCACATCAATGTCCAAGTTGCACAAGCAGTTTCAATGTCCCATGCCATTTCACTAAAATGACAGAAACGCATTCACAGTCATATAAGAGTGTGCTTTGCTTCGGAAAATTACACACAGAACATGTTAAAATTGTACATTATACACATGTGATAATCAGAAGACAAAATTAATGGTCATTACTTATTACTGATAAATGTGCAAGGGCCCTAAAGGATAATAGTACAGGCAAGCATCACAGATTATATTTTATATAATATACTATATACTTGCCCTGTAGGTGGTTTCAAATGCAAATGAAGCCTCAACAAATAAACCCTTTGCTGGAGGAATTGGCTCAAGTGGTTCAATCCCTCATGAGGTTTCCTCTCACCATCACTAGTAGGTGGAGTCCCAGATGGAATGAATTGGCCTAATTAGCAGCGACAGGTGAAACTAATTATGGAGAATGGAGTGACTGAGATGAGCATGGACATGGGAAGGATGTATCAGTCCAGTGAGGCAGACACCCTGTCTACTTTAAAGACTAATCTTAAAACTTTCCTTTTTGACAAAGCTTATAGTTAGAGTGGCTCTAACTATAAGCTTTATAGAGGTATAGAGCTACCTCTATAGTTATGCTGCTATAGGCTTAGGCTACTGGAGGACATCAAGGTCTATTTTCCTCACTCTACTGTTCTCCAGTTTTGCATTGCTTGTCATCATTTCAGCTTTTAACTTTTTGTTCTCTCTCTTTTTTTCTTCATATTAGGTACACCTGGTCTGGCGTTCTGTTAGCTGTGACATCATCCAGGGAAGACAGATCACCCGCTACTACCATCTAATGTAGAACAGATTACTGGATCAATGTGTGCTTCTGTGCTTTTTTGTCTGTCTTGTTGTGTCTCTGCTCTGTCTTCTGTAACCCCCAGTCGGTCGAGGCAGATGACCGTTCATACTGAGCCCGGTTCTGCCGGAGGTTTTTCCTTCCTGTTAATGGGGAGTTTTTCTTTCCACTGTCGCTTCATGCTTGCTCAGTATGAGGGATTGCAGCAAAGCCATGGACAATGCAGACGACTCTCCCTGTGGCTCTACGCTTCTTCAGGAGGAGTGAATGCTGCTTGTCAAGACTTTGATGCAATCAACTGGGTTCCCTTATATAGGAATTGTTTTGACCAATCTGTATAATCTGACCCAGTCTGTATAATCTGATTGAATTTGATTTTGGAAAGTCCCTTGAGATGACATGTTTCATGAAGTGGCGTTATATAAATAAAATTGAATTGAGTCCAAATCACAACAGGAGTTTTAGAAGCTGTGTAGCTTCCTAAAGTAATTAGAAAACCATTCATGCACTATACCATTTCCGTCATAGTGCACTGAAAAATTCTTATTTTCACCTACTCTTGGAATAGAAAGGTGAAGTAGAGTCTGTTATAATCTGCAACTTTCCAGCAAGGTGTCACTTAATAATACACACTGCTCTGTTGCTCTTTGACAAGTGACTCCCAAGAGGAAGACATGGGATGTATTTGCAATACAAAAACACTTGTGATGAATTATTTAGCACCATCACATATCTTTTATCAACAAATTGGAAATTAAACTGACTTAAATCTATGTAAGATTTAATTCAATGGGCATGACTGAATGTTACAGTTCTGTAAAACAAATATTTGCCTCTATTTGCTCTCTTGTCACAATTTGTCATGATCTGGCCTGACTGCTATCTTCACCCTGACACTACTCCCATGCTCTCTGATAATTAAGCCTTGTGCAAAGCACCTGTGAGGCTTCCTCTAAGCTGCTCTGCATTGAAACGCATACCACACACCAATTTCAAGCTCTTCATAAACTTTTCACAGTGCCAGATTATCAAAAGTAGTAGTGAGTAGATGTTCAGTGATCCTTCTCATGCCTGCTTGACTGCCTTGTCACAATTTTGATTCTGCCTGCCTTTCTTTGCCCTTCACAGGCATCTATCAAGCTTCTGATGCCTGGCCCACGAGCTGGATTCATCTCACAACTAACAAAGCTTGCCTAGCCCATGGAATTGTCTTCCTTTATTTTGCTTCACGTGCAAGACCCAAGCCTTTTCACTGGACTTTGAATCAGCTTCAGCTATCCTATCTGTCACCTCTGCAGTGAACAAGCCAACTCTCTTCACTGCCGGATCTCAAGGTATTTCCTGCAGAGTAATTCCTGCCTGCACCGCGTTTTTGATTTCAGTTAATGAACCTTTGAAAATACAACGCTGTGTCTGACTTGAATGTTATGTTTCAGGTCATGAAACAAATGGTAATATTAAACAAGGATAAACTAAATAAATACAAAAAAGCATTGCATTTATTAGGGGAAATATCCAGACCAAAATCACTGCTGGCATGATGTTCTTTTTCTGAAGTTTTGTCTTCAAGCCAGATATACCGGGAGGCAAACCTTCCAACAAGTTCCATTGGTCTCATCAGTACAGAGACCATTTTTCCAAAAGGTCTTGGACCACAACAGGATTTTGGACTGCTGCATTATTTTTGGCAAGTAGTGGACAGTGGATGCCATAGTTGTTTACGCATTTGGTCTCAAATTAATTTACATTGGAGCATGGTGTGTTGCTTTTTTTGGGATGTTTTCCCCTACTTGATCCATCCCAAAAACCTGTTGTAGAGTCATAATATCCTCTTGATGAAACTTAGAATGGTTGTAGTCCTCTCGCTATCATTTCAGGCTCACGTCAGCAATATCATTTGTCGAGCATATTTTCACTTACATAGCATAATGTCTCTCCTTAACCCATCTGACTACTTCCATAGTTGTTCACAGCCCTCACATTGATTACTGCAACTCTCTCCTCTTTGGTTTTCCTCACAAATCTTTAAATAAGTTTCAGATGGATCGGAATTCAGCAGCTCAAACCCAAACCCCCTCTTTGCAACACAGCACAGCTGTCCTCCAGCAGCTGCACTGGCTTTCGGTTAAACTAAGAATAGAATTCAACATTCTTCTGTACACCTTCAAAGCCATTCACAACCTCGCCCCTCCTTATCTGTCTGATCTCCTGCACATTGCCACCCCATCCTGTTACCTTAGGGCATCTTCCTCCTTCCACCTCACCGTGCCTTCCAGCCATCTCAGCACCATGGGGAGTGGAGCACTCAGCCACTCTGCTCCACATATCTGGAACTCCCTCCTGCCAGACATCTGTAATGTTGACTCTTTCCCTCTGTTTAAATCAGGACTCAAAACTCACTTGTTTAAAAAATCATACCCTCTAATTTTATTGCATTTTAACTGTTGTTTTATACTTTGTTTTTATTGTACAGTGTCCTTGAGTGACCTGAAAGGTGCTTTTAGATTAAATGTGGAGTATTATTTTTACTAGTAGGAGTAGGTATGTACTGTAGTTAATAAGTATGTAGTCAATTTAGTGACTGTAAAAGAAAAACTAAGCTAGATGTCCACTGAACAGATATCCTTTAAAACACAATGCAACATTAATGACAAAGAGGAGCATTCTCAATTGTAGAATTGCTATTGTAGACAGACAGACAACAGCAAGGGCTGGTCTTGAGTGGTGTTTATGCTCGAACAACCAACATACATGTACAATTGCACTCAGATTTACCTTCCAGGTCTAAGAAGTTAAGCTGAGCCATTCACTGCAGTTCTTTAAATGAGTACATTGTATATAACATTAACATGTTAGGAATTCAAATCATTATCACAAAATAAGTTTTGGAGCAGATTTTGCAGAATATTTTCAAGTAAAATGAAAACAGAAAAAATATGATGTGACTTCATTATATTTTTACCTTATGCAGTGCCATTATTATTCACACCCCATGGCTTGAAACTATAGCAGTAGCTCAAGTTATTTTCCAACGTCAGCTTAAAGCTATAATTGGTAATCCTGTTCAGAAACACTTTTTGTTATAATTGGTGAAATGGTTCTTCCATCCGGACGGTAGTCAATACATTATGTATTCAGAAGAAGGAACGAAAGAAATTAGACCTCTGTGAGAGCTGCAGGCCTGTAAAAACTCTGAACAATCCCTGCCATTCAGTCCGAATAGCAGGATTTGTCCTGCCCACGCCCCTCTGTCCCTCGAGTTGCGGAGGTATCACCTCATTTATCTGTTGTCCCACATGCCAATCATTGTGACGTGCTGACGTTGCTGCAAGTTTACGCATTGCCTGCTCTATCTTTAATGGACTGCACTTTTATGTCTTAAGCTACCTTGTGAAATAAAAAAAAATGATTTTGAATTCTAAAAACATTAAGTCACTGGTATGATACCATGTTTAGTTTCACAGTAAGTCCACAAAAATATTTAGTAGACATTATAACTGCCACTGGAGACATAAACCAATAAAAGACATGGCCTTGCACATCAAAATGTTAATTTTCACATAGTACATGAAATAGCCAAAAGTTTTTTCCCTACATGTGGAGCAATTTAGCAACGTGCTAATTCCCTCCATAATAAAACAAACAAAATCCCATTTGATGACTCGAGCCACAACCACTTGTTATCATATTCATGTAAACCTTAAAATGACTGAACCTAGAGTGGCTTTTCATAAAATTGAAACGGTGATGTTCAGTTGTACACAAAATCTATGGCCATCTTTACACAAAGTCTCTCTATCTGTGTAAAACGGACCTGGCAGTGACGGGACAAACAGGCAGAATAGAATGACAATGTGGAGAAGGCAGAAGCTTAAGCCTTGATAAGATCTTAATGACATTGGGCTGTTGAGATTTGTCGCTTCCCATGACCTAAGCACACACAAGTGCTAATCGTGCAACTAAAGGTCTTAGTTCTGCTGGAATAACCACTTCTGCCTTTCTTTCATTCTTTCTAACAAATAAATAACTTTTGTACTTCACATTGTTTGCTAAATCCCTTTTGTCATAGTTAATATCATCACAGGCCAATTTGTAGTGGCTATCATTATTCTAAAGAGGGCCAACTAGCTGCACATATTTGCACCTATTGATAAGATATGGAACAGCTTTCATCAATCTTGAAAATAAGTAATACAGTAAATATAATAAATACATTCAGTATTAATTAGAAATCATTAAAACTAATTAATGAAAATCCCTCCAGTAACTAATGAAATTTACCCAATGAAATTAGGATTAAGACGCTTTGTGCTTCCAGTAGGGCAACAAAAAGTGACTTTAGATCAAGGTAGCCAGGGAGAGGGAAATTGCTTTTGTTGGATAGTGAACATTTGAAAATAAATTAAGATTCACAAATTTATGCTAATTTGCTTATTCTCCTTCTCTGTTTGATTTTTTTCCCTTTGTGGGAAAGTTCTCTAAGGAAGAAGACTACTTATCAATGACAACTACAAATCCTTACTGATCCACTTTGTTATTCAATCTGCTATAATTGTCTAATTGGCACCGAATTAGCAACATCACAGCAACTCTATATTTAAATATTGACTGGAAATCCATTTTGCAGTAAATTGGTACAATTCTGTGTAAGGGAGATGTTGTTACAACCTGAAAAAAAAATTATCCTCAAGAATTAATTGAGTCTGATTGCTGTCAAATATACTGGGAAGTAAAATGGGAAAGCCAGACGGGGGATGATGGAATAGATCCCTGGGAGAGACAGAGCAGGTGATTTATTGTTTTTTTTTTTCAACTCAGTGGAAGATGTTTGAACTAAATAATTACATGCTCTTACATCTTTTGAGAAGAGGATTAATTAGGTCAGCTGTCACCATAATTCAAATCAGGTACATAAATTCTTCTAAATTATATAAAGACAACAAATTGCAAAGAAGCAAATACATTTTTTGGCACAGTTTTACATACTCACATCTTTGCCTATTGTTCCATTTTTCTTTGTGCGTCAGAAAAATGATGAATTATCGGTGCAATGCTTCCCTTTAGCAGGTGTAAACTTTGCTATCTTATCTAGTTATAGGCTATTTTTAAATTGCGGCTTAAGCATGCATCTAAATAAATCATCCCTTATCGTAGTGAATTGCACATAAAGCCTTGTTCATTTCTCTTGAAACAGTTTCCCCACCTTGCTAAGGGCAAAAGAAAGAAATGGTTTAGCAATGCAGACTTTTATGACTATGCTCAGAGAGGACAAATTTAAACCAGAAGCAGTAAAGTTTGACACAGACTTCCGATCTTTTGGTCTTACAAGAGAGGTTGATGTTACCGTTATTTGCTGAAGTTGTAATCCCATTCATAGTGGCTTCAGATTTATGCTAACCAAAAAGATGACATTTTGCAACCTTCCCATTTATCTACATCCTTATCGTTTTGGAACATTGTCAAAGAAGGTTAAATTTGAAGTTTAATTTATATTTACTTATCTCGGAGAGGCCAGTTGTGGAAGTTCAAAGGATGATATAGAGATACATTTTGTTATGTATTAACCTTATTTGCTAGGCTTATTTAGTGGTTCTCAATCCTCATCCTCAGGGCCTACAGTCCAATGCATGCCTTGTCCATTACACCTGATTTAAATGCAATGCTTGCATTAACAGCATCAAGTACTGCAGAAGCCTGATATTCACCCATTCATTTAAGTCAGGTGTGGCAGCAAGGAAGGACCTAAATCATGCAGGACAGTGGGTCATGAGGACCAGGCTTGATAACGCACTAGTTTATATGACCACTAGCAAGTCAGCCTTAGGTACTATTAGCTTACTCTCACATGTTGTCTAGCTCGTACCCTTAAGTTTGAAACCAGTCACTGGCTTCCCATACGCTCGTGCACTTATCCAGTGTTTTGTCTTGCCAGAGAAGGCTCTGTGCTTTAACTTTCAGTCCAACAAAAAAGCAGGATTACTATTGTTTCCATGTCCTCCATTGACATGTTGTGTTTGTGCTGCATACAAATCACGTCATGTTCATTTTCGGACACTGCGGTCGTCTTGCTATAACAACCCCATAGCTATAGCAAATGTTATTATGTTAAAATAAGCCGAATCTTGTGAAGTTCAGTTGAGCTGAGTAGTTACTAATGGAAAAGGTTACAAGTTTCTAACAGGTAATTTCTTTGTTGTTTGTTAAGGAACAGTTTTTTGTAGCAAATTAAGCAGGCGCCGCAAAGTGTAATGTCAGTAAACAGGAACTGGAGGTTGTAAGCTAGCACGGCCCACATATAATTAATGGAGCGAGGCTTTAATGAATGTTTTGCTATTTTTTTTTTTATTTTTTTTTTTACGGATCAGACTAAGAAATGCTCGAGTCTCTTCATCGGTCCACTTCTTCTAGTGCTGTTTCCGAGTGTTATGGGAACATTCAGGAAGACACCAGCAGCAGAAACAGCTGATCAGCCATGTAAAGTAAATGGTCAAAAACCACCTCATGTGAGTGTTTTTTAAACTCTTTTTTTCAAAATTGTGGATGTTGAAGGAAATTTTCTCATTTCCATCAACCTTTTCTAATGCAATACATCAAAATGTTCAGAAAAAAAGGTTGATAGCCACACAACTACTGAGTTCAAACCCTACCACCCAGTTTTTCTTTTTAGAATTCATTGTAATTTGTCTATTGTATCATCTTTCCACTCTGAAAAATAACAGTTCGAATGCATAATTTAAAGTATAAAAATAATATATTATACCAATGATGAGCTTATGTAAACTTCTGACTGAAACATTGCCTTTAAATATGTTCAATCAGGCTGCCTCATAAATCAGATATCTTATTACCCCGTATGCTGCTAACAGAGCACTTCGCTCTCAGACTGAACTACACTGGTGGTTCCTTGAGTCTCTAAAAGTAGAATGGGAGGCAGATGTTTTAGTTATAAGGCTCCTCTCCTTTTGAACCAACTCCCAACTTTGGTCCGTGAGACAGACACCCAACTAATACTTTTATGATCACTTTGTCTACTTTTAAAACCTTCCTTTTTGACAAAGCTTATAGTTAGAGTGGCTTAGGTTATCCTGAGCTATCTCTGTGGTTATGCTGCAATAGGCTTAGGCTGCTGGAGGACTTTAAGATCATTTTCCCTCATTCCTCTACAGTCGACCACTCTACTACTCTCCAGTTTTGCATTTTTGGCTATTATTTCAACTTCAAAATGTATGTTCTCTCTGTTATTTTTTCTCTATCGTAGCTGCATCTGGTCTGGCATTATGCCCCCCAGTAGGTGATGGCAGATGGCTGTTCACACTAAGGGTTGTTCTGCTGGTGGTTTCTTCTTGTTAAAAGTAGAGTTGGCGATTTTTCTGGAAGTTTCCCCAACTCCCTTGGTATGTGGGACAACCAATATATAAAGCGATTCCCCTGGAACTCGAGGGACAGAGGTGGGTGAGAGCAGAACCAAATCTCTGACAAATGCCTGCTCTTCAGTACGAAGGGCAGGGATTGGTCAGACTTTTTACAGGCCTGTAGCTACCACAGAGATCACATTTTTTAACGTCTTTATTCTGAATACATAAGGTATTGACTACTTTCAGGATGGAAGAACCATTTCACTCAGTAAAACAAAAATTGTTTCTGGACAGGATCACCAACTATAGCTTTAAGAGGGAGCTTTTCTCTCCGCTGTCATTACATTCATGCTTGATTTGAGGGATTGCTGAAAAGTCAACGACACCATGCAAGCCTGCATCTGTCCACTGTTACTACAGCCTCATCCAGGAGGACTGAATACTGCAAGTCAATAAACTTAATGCAATTTGCTGGGTTTCCCTAGATAGAAATCTTTTGTTGAAGGCTGTCTGGGTGATTTGACAGAACTGTCTTTTTAAAGTGCCTTGAGATGATATGTTGTGAATTGCCGCTACATAAATAAACAGAATGTAATGTAATAAAGAGTTCAAAGTGGATAACTCCATATCTAGATCTCATTAAATAACATATTTCATTTATGTTTTGCTTTGAGGCAGATCTCCTTCTCCCTATAGGATTAATGAATCTTTCTGTGCATCTATCATGTGGTGTTACATGTAAGTCCTATGTCCTCCTGGCCCTGCTCTCCGTGGATTCCATTGTGCTGACCTTCCTCCTGGCTATGTGGGTAAAATGCTGCTAGAGCTTAAATCAAGCCGGTACTGAGCCGACACTTTGGTGGCCCCTGACGCAGAGCAAGTTAAAGAAGTAATTAATCAGTCTGTACATCTTCCAGGAGGGTCCTCCATGTCAGGGTAAGTAAGGAGGGATCTAAACAGCTCTGAGATGGTCACGATAAAGCCAAAAATAAATCATATAAAAAGAATAAAAAATAAAATCTCATGAAGTTCTAACTACATTCAAACAAAATTTCTAAATGAGTGATTGTCCACAACTTCTAAAAGACACGCTTGATTCATAAAGAGTTAAAATGGAAATTCAATCAAGTATTACTATTAAACAAGAAGCAAATGTCAAACTAAAAATCAACAGTCTTTTTATCACTTTCACCAAACGATTTATGATAGAAACAATAAGAAAAGGGAAACAGAAAATGGCTAGATATTGAGGTATTCATGATACTGAAGCTGTACAAAGCTTTGCTAAGGAAAGAACAGCTGCTGAGACTAAAAGAGAGAATTTCCTGTAAAGCTTCTGATTTCCATACTTTTGAAATGGCAGCATTGACGCAGTCAGTGAGTGCATCACCTGCTTTCACTTTGTCAAGTTCATGTAATTTAATTCCTCCATAGTCTCAAAAGACCCTGGGACATTTCAACTTCTTTTTTTAATATGACAGATGTCCAATAATTTCACATTTAATCTCTGCCCTGCGGGTACAAAGTATGTGAGGCAGCAAATTGATGCCTCTGTAGGCAGGGAGATGGTCGATTTCTAGTGATTCTGAAATTAGATACTTACTCATTCAAATTCAGTGCCCTCATTTGAATACTGCAATGAAGCTGGAGCATGGCTCATTTTTAGTTTTTGCCTCATATCTGTTCTGAAAGTTAAATTGAGCACAAGAAACTTTACTTCCAGGATAGGAAAACCTGGAAGGTAAGAGGATTTTGCATAAATGCTTTCCATCTGTCTGTCATATATTGTTCATGTTGTAAAAAAATATGTGACTTTTGGCAGTTAGGTTTGTGAAAAGGGGGTTTTGGCCAGACAGAAATATAATTGGCCAGGTGATAAAATAAGACTTCTGCAACTTATCCTTATGAAATATAAAGATTTTAGCTAGGGACAGAAATCTTGGATCAATCACAGCTTCAACCAGAAAGTATGTTACATGGCACCAAAAATGATTACTACTTTATGAATGTTTTATGCTTTAGTCACAAAACAGTAAGAAAAAACAATGCTTTTTTTATCAAGATAGAAGCGCCAACCATATCAGCAAAACCACCTTAATTAGTAAGAATGTAACTATTATTTGATTAAGTACATTTTAAAATTTTATTGACATACAGTTAAGAATATTTTACTAAGTATTGAAGTGCTGTGTAATATGTACCTTAATAAAAATTCTAACACCACTTTTACTGATTCATTTCAAACATTATGCGTCATCATTACAGAAACAGGATTGCCAGTCCTACAGATCCCAAAATGCATGGTGACAAGAAATGACATAGTAATCTGGTGACAAGAAATAAAAGGGCGTTTTTTTTGTGTGTGGACAAAAACAGTATAAAAGTCCATAAAAATGTTAGATTGAGTAGCCTTGCTACTTGTTACATTTGAAAGATTTAATCAAGGAACATAAGAAATGGTCTAATTTTGCAGATATTTAATTTTTTTAAACTTTTTTTAGCCTAGGTGAACACATGGCCCATCAAGTATTTAGATATGCCTTGAAAATATTTGAAAACTTACCTGTAGTTCTTTTCAGCTGTTAGCTCCTGGTGTTTTGGCAGCTGTCAGTCCACCTCATCTCACTTCCACTGGATTGTTCTTGTGCCCAAGGACATTACCTGCCCAGTTGTGGTCAACACCCTTTCCTTATGAAATTGAAATGTATGGATTTATATTTACCCAACCTAACCAGATATATGATGCGATGCATGTTGTGTACATCTGGTTAGGTGCTGATGATTTTCTGTGAAAAAAAAAAACGGTCGTAATGGTGGACAAGGTTAATGACCACAGCTAAATCACTTTCAGGGTAATGTTTTTATATGTTTCAAATAAACTATTTTCATGCCGTTCTGCATTTCGATTTTAAGGAGTTTTGAACAGCTAACAGCAAGACTGATTACAGTTAGCTTGCCTCCTTAGCTTACTGCTTTCTGCATTTCGACATAGACTTATATTTATTGTGATTCAGAATTGCATCCTCAAACACATATATGGACGAGATTTTGTTGCAATGGCTCAGGAAAGGTGCAGAAACAAAACTATAGCATCATTTTGTATTTATGATTGGCAGAACCTTTTAAGGCTTCCTTAGTTCCCGGCTTCTTAAAAGTTATGATTGGGTCTTAAATGTTTATTCAGAACAGTTTTTTTCTGGTAAGTGTCTTTTTTTTGTGTGTGTGTGTGTGTGTGTGTGTAAACTATAATGTGTGTCATTGTTCAGTGATATAAATCTTTTCCTCATCCAACATGACCATGGTTTTGCTTTTCTTTTTCATGAAACTTTTTTCAATCAACAAAAAAGTTTTGTTTAAATGTGTATTAGTTCTTTATCAGTACATATTCCCCAGCCAAATAAATCATTTTAGTTTTTAATTTTTTCCACATGAGTGTGGTGGGTCATCCTCACCTTGCCAAATGCTTGAACTAATATGTGACTGATTTTAAACAGGTTTTTGATTGATGTTTACCATCATCACCCTGTGAAACAAGATAATTCTGTGCCAGGGACATGTCAGAGCAGTGCAGTACAAATGGGAGAGCACAGTAGGCAGACACCCAAGACAGAGGTGTGATTTATTGGGTACAAGGAGAATGCACAGTAAACCAATGGAGAGGGAACTTTTTAATGGATTCTCTGTGAAAGACAAACAACTGGGATTGTTCCTCTTCATCTTATTGAATGGACTTGGAACCTCTGGCACTCACCAGGTGAGCTGTCAGGACTTTAACAAGCTTGGTGGTTTACAACATTTTACTCAGATGTTCTGCTTTAATTTCCTCTGGTTTCCAACCTCTTTTTTGGATTGTGCGTGTCTGTGTGTGTGTTGGATAGTGGGGGTGAGAGGGGGTAGAAAGCAATAAAATGAGTAATAGCCCATTGTTAGATTTATTTTGTCTCCAAGTTGGTTGTCGGGCCACATAAAGATTGTCAATGTCATCCTGCTGGCACAGAGGGTGCAAAGGCAGTCACTACAAAGCAGCATCAGCTTTGCTACAGTAAATCAATGATACTTTGCTTTTGGTGTATGTGAAAATGAGATGAATAAAATATGGTGGGTTTCTGAAAAGGTTGCATTTTCTTCAACAATGGCTTTGTTATAAACTCACTGCATCATCATTTTATTTCAATTTGGGGGTGAAACATGATTTTGTTTTTTAACTTGATGTACATAGCATATGTTGAATAGAATTTGACAAACTTGCCTTTTAAAATGTCTGTTGATGCTGACTTCTGACTGCTGTTTTTGTTACTCTGGAGGGATATAATAAAAAAAAATCTACACTTGTAGCACGTGAAAAGAGAAAGAAGGCAAAATCCTCTTCTATAAAAGATAATCTGCTAAAGGATTTGTTTTAGGATACAGTGTTACACTGTAGTGGTGGCTAAAATCAGTCCTAAAGGAGTCCTGTATGTATAAAATGCTTCTGTGGTACAACAAACCTTAATCAAATAGAACTGTCATTAACCGGTTCCAGGAAAACTTTTTAACATGCTATGGAGATGATGGAGCCATTTAAAATGAGCTGTGTAGAAGCATGGATACATGCAGGAAATGTCTTCCATAAATAGTGTGGATGACATGTAGGAGTTTTTAGTAACAGTCTCATTATGTTTTAATAATCTGTTATGTTACAAGTGACATTACACATGTAATAGAACATGTAAAGCCTGGTTTAGCAGAGAAACTCTTTCTACAAAAGTATTGAGGTGTAATGTTGATATAAAATATAAAATATGGAGAATTTTGTAACAGTCAAAGCAAATTCCTTGGTATGTTTTTACTCTTTATTACTTTTCATTACAAAATTTGTTTATCTTCTTTATCTGCTTATCCTTGCAGGGTCACAGCAGAATCAGTGTCTTATTTGTAAGAAATAATCTCAAACTGTGACAATTTTGACAACTGTCTATAGCAGGTAAGATACTGACTGCTGACAAATGCCACACAAACTCCCCCTTCAGGAGATCTAAACAATTATTTTAAACAGCCTGCTTGCCAGGCGATAATAAACACTGTGAAATATTAACATTGCAATTCAATACAATAATTTCTAGTTTTTATGTTTGCCAATATTTTCTGAGACAGCAGCTGTTTGTGACTCATTTCTGATGAAACAAAGCCAGCAGGCAGAACTAAGCATGTGTCTTGATGCAAAAGTGTCTGAGCGCCAGCATTTACCACCCAATGAGCTGTATCCTCTCCTGTGCAATGCTGGTGTTTCATCAGAAAGGATGTAGGAGGTAAACAACCAGGTTAAGTGTCAATTTGAATTTATGGTGCGAAATCACCAGTAGATGCTCTCAGCTGCAAAATGTAAAAACAGTTTTCTCTTACGAATCAAAGATTTTACAAACATTTTAAAATTACTATTGAAGCATACAACTGTTTAATGTTTGTCGGATGTCACATGAGAGAAAAAAAAAATCCTCTGAAAGAACTGACCCATGGGTTATTCTGGCATTATTTCCACCCCTGGTTAAGGAATGTTAAAACCCTTAAAGTAATTCCACCCAGTATTGCAGTATCATAATTTCATACAGAAAACCTTTAATTTGAGTTAATTTAACGAGTGAGGGAAAAAAACACTTTTTAACACACTCTATGGTGCTAACTTAGCTTTTATAATTGATTCAGGACTTGCTGTTCCTCTTTGGTGTAAATATACCATTACATAAAACTACTTCTTTTATTAACTCTTCTTAGGCAGGAGTACATGACCTTCAAGTAGTGCATATTTGTGTTATCTTTATGGATCAGGAAAAGGCTACAGGACAACAAGGACACTCTAAACTTGACATAATCTTAAAGAGCTCACCATTAGAGAACTTCAGTGGAGAGCATGACATTGGGGTCACACAGTTTCCACAGTATCCTTACCTGTAGAGCCAATAACTCTGTATACAGACAAAGAAATCTGTCTAGAAATTGTCACTGTCTCAGAAATGTTTCTGTGTGTATGTTTACCTATCTGTCAAGAACCCAAACTCTGAGCCAGACACTGCGTTGCATTTAAAAAGGTTTATTAACAAAACCCAGAAAGGCTGGATGCAGTCAGCTAACCTTTGCAGGAGTACGCAGGTGACCTGGCTGTGAAGAGAGCCGGCAGCTCAGTGCAGTGGCTTGGTCAGGGTCAAGAGGGCAGGCTTGGGTCATACAAGGCAGAGCAGAGCTGAGCAGAAAAATCCAGGGGCCAGAGCTGGGGAATCCAGCTTCAGGAAAGTAAAAACCCTGCCTGGTTTTCCTTCATCCTGTTCACTTATCCAAGTGATTTTAGTCCATCTGTGCTTTAGATCTGGAAATGCAGATGGTTTGAACTAATCTATGGACTGGCTTTTTATTTTCTGAACATCTATTCCCCTCTTTTGCCAAGGGCTAGGCAAGGCGTGTGTTGTCATTGAGCAGCAGAGAAGCAGACTTGCAGGTGTGGTGAATAACTTTGATGACAATGGAGCTCTGTTATGGTCCCTGCAAAACATTGATTTTGTTGCCCTTAAGCCACTTTGTGACTGATTTGGCTGTATGCTTAGGGTCAGACTGTTGAACTGCTGAAGCTATAAACTAGACTCTGTACCACATTAGCATATTTGCACATTTGCATCATTGCATCCTTATCTAGCATTACAAATGCTGCCGAACTCTCAGTTTTCTAAAATGCATTCTTGCACAAATAATTTCTGCACATACAAATGGTTTTTAAAAATACTCACGTGTACACTGTGATCGCACACTGTCTCTTTCTCCTGCACTGTTTACATTTCAATTGTTTTACTGTTAAATCACTGCTGCACTTTATCCTGTAATTTTATCCTGTTATTTACTTTATCCTGTAATATACTGTAATTTACTGTAATTTTCAAGCTGTATGCAAACAAAATGTTGTTCTGTTCGCACTCTGTGCATACAAAATGACAAATAAAGTTTTCTAATACTGTCGAAGTCTAAGTCAATTTCTATTTTGAAGACCCATTTGTCACCAAACTTTGACTTTTCAGCAAATGTCATAAGAGTTTCACATAATTTTCCTTTCTCTCCATCCCAGCAGCTAAACACCCACACAAGATAATTCTGTTATCCTCAACGCAACACAGCAATAAACTCTACATGAACACAAATCTATCCAGGGTAACTTTCGTTCCTGATGGATTTTAATATCTGGTTGTTCTGGTCCAAATTCTTTGATTTGCTTTTTGACTCGAGCCTTGTGAAATTATTATATTGTAAATAAATGACCAAATTTTCTATGTCTCTTGTTGTTTTGTTGTGATTATATGACTCTTTTGTTTGCATTCCTATTTTTGAATGACGATCATGCTCACATATCTAAGCTGCCAGGGGTGTGACTTTGATTGATATGTCGTGAATTAATCAGACTGGATGAGGACTGACACAAAGACACTGATTGGCCATGGGTGCAGAGAGTTAAGAGAAGAATCTTTAAGTAGCCTATCAGAGACCAGCATGAAGTCACACGGACACCAAAAGTTTAAGAAAATACATACACACGCATATGACTGACGCCCCTTGCCACTGAATTAGGATTACACATAAAACAACCTCAAACAAACCCAAAATGGGATTTGAATGCTGAAAAATCAAACGTCAAGCTAATTTCTGAGTGAACAGATGTGATAATTACGTTTTATTTCATAATTTGTGTTCACTGTGTCTACAATTTTTTCCTGCTATTTTGATGGGGGTAGTGCTGGAGCGCCCCCTATTAACAACCAGCCACTGCCACAGAATAAACCAGACTTTTGGATGTCCATTATGTTTTCTGACATTTTGTCTTATTTCCTTTGATTATTTCATAGATGAAAGCATAATTTTTGAAGAATTGCCTTAAAATTTGGAAGTTTACGAAGCCATGATATCATCTTCTGTGATTTCCCAAAAATTGTAAAGGCAGTTTAAGCTTTATTGTAAGCAAACTTGCAAACATTTTGAAAAAGTCATAAAAAAAATAAATCTAAAAAAATATTTAATGATTCTGGAATTTAGCAAATGGACATAACTTCTGTAATAATAACCAAGCTTAAAAAATAAAATATTTTTTTGGATTTAATGGCAGACAGTCAAATTGTAAAATTCAGATGTGTTTACAACTGCATACAAATGAGCAAAGGGAAAGCTTTATAAAAAGCACATATTGTATTACATTTAAGTTAAGCAGCGTTATTATTATTATGAATATGTAGGAGATATGTCTTGTAAATCTAAAATTAATTGATTTATTTTTATTTTTATCATTTTTTACTGGATCTAGTTTGTAAATGTTTTGGCTGCACTTTCTTTAGGTATTGAAAGCTTTCATAAAAGTTGTGCTTGTGGTTGGCTATATAGACTCCATTCTCAAGAAGTATATTTAAAAAGTCCAAATATGAAGAGAAATAAATTGTCCACAAGCCCAGCACTACGATCAATCCATTACTGCTGAGATCAGTTCGTTCAGTCTCACCAAAGCTCTCTGAAAACCCTCAAGCACTGCAGGTTATGTGTATGAAATACAAAAGAAGTCCTGTGAACTGTTTTATTCACCAGCAGAAAAGACTCCTGAAAACAAACTGCTGAAGGGAAAACCAAATGATGAATGACTATGTAATATACCATGCTGCTGTAATAGCTTAAATTTCCCTTTTCCTATCATTCTCTGATTTTTAGAACACGATGATAGAAAATCTGAATATTTTGTAGAAAATGACATTTTGATTATTGGACCTTTGTTGCTTAATAGGATTATGAATAACATTTGTAAACTACAGATTTGCTCCGTGAAAATAGAGGATCAAAGTAACAAACATAATTAAACATCTCTTACCTTATTTTGTACATGTTTCCACAGTGTCAAATAAAGCTAAAGATCTATTGGGCAGTTAAAGTTTTTTTTATGGTCATAAATAATATATATGGTCATAAATTATATATATATATATATAAAATGTCTTTGAAGGCACAACACTGCAAACATTATGAGTATTTATGACAGTAGCATACTGTCTGAAAAAGCTTTAAGTAAAAAGCTTTGTTTTTATTTTAAAACAAAAAAAACATGTTACCTTTGGCTGGCCATGCTGACATCTTCATAGGAACTGACTTTGTCCTGATCAGAGACCTATGCATCTGTCTCCAAATTGAGCAATGAGTGAATAGTAATTCTGAGCTGACACAGTACACAATATGGGCTGAATTTGTGAAGCTGAGCCATCTGAGTACCAAAGGACTCTCGCGCTCCTCTCAACATGAAGCCAACTGAAAATTACACAAGTCACACCATATGAGGCTCCGAGATAATCTTAAATTGGCTAAACTCACTGAACTGGGGCTACGGTTCTATTGTATGCTAATGAGGATGGGGTCTGCAGTGAATCCACAGTACCTAGGATCAAGCTTCAAAAATAAGTGGACTCCCAACTGCCTTGTTATTTTTGAAAAATGAGGAGGAATGCTGGTTAGTACATGGACATTTACCAAGCCATATCCATTATGAAAAATGACAGGTAATGATGAAAACATGACCTTTCATGCTTTCTTTTTTCTGTAAGCTGCCACAGCACATCATTTATTTAACTTAACCAGCTTGTTTAGGTTCATTTTAAAATAAAAAAGCTGTTTTACCCAGATGAATCACTCTGAGAAAACCAAATCAGAAAAAAATATATATAATACAACATACTGCAATAATAGTTGTTGTGGTTTTAGACTTGTAGAGTAAAATGTGGTCCTAAAATTCAAAATCAAAATGTTTCCTTGAACTATGTAAATGTAAATCACTCCATTTACAGTACAAAATTATATTGCAAGCCCAATGGTCAAATAATGGTGCACTCGTGCATATAGTCTATCCTTGACATCAGGTATTATTTTGTTTACCAGGTCGTAGCTTCTTGTTTGCATTTTGTGAGGTCTGGTAGAGCTTAAGACAATGTAAAATATTCTGTAAGGCAAAACAAGGTGCAACCAGATCTTAAATACATGGATCTTGTTTCTTAACTACTCCCAACAAGTGTTAAAACTGTGGAACTCAAGAAGAAATTAATAATTAAAAGTACTAATTAATATCACTATCAAATAAGGTGAGGTAGTATTTCATTTTAATGTATTAGTAAAATGTGTCGCAGAAAGCAAAAACACAAATATAATCACTTATATAATCACACAGCATCTCAGCAAAGTGAAATAAATTAGATTAAAGTTTAAACTTAGCAAACTTGCGTGGTGGAAACTGAAGTTTAAACATCATGTTTAAACTCTGCAATATTACAGCATTTTACATGCACATGTTCGGGGAGTCTCTCTTGGCTCACTTGTATTGCAAGGGAAGAAAAGTAGTGTTATTGTTTCTGTGTTCCATGAAGTCTTTGAAATCTAATAGAAAGGGTGTTTACTAGACTACTGCCTGGAGATTTTTTTGTGGAAAACAGATGCCTGTATCAGTCCAAAACTCAGTTTCTCCAAGGGAGCTCATTGATTTTTGCCTGTCACATATTTAGAGGCTGAAGAAAACCTCTTATTTCATCAAATTTCCCTCTGTTATCTTAGTATTTTTGCAGTGTTTTATCATATGAGTTTGCTCTACTTCAACGTTCTTTCTGTTTTTAAGTTTTTCTTTACAACAGTTCAAAAACCTTTTGAAGATTGTTATCAAGGTGCAATCATTTCGCTGAGAGAGCTAAATGCAAAAAAAAAAAAAAAAAGGTTGTCCTACTTGAGATCACCAGATGAGTCAGTATCTAACCTGGCCTTTTCTTTAATTTGTATTTTCCCTTTGGAAAGAAAATACAGAGTTCTGTGCTGCCTTTGCATTGAGGGTTAACAGAGGCTAAACATGAGGTTAAGATCAAATTAATTGAAAGTCATTTCAAGTGAATTATTTCATTCCGAGAAACTTGTCAGTTATGGACCGAATATAAGCTTTTGCTTCAAACATGCTCTAAAACATAACTTTTGTTTCCAACTGAATAAAAAAAAATATTGTGTGACATTTAAAGCGAATACACTCGCTAGTAACAACAACCCTTGTTGTTACTAGCGAGTTGTTTGTCCTTGTGTGTGTGTGTGTGTGTGTGCGTGCGTGCATGTGTGTTTCTTTTGCTGTTGCGTGAGACCTGAAAATGTAATAAGTGGATTGTAAAGCTTTACCATTACACCCCAAAATCAAGTCAAACACACTTATCACTGGAAAATTAGGGATGTCAGAAACTAATTTGATTTAGTTGGAGGAACTAAATAATGGGACTGTAGCTTTGCAATGGCTTGCTCCATAAATTCCCATAACAATGTTTATTCACAAATCATTAGAGACAGTATGCAAGATGTCAAAAAACCTTCACAGACTTTTGGGACCTGACAAATTGCCTCGAAGCACTCTAAGTGATGTAAAGATTTTAAATGGATGTAAGTTGTGGAATAAGAATGAGACAATATTACCAATCATCTACAGCTCATTTTAATGCTTTTCATCGTTCATATTTCATTGATGATGACAGATGAAAGCTGACATTAACACATGCAAATATCAAAACATACATTATGTATCAAGTACCTTTCTGATACAGAGTTACAGTGTTTTATATATGTGTGTTTTTAGCTATTTCGTGTTACAGAGAAGAGGTATGTAGATATGTGTGCGTATGTGCTTTTATGCCTGTTTTATCATATTTAACAGTATACAAGGAAATTCAATTAACTTGCCAAAACTGTTTTTCATATTTGTTTTGTTAAATTTATACTTGAGCTTCCCTCCTTTCATCTTTGAAGCTAAAATACACCATGGGTATGCTGACAAGTCACACCTTTTCCCACTGCGAATGTTAAAAGCCTGGAGGCCAAAGCAGACTTAACTAGTGTTTAACATTCTACTGCTGGGAGTTAGTTGTGTGAATAATGCATAGGTAGCACAGCAGCAAAACTTGTATTTACAAGAGCAATTATCAGCTCAGAACCTCTGAATGTCCCTGGAGTTTGAGGCACTTTTCAAAGAAACTGATAAAGTATGAAACAGCATGAGAATGTAATGCAAAACATTTACTTGTGCGTTTGAGACAATGTCTCTCAATAAATATGTTAACAATAGACCGCATTTTTTTTACCTTTTCATGCTGACTTTGAAATAAATGGCAGAAAGCATAAGATTTTCAGCTATTTCTAAACACCTAAAATGCATGATTAAGCTGCAGCTTACCTTGGCTAATTATCTCCTATATTTGACTCACAGTTTAAGGGCAGAGTCCTCGACCCTTAAACATTTCCGGAAATGTAAGAAAGAAACACCCAAGCCCCTTTTTGAGTAACCAAGCATGTGCAAAACCGTCTTACCTGGTCTTCCATTTCTCAGTGGGAACAGGTGAAAATTTTTTTCCAAATCCACTCTGATTTCTTTCTACTGAGCAGTGGCGGCTGGCCCATAGGGGGCGCTCGGGCGCTGCCCTCCCTAGATGTGGAGGGGAGAAGTCAAAATATATATAGATTTTAAAACTATTATTAATGTCAGTTTTTACTTAATAGTACGTGGCTACATGTAATAAGCATTATTAAAACGCTTCTACTGATTTATTATATCATTTAACAGTGCATTTCCACCAACAGAACGTATCATTTCTCTTCTTCTACACTTTTGGGGCTGTGACTGAAGTAGCCCTACAAGTGTAGCGAAATAACCAATCGTATACTGTTGCTAGGGAAGATTTATAAATATTTGGCCAATCAGCATCGCCAAAATGAATGGCTTTGGGGCTCCTGGAGTAGTAGCCCTAGCTGCAGAGTGATAGGTGCACTTCACGCGTGACGTCACGAGCTACATCCGCGCTACATCCGGGTAACGGTGGTCGGCAAACACAGCACTGTTTTCGCTTACCAGCGTGACAAAACGGGTGAATTAGAGCGGACTTTTAGTTTATTTTTGGAACCTAAACAATGCCTACGACTTGTTGTGCTCCCGGTTGCACACAGAAGCATTCCAAATCGTCGGATGTACGTTTGTTTCGTTTACCGAAGGACAAAGAAATAAGAAAGAAATGGATCATTTCAATGAAAAGGATGCAGGATGCCAATGGACTGTGGGAGCCATCATACTAAGACAGAATTTGCAGTCTACACTTCATCTCCGGTAAATACAACTTAATTTTGCACTAGTCATTGTTCTACTTAAATCATTATATAAATAAAAAATTAGGATACATATTAAAGTCAAGACGTAAACGTTTGTTTTGTAATAATATACGTACATGTACAATGTATGCAAACCCTCTGGCATGAGTCTGTGAAAAGGATTAATAAGACAAAAACACCAAAATAATCCTTTGTAAACAATGTTTTTTTTTTATTAATTAAATGCTTATTGTGGAATCGTAGTAATTTTACGACTTTTAATTTAAATGCATGTACTGGGTTAGGCAGGGAAATCTATTGGCCAGCCCCACCAAGATTTTTTTTCACCAGCCGCCACTGCTACTGAGGCCTTCCTCTTCTCATAAACATGAATGTGGTTTGCTTCTTGCAACTCTTTTCTTCTTGCCATTTTCAAAGTATACGGTGAGAGCAGCTGAGCTACAATGAATATATAACATCCAAGCTAACAGGATACATAAACACCAGAAGTGTGCATGAATATTTCAACAAATCGATACTAAAAGTCAGGATTTATAATGCTCTGATTGTTCAGATGTACTTTACTCCAAGATTTAAGTAGTTTTATTTACCAAAACATGCTCCACTTCTGTTAAACATTTGTAAAATTGCAAATGTATTATTGAAGAGTGTATTTTAATGACGACTGGAAAGATATGACATGTACCAGATGTTCATCAAAGATCACTGATGACATATTCTGTCTATATCTGGTGATGAAAAGAAGAGCTCCTGTTTCATGTTTACCACCCACCGATCGGCATCACGCTGATAAGATGGCACTACATCGTGTGTGTCCCTTGGCGTCAGTGGCAGGCAATAACGGAGATTGATAGTCGAGTTAGGACGGTTATTTGGAGCCTTGATCTACTACTCCAACTCTCAAGGGATGAAGCCATCCCAACCACACTCAGTTGCCCAGGGCCAATGGTCACAGTAATCGAGAGGAGATGTATTTATAAAGTGCCCTGCTCAGCAACCCTGTTCATTCCAGTAAATCTGAGGAGGAGCTGAGAGGGAAAATGTCACAACCCAAGGACACAACAAGGAGCCTCCCCTGCTACTGCCTGCAGGTAATTGGGGTGTCAGAATGTCCCAGAATGCATTTCCCACTAACACACCTTTTGGGGGTTACCTACTGAGTATATTGAATAAGAGATACAACAGAGACAATGAAGACAGACTAAACAATGTATTTCAATAACTAAAAATGCTCTATGAATGCATTCCTGATTAGGCTTACCCACATGCCTCTGATTATGCAGCAGTAGTGCACACTTAATGGACTGATTTACATGATAATTTGTAAATTAGATTTAATAGAGATACATTCAAGGTCACTGCAGCACTATTTCTATGATTCCTTTGATCTTTTCTTTTGCTTTCTTAATCTCAGTTATTCATCAAAGATGGACTGCAGCCTTCACCTTTACTTAGCACACTGCTGTGGTGCAAGTAGCCAACACAAATCTGAAATGGAGGTATTGACTGGAGCTTATAGGACATAATCCATATAAATACTTCGAGGTATTGAGAAGAGAGCCAGGGGACAGAAACGAAATGACTATGTGTAGCTTGAGAAAATAAAATACTATTTTTGAGCTGCAGCTGGTTTTCTCTATGCCCTATTGCATGAATCCCAAGCATTTTCAAGCACCGAGAACAGTGTGGCTGTAGCAAATTTGATATCAAGCTGGAGAAATGATCAGCCATACTTTTTGATTAGCAGTAATTGACAGTGCTGAACAATGGAGTGAAACTTGTTTAAGATAAGAGAGAATGTTATGACTGTTTAAAAGATTTGACAAAGAACTGACATAGCCCCAGAACCAGAGCAAATCCATGAGGAAATGCTAATATGTTCTAGATGTTAAACAGATGTCCTTTAATTAAGTAGGAGCAAGGGAAAGGATAATGATACATGGGCTTGTATGCTTAAAATATCCATGTCTATTCATCCCTGGTCTCAATGCAACACTGAAACCTTTAACTTGCATGTGTGTTGGAGATCAAATAAACACTGATGTGTAAATGAGGACAAGAATCTACCATGTAGATGTAAGAGAGAGAACACTAACTGTGCTGATAATTCACACTGAGATAGTGGTTGTACCATTCCATCAACCGCAGTGCAGGGATGGCATTTCAAACACCAGCTTTTCTTCCTCAGGGAGCAGGACGGTTTAAAGTCAGCAGCTTTCATTCTCAGAAAACAAATCCCCCCACCCCCGTCCTTCTCACCCTCCTCATTAAGTATCCCTTTTTGGTCTTTGTTTAGATTCAGTTTTTAAGCCTAGCTATTACAAAACAGCAAAAACAAATCTAATAGAACATGATATAAAACAAAGCAGCAGAAGCTTTGCAATAATGGGCATATTATGAAAAGTCAAAGTTTGACTGTGAAGAAAACTGAACCAGAAAATAAAAAAAGATAAAACCAAATATAGTAAACCAAAGATAGATGTTCACACTAGATGTTAGATGTTTATGTTTGTGTATCAAGAAAAATATTGCAAGAGTCTTAACGTCACCATGTTTTGTGAGACATCAAGTCCTATATATTCTTTGCTTAATGTGCTCCCATTTTTTTCAGTGTATGCATTTGCATGAAGGGTTCAGAACCAGTGACGTGCAGTCAGGGGAGGCAAGTTAGGCCAGGCCTCACTTGTCATTATGGAAAGAAAGAAAATATATAATGATGATAACATTATATAAATTGTGATTCATTTGTAATAAAAGTTATTTTTTTATCTAATTTCCTCATTTTTTATTATATTTTCTTTAAAACGCAAACTTTTCGCTATTTTTCATGTAAATCCTTGGTGGCGCCTGATAGCAAAGCCGGTGAGGCCGCAGCGAGCTTGGCCTCCCCTGGGATTGTGTAATCCCATGTTAACTGCGCTGAATTCCATTCTGTGAATGCATCTTCCTGTCTCTAGATCATAAATTAAATTGTTCAAACAGTTATGAACTGATTTTCCACAATTTAATGTATGTGGATTACGAATTGTGTTTTGGTCATCCAGCTGTGTGCAGATAACATGTTTTCGTGCTGCTGGGTGATCATAAAAGGCAAAGAACTGGTTGTAGGTGAGGTCGGCAGTTCCTTGGCCTCTTGGCAGGGGGCGCTCAAGGAGCACCGCTCGTGATCCAAAACTGTAGAGTGACAGCAAGTTATGGATGTATTATTAGCGAGTTATGCTAAACAAGTAAAGCACTAAAAAGACTATAAACATACAGCCGGAATGGAACTGATCAAGGAAGGCTTTCCTCCCTGGCAGTGAGCTCCATTGAGACTGAGAGACTTTTAAAACTGAAGAAAGATTTGTTCAGTAACAGCGGCGCATGGACTTCATTTATAAGTAGAGGTAAGACAGCGATAAGTATTCATGTTTTGTTTCTGTAATGAAATGTGCTTAATGTGGGTTATATTTTTAGAATGTGTTACGAATGCAGAAAACCATCATAACTCATAAACTGTTACCAATCAAATGACAAATAATTTAGTTTTATTTTTTTTAACAAAGAATCAATATTTTTTTCTATGTCTCTTGCTGAATTGATTTGGCTCAATCAATCTCCTTTAGCACTTTGCAATGAGTCTACTCAGAGAGTGTATATATTTGTAAATCTGACTCTGATGACGTCAGTGCCTCACCAGCTATGAACCCTACCGCACGTCAGTGTTCAGAACGCAAAATCTTTTACTGTGTCAGGACATACCACATGACTTTTGTAGAGACATTACCATCTCCTTTTATTTTTATGCCAAATTTAAGAGGTAGACGATTTTTTCAGAAATGTAGGTAAGACACGCTCAATAGCTGCACACATGCGCAAAACCATCTTACCTGCTCCTCCACTCCTCAGGGGGATTGCGTGGAAAAATCTTCCAAATACATTGGTCTTATTTCTTTCTTCTGAGGCATTCATCTTCTCCTCATAAGCTTGTAAGACAGTTTGCTTCTCGCGACTTTCAGCCATTTTCAAAGTATACGGTGAGAGCACCGGAGCTACATTAAATGGCTAACACCGAAGCTAACTGGATACATAAACACCAGAAGTGCGCATGAGCAGCCAGCATCACGGAACTAACAAGGAGTGTGCATGCATATTGGTGTTAAGTGAGCATGTCACAATGATTGGCTTGTGGAACAACCAATAGATAAGGTGATCCCCCTACAACTTGAAGTCAAAAAAGGATTTCCACTATACCTTTAAGCATCATCTGACCATTTTGGTATGGCGTTGAAATCTCCAAAATGGCTCAAAAGGGTTCAGAGACTCAATCACTGTTTTAGTCAACGAGTATGTAAGGCTTCTTTCAGTTGAAGTCACTCCAAATAATGATCAAGCAGGGTGAATAAAACTTCAACAGTGCAGACAAAGCATCTGCAGAGCATATCAAGGAAATATTTAATGTTAGAAATGGGAGCACCATTTGTGTGCCATGTATATATTGTGCGGCACTAGAAGTTCCTTATCTGCCTCAGAGATATCTCAGAGTTGGAAGGCAATGTTTTCATGTTATTTAATTAAGGTAGCATATTCATCCTATGCTGATACATAAGGCAGATACACATTAGTGTACTGTAAGTATTGAGACCAAGAAAGCCTTGACTGGAAAAGATTTGCAGGCAGTTGGCAAGAAAACAATATTTTATTAACAATATTAATAAAAACTTACAAAACTGCCAAGTGCATCGGGCCATATTCTTGTTATCTATCCATCATATACTGCTTATCTTTTTAGAATAGTAGGGAAGCTGGGGCCTATCTCGTCTGGTTTTTGGGTGCCAGTCCATCACAGTTCAACACAGTAAAACACAGGACAAACAGCCCTGCACTCTAACGGACAATCTGGAGAAACCAAAATACTCTTGATGTATCCACAGAATGACCAGGCAAATAATATGTAGAAAGATTGAACCCACAACTGTCTTGAGGGTGTTTTATGTATCAGCATAACTGTTTGGTATGGGAGCTGCACATTCCAGGAGAAGAAGGACCTAGCACAGGTGGTGAGAACAGTGCAGGGGATTGTGGGATGCCGTCTGCAGGATCTAGACTCAATTTATGCAGAATAAATCCAAAGAATGGCCAGCCACATGTCCACTGATCTCACCCACCCAGGCAATGCAATGTTTGCCCATCTCCCATCAGGTACTTCAAAGCCAAAACAAATAAACTTAGAAACAGCTTCTTCCGAAGGCTGTGAGGGCAGTCGCCCCTGATGGAAGACTGCAGTCCAAAGCTTTAAAATCACCCCACTGTTACTAGTACGTCATATGTTACAGTAGTAACATACAATAGTGTCACTGCCTACTTGCACACTATCATCTCAGAATATTTAAATGTACTTTGCTGTAAACAAGGTCTCAAATCATCATTGTTCAATAAGCACCTACTACCTAATTATCTGCTATCTGTGATTCTCCTGAATGCTAAAAAAAAAACAAAAAAAAAAAAAAAACTGTAACCCATGTTCATTGCCTGTTTGTCAGTTTTTGCCTTCATTATGTGTAATGTGAACCGGAGTGGCCATAGAGAAATTTTGCCATGGTAACATGCAGTAACAATAAAATACTCTTGACTCTTGACTTGACTCTTGACTTCTTACTGCAAGTACAGTGGTGACCATTATTTTGTACTTGCAGTCAATAATATTTACTTAAGTAGCTGATACCACATGAATGGATTCAGCAGGTTCTACAACACTGTAAAATCACTATATGCTGTCTTTGTAGGTTCAGGGTGAAGACAGTTCATGAGGAAGATAAAAATATCAGGTTCACCAGCGCCAAATGTGTGTGTGTTTTTGTATCTGTATTTGATATGTTTAATTGCCATGTATACTTGGCACTATTATACTTTTGCACTGATTATTCTCTGAAGCTGCTGCCAACAAAGTTTTAAAGAGGTATTTATTACTCCTCCATTCAAACTCTACCTCCGATCCATTAACTTGTCTCCCAAAAGTGGACTTGGGGATACACTAATAAGCAGAATATGTAACCTGATTCATCTGAATAACCATTAAGGCAATGAATGTGGGAAATATGAATGTACAGGAGTACAGCTGGCAAAATTCTGCTTTTTGTAATGCAATATTTAAAGAGCAGACTGCCCTGATAGGAATAAATCTCATTTGTTACACACTGTTAGGCACACACAACAGGAAATATACTTCTTTTCCATTTTTCTTTTGGATCATTAAATTTTGTTTTGGTGATGGTAATAGTAGTTTACTGCTCCCCAGACTTACACTGCCTTTGGGTTCTTTAGATTTAAAAACAGTCCGATCAACATGACTGCAAGAAGTCACTCTGGTTTGAATTATTTTGTCTTATTTTATTTCTTAAATGACCAGTAAAGAATGTTGTAAATTAAATCTCTCTCTGAAATGGGTTATGTATGCTGTAGTGTATGCAAATAAATGTGTCTTGCAACTATGTGTGAGTGACACTGTAGACTTCAGATAAGCATTTTTTTATTTTTAAAGATAAGCTATATTTTTGAGGGCACGCTGTGCCACCCTGCTATCAAGCTTGTCTACCACCTGCCTCTAAAAGCTTTCATCTTACAAAACCATTAGTGAGAACCAGATCCTAGCATACAATTTGTGGCTGGAAATGATTCATTTGGCTAAATATACAATTCAATTTCTGTTACATACTACATACTAATTCATCTTTTCAAATAGAAAATAAAGATAAAAAGTATGAAAATAAAGAATACAAAAATAATTTAAATCTTGTGTGCTGCAATTGTAGTAAAAAAGATAATGTACTGCAATGTACTGATCACAACTACAATACACTGTATAACTTCAGTTAATTTTGTAGATAGCCCTAAATGACCTAGCTCGCTTTATTGTGGTTGAAGGCATTTCTGGTGTAGAGTCTACCATAGCAGGAGTAGTGTTACATAGAAGGAATCAATTGTGTATCTCCGTTTGGCTGTTTTGGCTCACTAAATGGTAAAATAAAATACTCCAACTGGTAAATAATAGGCTACCAGCACATTTAAATTCCTATAGATTATAGAAAATAAATCTTAGTCAAGCAAAACATTTTTCGATTAACATCCTTAATAAGCAAAATTAAAAGTGCAGTCTAAATGATGCATAAAAAAATACTACAGTGGCAATTAGATTTATTGTAATTAGTCATGCATATTAGATGTCTAAAGTTATGTAAAAATCATGGATTAGTGTGCACATTTGTTTTGAATGTATAGTTTGGTGTGTTTTTGGCAGGTTTACGCCAAAGGACACAAACAATGATTTAGATTTTTTTTGTTAGTTTGATATGTTTTTGCTTTGTCTATTATGGAACATAATTTTAAAAATACAGCAATTCTCTAATCTTGCCTGAAAGCTTATTTCTCATGGTATTTCTGCGTTCACAAACACAAACATCGATCCTGTATTGCTCCTGCTTCAACCATTTCTGATCGAACCAAAAACAGTTTGGGCCAATCACATTAGCAGTAATATGGTTTAGGCGGGACAACATCTGTGACAAAAGCAAGAGCTGCTGAGGCCACAGCTGAACCAAAAATAAACATGGCAGCGCAGGAAGACTCACTCGTAGCTGCTGCGATCACATCTGTTTTGTCAGAATCCTCGATTTCTCCTTTTAGAGAACAGCAAGAAGTGCCTTGACCAGTGTAACTTGATGTGTTTTCTCATAACGTCTGAAGCTTAAAACATTTTCAATTGATTCCGTGGTTAAAACCAACTTTTGGTAAGCGGGCACTAGGTGTTGCTTTGCCCAATCAGCTTGGAAAGTTCTGCTCAATGTCCCTTCTTTCCATGGACAAATTTGATGAGAACAGACCCAGATTGATAATGTGTAGAATGGAGAGTGCTACACATTATCAATCTGGCTTGCAAGGTTAGCCATTCTCTGAAGTATATGAAAATGAATTAAATTCATAAAATACAAAAATTTAAAGCTCAAACTTCGAACATGTTCTGTACCTGACCAATTCCATTATGTTAATCAGATTCATATTTCTATAAGTAACAGTAAGAGGACAAGCTTTGAATAGGTCATGGGCAACTGTAGCTTGTACTTTCTTATAAAAAAGCTGCCCTAAAACACTGACAAGGGGAAACTTTGTATCAGGGTTCTATTATTTTGGTATATGTATAAAACCTGTTTTTATAACACTGTATGTTTGCATATGTGGTGCTATAACTTTCTGAAATATTTGTGTGCAGATTGATATGATTGTTGCTGCTTTTCTCTCTCTTGCAGGGTGTGACTGGCAGACTGCGGGTCCACTCATGCTCATCGTCAGTGCTAATTAGGAAAGTTTGGGGCTTGAAAGGGTGATGTAACAACTGCACTGAATTGTAGGATTCTGTTTGTTTACATTGTCTTAATCAACAATGCTGTCTTAACTGTCATGCTTGTTCACATGATTGAAAAAGAACCATCAACTTCTGGTGTTCAAACCTGGTCCATTTCAGTTATTTGTTTTGTGACAATATGCTGTTTTGTATTGGTACCACTTCATCTGTTGCCTTTTAAAACTTCCATGGACTTCTGCACATAGTCCGTTTTGGTTTCCTGAGGAAGAAGAGCCATTGTTGGGTCTTCTTTACCAGAAGGGCGGTGTTCACAGTCTAAGAGAGGTCAGAAGAGATGTGAATGACCAGGAAGTTTATGCTGCCTACACCCTCCACCACCTCCCCCTGTATGCAGAGAGAAGCATGTTCTGTCTTCCTGGACCTCATGTAATCCACTATGACCTCCTTGGTTTTGCTGGTGTTCAGGATGAGGTTGTCCCTGGAGCACCACTGTGTCAGACTGTGGACATCCTGGGTCTCATCATTGTTGGATATGAGACCCACGACAGTGGTGTCATCCTCAAACTTCACAACCAGGTTTGTGAGTTGGATAGCAGAACAGTTGTGAGTGAAGAGGGTGATTAGAGTAGGGCTGAGGACACAGCTCTGCGGCATTCCAGAGTTGAGCATCAGTGGGGCGGATGTGCATTTCTCTATCCTCACCACCTTGTGTCTGTTGGTGGGGAAGTCACATATCCAGGAGCAGAGCAGTGGAGATAATCCCTGGCTGTGGAGCTACAGGGCCAGCATGTCTGGGAGCACGGTCCGACCTGAAACCATGTCCTGTACCTGCAGTCTTGTTGATGTTAACCTTCACAAGGGCTGATGCAGCACCTCTGGCTGAGGAAGATGTTCAGACTTCCTGCTGCTTGGAGAGTCAAAGAATGCAAATAAGCTGTTTAAGGTGTTGGGGGAGAACTGGGTCATTGCTGTACTGCTGGTTGCTGTGCTTATAGCCATTATTGTCCTGATGCCTGTCCACATGTTACATGGGATGTTGCTACTTAAGTAACTGAAGAGCAATAATGATCAGGTGGTAGCTTGACAGTCTTGGTTTTGTTTTATCATTATTTATTTATTTAATCAATAACACAAATTAAACTTGTTTCCTTATATAGATATGGTTTCTGGCCAGTTTGTTACAAGTAATGCTGTCAAAGAGAAACTGCTGATGTATAGTATTCTGGATGGCAACTATGATTTTTATTTTATGGAAACAAACTGAACTTCTCTGGTAATCACTTCAAATTTAATGCTATTGTAAAATATGTACAGCACAAATGTTTAACCATTCTTTAGATTCTAATGCTTTGTTTCCATCTGTCAGTACAATTTATTTATGTAAATATGTGATTTAATATAATACTATGTTTATACTAATTATAATTATACTATAATTAAACAAACAAACTGACTATGTATCTATCCATCATCTGTATCTGCTTATCCTTGCAGGGTCCCTGGGGAACTGTTGTCTAGCAGGTGTCTATCTCCAGTAGTCATTGAGCGAGAGGTGTGATACACTCAGGACAGATGCCTGCTAATCCTAGAGAAACGCAGAAACATATAGGACAAACAACCATTCATACCCACACACACACACACACACTTATAAGACCAATTAGGAGAGACCATTTAACCTAACAGTCATGTTTTTGACTGTGAGACTAAGCCAGAGTTCCAGAGAGAACCCATGCATGCACAGGGAAGACTCCATGCAGCAAGACCCCAGGACAGGATTCAAGCCCAGGACCAACCTCGCTGAAAGTGCTACCAGCTGTGCCACTGTGAAGCCGCATTAACCTTTTATCCACCCTTTATTATTATTGCAATATCACAGCTGTTTGGTTCATTCATGGTCAAATGAAGCTTTTAATTTTGGTTTATGATTCCCATCACTTATTTATTTTTATTTATTTATTGTCTGTTTGAGGGTGATTATAGGTATTTAATTTGAATTCTTAGCTCAGAACAATTTAAGCCTACATGTAATATACAGATCCAGAATAAAGGTGCAACAATGACTGCATGTCTAAATGAAGTCTCTGTGTAGCCTCAACACTGAAATCAGGTCTAATGCTCATTCGGGAGGTTATATATTGGTTCCTTCCAGATTAAGAGCAAGAAATTAAGTTTGTTATTGAGGAAATAGTCTAAAAATGTTTTTGCTTTTACCTCTAGTTGCCTGTACTCCAGGTCTGTCACATGAGAAGGAGCTAACGTCCATGAAATACCATTATGTGCCCATCCTTTGAATGTTTAATTCTCCAGCAGAAGCTTCATCTTGGATTGACCTTTCAGAAATCAGACAGAATGTCATCTGTTAGTTCCAGCTTGGTGTAATGACCTGTGAGTGCATCGGCTCACCCTCAATTTTCCTTCTCTCAAGCTTTTCAAGTTATTGCCAGAGTGGATATGTGGAACAAAAAAAAAATATGCAGATGAGGGGAATTAAAACCAAGTATTCAACCAGACCTTTCTTAATGCATGTATATCCTTCTATCTAAGGATCCAGACTCCTGCATTGTTTTTATATATAGTGAACTTCTATAGATTGTCCTTGGAGAGTCCTGTGAGGTGTTTAGTATGAGATGAATGCACATGGGGCAAAGGGTAAAGGGTTTGTGGATAGTTCAGTGCATGTATTATGTTTGTCTCTGTGGTGCTGGAGAGTTTTAAAATTATTTATGACAAAGTCTGACACTAAGTTATAGGCAACTGCATAAGACCCCCACCATCTCTTTAGTCTCAGGTTTATTGATGGATCAGGCAGAGGTAAATTAAAAGAAAATCTTTCAACAAATATATATAAATCATACACTATTAAGTGAAAACTTCAGCAATGTTTTACATGGTTATGGTTCATATTATTACACATGCCTCTGCTTTGGCATAGTAAATAAAGATTTATGCACAAGAACAAAATAAAAAAAACATATTTGCAAGACATTTGGCAATGTGACTAAAAACATATCTTCTAAACATTGGCTCATTTTTATAAACACTGGACTCATTTATCTTGACATGTGATGATGACTCACCAGAAAACTCCCAAACAGCTAACCACGGGGCTAAAAGGATTGGATATGGGGGTGTAAAGAAAAACCCAACTCCACAGCTTCCTGGAGAATGTCAAAAAATTCAGGTCCTCTGTATGACAAATTCTGCCGTGCCTCGTGGGGCTAAAATAAAACTGAGATAGCAAGCAAGTGTACAGCCTCTCTCACTCTCTTCCTCATTCTCCTTCAGGGTTTTCACCACGTCTGAGATGAATATGTGAAAAAAGAGTGTTATACTGGGCTGCAGGTGGTGAATTGAAGTATTAGCTTCTTGGGGCTGAGCCTAGTGCAAATTCTTGAAATCCATACAACTCCTTGTCACCCTCTTCACATTTTTCTACCACTCCACAGCTGTTTTTACCTCCGTATCCACTCCTTGCCTGATGTCTCATTTGACTTCTCCACACATCCATTCAGTTTTGTACTGACTATTCCTCTCTGTTTTAAACTGGCTTAGTCATTTCCATTCTGTCACTTATTTGCAATTCATATTCTGTAATAAACTTTCTGTTGGATTGAAACACACCACATGTGTCACACCATCCTGACACTAATTTTAACCTTAGTGTAAAAAAATGTCTATGAAGAAAATGCCCTTACCAAATATCACAAAGCTTTTAAATATCATCTACTCTCTAATGTGTGTGTTTCTTACTTAGCTTTGTTTAGTTACAGCCTCCAATGAAATTTAAATTGTGATTTGATCAAAAGCCAAGTTCATCCAAGTGCTTTGTGAGGTCTAGCTTTAGAAAGTTCAATGACCTGTGTGTCTAAGAAGACCTTTGAGATGCACATGGCAAATGCATACAAAAGACCACTGCAATTATCTGCCACACTTAAAAGATATGCCTCTAAATTTTAAGTTAGTTAAACATTAAATACTATGGGTCTGAAAAATTCTGAAGAATTTTCTCCAAATACAACATACTAGTAAAGTTTAAACCTAATAACACTCTCAGACAAAAACTGGTTCATCCCAAAGACAGAACACCTAAACCAAAGCTGAGCAGCGTTGTGTCTGTGGTCCAATGCAGCGAGGAGTGCTCAAACTCCTACATCAGAGAAACTAAACAACAGCGACATAAATGCATGGCCCAGCACAGGAGGGCCAGACGCTTGGGGCAAATTCAGCAGTCCACTTGCACCACAAGAACAAAGGACACTTTTTTGACAACAATAATGTCCGTCTGACTTAAATTGTTGTGGTTCAGTCGTCCAGTTCCAAGGGAGCCTGACTTCTGAACTTTAATTATCTTGTATTCAAAGAACACATTACCTATTAAAAGTTGGTTTTACATAAAAAATGTCCACAGGTTATGGAGCTGTGTTAATTTACCAGTTTTATTGTGTGTAATTCAATATCTATCTATCTATCTATCTATCTATCTATCTATCTATCTATCTATCTATCTATCTATCTATCTATCTATATATATATATATATATATATATATATATATATATATATATATATTATGGGGTTGCCATTGAGCCATTACAGCATGGCATCAAAAAAGGCTACATTCACTTGATACTCAATTCTGATTTTTTGCTGAAATCTGATTTTTTTTCTAGGGGGCCGTTCATACTTCTGTTAAATGTGACAAGCATCATACTTCTGTCTGAATGGTTCAAGACTGCAAAGCGACCCGCATGCACAGATAACAGAAGGAGATGTCACGCAGCAGCACACTGTTTACGGAAGTAATGGTGAATGTAATGGTTTTTGAAGTTTTCAGTAAAGTTTCATTAAAAACAATTGGAGCAACGAACTGAGATAGCAGCCCATATCTCTTCTTGTAACTATTAGAAAGCTGTTGAGCAATGGGAGCAAACAATATTAAGACCACATCATAGCAAGATGACATAAGGTAAGAAAAAAGCAGTACAGCTACTAATAACGGTCTTTTATGGAGCGCTAACTGCTACTGACCATTTAGACTGCGGACATTTGAAAAATATCCAGCACATATCCAAATTAGTGCCATGTATAGAAATGGCACAAATGGGATTTTTTGGGGGTGAAAAGATTGGAATCGGGCCTTTCATACTGCCACGAAAACGATGAATATGAATTGCAAGGGGCAAAAATATTAGATTTAGGTCGCATTTCCCTGCAGTGTGAATGTAGCCAAAGAGCAGTTGTATAAATGGTAAATTCATTTACCATTGTAATCAACGCTCTTACCGCATACCACGCTGTTTTAAATGCCAGTCCTTTGTAAAGCTCTTGTCTTATCTGCTATATTCCTCCAGACTGGACTAAGTGAAGTTTAGTTTTTATTTACTAATTACTAAACATATAGTTATGCATGTCTCCAGAGGTCACCCTTCATGACAAGAGAATAAATCTAGAGTGAAATCATTTCACTGTTACTGTCATGAAATGGATCAGAATTTGCTCAAGCACGAAGAACATAGAAAGACGTGTTCTACCTGTAAATGCAGCCAAGACAATTTTCCTCTAACAGACAAAAGCATTGGTTGGCTTCCAAAACCTAGCTCCAGATTATCTGCAACCTGTCACAAACAATTAATGATGTTGACATTAGAGGGTAATATGCATGTTTTGGGAGAGGGTAGTTCCTCAAGACATGAGAGGTTGCAGCAATTTTTGGTGAACGTGTGACAGAGGTTAACAAGTTGCTTGAGCATTTTGCCGATGTGTTCTGTCATCAGCCAGGACACACAACTTCACACAAACCTCATCCAACATAATGCTTATAATTTAGAACTTGCAAGGCAATGTTATATTGTATTCATACTACCTTCTAGAATATTTGGGTAAAAACTATTCTGGCCAAATAGACAACAACACTGGCATCAACTTCTGGGGTTTATATAAACCTGCTGTTGAGCAAAGTGTTCAGTGAGATCAGATGTCCCAATTATTCAGAAAAAGACAAAATCACTGCAGTAACAATTATTGCCAAAACATTAACTAGACCCAAGGTGGATTCAGGTCTTTATCTGATCAAACAAGAGTATAAAGATAAGAAGCAGACAAACAGTGCTGACACACTACAGGAATTCTAAGAATAGAGATGTGCATTTTGAAAGAGATAAGACAAGTTTATCTCTGGCTGATGCAGAAAGATAAAGACACAGAAACACTAAAAGAAAGTTAGAAATAACTTAAGTATCAAACTGATAGTCAGTATCCCAGAAATAGTTATATAGATTGCCAAAACATATTCACACACCCATTAAAATATTTTAAATCAGATGTTCTAATCACTTCGATGGCCACATGTGTATAAAAGTGTGCACCTAGGAATGCAGATTGTTTCTAAGAACATTTGTGAAATAATGTGTTCTTCACAGGAGCTCAGTATAACCCAGCATGGTACTGTGATAGGATTTTACCTGTGCAACAAGTTTAGTTGTGAAATTTCCTCGCTCCTAAATATTCCACAGCCAACAGTCAGTGGTATTATATCAAAATGGAAGCGATTGGGAATGACAGCAACTCAGTAATAAGGTGGTTGGTCAAACAAACTGACAGGACAGGGGTAGCAGATACTGAGCTGCATAATGCACAGTGGTCACCAACTTTCATGAGAGCCAATCACTACAGATCTCCAAACAGCATGTGACCTTCAGATCAGCTAAACAACAATGTGTGGAGTGCTTCATGGAATGGCTTTCCATGGTAGAGCAGCTGCATCCAAACCATACATCACTAAGTGCAATGACAAGTGTTGGAGGCAGTGATGTAAAGCATGCTGCCACTGAACTCTAGAGCAGTGGAGGCACATCCTCTGGAGTGACAAATTGCACTTGTCCATCTGGCAATCTGATGGACAAGTCTGGGTTTGGCAGTTACCTGGAGAACAGTACTTGTCTGACTGTATTGTGCCAAGTATGAGGTTTGGTGGAGGGGTGATTTTGGTGTGGGGCTGTTTTTCAGAAGATTGGCTTGGCCCCTTAGTTCCACCATAAGGAACTCTGAACACTTCAGTATACCAAGAGATTTTGAAAAAGTTCTTTGCTTCGGGGGAACTGTTCGGAGAAGGCTTCTTCCTCTTCGTATATGACTGTGCACCAGTGCACAAAGCATTGTCCATGAAGTCATGTATGACACAATTTGGTGTGAATGAACTTGACTGCCTACACGGTCCTGACCTCAACATGACTGAACACATTTGGAGTGAATTAAAGTGGAGACTGAGAAATGGGTGAGAAATGAGAAGTGTATGACCCCACGAATGCACTTCTCGAGGAATGGTCAAAAATTCCCACAAACACACAACAATACGCTGTGGACAACCTTCTCAGAAGAGATGAAGCTTCAGTAGTTGCAAAGGGTGGACCAACATCATTCTGAACCCTATGGAGTAAGAATGGAATGAAACCAAAGTTCATATGGGAGTCAAGGCAGGTGAGTGAGAACTTTTGGCAATAAAGTGTATATAATATTTCATTCAGAATTCATGCAAGATCATGTAGCTAGTACATTTCAAATAAATAAAGTTTAAAAGTATAATAGAAGTAAAATTACATCCAATACTGCTGTTGTGAGTAAACTTGACAAATTGTTACTACTGTTATGCCATAAAATAGCCGTTTTGACTATGGCTTCCAGCATGCAACACGGCTTAGGACCAGCCCTGGTGCCGGTGAGTCTACTTCCAGAAATGTGAAACCAAGGTGCAGCCAGCACTCGCTTCTTCCCACAGTTTACTCTACAACGGAGATACCTCATCTTAGCAGAAGATCCCTCACATTTTGGACACGTGTTGGAAATGGTAATCGTTGTTTTTGCTGGACAAAAGCCACCCAAAACCCTTGCTTCTGATTGAGGTCCTGGGCTTTAATTAGGTTGGGGCGCAAACAAGGGAAAACAAAGCAGTTATTCCGCCTCTCTGTCGACAGACTAGGCGCGTCTCTTTCCTGTTTTGGCCAAACAGCTCGAAAGGACTGTGCTGCGACGCATGCGCCGTACAAGACAGAAGACGCCGCATGTCAAGTGCCGTGAAGCCGGTGAGATGCTGTAACGAGACGTTACGACTCGACTGATCACTCCCTCCATGGGACCAGTACCAGGAAACAACCCCCTTTTATTCCTTATATTGAAACCAATCTTTGCCTGGGCAGAAGTTATTGAGAAAAAGGTTTTATGCCAATATTTTACTCCAGAAGGAGTTGTTGGACTGTCTTTGAATGTTTTATATGCTATGGCTAAATTCAGGTGATAAGATAGTTACTGTTTCTTTTATTTGGGTACTGTGAAGCCACCGCACCGCCGGGTTGGTTATTATTGTGGATTTTATCATTACTAATCTGAACGAGCCACGCTGTTGGCGGCAGGTTTATTTTGAGCGTTTTTGTTAGCTCCTAATCGCCTCGTTCCTCCTTTCTTCTTTCTATCTGATTTTGGATTCCGTGCGGATATCATTGGAAGCATTCATTGAGTCATCCTTTGTCTCAAGTAAGCTGCCCCTCGGTTAGCTCCATGTGCTTGTGAGAGGGTGCCTTCACTCTGATTGGCAAAAACCATATCTGGAAAGCTGGTCAAAAGTGCCCCCAAACCTCTCCATTATTGTGGCTGGTGGAAGTGTTTGTGTTGGAGGATCTGGGACAGGCAACAACAAGCTGAACAAAGGCTTTAACCTGACAGTGCACACAGTGGGACCGAAATACAAAACAATAGACCAAGGCATGGTACAGAGCTGGCTGGGCCGCGACAAAGCCAGCTCTAGCTCACCACTGGCTCCAGTCTCCGGTTCAGCGCAGGGAAGAGCGGATTCCCCCAGCACAAAAGGAAAATCATGCCACTGGCAGTGGTTTGGCATCAGTCAGCCGGATCAGTCCTTACATTTGACAGCATTTAGAAATTACATAAACTTACAGGTAATGACAGCATTGTGGCCCCCACCTCCAGTGTTGGTACAGAATTTTTTTCCAAAATTCGTTTGTTCAAAACCCCAACTTGAATCCGCCACAGGAAAACGTCTTGAGTAAAGTCCCCATAAATTAATTAAAAATAAACACAGAAAATGTAATGTTTATTATATGGTATAATATACATTATCTTTAACAAAATTTTGACAAAAGCTATGAAGTGTTATCTCTTTATTATCTATTTGGTATCTTTCAGAATACTGTTTTGTTTAAAATTCAAATTATTTTATGATTTAATGAAGTAATTCCACCTTATTAAAGAATAACATAAATTCTTTTAAATGTATTTTCTTAAATTATAACTCCTCTTTAATAATGTCCTCTACCTGCTGGATTAAATACTGAGCGCAAAACTTTGTATACTTGCAGATAATGGTATTTAATTGAACGATAGTACCCGAAAGAAAGAAAAATTACTGATACAGAAATGGGAATAGCATTTGAAATGAGTCATATAGGTGCATAGCTTTTATTATTTATCTCTAGCCAGACTGGGTTTGTTTATGAATGACATGTGCTTACTCATGTGGAAGGATACTTCATGCATTGTAGAGAAGTGGAGATAGAAAGAGTGTGAAGGAATGAATACTTGATTATGCTAACTTTGCTAAAACGCTGGAGCTGAACTGCTAAACCTATAATACTTCCATACAACCAAGAGCAATCCTATGAATTTTTACAATTTATTTATTGGTCATATGAACTTTGTTTAAAGTTTCAGAAGCCTAAGGAAAAAGAAAATGATAATTTAGGTATTTAGAAATGTCCCAACAAGGAAGAGGACAAAGAAAAGACCAATTAAAACAAAAATTATCTGTTAAAAATTGTATTTTTAGATGTTGTAAAATTATAAAAATGATCATACAGAATGCCTATGATGATCATGATAATGAAGAAATATGCATCAATTAATATTTAGTTTAATTACAACTATAATAGTAAATGTAAAATTACTAAATTGTCCAATTTAGAGTTAATCTGAGAAACACACAGTCCTGCAATAGAAATATTGCAGCTCACAAAAGGAAGTTGTTTCTTTCTTGTTTTTTTGCTCTTTGTAGATTGCTTGGGATTGTTATTTCATGCTGCGTTCACACCAAACACATTTTGAGTGTCAGGGGCATGTGGTTTACATGCAAAGTCTATAGTCTATAGTCTAGAGTGGAAGCAATTTTAGGAGCATCGTGAGGTCCTGCTGTGCGTTTCACCTGTCGGGTGCGGCGTGTTTTGAGCTTAAAAGTAGCAGATGCTAGAGTTAGAAACTCTGAACCTTTGCAACTGGATGCGGGGAGTCAACCAATCAGAGAGATAATTAGTGGTGGTAACACCACTAATTAAAAATACTGGTTTAGGCTCTTCTCTCTTTAATTTTGGGACAATTTCTAAGCTCCTATTCCTCTCAGAAATTCTGGAATATATTGTTTATCAACCAAGAAAAAGTAAAAAACATGACCATGACCTGGATGACTGAGAATCTTCACCAGCATATTGTTTATCAACAGTTGAGTACTTAGTCAGCACTGTTTAGGGTATTTATTGATGTTGTTTTAACCAGAGTTGCTGGTTACGCTGTTGTTCTGGTTCTGCTGAATATAACAGCTGCCCCTGATACAGTGGACCATCAAATGCTCCTTTCCCATCAAGAGATCCGGGTAAGTTCAGGGGGTTGCTCCAGATTGGCTCATGTTTTATCTAAAGGGGATATGTTGCTGTGTTGGAACCTCTGAGTCCCATGCTCACCGCTCTCTTGTGAAGTGCCCCAATAATCTATTCCTTTACCTACTCCCATTTGGTTCGGTTTTTTGAAAACAAGGTATACCCTTCCATTTGTATACAGACAACAGTCAGATGTTCATATCACTAAAAAAGGAAAATTGTTATTCTGCAAACAAGCTACTTAAATCTATTACAGAAGTCAAGTCATGGATGTCTACATTTCTTGCACCTGAACAATAAAAAGACTGAGGTCATGTTGGGCCCAGTGATGTCTTCAACATCAGTGCTGACCTTGCTCCTTCAAGTCAGTATCTGAGACAGACTGCTACAGACCTGGGTTTAAGATTGGACAGTGATTTTGACTCGATTAGATTAAATCAGTGGTCATGTCAAGCTTTGTCCAACTGAGACAGCTAAAACCATTCCTGTCACAGCATCATTTTGATATTTTATTCTATACTCTTATTGCAGCTCACTTAGATTGTACACTACACTTTACACTGGGCTTAACAACAATTTACTTAACGACTACAGCTGGCCCAAAATGCTGCTGTTTGTCTTTTAAATGGTACCAAAAAACGGGAGCAGATTTTTCCTGTTACCTGTTGTCTACTGGATTGTAAGTATTCTGTCTTGATACGGCTAACATTCAGTCCTCTCCTTTCCATGGCAAACTTCCCTTGTTAGCTTTTCCTCCACCTGTTCCCTGCTCTCACTGCATAATACAATGTCATCTGGAAACATCATAGTTCATGGAGATTCCTGTCTAACCTCATCTGTCAAGCTGTCCATTACCACAACAAACCAGAATGGGCTCGGAGCCAATCCTTGATACAGTACCACTTCCATCTTGAGCTCCTCTGTCACCCCTACAGCATACCTCACCACTTTCTTACAGCTCTTATATATGTCCTGCATCACTCAAGCATACTTCTCAGCTACATCACACTTCCTCACAGAAAACCATTTTACACCCTGTTATATGCTTTCTTTGGATCTACTAAAACACAATGGAGCTCCCTCTGACCATCAACATTGTTAAAGCAAATACCGCATTAGTAAATGGCTCTGGGGAGGTAGGCTGCTTTTGCAACTGCTCTGACCACTTTTTAATTATTTTTATTTATGTTGTGCTTTTTTACATATTTTCCTCCCTTTTTTCTTCACCACAGCTTGCATCAGCTGTGACAGAAATACTATTTTTTGTTTTAATTTACAAGTCGCTCAGACTTCACTTCTAACACTGGATTCATCATGGCCAAAAGATCATTGGGACAGGACCAAAAGCTGCAGCCACAAGATAAATGAGCTAGAGTCAGGACCAAGCTAATTACTCAGGAACACTGAGCCTCACTGCCTTATATCATGTTAGCCAACACCAACTTTATCCTAGACCAGAGGTCATTTAACTTGTTGTCCAGAGAGACACCCATAACTGCAGTCTTCCCTGTTTCACTGAGACATAGCTGACCCAAACAGTACCATCCCATGATATCCAGCTGGACCAGTTCTTCTCAGTACACCCCATGGACAGAACAATACAGTTGCAAACTCAGAAGGAGGAGGAGGTGTCTGCATGATGGTATGTAACAGCTGGTGCAATAACGCTGATATAATTTGTCTTGCACACTCCTGCACACCCAACCTTAAACTTCCAACCATAAAGGTTTGTCCTTTCTAACTTCCTGTGGAATTCACTTTGCTTATTGTCAGCACCTTTTATGTCCATCCCCAGGCAAAGTCAGACACTTAACGATGCCATCTTCATGCTGTACTCACACAGTTTCAAACTCATCGCCGGGAAACTGTGCCATTTGTAGTTGGTGATTTTAACAGCGCTAACCTAAAACATGTAGTGCCGAACTTTGGAGTGGAATATGTCTTGTGAGGTTTTGCTTATTACGTCAGCGTGTTTGCAAAAATGTTTGGGGGATTTGTTGGGAAACTGGTGGACAATACTTTTTGAAAAGCCGCAGTAAAGATTTTTCCTAACCAAAAGTTGTGGATGGATAGAAGAGATAACATGGTTGAAAATAAAGATTCTTTTGGAGTATGGTCGGCAGAGAAAGAGGTAAAGCTGCGTTACGGGGAGAAACTAGAGACAGTTCCAGCAGAATGATTCTAGAGCCCTGTGGCAAGGACTATGGACAGACATGAATTACAGACGCTTGCTCTCAAGGGTGGGATGTATGAAAATATAAAAGGAAACCAGCAGGACCAGATGGGATCACTTGATGAGTCATCAAAGCTAGCACTTGTGTTTGCTGACAGCTTCAACTCTCTTTTGTGTCCCCATTGAGGCTGCATTATTCAGTAAATCAAAATAATTTTGGTAATTCAAACTAAACTAAAAGATGAAAAAGTTTACGTTACTTTAATTTCAGACAATTAGAAAAAATAGTTTCTCTTTTTATACAATGTGTGCAAATATCTTGTTTCAGCTGTATATTTGATCAATAGATCCCTTGATTATTCACAAACAGTCTTCTATCATTATGTGGGCCTTTTTGTTGTTGTTTTTTTTTTGGCTAATTGACTTATTTTTCTCCATTTTATGCTCCATGTTCCTCTAAGCCACCTCCCAGTCACTACTCATTCTCCATAATCAATCCTGCATGTCTGCTCTTCAATGAATGGATGCTACCGGCCTATCCTGGTATTCCTGCACTCGCCTTGCCCTCACTAGTTCCATGTACTAGTGCTGGTGTGCACTGCCAGCTTTTGGATTTCCTGTGCGGAGAGAGCCCACTCTGAGGACTCATCGGCTGCTCATTTGCCTGTCTCAGCCAACGTCATCAGTTCAATAAATATTTTAAAACTTCTTGTCCAGCTTGAATATCGGGTTCCCAGAGTACAAGCATTACAGTCTTCTACCTAGCTCTATAAAAACTAATTGGCTCCTTTAGAGTCCTGGAGTAATAGGAAAGCTCGAATTAACTAAAATCATTACTTGGTTATTTATGTTATCCCATCACGCACTGTTTTAAGTTATTTAATAAATAACTCTCGGTCTGTTAGATATTGTCTAGTGAATATCCGCCCAAACAACTGATATTAGGACAATACTTGAAAGAGGGATTCGAGCACTGGCATTCTTTTAATAGCAAACTCTGCACACATATAGAATAAAGGAGTGACAACTTTTCTTCAAGTTCAAGATTTTATTCATTGAAATAAAATGAACATCCGGAGAACACCACTCTACAATGCCGTTTATCTAAATTGACACTATATTTCAATCAACAAATCATCTCTACTAGGCTGGTGAAGCTTAATTAAAACTACTAAGCAAAAATAAGATAAAAAGAAGCTAAGGGACTACGTACACACAAAAGAAACAAAAAGACAAATAAAACTGTTAAAAACATCATCAGAATGATTTAGTGAATCCTGCTTCACTGCAGGACTAAGTTAGAGAACTGAAGTTCATCTTAAAGAATGTGGAATGAGATCAAATCATCTTTACTAATTTAGAACAACATTTGATATATGTTTTAACCCATTCACAATGCAAATCCTGAGCTAAAACATTATTTGAAAAAATGTAATTTTAAAGAATGACTTTACTCAGTAAAATCATTAACTTTAGTACACTTGATTTTATTAATGCAATTATACATCCAGGAATCTGGGGGCATTGTAGCGATCGGTTGCTTGATGGGTTAACCCTAAAGTTATACAAAACACCACTAAATTGACCTTAATGTTCCCTATTAATGATGTACTAACGCTCATAGCACTATCGAATGATGATCAGTGTATAAAACCCTTATGAAAATAAAGTTTGTTATAACCGTAAAAAACACAATTGAACCATATAAGCAAAGCTTAGTTTCTAGAATGCTAGCGGAAGCTAGCCTATAAGCTTCAGGAAATTTGCTTCGGTTTGCTTAAAACAAAACAGAAAAAAACATTTATAATAAACCACTTGACTGTCCCTGCTTAACTCTGCCAAACCTCAGCCTTTGTCTCTGTTCGATTGACTTTCCGACATCCAGTTGGAAGCAGTTGGAGCAGGGTGAAGGTGGTCCTTCAGCAGAGTGAGGAGACGGCTGGCTCAAAGAGGGACAGTGATGCAAAAGGGCAGGGATGTACTCCGCTCCGCTGACCCTGCATGTTTTAGGTCTCTCTAGTGTGGGTGTCCTTTCAATGCTGCTGTTGAGGAACAGTGTGCGAAAAAGAGCGTTTGTCCACGGCCAGGGGGTTTTATAGAGTGGCCCCCAGCCGGAAGAACAGTCCCCTGAGGGCCTGTAAAAGTCTCACATTTCAGTGGCTTTAAACATTAGTCTGATTTTATTCCCCATGACATGTTTTTCTCCACACAAGTCATGCCACGGTTTAAGAAATATGTTGTGTCACCTAGGAATGCTTTTATTTTCCATCTTTGAGGAAGGTTATAGGAAAGATACTGAAGTAGTCCACCATGAAGCTGAAATTGCTAACCCAACATAATTTCTGACCCTGGAAGATTTGCACGGATTAGACCTCGAAAGCCTGACACAGCAAAAGGTCAGAAGTTCATGGCCTTTACATCAACAGAGCAGAAGAGGCTGCACTGCTGATGTCTGCAGCCTTTAGATCAATAAGCTTCAACCTGCTTCTGTATTTCACTTGAACTGTACTTAAAGTGTTCAGCTTGAAATTTCTTAACAATCCATTGCAAAAAACATAGAAAAAAAGGGAAAGTCGCTGATTAGTATGCCTGTCTGGAAAACTGCACAAAAATAGCCACTTAATTAAGCTTTTTAGACAGTTGGTTATTGCATAAAAGTGTTTAAGTGACCCCTATCAACGCCATCAGTAAAAAGAGTTGCAACTGTTTAAAGCAATGTGTGACCAGGTTAATTCAATGATGATAGAAAAACAATTAGATTTTTGTCACAGCTTGCAGAGTTTTAAATAATGAAGAATAAAATGGTAAATGGGTTGTACTTGTATAGCACTTTATCAAGTCTGACAACCCTAAAGTGCTTTACAGTCAGTCACCCATTCACACACATTCACACCCTGACTGTGGTGAGCTATGTTAGTAGCCACAGCTGCCCTGGGGCCGACTGACAGACGCAGGGCTGCCATACATTGGCACCATCGCCACTTGACAACCGCCAGCAGGCAATGTGGTTGAAGTGTGTAGCCCAAAGACACAATGACTGAGACGGTCGGAGCAGAGGATCAAACCGGCAATCCGGCAGTTACAGGACGAACAAAATGTATTTAACTTATGACTACAAAATAGAAAATAAACAATGGGATCATAGCATTGCAATTAAAAAAATTGAATAAAATCCCATCACTAATAACTCAACAAATGTCAAAGAATGCATACAAAAAGTTTTTGACATTTGTATAAAGCTGATGAATATTGTTTCCACTGTATTTCAAGCTGTAGTTTTCTTGTAAGCTCATTTTCTTCAACCTTCTGTGTTTGGCTTTGCATTCTATACCGATTTTAATTAAATTACCATAGATCTGCACAGTAAATACAATCATAATTGTCTATATAAATAATATCATACTGCTTGGATGTAATATTTGGTAGACTGTTATATTTCAAGTGCCATGCATTCAAACCCTGCATACAGATAAAACATTTGACTAGTTAATTGGACTTTCAATTCCATTAATGCTTTCTGAATGTGATCTATGCAATCATCACAATATATAACAATATTTTAGCATTTTACATTTATTCTTAATATAGTGCAGCTGCTGAAACCGGACTTTATTCAACCCAAGCTGCAGGGCACAACAGAGCCGCATTCCCCCCGCCTCTGAGGTCCGGAAGCTGGTGAACTCGCAGAAGAAGACAAGGGAACCGCAGTGGACTCCACACCAAGCTAAGCTAATCTGTAATGGTCAGCTCTGCCCAGTCTCCTCCTGGCCAATGTTAGATCACTCGCCAGCAAACTGGATGAGAGCCTGCTGAGGATCGCCTCACATTTAATGGACAGCTGTGCAATGATCTTCACAGAGACGTGGCTAGACAGAAACATCCCTGATGCCGTTTTGGAGTTAGTAGGCCACTCTTTGTTTAGAGCCGACCAGACTTAAGCTGCAGGGATGGGCAAAGGTGAATGCTTGGCAATGTATATCCACAACTCGAGGTGCACAGCTGCAAAAGCAATCAGAACCTAATGCTCCCCCAATCTGAAATATGTGGCAGTTAATTCAGAACATTTAAACTAGTAAGAGAGCTGAGTTTTGTGATTATTATAGCAGGATATATTAATCCCAAAGCTAACACTAAATTAGCCCCGGAGGAACTCTATTGTTTCATCAGCAACCAAATGAACACTAATCCAGAAGCCGCTGTGATTGTGGCTGGAGTTAAAGTTTCCCATCAGAGACAACAGTATGTAAGATCAGGTCCACTGCAACAACCCAGGAGCATATAAGGCTGCAGCAGCTCCTCCCTTTGGATCATCAGATCACATCTCTGTGGACCCGATCCCTGCCAAAAACCTAATGATCTGCATAACCAGACCCATCGTCAGCTTTACAGGACTGCTTCAGACACACAGGCTGTGGGTTGTCTTAAGAGGGCACAGATCTTGAAGAATACACGTCATCTGTCCTGTCCTATATACACTTCAGCATTGATGCTGTCCTACCCATAAAGACAATCAGAATGTTTCCTAACCAGAAACCATGGGTAGACAGCAAAGTGTGGTCCCTGCTTAAGGCCCAGGACACAGCATTCAGATCAGGAGACAGACAGGCCTACAGCAGGGCTAGAAGTGAGTTTAAAAAAGGTATCCAGAAGGCAAAGGAGAGATACAAGCAGCGTATTGAGGACCACTTCAGCAGCATCAACCCATGTAACATGTAGAGAGGCATCAGGAACATCATGGAGAATAAGCACAGTGACCAGTAGCTCACAATGGCCCAACTCTCCCGGACATCCAAACTAGCTTTTTTGAAAGTTTTTTTACAAAAGCTGTAAGGGCTATCTCCCCCTGCTGAAAATCCAGCCCTCTTCAGCCATAGTCTGTACGTGTTACAAACACACTTCTGGTAATTCCTATTTGCACACTCTAAATTCACTGGGAATGCCTGGTTGGACATCCATCTATGCAGATTGCACAGTGCTGTAAATCGAAGGTTAAAAACTATTGCAAAGTATTTACTGTGGGCATGAATGTGTTACTGATGCAATGTCCAGGTGATTAATTCATGCAACTGCGCAGTAATCTATATTGTTCGTAAAGGGACTTCTGTCAGACTTTTTGGACTTGGATACAAGTTTTATCAGACTCTAAAGATTATTTGCACGTTTAAGATTTCATGTTGGTCAATGGGATCAACTGTCTGTATACATTTTTTTTATATCTTGTTGTGTCTTCATGTTGTAGGTAATCTGTATGCATCCTGAGCCGATGTTTGTCTCATCAAAAATTTCACTATGGTAACACCTAGTGAAAATAAAGCTTGTTGGTTCTGGATATGATCAATATGAAATCTAATTCAGAAATTTTTAAAAATAGTAGTTATCTCCTTATGATACAATCTGAATAAAAATAAGCTTTTAACTGAAGGCTCAAGACTGTAAGACAGCCAATAAATATGGGTGCTGAGATACATTGATTTCTTAATATGCTGGCATTGATAACTATAACAGTTATCTGTTGGTAATACTGTTGCCTTGCAGCAAGAAGGTCCTGGGTTCGAACTTCGGCCTGGGATCTTACTGCATGGTGTTTGCATGTTTTCCCTATGCATGTGTGGGTTCTCTCCGGATAGTCCAGCTTCCCCCCCAAAAAAAACATGACTATTAGATTCATGTGTGTATCATTGTGTGTCTCTCTATGTTGCCCTGTGATGGACTGCCAGCCTGTCTAAGGTGTACCCCGCCTCTTGTTTGATGCTGGAGACCCCTTGCACCCTGTGTATAGACAATAGATGAATGGATGGATGACAACTGACACTGACAGAAGAAGTATTCTGTCAACAGTAAGCAATGCTGTTTTAGTTATCTATTTGTGATATTGAGGATCATATGGAAACTTCAACCTTTTTTTTGCTTTACTTATTAATGTAGGACTGTCCTTTGACGCTTTTCATGTAACAGGATAGTTACTAACATGAGTGTTTCTTTCACTCTCTCCTTCAAACTTAAAGATACTTTTTTGTTATTTTTTGCCAAAGCATGCAACGAAAAACATGCAAAGATCAAAGAACCATTTGAAGGAGAACACGTACATCCAATTATTGCGATCTTAAGTAGATTTTGCACCAAATAATCACAAATCAATTTGCCTAATAAAATGTGAGGTAAATTAATAAAGCAAACAAGAGTTATATGCTTTCTGAAAATGCTAAAGCTTTCATTCACCGCACACAATATTTATTCAAGACTAATATGTTTTAAGGAATTGAAGTGTTTCTGCACCAGTTACTTTGGAATAGTCAGGGATCAGTCTCGTTCTCTATGTTGAAAAGGTAACATCTCACTTTAAGTGAGTTGTTTTAATCACAAGAACCACACAATACCGGAATTTCAAGGTGAAATCGATATTTTAATTTCTTAATAGGGTTAAAGAAATAAATTTTAATTGCTCTCAAGATTGACCAAACGTGGTTTCAAATTCTTAGATGTGTCTTTTGATAGACTTGCGACGTGTCCAGTGTGTATCCTGCCTCTTGCTCTGTGATTGCTTGAGATGCGGTAAAGACAAAGGGTGGATGGAAGCTCATGTATTACTTTACATTACATGTTTTACAATTTGGTTTGGTGTCAAAAACCAAAAGATTTAAAACGGAACTATGACAGACAGTGTGTTAGCATGAATATGTCAGTATGGAAGTGGGAATATGTACTTTATAAACTGTTTCTGCAGCAAGCAGTGTTGCATACAGTACCCAGAGAGTAATTTGGTGATGCTTAAACAGAATGATTTTGACAGGTAGAGAGCAGGAAGCTGCCTCTGAGCCCTGCCCCCTTTAACGCAGTGTGGAGTGAAGAGCACCGAGCAGCACATGTCACTAAGGGCAGGAAGTGAAGGCAGAAGTAATGCAGGTTACATGCTTCATTAACCATTATTCAGCTGAGGACCCCTGACACTTGGCTGCCAGGTGAATTATCTGAGGATGACAAGGGAAGGAGGAAGTGGGTGCAGACCACACCGAGGGGTTGTGGAAAGAAGGGATCTTTAATTAAATCCAAAATAAGTTGTCTAATAATAGACTATCTTCAGTGGGGATAAAATGTATCATGGATTTTAAACTACATACAGAGTGATAACAAGCTAATGTATAAAAAATAAATGTCTAAATTAATTAGTTTGTCATTTATTTATACAGTAACAGTTTTGCCTGTTTAACATTTAATGTCATAAATTGCTATTTAAATAGATAATAAGAGAGGTCTGTATGTCTATATGTACAAGCAAATAATATATACAAATCCACAGTTTATGCTTTGTATCAGTGCATGTAAAACAAAAATGCTAATTTACTTACACTTAAATTGACTTTCTCTCCTTTTTCCATGACTATCCCAAATGAATAGAGTTAGCCCAGGAATAGTTTAGTTAAACACAATATTGGCAAAATATCGTTCAACTGTATTTGCTCTCCGTCTCAACAATGAATAAATGTGAAAATTATGAAAAAAATACCCAAATGAAGACATCTACTGACTTTCAATGCATCACAATCTGCGACAAATAATACGATGTTGACATCATGTGGGACCATTGTTAAACACTTGGCCATGCGTTGGAGGAAATAAAAAACAAATGCAGTCGGTGCTGATTTTTATGTTGGTGTTGTGATTGACTGTTTACAATATGTATCTAATCAATGTTAAACTGGACAAATTACTGCTACGAAATCAACAGCATCTCCGGCCTTTTATTTACCACCGAAGATACCCCGGCAACCTGTCTTCACCGTGGTGTCGAGACTTCAAGGTAAAAGCATACATGGAAAGTTGTAAACATTGCAGTTGGTTCAGATGCTTGCTGCTTGTTTGTTTGAACAAGCCAAGCTGCTCCACTACATTTTGGTGCAAAAGAGAAAGACCACTTTGAGGTCATCTGTTTTATGCCTTTCAACATTGCCACTGTTTTGAAGGATTCTGGCTGAAAACGTTTAAAAAATTTTATATGTATATATATTTTTTTTTTAAAGAAACGGTGCTGGGGAGGTATTAATTTTTATAAAAACCCATCTATGTGTGTACAAGCCCTAAGTGGAGCTTCAAAACACTACAGAAAGTGTAGCAATGTAAACATATAATTAAAAAACAATATTCAAATCAAAAACAGGTTGCTCATCAGCTTATCAAAACTGTAAGATCATAGCAGTGAAAAGTTAAAATATGCATATAGATATGGATTACATACTGTATTATTAACTGTCAAGCATTGACATTGTCATCACCTCTCACTGGCAAAAGTTTTTTTTTTTTTTTTTTTTTTTTCCTTTGAATGTGCCAGGATTGTTGAGGTGCACAAGCAAGGCGCCTTTGCTGCAGAGGTTGGACGCAGTAAGACAGTCATTAAAAACTTCTTGAAAGATTCAGAGTGGGTTGGGAAGAAATGTCAAGTGGTAGATCCCCTAAGAAATATCACCTGTACAAAGCCGTAGGATATGACGGGTCATCCATGAAGACACAGGCAGTCCAAGGCCGTCACTAATGTTGGCCAAAGTCCTGTCACCACAAAACGGCAAGTATGAGGAAAGGGCTTAAAAGGGACGTATGCAAAATCCACTTCTTTAGACCTTAAATACATTTTGTTGTGTACTTGGAGTTTTTAGGAATGCTGAAAAAATGTTATGTTAGCCCTCCAGGTTCTGCATAGATATCTTTATGCTCTGTTTGGGTCATATTTTTTTTCAATCCATTCAGTTTCCCTAATCCCTATCACATTTTTTAACAATTACGTCTCAGTATTTGCTGTTGAATTTGCTAAACAAGTTCATAGACTTGGAGCTAACCAATTTTATGAATCTGCCATTTTTATTTTCAGCTGAGATTTTAAAGTCCAAGCTCAAGGATGCCGAAGCAACAAACGGATAACTCAAAATGTTCGGTTGATGGGTGTATTAACCACACAATTCATTACACTGTCCTCATGCATACTACAAAAATGGCCGAACAGGGTGGAGTGGAAGGCTGTGCGACCTGGAGGAAGTTTTTTTTCTTTCTACATTTGCATTTAAAGAGACCACACCAAAAACTGAATGATTTCAACGTGAAAAGGAAGAACTGAAAAGCTTGGCATGTCATCTTTAAACATATGAACAAAAGAAAACATATTCAAAGACTACAAAATTGTGTAGTGCTTTGTAAAGTAAGATTGAGTCATGTACTGTATCTATTTTTTGCATACTGTGTAGCCACAACTGATTTTCTACCAGTTATATTGAGTAGTCATTTTTCAGCAAGCAGTTTATTAATTTTTAGTCAACATATTTTAAGTGGAAACAGCACAAAGTGGCATATTGTCCTGTAGCAGTAAGTCAATAAAATATGTATTTTAAATTAGAGTTTTAGTAATAAAAGAAATTGCAGAATCCAAAAGTACATAGAAATAACCAAAAATAAAGAAAAAGAGAGAGAGAGAAAAAAAGAAATCACCTAAAATGTTAAAGCTCTAACGTAGGTTTCCCTGTATATATCTGATTTACAACTAGTATGTAACATATGCTGGTCATTTATCCTATTCACTGTTTTAGACTTTAGCAGTTTTTTTGTTTGTTTGTTTGTTTATTTTTTTGTTTGTTTGTTTTAGTTGTTATTCCTGAATTTACTTTGGAATAAATTTGATCCATCTACCACGGGACACACTCTATTGTATCATAATTAATTCCTGCTGTTTAACATGTTTTAGATTTTTTTTTATCTCAATATCTCATCAAAATACAAAAATTCTTGTAGTTTAGCAATCAAAAAAACTGCCAAATTAATTGTTTGTGTTTTGTAAGGCAACTTTCTATTTACACCCACAAACAGAAAGACACAAGGCTTTTGTTGGCTCAAGTCATAAATCAGATGTTGAGAGTCCATACGTTGTTGTCAAAGGCATGTCTGCACATACAAACAAAAACTAGTGAAGAATGTGTGTCCTGGGGGCTGGGTAAGGCCAGTTAATATCTTGGCATGGAGAGTGCAGGCCAGGCCTGAGTATGAGCATTTTGCCAGGATAATCCATCTTCTTAAAATATACACCAATTTGACCTTGGTGCAGATATACAGACAAGTGCAGGAAGAACTATTCAAAAGTTGGAAAAAAAATACAACCACCTCTTCTTCTTTGCATAAAATACTAACTGCAACAGGACCGTCAATTATTTACCTGTCCATACAAGGTCAGAGACAGAGAGAGAGGTGGGAGGAGGAACAGGAAGGACAGAGGACGTAATTAAATTAGTATTATAGTAGTTTCACACAAACTAATGCTATTAAATAAAGAATGTAAACATCAAAGGTTTTTCAGTTTTCTCCCTCAAATAATAAATACCCTTACTTTTCAATATTAAACCAATCGAAAACGTGGCCTACAGACATTGTTTGTGGTTCCCAAAAGTTTCTTTGAAACCAGTTTCAAGTAAAACTTTGGCAATGCACAAAGTTGTATATCTTTCAAAGTAAATGTTTATTCAATTCAATTTAATTTTATGTAAAAAGTGCTGATTCACAACACATTCAAAACGCATTTAGTATGCTACGTTAATCTATATCAATGTGGATAGGCAATTCATTCCAATCAGTGTCACAAAATCTAAAAATAAAAAACTCAGTTCTGAAGGATAAAGGGTTTCTTTCCCAGTCAAGGGCCTTTGTTATTTAAATGAAACACACAGGTTCTTTAAATATCAGAATAATCAGAACTAGGATATATTATCAAATTATATGTCCATAATTAATGATATAATAATTGCTCATCTCATTTAGGTTTATTCTTACAACTGATTTTGAAGATTCTACAATCAAATCATATTCACGCCTTTTGAAGAATCGAGGACACTATTTACATGGGATAAATTGTTGCTTTGGCAAATTAAAAGAGTTCAGAAGGGGCTTTTTTAAAGTAATTGGAAGAGACCCTTAAAATTGTTTAATTTGAGGTGTCTGTGGTCACAACAAAAAATGGTTGTGGCCCCTTGTTGTTATAATCAAGCAGCAATCGATGCATGTTGAGGTTTTTGCCAAACTTTATCTTACAGTTATTTTTAAATTACTCTGATGTTATTCAAATACATCACATTATAATTGAAATAAACCATACTGAATTATTAACTATTAAATTATTTGAATTGAATAAGACAGTGTGTTTGGATTTTTGCACCCTGTTTTCCCTGAATATGAGGTGCTGAATTTTAATACTTACATAGTATTCATCCAGACACCTTCATGTAATATTAACTAGTGTTGGACCGATACCGATACCATTATCGGACGGGGCTCCGATCCAGCAGTAAAATGGTGGTATCGGTATCGGCGAGTACCAACAAATAGCGCACCAATACCATTTTTATGTTTGTATGCGACTTGAACGCAGCCTTCTCTCTCCCGACTAGTATTATACATGTTATATAAGTTCATGAAAGTTGTACTATTTGGCATTTGAGAGCCAAAACTCAGGGTTTAAAAGAGATTATTCAATTATTAATGTAATTTTACTGTCTTACTGTTACACTACTATTATACATGTTATAATTTCACCAATGTTGCACTGTTTTGGCCTTTAAGAGCCAAAAGTTTATTCGACTATTGTCACCCATTCCAGGTAGGCAATAAAAGTTTTACTACCCTGAGTAGTGTGCAGTTCTTCATATATACACACACTCATCAATTTCAAACAGATGGTATCGGTATGGTATCGGTAACGGCCAATACTGCACAGCCAGGTATCTGTATTGGTATCGGGGCCAAAAAATGGCATCGGCGCAATACTAGTATTAACTGACCTCTAAGTTTTATATTTAAACTTGTGCTTATACAATGTTTTGAATGACCTACTGTATCTCCTTTTTGTATGGGTGATGCTGCCTTCCCCATTACTTTCTCAATGCTGCTTTTTCTTCTCAAGCTTTAAACTATGAGACCCAACCTCCATAAAATACCCCCCCTCCCCTGTAATAAAAGTTTCAAGGAGCCTGATTAGATATTAGTAAGAATTAGATTTTTATATCCTGCTTTACTCAGCTATCATCTTTCACCCAACTATTTATTATATGTGAAAGTCTTTCAGGCAGATAATCTCAGACAGAGACTTAATATTAGCAATTAACTGCTTACAATTGTTAATTAGGCCCTTGATTAATTTTCAAGAGTGTCGCTGTGAATGCAAATTTTTAACCCACACTTTTTAGACAATCTGTTTAATCTCCTTATTTTAAGGTAGGTCTGGGACACTTTTGTGCCTAAAAATAGGGTCCCAAGGCTATGAAAATATCATTTGCACCCAACAAGGTGGGTTGAAGGGTCCCCTCCCACCAATTAATTCTTGCTGTGCATGTGACAATGACAAAGTGCCTGCACACCAGACTAATATGCCCAAGCTTATTTAAAATAAAAATGTCCTCCACCCCAAGTGTGCAATAAAAAAAAAATGTTGTTTCAGATGTATGAGTTTCTTTTTTCTCTCTCTTAACCTTTTGTTGCAAAGTCGAAGAAAAAAATTAGACTATGAAACAAAATCAATAATTCTCTGGGAAACCTTGGTTTCTTAGATGGCTCATGAGATCATGCCTGGGCTCTTTTGGGGGGTTGCAAAGAAAAGTTTCAGCAAAGACACAGCAGTTAATATGACATCACCTAGAGTAAGTGGAGATAATTCCCCTTCAGGGCTCCCTGTCAGCCCAGGGTTTGATTGATGTCTCCTGGACATCATTCATTTTCTCTTGGAAAGAGAAATCTCCACAGTTACTGACACAGTGACACTGCAGATTCGCAAAGCAGGATCTGATTGTACATCAAACAGTGTGAAAGTAGACTGAAATATTAACCCTATTGTGAGGATATTTGGAATCTTAACTATCGCCTTATCTTCATTCTTATTTTCTCTCTCCTATCTATATTATATCATACACTTAAACCATTTTTGTTATTACTTTTATCTCTTCTCCACTGACATTATGATGAAAGGCTATGGCATCATAAATATGAGTTTTAAATTAATTATATCAAAGGACGTATTTTGCATTTGTTGCTTGGTTCTTTCATTGTTAAACTATAACACATTTAGTCTCAGGTAATTATTTGGTATGTAGAGGTAAACATGTGATGTTTGTCAATTCATTAATAGTCCTAAACAGGCACTATAGTGCAGGCAAACACAGACCATACTCTTCGATTCCCAAAGAATAAACACAAAATAATTTGTCTACTTTTAAGGCTAGACTTAAAACTTTCCTTTTTGATAGAGCTTATAGTTAGAGCGGCTTAGGTTACCCTGAGCTATCTCTGTAGTTATGCTGCTATAGGCTTAGGCTGCTGGAGGACATCAGGGCCTATATTTCACACTCTGTTGAGTTTTCCTACTGTTCTCCAATTTGCATTGTTTGTTGTTATTTCAGCTTTTAATTGTTTGTTCTCTCTCTTTTTTTCTTCATAGTAGGTACAACTGGTCTGGTGTCTTGTTAGCTATGACACCTTCCAGGGGAGGCAGGTCATCCACTATTACAATATAACATAGAACAGATTACTGGATCGATGTGTGCTTCTGTGCTTTTTTGTCTCTCTTATTGTGTCTCTGCTCTGTCTTCTCTGACATTGAGCCTGGTTCTACTGGAGGTTTTCCTCCCTGTTAAAGGGGAGTTTTCCTCTCCACTGTCGCTCCATGCATGCTCAGTATGAGGAATTGCTGCAAAGCCATCAACAATGCAGACGACTGTCCACTGTGACTCTAGGCTTTCATGAGAAGTGAATGTTGCTTGTCCTTAGATAAGACATTTTTTTGACCAAACTCCATGATTTGATTGAATTTGACTTTGTAAAGTACCTTGAGATGACATGTATCATGAATTGGTGCTACATAAATAAAATTTAATTGAATTGAATCATTTTGATCACAAGAATACTTCTTGAAAGTTTTGAATACTAGGATTCTATACAGTCTGGAAAAGCCTGAAAATGTATTTAATTTAATTTGAGGTCCTTTCGAGGCCTGGCTATCTAGTCTTCAATCCATTATTCCAACCATCTGTCGTTACTTCCTGGTTCTACATCAAAGGTTTCCAAACTCACTTCCACCGCATTTACTAAAATGTATTCAAGGGAGACAGAATGATGAATTCATAAAATCCATAGTCTTTTTCATGTTCCATATGAAACATCTAATTAACCAAAAACATGATGAAATATGTAACAATAATAAACTAAGTTAGATAAATGACACTGCCAAAATGTACTGTTTTGTATAAATTTTCTACAGATAGCCCTTTTCTGACATTACACTTGGTACAAAAGTCAGAGACTGGACCAGAAAATAACATTAAACTCAAGTTAGTTGCTTATAAGTAGTAAGTTAGAAAACCAGATGGTTTACTTATTAATAGAAGCTAATTATTTTGCAGCATATTATCAATTCATACAGAGTAGGTAGTAATTTACATAAAGACGGAACTGCAAAGACCTGCAAACAAACACCTTATTGTGGTGTTCTGGTTCTTGGGGAAATGCTGATATAGGAGGGTGTTCCCTCCTATCAAATGTGTTGAATTTAAAATTTGCTATGTAAAAATGTCAACTTCTGAGTTAAATAAAACAGAACAAGAAAATGTATTAATTAAGGTGTTGGGCCATATGTGTAGTACATCATCCTGACCAACACTGCTTGTTCTTTGTTTTCTTTTGCTTGTTTTGATGTTGGAGTCTTGTGTGTACACAGAGATCCCAGAACAGAGCCATAGCTAATTGATATTGGTAAAGGCTAACAGAATTAGCTTAACTGATAGGATGTACCCAGTCACTGAAAAGGCCATGTAATTACCTCTATTGCTGAAACAGAAGCATATTAGGCCCAACTAGTGAGATTGTGTGAAAGGGGCTTTTTGTCTTACACCTTCTTTCAACACACAACTAACTAAATATTTACCTTGAACTGTCTCAAAATACAAAAGATTGTAGAAAGGTCATCTTGTTCCACTGGATATCCTAAAATGCCTCCAGGTATTGTTGTCCTAAATTGGTGCTAATGCTTTGTTAGCACCAGATGTGTCTGTTTTCCTCAATAAATTCTGTTTATTAAGCCACAACAAGTGGGATTATTAGACAAAAATTAAAAAACCCTTTTTTACAACTTTGGAGTTATTTTTTATCCACTTCATTTAAGACAAAATTAAACAACAGTTTCAACAATGATTGCATTTGGTTCAAGCATTACAAAAATACATTGTTTGTACATCCCCTTTCATAGAGTTTAAGTAGGTCCACATGTCACAATCCCCAGGTGTTTAGCTTTTTGTTCCCTGGGGATCCTGCATCTCTCTGCTTTTCACCTTTTTAGCATGATTAGTCTTATGTACTGTTGCTTATTGTTTCCTATCATTATTTAGTATTATGTTTGGGTCGTGTATTCTTGCTAGGGTCTGTTTTCCTTGTTGTCTTTTGCCATTTCATTGCTTGCCCTCTCCCTCAGCTCATCACCTTCATTCCAATTACCTGTTGCTTGTCTCCTTAATTACTTCCACCTGCTCTCCTGCTTTCTTTTCTGTTCCTTCTCTCCCTATTTATACTCCTAGTTTCCTCTCACCCTTTGCCAGATCCTCTGTTACGCTATCCCTATTCTGGTCTGCTCCTTGTGTTTTTCATGGTCTGCCCTGCTTCTAAGTTTGTTACCTTTTTGTAAATTATCTCCACCTCCTCATGCAACTCCCAAGCTCTTGTCTGCTCTTTGGTCCACCAACAACTACAGTAAACATGACAGCATAGAATGTCATTCCCAGCTGATATATTCCACCAAATCCCTAGGTTTCATCCTCACTACTTGAACAGTGTTGCTGTTTTAAAGGTATATAGCCATGTTATATGCCTATACATACCAAAAAGACCAAAAGCCAGTTGATTATGATAAAAAGGCCATATACGCCAAGTGTCCATCCAGATGTTGTTTTGATAGTCCTTTTTCAGCCTAAATAGAATGCCAGCCATGGACGCGATGAGCTGACATAAACAGACACAGCATCATGGTAAGAATTTTTTCAATGACATAAATAAAAGTCAAAGGCTAAAAGCTTATAATTGGAATGAATGCAAATGTAACTGCTTACAATGCTATTTCCCCAAAAAGTAAATCGTTTATGCATGCGCAATGACATAACCCCAGTCATATGATGTTGTAATGATAAATATACACAGAAAAAGCTATACTTAATAACAAATTGAGCAAAAACAAAGCTTAAAAGAAATAAGAAATAATATGCATCTTCCTGCTTTTCACATTTTTAGCATTATTAGTCTGTAGATTCTGTTCTTTCCTTTCTGTTTATTGTCATTATATAGTATTATGTATTATGTATGCAACCAGAGTGAGTTACTGGCGTATAAATTTAATATTGCCAGGTGGTGTTAATAATTTGTGCTCTAGAAGTTATGGTTAACTACCGTTGTCCAATGCTGCTGGTGCTGATTAGAATTGTAAGGTGTTCAAAACTGGTTAAAGAGTTTTTAATAAGTTAAGATGGTCTCATTTACCTAAATATGCCTTCAAAGGAATATTTAAATAAACAGTTTATTATTATTATTTTACTGTCACCTTGTGCTGTAACCATGCACGAAACTTCAAATCAACCAGAGCATTTGAAATGTGTGGTGATGAAACCACTTAAAGTTCTTATTTTGCAGAAAACGAAATAGTTGCTGAAAGAACGAGTGAAGCATTGGCCCAAGCACCAGCTCTGGGTAAGCACTCTTTGGAGGAAGAGCCATTCTGGGTTATGATGGCCTGACACCCTGTCTTGTGTTTACCCTACCTCTCTCACAGATTAACTATTGGAGAAGGGAATAAGCCCTGTGCCACACAGAATAGGATGTGGCTGTAATGGAATAACTGTAAGAATTTTCAGATTTTGTATCTCTCAACACAAATGTTTATCTTAACTCAGATAATAAAACCGTCCCTTCACCACACACACACACACACACACACACACACACACACACACACACACACACACACACACACACACACACACACACACACACACACACACACACACACACACACACACACACACACACTGTGTTGCATGAACCAGACAGCAGGTCACTAACTGTAAAAACTGGATTTACTTTGTTGCTTTACCTAACTGGGTAATTTACTTTGCCCTGAACATATAATCACACCTTGTGATTTATGTTCCTCCCAGTGTGAGGACCTATTTTGTAATTCATCTTCATGCTATGTGCTCACAATCCCTTTAGCCACAAAATGACCTCATTCACCTAGCTGGCAATGTACTAAATACAAATGCAAATCCTGCTGTTGTGACGTTCCCAACATCCCTTGCAGTAACAAAACACCACTATATATTTTATTCAACTCCTTTCTCTCCTGTTCTGTGCTGTCAACAGCTGACCCCCACCACCACCCACTCCACATATCTCTCTCTCATTGCCAGGAATCCAGAGGAGAGTAGGTTTTTATTTTCTCGCAGGCAGTCCCCTGTCCCTGGACACGTTATTCTCCCTCCTGCCAGCGTCCTCGCTAACAGATTGCCAATAAGCTCTGTGGCAGAGCCCGCCAAGATGTTCCTCCTCTATTCTCCCTGTAATGGCCCCTCTCTGGGGAAGGAGCCCCTGTCTGTCACTGATCCGACTACCCTTATAGCCCTTTGCCATCCTCTTCTCCCCTTTGTGTCACAACACCTACCCACTACCTTCAGATTTTTACAGATGTGCCTTTAAATTACTATATATATATCTATATATATATATAGATATATATATAGATATATATATATAGATATATATATATCTATATCTATATATATATATATATATATATATATATATATATATATATAGATAGATATATACCCACATCGTGTATATATATATAAGTTTGGATAAATTAAATTGTAGTTATGTTTGTCAAGTCTGGTTGACTCTCAATTTCCAAGTGCTGAGATAGGACAAAAACATATGGATGACATTAACATAATATGGTAAAAAAAAGAAGGTTACTTTCAACCTAGAGTGATGCTGAAAAGCTAGCCCCTGCATGGTTTACCTCTAGGCTGGACAAATGCAATTATATACAATTAGTTAGGAGAGATTGACTGAAAAGCCCTCGCTGAGAAAACTTTCTGCAACAAGGGGTGAAGCAAACCTTTCAAAATCCTCACAAAAAAGCTCTAAAACAAGGGTTTATTTTATGTTACAGTACAAATATCAGCACATCTTAGGGCTAGGTGACCTAAAAATCTTGATAGTATCAAACATAAAAAGATGCCTACATTTCTGAAACAAAGTCTTTTGAGTCAAATCCACTAAAATGAGAAGGCACTACTATATGTGGATTACGGCATTACAACATCACATAAGGGTTATTATCGCAAAAGAAAAAATGCCAATATGTAGAACTGATGTTTGGTGTATTGACAACTCAGAAAAAGGATGAAATTAGTGCTTTTTACTCACAAAGATCATCCATGCAGGATAAGTGGATGAGCTCCATGGAAACAAACAGATGTAAATGACATGTCAGGAAAAGGAACTGCAGAGGAAAATGATAGAGTCTGATTGGATGTGCAGACTGCATTCTTACACATTTAGACTTGCACAACCATTTCATGGCTCACTAAAATAAAGTAGACTCTTCTGGTGAATTGTTGGTAAAAAACAGGCTGGTCATAACCCGAGCAAATGATTGAACTATCTGAATAATGAGAAAATGTTAGAGTTTTTGCAGTTTCTGTCACATGGGATGGTTCACCAATATACTAAAGCAGAGTCGGCAGGCCTGTGACATTTTTCTCTTAAATCCATCATAGGGTGCTGGTTTGTTTGCTCTCCAAGCAACTGCGTTCGGACAGCCTTTTTTCCCCAACTTCATCCTCCTCACTTTATAAATCACTATAGAAGTTGTCATTTGATGAGCTCAAAATCAAGCTGGAGACTCTGATACCACTTTGTGTTAGGCAGCTTTTTTGTTATGTATTAATCCCTGACTTTGGTGTTCCAAAAGTAATATCATTACTCTTTGGCAAATTTTGGCTATGGTTTTAACTGTCTTTTTCTTTTGATTTTTTTTTTTTTTTTTACAAATTTCTTTGTTGCTCATGGAGATTAATATAACAATCATGAGCTACAAGCCAGAAGAAAAAAATAAATAAAAAGGAAATGTCAAAAAGCATTTTGAAGAAGTTTTCAGTTTTTAAAAGACATTTTTATACAAAAAAGTGGGCTTATTGAAAAGTATCTTGAATACCTACCCACCTAAAGGTTTATATTTGCAAAAGTAACTTTTATTATGGCAAAGGAGCCACATCAGAATGCATATTTATTATTGAATGTCCCTGGGTTAGGATTCTTCTGTTATCAGAAAATAGAGGAACCCCAATGTAGATGAACACTGGGCAGAGGCAATGTTCCCCCTAATTCTTCATATGTCTGGACCTCTGTGAGCAACATCATGTGTGCACACTGGGGCTACACCAGTAACCTAAGATTATAAGAAGTTACGATGCTTACAATTTTTTTTAAGATTACTTAGTTTTGATAAAACTGATTTAGCTTGATTCCATGAAAAAGACAAATCTTAGATTTTTTTTAATGAGCTGTCTAATATGTTTTATGTCAGACTAGAGGCACTGCTAATGAAGAACTGAGAGTCGTACATCTTTCACAGTACAAATTTTATTGTGATTAAATTATTTACATTATGTGCATTGAGATTTAGCACAAGCATGTGGTACTGTGCAGTCTTGTTTCTGTCAGCCTGCTTCAGGGCAGCTGTGGCTATAGTATAGCTCACCACAGTCAGGGTGTGATTGTGTGTGAATGGATGGACTTGATAAAACACTACACAAGTACAAGCCATTTACCAAGCGATTCATATATAAGGTTGTAGGCCTCAGGCATGCGCTCATAAAATAAAAAAAAAATTATAAACAGAGCTACGGAGGTAGAACAAGAAGGCTGGTCAGAAACCAGCAGAAGCAGTGCAATGCAAAAAACTCTAACTGCAGCTGATAACGCCAGTGGAGCAGCAACGCTCCAGAAACAAACAGCAGGTGTAGCACTGAAAAACCAACCAAATTGGTTGAAAAACGGCATTTACGATCTCAGATAAGGAGCCACATAAACAGCTGACATTCAGCAGGAGTAATAAAGATGCAAACCGCCACCTGCCCAATGATAAATGCATGTGTCCCACCCATCAATCAGTGGTGCGCTCCAAAATCGGCACCTGGCGCACACAGTGGGGGACCGTGGAACACCATCTCACCAGAATTGCAAAATGGTACAAAATAACTTGGTTTATTATTATTTTGTTTACAGTTCAGGCTGGATTTTATTTTCTGCGCTGCATAGATTTGCTGTACACGCTGAATCCAGATGCAGTGCACAACAGGGAACAATGTTCGGAGGGAATCATTTCAAACCTCCATCTAGGGAGGCAAAGACTTTTTGTACTGTTCAAGACAAGTGTGATCATGCAAACTATATAGTTTATCCTATTTTAAACAGATAATTGCTTGTAGCATGTTTTTATTCATTTTAACAAGAAAAGGTGGCAGACAGTTATTGTGTCTTCCAAGCTTTTCTTCAAATTAGAGTAAAAATCCTCTTGATGTTTTTTTTTTTTCACTGTTACAGCATACCCGGGTAGGCTGAGTAGAGCTGACAAAGGCTTATTGTTTGGCATTTAAAACACAATGCTTTTTTCATGGAAATCTATGCTAGAATGGTACAACCCTGGGTTTCTTTAAACGTCACATAGAAGATTTCAACCGTTGCTCTACATTGTGAGGTGTGACCAAAATAACCTTGCTGTGTCCTGTAACCTTTGAAGTGTGTCTGACTCGCACTTGCTGTGTTGATGATAATTTAATGGTGCAGATTACCTTTTTTTCGGATTACCTTTTGAAAGGCCCTCAGCGTCAGGCATGAGATCAGACCTGAGAACGGAAGGGCTACCCTTTTGTGTAGAAATCATATGTGTGACAGAGCAGGATAGTTCAAATCGATTTTCTTAGTTTGACAAACTCATACTATTGGACTTCAGAGGCTGAGATGACATTTAGGAGGAGAGTTCTATTTTCTTTACTGTTGCGTTTACAAGTGTTTCAATTAAGTGAATCGTGTCACCTGAGGTGATATCCTGTCCTCAAGGGACTCATAATGGAAAGCAGTAAATGGTCGCTGCAGTGTGCATTTTAGCCGATCCCGTTCTCTGATGAAACAGAATCAGATTTTTGGTGTTGTGTTGTCAACCAACTCTCTACAAGTAAATATCATACTGCTGGGATTTCTCACCATTGCATCAACGTTTCTACTGAGGCTCTGACAGCCACAGCGCTATAAAAGGGCAACGGTTCATTTATGTTCTTTGTGCACACAGGTGCATGCTGTTGTTCACGGATCACTGTACATTTCTAAGTAATCAAAGAGGACAGGCGGGCACCAGATCTAGACCTACTTCTCAAGGAATGATTAAATCCTTGTTTATCCTTCACAAAGCAATAAGGGAAGGTTTCTCCATGCCAGTGCAGAAATTAAAATATTGTAAAAGAACCATTTCAGGCTATTGAGTGTTGTTTTATTTGTCATAAGTTCCTTTAAGAGAAAACTTTGGTTTGATTAATCTTCCAATTTTTTTTTCTGCCTGTCACAGACTCCCACTCCTGTCCCCTTTTTATACACTTTATTTTCCCACAACCTTTTCAGTGTGATTTTCTCTGTTTGCAGTTAAACACAAGCATCTTTGGGATCCTTTTACCAGCAAATATGAGGAACAAATTCAAATACTTGCAGAGGAAATGTCATGTCCCCCCTCACATCTGTGGTGGCTTGAAATTTGTGCATTGGTGTGTATATGCGTGGACATGTTTGCTGGTATACACGGGCTATGAGGTATTTCTAAGAAAAAGACACAACTCAGTAGAAACACTGCCACTATATTGCATGATCAAAGATTCAGGTCTCAGATCAAAGAAACAACCTCCTCTTCAGTTCTGAATTTAGCTTGGTGTTGGGCGTTTTCAAATAGAAATCAGTCAAGAAAAATGACAAAAGTGGTTATAATAATGTTCAGGGAATCTGAGAATACAGTCTTATTCAATAAATAGGAATAAGCTTTCCAAAAAGCTTTGACAGATTGAATGTAGTTTTTTTAAACAGACATCAAACGTACCTTTCACTAAGCCCACATTTTTGTATTAAAAAGAACATTTTTAATCAAATAAAAATGTTATTGGTCTGATTTAATCAAATTCTAGATGTTGTGTTTTAATTACCTGTAAGCAGAAAATCATCATAACATCGCACACATACCATCATATCAGTGCATGTGTAATTAATCTACAGAATCTTCAGAACCTGCTGAAACTTTAAAGAATATTCAAATGTATTCTATGGGTCTACAGGCACATCTAAAAAAAATAGTATATTGTATAAAATGCAATATTTTTTGAGCCAGTCATCTCAAAAAGTTAAACTCATGTATTACATGAAAAATAGAGGGATTCATTACAAGCCTCTGTTTCTTGTAAATTTCATGATTATGGCTTACAGATAATGAAAGGCCAAAATTCAGTCTATGAGAAAATTAGGCCTCTCACTCCGGGTCAGTATGCTTTGTTCAAAGTTCAATATATTAACAGAAAATTAAGTGGAAGGAAGTAGTGTGGTCGGAAAAGGTGCACCAGCAACAAGGAGAACTGCAGCTTTGAGAAGATTGTCAAGCAAAATCTATTCAACAATTTGGGGGAGCTTCACACACTGCAAAAACGGAACTAAAAATAAATAATATTTTCCTAAAATGAGCTTATCTGTCCTTGATTTGAGCAGGTAAATAAGATGATCTGCCAATGGAACAACATTTTTGCACTTAAAATAGGAACAACTCATTTCCATCATCTTATTTCAAGTGCAGGATGTCTAATTATCTTATTTTAGGGGTCAAAATACTCATTCCATTGGCAGATAATATTTATCTGCTCAAATCTAGGACAAAAACACAAATTTTAAAAACATTTTACTTATTTTTAGATCCGTTTTTGCAGTGCGAGGAGTTGATCAAGGCTGGAGTGGGTGCGTTAAGAGCCATCACACACAGATATATACTAGACATGAGCTACAAATGTTGCATTCCTTATGTCAAGCCACTCCTGAACCAGAGACAACATCAAAGGTATCTCTGATATGACAATTTCCTGTCTGCTGCCTTTTCTGTTCAAATTCTTTTCCATGTACCCCCATTAAATTAGGATTGTTGCACGGAAAGTATTTGCTTTGGTAGACTCAAACCTGCAAGATCAAACTAACTGATTAGGCCATTGTAACTTGTAGCTGAGAGACTGTTTTGCAGCTCGAAGTGAGTACACTCTGTTAGGTTCTGTATGCTCATCTAATCAACCATTCGTTCTTCAAGGACTTTGTCTTGTTGTTTTGCAACTACTGTGTGGGAAACCATTCTCAAGATGTGGAAGCAGGGATTCAATAAATGTGCTGACTCAGGATAATCACCAATCTCCTTTATTTAACTGAAGCCGCACAGTTAACTTATTATTTTTCCTATCACATGTCTTACCTGCAAAAGAGAAAAGGAACTGGACTGCTGCTCAGTGGTTAAAGGTCCTTCACTATATCCTATATAAACAACATGTCCCTTCAGCAACTGGATTCCGCAGGAACCTACGCCAGGATCCTGTTTGTAGATTTCAGCTCTGCCTTCAATACAATCATCCCAGCTCTGCTTCAGGAGAAGCTCTCCCAGCTGAGTGTGCCTGACTCCACCTGCAGGTGTATTACAGACTTCCTGTCTGACAGGAAGCAGCACGTAAAGCTGGGAATACATGTCTCTGACTCACAGCTCATCAGCACTGGTTCCCCCCAGGGCTGTGTTCTTTCTCCTCTGCTCTTCTCCCTGTACACCAACAGCTGCACCTCCAGTCATCAGTCTGTCAAGCCTCTGAAATTCGCGGACGACACCACTCTCATCGGACTTATCTCTGATGGTGACGAGTCCGCCTACAGGTGGGAGGCTGACCATCTGGTGACCTGGTGCAGGGAGGACAACCTGGAGCTCAACGTTCTAAAAACAGTGGAGATGGTTGTGTACTTCAGGAAGAACTCAGCCCCAGCTACCCCCATCACCCTCTGTGACTCCACAATTGACACTGTGGAGTCTTTCCGCTTCCTGGGAACTATCAACTCCCAGGACCTAAAGTGGGAGCTGAACATCAACTCCCTCACCAAGAAAGCCCAGCAGAGGATGTACTTCCTGCGGCAGCTGAAGAAATTCAACCTGCCGAGGACAATGATGGTGCACTTCTACTCCTCCATCATTGAGTCCATCCTCACCTTCTCCATCACCATATGGTACGCTGGTGCCACCGCTAAGGACAAGGGCAGACTGCAGCATGTCATCCGGTCTGCAGAGAAGGTGATTGGCTGCAATCTTCCATCTCTCCAGGACCTGTATGCCTCCAGGACTCTTAGGCATGCAGGGAAGATTGTGACTAATCCCTCGCACCCAAGTCACAAACTATTTCAGTCACTTCCCTCTGGCAGGAGGCTGTGGTCCATCAGGACCAAAACCTCACGCCACAAGAACAGTTTCTTCCCATCCGCTACCAGCCTTATCAACAAGGCCAAGAGCCGCCCGTGACAATTGACACTGCCTCTCTCCCTCCCCCGTTCAGGACCTACAAGCTACTCCAACATAGCATCTCCAGACCTTATGCGTTACATTAACGCACAGTATACTGTGTATATAGCTATAGATTCTGTATATATCTATTTTGTCTGCACCATCAACACCAAGTCAAATTCCTTTCAAGTGGAAACCTACTCGGCAATAAACTTGATTCTGATTCTGATATGACATTTTATGAGCATATCTGACTTTTTTTGTTCATCTGTCTGGTTGGAGCTGTTTGATGCCTTTATACTGATTAGAAATGGGGTAAGCTGTGATTGGTTGAGTATGATAGCAGGAACAGGAACTGCTCGTGTTTTCATAAACGACAAGTAATTGTGTTTCTCATTGTTGCAACTCCCACAGACACTTGACCTCTGGAATCTGTAACTGTTATAGTACGATAAAGACACAAAGCCAATTATTGTTTTTTCTTCTTCTATCCACCTTATATTCGAACGCGGAAGTAACTACGGGTCCAACTTTGGGGGGTTTTTGTGCAGCACTTCTGCTTCAGCCCTTCTCTAGGCCAACTAACATTAGCTTGACTGAAATGAAATGAAACTGAAACTGAAATGACACAACTCTCGCAGCAACATTTCCAAAAAAATTGCAGAGCGATCGAAGTGGCAGGTCAGTGCCACACCCTCAAACTATTCATGACTGAGAGGATGACATAAAGAAGTGGCCTCATATAACATACAAGGACATGTTTAACAATTTTGTGTCATCACTTGGTGCAGACAGCTCTGCTATGCGACTTTACCAAGGCGAATCTCCAAAGTGGAAAAGTTGGCTCAGTGTTAATAAATAGCAACATCGATGACCTGGTATCTGTGGAGGCTGAGGTCCGTTCAAGCCAAAGCAAGTCCGATGTTCACTCTGCATGGATCCTGACTACATCAACTGGCACTACAGAGACGGCCTAAGCGCTCTTGTGTTGTGGCTCCTGGGGAAGTCCTTTAGTCATGCAGCTCGGATCTTATGGAAGGTGGGCTAATGACTCATCTGATTCAAAAAACATACTAGCTATTGCGACATTGTGATTACATTGCTGGTCAGTTAATTTTACAAAGATAGCAGTGCTAAATGTTTGGGATTGAAATGTTCTGCCTACTTCATGTTTAGGCTTGAAGTTTGAAATTGTACCAATCTGATGTGTGGTCTCAAAACTCTTGATGCAAGCTTGTCACGTTAAAAAGTAAGTTAGCTTTAGAATGAAGCTGTGACTTTATTTCTAGTTTATTTTTTAGAGTATCAGTGTTAAAGGAAGTAGGGTGCCTCGTATCCACAGCTCTTGTACACGGTCAATGATTAAAACACTCCTGCTCCACATTAACCTCTCTTTTACACCCGTTATTATGACAGCTTCTAACTGTAAATTGGTACGAAGTGGCTGCATGAATCACTTTTTAGCCAGCTAAACAGTGACAGGAAACATTCCTTCCAGTTGCAGAATTAAATGTGTGAATACGGGAAAAACTGACAAGGGGAATTGTGAGTTTTGCTCTCACATTGACAAGCTTAGTAAAGTCAGCATTATTTGAATATGTCTGTAATTGTATAGAAAATAGGTGGAAATTAAATATCTTCATTTTAATATTTATGTAAGCGTAATAGTAATGTTCAGCTTACAGTTGCTTTCTCTGAGTCAGTCGTCAGACATAGTTAATTTAACATGGAACAGTTGGATACATTTCAGTGTCTGCATATGTATTATGCATATTATTTCTGACCTCGTGAACTTAATTTTCATTTTTTGGATTGAAAATAGTATCTCTTGTGCTACATTCTTCCTAAAGTCAAAGGTTGATGGAAAAAAGATTATGAGAAGGAAAATCACAATTTCCATTTCATTATCTGAATATTGAAAAGCCAATAGACTTTTAGCCAGATATATCTGGGCTAAAATGAAATAAACACAGATTTAGATTTTTGATTTTCAGTGTACGTATATCGTAGCTGTTTATCTGTTATAATTCCATAATGAGATGTATTTCAAGAATTTTTAAACTTGGTATTTCAAGATGTTTTCTTATCTTATTCTTGAAATTGATCAGTAACCTTATTGTCAGCCTGTCAGCCTCTATGGAAAGAAAACCAAAAGGAAAAAGGACAGTACATTTTCTGAATAATACTTGTATTATAAAGAAAATAAGTCCACTTTCTTCTACCTGCTTTTCCACTTGCCACCTCAACACCCTGAGGCAGCCGGATGCCCTCCCATCTTCTTATACTCCAGATTAAAGCTCCAACCACCAAGGTCTTCATGACCTCAGGAGAGCTGGCAGGATCAGACGGCTCCTGCTTTGCTTGCATTTTAGCTGCAGCAGCTTGGGTGTGTTATCTCTTTCATATTTATTGAATGGATTCAGATTCCTTCATTCCCTCTGGCTCTTGAGGGCACACCCACGCTGAAGCGTTTCTAAGGTTTTTATGCTGACTGACTGAACATGTAAGATCCCTTTCAGCAGCAAGGGTGACACCTATAGAGTTGTCCTCAGACTAGCAGATGTGCTCTAAAAAACACATAACCCACAAGAGGCACACACAAACTATTTGCCACAGGGCCTGAAAGCAACATGATCAAGAGTGGAGAGACACAGAATTGCTCCAGGCAGTGGTTTAAAGATCATAACATTGGTGCAACTTTGCAGACCCCTTGAATGACCCCCGAGGTGCCAAACAATTTTTGTGGTAAAACTGCAAAAGATTTGCAAAACGTGTAAATAATTTGTAATTTAGTGTTAAGTGCACAGACTGATTGAAAAATATAAGTAGCTGTTTTGATGTTGAGGTGTAGGCTCAAGTCATGTGACTTAGAACAGAGACAGACTCAAGTCATAAATGTATTGACCTTAGACTTGACTTAATGAAATTACAAAATACTTTGGACATGGCTTGGACTTTCACAACCAATGACTTTTGAATTTCGAAGGAAAGGCGATGGGAATAGTGGAACTGTCTCAGGTACATGATCTAGTGTACAGCGACACAAGTGATGCCAGCAGCTGTAATTATTTTAAGTACCGGATGCCGAAGCTGCCATAAATGTGTGGCCACTGTGTTGGGTGAAGAACTCAAAGCAAAATTATTTAAGATAGAGAGCAACTGTGTTGTCTTCCTTAAAGGTGCCATGACATAACTGTAAAAAAAAAAAACATTTCATGTAGTTGATATTGCTGCATATGTAAATTATCCAAAGAAAAAAAAAAAAAACGTCAACTTTAAGGGTGGGTACCAAATTCTGTACTTTTATAGGTACAGACGGTACTACCGGGTACCGATTCACAAACTGTACCATGTTTCGGTACCTAAACACATCACTGTGACACTGAGGGAGTCGAAGAGTGGGTGATTTTCCATGCCAAACATGAATACAGCATTGCGCACACAAAAGCATGATGACATCAGTAACCGCTGTTCCAGTAAAGAAAGTAAGCATAGCCAGTGTTGTGCTAGTTACTAGAAAAAGTAACTACTTAAAGTTACTTTAATCAAAAAGTAACTAGGTTACTTTGTTGATTACCTACACCAAAGAGTTACTGTTAAAAGTAACTTTTTAGATACCTTTGAAAACAAAAATTCTTAAAAATGCACATATTAATTCCGTTATAATTTCAGTGTGGTGTGGTGCAAAATATGAACTCAAACACAAAGCACTATAACACTAGCTATTTAACTAAGCAAATTATTTGAAATAAATAAAAATACAAAACATACACACTTCTAAAAATTTTAATCTATGAAAAATGTTCAACTTAGATGTCAACAAGTTAAAGTAGTCTGTATGGTTTATTTAAAGTGGTTTCAGCACCATACAAGTTATGATTTAGGTTTTTGTTTGCTTTGTTCTGGACTAATTAGTTTCCACTCCCCTGAGCCAACAGTCATCTGTCACCACCCAATCAGCTCTGTCCACACCTCAATCACCAGCCTCCAGTCAGCTCCACCTGCTGCCAGTAATTACTGTCAACTCTGGTCACCTGTTCACCTGCCTTCATATACCTGCCTCACTCATCCACCGACTGCCAGATCATTGCACCACCTCACATGTGCTCTGCTGCTGTGGTGGTTTCTATGTAAATCTGGTTCCATCTGCTTCTGCATCTGCATCTGTTCTAGTCAGGTTCTGTCAGCAACTTGTGGTACGTCTACTTTGTACATTTCCAATAAACCCTTTTTAACGTAACTCTGTGTTTGGCTAAATTTCGGGTTCACACCTACAAGCATAATACACACGAAAAAATTGCTGAAGTACATGTGCAATGTAATACCTGCAGCCTATTCTGAGAAACACAAATCATGTTATATAAATGTTCTATAATTTAACAGAAACTTCTCAATGTGACTGATATATGAACAAATATTTTTTGTTGTTAAACATATGTTTTTTTTCTGTAATTAGACATAGTAAAGAAAGTAGGACCCAGATAAGTGCTTGAAAAGCTCAACATATTCTAAACATTTAAAAGCGCACATATATCACTCAAAAATAGGCATCAGACTGTGTGCAAAACATACTATTTGAATAGTGATTGGAACAAAAGCTCTCATATCAAAGCTAATCTAAAAAGACTAGCAAATAATCTCAACAAGGAAATAACCTAATGCATCTTTGTAGTTCAGGTTATTAGCAACATATGAAAGAAAATTGAGGTGAAACACTGTGGAACTCATTCAGAAAAATCTCAATATCAGCAAGACCTGACTTGGAGAAACTAGTCCATGCTTTTATCACAGTTCATCTTGATTACTGTAATGCACTGTATACAGGCATTAGCCATACTTCTCTTGTCTGTCTGCAGCTTGTGCAGAACTCTGCTGCTTATTTGTTAACTCAGACATATCATTCATAAAGTACTACACACAGAGACCAAAGTGCTGTACAAAAACACAAATATAAACATCAAAAAATTCAGTGATATTGATTAAAAATTATATAGGGAAATAAATATGATAGAAACTGGCATAAAATCAAGAAACACCAACATCTTTTTGAGTATTAAAAGCCAAGTTAAAAAGATGAGTCTTTAAAAGAGATTTAAAAATGGTCAAAGAGGAAGCCGCCTGATATGCAGCGGCAAATCATTCGAGAGTTTAGGACCGGCTACAATGAAAGCACAGTCTCCTCTGAGCTTAGGCCTGGTTTTTGGCAACAACAAGAATAAAAGGTCAGCTGACCTGAGAGAACAGTACGGCACATAACGACATAGGAGATGTAGAGTGGTGCAAGGCGATGTAAAGCCTTAAAAACAAATAAAAGAATTTTAAGATGAATCCTAAAAATAATCAGAGAAGTGAGCTTAACATGGGAGAGATATGCTCAAACTTAAGTGTCTTAGTTAAAGGTCGTACAGCAGTATTTTGCAGTATCTGCAGACGTGCAATCAAAGATCCACTTACACCAAAATAAAGTGCACTACTGTAATCCAGCCAAGTGGTCACAAAGGCATGGATTACTGTCTCAAAGTGTGTTTAGCTCAGCATGGACTTTATTTTGGCCAACTGCTGAAGCTGAAAAAAGCTAAATATGATAACAACTTTGATCTGGCTGTTGAAGGTAAGATGATTATCCACTTTAAAACCCAGGTTTGTGGTCGTCTGCTTTATAAACTGACTAAGATAATCCAGGTATAAAGGCAGACTCCCTGATGCGCAATAAAAAAACATCATCTCTGTCTTTTTTCCATTAAAACTTAAAAAAGTTTAAAGCCATCCATGCCTTCACGTCATCCAGACATTTCAGAAGAGATCTGACAGAGTTTGTGTTTCACCTCTATAGCACATAAATCTGGCTATCATCTGTATAAAAATGAAAGGAGACACTGTGCTTCTGAAGGATGGATCCAAGTGGGAACAGTTAGACACTAAAAAGAAGGGGGCCTAAAACTGAACCCCGAGGAACTCCATACAAAAGAGGAGCAGTGAAGGACACTGAATTTCCCAGACTGACACAAAACTTTCAATTACTCAGTTAGAACCTGAGCCACTCCAGTGCTGTTCCTCGGATACCCACCCAATGCTCTATATGAGATAAAATAATTTTGTGATACACTGTGTCAAAGGCTGTGGTTAAGTCTAAAAGCAAATAAACAACACAGTTAAGAGTCAGTAGCTAAAAATATATTGTTAAAAACTTTTTAGTACAGACTCTGTGATGTAAAAAGATTTTAATTTTTCATTAAAAGAAAGGTTAACTGCAGGTACGCAATCTTCTCCAGACGTTTAGACATAAAGGGCATTTTAGAAAATGACTAAGCACTGCTTCATCCAGACCAGCTTTTTTTAATCAGGGACTGGACCACAACTTCTGCAGAATGTCCTGGTATCATCCCTGAAGACAGACTGATGTTTATATGTCCATAAAATATGTTCAAAAAGTAATTACAGCCTTATTTCCAGAAATACAAAATGTATTATATTAAAGTGTATGAAATGTAACAGAAATATATCAGTCCAAAGTATGTTTTTATAGACACAAAACAATTGTATAGTGAATATATTTAAAAATACATTTTATTATTTTTTTTTTTTTTTACCAGCAAGGACCTGAATACATTTTCGACTTGATGTTTAGCCTGAAAACCACTGGTTGTGCCACATGAACGGAACCCTCTCAAATCTTTGGTCCGACAGCTTGTTTCTCTTTTGAGAAAGCATGGGACGTCCCGAGTGGTGCGCTGGATGGAGTTGCAGCATTTTTCTTAAGAGAAATGTCGTTTATTGTAGGAAATTGTTTGAGAATCTCTATCACTGTTGTTCTAAAGTATGTCAGTACCTCAGTTTCAATAGTGCTGATAGCAAAGTTGCCCTCCTCAAAGCAGAAAAAGGCCTGCACACTGGAGAAGCTTGAATCTGGTGTTGCTAAACTCTTGAGAATCTTGCTGCACTGGGCCAAGTCGTGGGATGACTTTGTGGAACTCTGCTGTTAGCATTCCCTTAACCATCTCTTTCTTCCTCAGGTCTTTCAACCATCACATTTGGAACATGGGAAGTTTGACAGCTGCCAGTATTGCATCGTTGTTTTCCAAGACCAACGCAAATCATGTTTTGATGGCCTGCAAAACATACACACAGTGACAAAGACATTATAATACGTGAAATATTCCCTTTTTGTGTGCTCTATGTAAGCTTTCACCAATATGTGATCTTTCACTATATGGTATGACCTTTTACGTTTAAAATGTACTTTACCACATGTGAAGTAATGAAATTTGAGGTGTCTAATTGATTGAATGCCATCTTCTGCTGCAAGTACAGAAAATAATGTAAAAGTGTTGATGAATCTCTGTTACTTGATCTATGGCATCTGGTATCCCCGTTGCATTGATCAGACCTTCTTTCATCTCCAGTTTCTTTGACATCAATACTTCTAGAGTTGGCAAGAGGGTGCCAAAGTAACAGTTCTCTTCTCCTTCAAGTCAAATCAAATCAAATGTATTTATATAGCATATTTAAGAACAACTGTTGTTGGCCAAAGTGCTGCACACAAAAAGAAAAGCAATCAAGGATAATTCAATACAAACACTGTACAAATAAAGAAAAATAGAGAAAAAACTCTCACACTGTGTTGAAAGGCAGTCAGTATAAATGTGTTTTAAGCTGAGATTTAGAAGCCCCACGAGTTGAGGCCTGTCTAATATGAAGGGGCAGCTGGTTACACAGTTTAGGAGCTACAACAGAAAAAGCCCAAAAAGTTAGAGGTGTTTCAGCAACATTTCCCACAGCATCATAGAATCAGTCCCATCTTGTAAAATATGGCAACAATACCACCTACTATCTTGGAGGCCATGGTCGATCTGCTTGCCTTAGTCCACAGAGCTGTGCATTTGGCCATAGGGCTTTTGTAGATGCCTTCAGTACCAGGATTTGAAAGCAGCCAGTTGTCCACATCAGAGCATGAAATCAAGTTGAGTATGTCAGACACACACCTGAAGTGTGGAGGTAAAACTATTCCTTGTTCTGCTGCGGTGTTAAGCATATCTGAAACATTTGTGAAGGTGTTGTCTTCATTGTAACCTGACTCTCCACGCATCCATCTAGGATTGCTCCATTGGAGATGTCTTTCAGGGGGAGAGGCGTTATCAAAAATCCTTGCATATGATTGGATGACTGCCCCCGCTGTGACAGGAAATTCGGTTTGGTGTCAGTCAGCAGGATTTTTCAGTTACAAACACACCTTTCTTACAATTGACAGCATTTTGTCAGACAGTCAGTTTTGACATCCATACAGCCTCATCAGAGCACAACAGATCGTATTATATCCCCAAAACCTCAGAAAAATTAAATTAGTTGTCATGGCCCCTTTTAAGGAGCATTGTATAAGTTTAAAGGTTAAATATATCTTTTTCTTTCCAATACATGCCCATACAATTGCCGATGTGTATAATGAGATTTCCTCTATTTACCAGTTACTTCTTTTAGGCTCCATCAGTCAGTTCATGAGGAAATGTATTCTCTGGACATGCATGTGGGTGTGAAGCGCTGTGCGCTCTCGTTCACCTGGCTACTTTGATGAGCGTTTGCCGCCGTTGACACATTAGCAAGAGAACAAGGGCTAACCTCAATATTTATAATCTTCTTACCTCAGAAGACATTTCTCCACTAAACAAAAGACCTGTGCAGTTGCAGCACCAGAAGTTTTTCCTCTTCTCCAATTTGAAGCTCAATCATTCAACACATTCCAAATAAACTACATCAGCAGTCTTGTCATGATTCAGGTGACCAAGTACTCCATTCACACCAAGCAATAGCTTCTAACGGCCCAGGACAATGACAGGTGGGTCATTGATTTGCATCTAACAGTATGGGCCTAGGAGGATGGGCACTTCATGTCCTTTAAAAACAGCAGCGCACCAGCTGGAGGTTGCTCAAGTGTGAGCAGCCAGAATTGAGAAAGACTCCTAGATAAAACTTTTTCAGAAAGAACTGAGCAAAAGCGCGGTAGCCTCCAATTTAAGCTTGTTTGCCTTTGCTGGTTGTTCTGTCGAGCAGTGCATCTGACTGAAGCTGCTCTCACACTTTTTTTCCTGTTTGGTCATGTTCACTGGTGGACTTTTGTTGTTGTTTCTTTAGGATTGTTTCCTTAAACCTTTATTTAACCCAATAAAAGACTAACTGAGATCAAAACCTGTTTCACAAGGGTGACCTGGACAAGAAAGGCAGCAGTACACGTCATAGAGGATAAGTCATAACACAATAACAAAACAACTACTGAAATATATACACTGCAAGCAAGTTGACAAATAAAATGTGGGATATTATCATGTCATGTCCACAGATCTGAGTGGTGGTTGTGTTGTGCTGTGCAGTGTTGTTGCTTTGCACCTTTTTCCTGCAGGATGTGATTGACAGGCTGCTGTGCTGGTGTTCCTCGTCAGGTGCTGATTAGGAGAGTTCAAAAGGAGGCAGGAAGCAGAAGGAAGGCGGCAGAGTTTTAGTTCACTCAGCATGGATTGCTGTTCGGATTTTTGCTCCGAGCCTCTGTGACTACCTCTCTGAGTCCCCAGCCTTCTGTGGTCCTCTCCCGGGGTGCTTTTGGAGCACTCCCTGACCTCCTTCTGCAAGCCACCTTCACTTCTCCTGGTTTACCGTTCTGGTGTACAGAATACTAACCTTCATCTTCGCTGCCTCCGGCTTACCTACCTGCTCCATGCCGATTCATCTGCAAGATCAAACCAGAGAAAAGCATTAAACAAAACCAGCCTCACCAACCAGCCAACCTCAGCTCACTGTGAACAGACTCATCGTGTCTTGGATCCTTCCTCATCTCCCACCGTAAGCCCTACCAGTACAGCTCACATTCTAGGTTCAGTTCCTTACCTCCCTGTGAATTATTCTTACCTTCCCTCCTCAAAACCTGACCCGAGTCCTAATGACTTTTTCGCTGTAACCAGCATCTTCCTTTTGTGAATAAATTGGCATTTAGAAAACAGTAATCTGTCACCACAATTGTGTGCCATTCGATCCACACAAATACTCACCATGACGGAGATATCAGTGACAAAAAAAACATTTAAAGTAGTAATACTTGGAGTTTGGAAGCACAGGTTCTTAAGACAGAGCAAAAACAACTCAAAACACAGACACAACAAAATAATTTCATAAAGGGGACTCATTATGTTTCCTTTAAAACAAGTTAGGATAGGCCAATGGGCTACACAAACAATGTTAATTTCATTTATTGCACAAAATGATTCTCAGATAATGAGATTTCCCCTCCTCAGTTCTGTCTATTATACGCTCCTTTTAGAATGAGCTGTTTTAGGGCTCTGTCACTTTTTGGCAAATAGGCTGTAGCCGGCCATGCCCCCAAACGTAATGTTCACGCTCATGCTTTCTTTGGCAACGTGGTTGTGACATTGCCTTCAAAAATAAAATGAAGCCACACAGATCTGATGTCTGTGACTGGGAGAATGCGCAATGCGCATTGATGCATGTTGTCTATTGCGGCCATCAACACAACATTTGCCTTTTTCAGCAGTCATTGTACAGCGGTAAAACCAGCTGATGAAGCGGACTGGGTTTGCTAGGTGAGAGGCAATGCCAGCCATTTGTGAAGTAATAATCGAGAGGTTTTTGAAACTCATTTTTGAAACTCATTTTTAGACACCAACAAAACGTTTAGTTATTGCCAAAAAATGGCTGGTTGAGTTTTTAAAAAAACACTTGGGCTGTTTCTAGAAGCAGTAGAGACTCAAATGGAAGTACAAAAACATGAAAAACGGGAACTTTGCATAATAGGTCCCCTTTAAGTTATGACACGAGCAATTAACATATTCATCTTTTTCCGTTTTTTGTACAGTCATCTACATATGATATTACGTGGAATACAGGCGTAACGTATAGGAACTGTTAAAACTGGACCTTTAAATGCTCTAAACTAAAGCACAAGCATTACAATTTAAATTACGTATCTTTGAATTATCCTTTTTTAGGTTTTCTTGATATGTTCCCTTTTTGTCTCTGGGCCAAATTAATACATAATAGACATAATGAGACCTTATATGATCCATTACGACAGGGGAAATAACTTTGCTCTTGAGTTATTTCCTCCTGGCAGATATTGATGCGCACACTTTGCTTCACATTAACCTTCACCTACATTCTCATATCACAATAATGACTCCATAATGGATATACATAAATTAGTTATTTTATCTCATGAGCAGATATATTTTCTTGAATTCGTTCTTTATGATATAAGTTACATTTCTGGCAATAAACATTTATAATTTCCTGGGATTATGAGATGTTTAATCTTTCTGAAAGCTAACCATTTTCTTACTTTCAATAAAGTTTAGCACCATATCTGCTACATGTGAACGAGTAATTAGAAATAATAATATCACTACTTGTACCTGTATGAGCACATGTACATTGACACCTGGCAGCAGAAAGAACATAAAAATAACCTATTATTATAGCACCAAATTGTAAGCTGTTTGCTACATAACAAAACGACATTTTACTCACTGAAATTATATTTTTATGTTTTTGTTCATGAATGCTGGCTTTGGTATGCCAAATTTACCATGTGAGTCAATGAAGGCCAGAGAGGAGATTTATAAATGGAAATAATAGTACTACTTATAGACTCCAGACTGGCTTTCACAGCAATTCACATTTCCTATAATTACCAGAAATCATTTTAACTATATGAAAATCTGTGAATATGCACTGCGCTCATTGTAAACTATGGCTTAAATTGTGAGCATACATTAATTTTTATAAATACTGTTCAGTATTGTTCTTCTTCAGGAGAGAGCCACATTTAGAGAGTCTCATAGTTAGAAAAGCACTATATGCTGACCACTCAGCTAATGATGCACCACTTAATGTTTGGACATTTGGTGCAATGCATTATGACAAGGCATAAAAGCCCAGTTGACTATCTCTTAATGATTACTAATTATCCCAAAGGAGGCAATTAAACCATGAAAAAATAGGAGCAAAGGCTTATCTCTACAAGAGAGGGTTATTACCGCACATAATATTTCCCTAAATATCAGATGCCGTTGGCAGCACTTCCCTAAAGCCAGAGTATCTTAGCATTATAAAACATGACAATGCTAAGACTTTCTATTACATGCAAGGCTATCATTTTTTTAGACAAAGCCAAGCCAGAGACATGAAGGTTGTAATGGTATAAGGTTAGACTCCCTTTTAGTTTTACCAGGAATCTGTTAATTTTGTCTTCTGTAAAAAATAAAAAAGAGTCTTTCAAGTGCATCCCTAACATGCTGAGAAAAAACAATATAATTCATACTGCAAAATCTTTATTTTTTTTATAACTGAAAGTTTATTTATTTTTATTTCCCAATATCATGATTAAAATCTTGGTTACTCCAAGATTACAGAATGGTCAAACCAAAGTCAAGGTGTTTTGATATGTGAAGCCCCTCCATGTTGTTTTAGATGAAAGCTTGATAAGACCTATGCATCATCCTATCTGACAGGCATGTAGGTGTGGTGCAATCATGTTGCTGTACCTGACAAATCACTCAAGCTGAAATAAGAAGACAAGATGAGCTGAAAGCTAAAAGGTCACGCGTAAATAGATGTCTGCTTTAAAGGGGGTTGAATCTCCAACACTTTTTTTGGTTTTCCACATTCTGCATCTTTAGAGCACTGACGTTTTATGGAATGGCTTTGAAATATTATCCGTGCCTATTTCTACTTTAAACTAGGTATATCAGATTGCCACTATGTAGAAAAACACATCAAAATAAGTGACCATTGTGTTTGTTTAATTTATTTTAAGTACATAACCATAACGTATTAACTTAATCACCAAACCAAATAAATAGTTTCTATGTCCATGTAAAATAAAAATTTTATTAGAATTACAAGTTTAGCATTAAAACACTAGTTCTTCCATACCTGAAGAAAGAACACTGAGAGTTCATTAAGGTTCCCCAGTTAATTAGTTGAAGGCCATTAACTGAAGAGAACATTTTAAAGTCATCCATGTGTGAGGTAGCAAACTATCATATTTAGTTACACTGATTATGGCATTTTAATTATTTATATTCCTTAGGGGCAACACCACACAAATACACAAACACTTTGACTTTTCTTTTTTCAAAGGTTGAGTGGAGAGACAATTTGTTAACTAGAGGACCAAAATCTCCTGGGATCAATTCCTGTTTGTTTATCTCCAAAAATGAACAAAACAATATGGGGCAGGCAAACTGATACAAACTTCAAAAACAACAAAAAAATAATTTTCATGGGTGTTAATGACAAAACTTTTTCTCACATGGCAGTGTATTGTAAGCATGTAATTATTGTGTGCGTCCTGCCCCACTCTCCCTGCTGCCACCCTACGGTCCTAAATTCAAAGTTACAAACTGTGCTGGTTAACACAGTTCCCTCTATGAAATGGGAAATCTTCTTCAGAAGCCAATAACTCATCAGTTATCACTGATTCGTTTTATGTCTGCCTGTTATTGGAAATCAGTCAACCCCTAAATGCTGTTTGAAATGAGTCAACTTCTTGTTTTTCCTGCTCATTTAAAAGGATTGACAATTACACAAACATAATTAATCCCAAATTAGACAATACCGAGGTTGCTGACACAGTAAAACATGTTTAGTCGATGTATAAAATGCTACATTTGCTATTTTGTAATGTGAGCCGAGTAAGATTGGTAATGTCATCCAGGAGTAATGCATCAGAAAAAAATCTAACTAGACATCAGAAGTATTGCTGTGGCAACAAAATATTTGCTCAAATAATTTGCACTCAACCACTCAACCTTCTTTTCAAAGAAGGAGTAAAATATAGGGGAAGGTGCAAAGATGATAGGCAAGGGGTGGATGGGGTTTTGCCATTGTCAGAAATAATTATATTCAGCTTTAAGAGGAAAGAGTCTCAAATGAGAAAATTGTTGTTGTTTTTTTGTTACTTCAGCTTGAAATATTCTCTTAATTTAAGCTATAGAAAGAATGGTATTTCACATCCGTACATCCATCAGAATGCATCAGGAGTATATGCTTGTACTGCTTGGTACAATCCTATCTTGAATTACTGAGTTAACAAGTTCACAGCTACACATCTTTTCAAATAAATTTACTGGGAAGGAGTGTTCAACTATTATATTTAGGTTTTAAAGGCATCCATTTTCATCTGCATTATTTCTTTATTTATTTACCAGAACTATGCAAACCATGGGGTTGGCATGGTAATGGTGTCAGCTTTGCCAATTAAGTATGCAGGAATTTCTGTTTCTTGCACAACAATATGTGTTTATGCCCCATGAGGCCTAGGTAGACTGTAGGTGTTCCTGCCCTTCTTGCTCCTCCTCTGTGCAGGTCATAGTGCTTTGGACCTGGAGCAGAGTATATAAAGCCCTGTCCTGCTAGGGCTCTCACTCTCTCTGCACCCCCTGATGAACACAGTGTGCTGCTCTGCTGCTGGGCATCTTCTTTATCAAACACGTTTCAGTTTTTTTTCATCTCATCATTAACACCCACATATACACTGCCTGGCCCCAAAAAAAGTCACCACCAAAAGAAAAGGTCACACACACTCTAATATTTTGGTACGCATTCCCTGTGGCATTGTTTCAATAAGCTTCTGCAATGTCACAAGATTTATTTACACCCAGTGTTGTATTAATTTTTCACCAAGATCTTGCAATGATGATGCTAGAGTCTGCCCACTGTGCAAAGCCTTCTCCACCACATCCCAAAGATTCCCAATGTGATTTAGGTCTGGACTCTATGATGGGCAATCCATGTGTGAAAATTATGTCTCATGCTCCCTGAATAACTCTTTCACAATTCGAGCCCGATGAATCCTGGCGTTGTCATTTTGGAATATACCCGTGCCATCAGAAAAGAAAAAATCCATAGATGGAATAATCTAGCCATGCAGTGTATTCAGGTAGTCAGCTGACCTCATTCTTTGAGCACATGCTGTTGCTAAACCTAGATCTGACCAACTGCACCAACCCCAGATCATAGCACTGCCCCCACAGGGTTGCACAGTATACACTAGGCATGATGTGTGCATCACTTCACCTGCCTCTCTTCTTACACTGATGCGCCCATCACTCTGGAACAGTGTAAATCTGGACTCATCAGACCATATATGACCTTCTTCCATTGCTCCAGAGTCCAATCTTTATGCTAGCAAATTGAAGGCTTTTTTTTTCTAGTTAGCCTCACTGATTAGTGGTTTTCTTAAGGTTACACAGCTGTTCAGTCCCAATCCTTTGAGTTTGCTTCACATTGTGTGTGGGAATGCTCTTACTTTCACTATCAAACATAGCCCAGAGTTCTACTGTGGTTTTTCTTCGAGTTGATTTCACCAAACCTTTAAGCGATTACGATCATTCAGGATTTTTTTCTGGACACATTTTTTCCTCGAGGATGATGGGTCCCCAGTATCCTTCAAGTTTTTAATAATGTGTTGGACAGTTCTTAACCCAATGTTGGTAATTTTTGCAATCTCCTTAGATGTTTCCTCTGCTTGATACATGCCAATGATCTGACCCATCTGAAACAGACTGACGTCTTTTCCACGACCACAGGATGCATCGTTCAACATGGTTGTTTAAGAAATGAGAAGCAACTCGTTGCACCAGTTGAGGTGAAATTACTTGTTGCCAGCTGAAGCATAATGGCCCAGGCAGTAATTATCCAATGAGAGGCTTGTACCTATTTGTTTAATTAAATCCAAGTGGCCTTTTTTTTTTTTTTTTACATTTTGGCAAGGCAGTGTACATACCAAGTCCAAGCATTTGCATTGCACCACTGATACTGACACATTCCCTTGTAGTCTTTGTTAACCTTAAACTGTGGCTCTAAACCAGTGTTCATTCAATGTTTATTTATTGTATATTGTAATATTGTATACTTATGCTAAGAACGGAAACTGTTTCTTGTTTTCAGCTGGTGTTAACTGGGGATGGCAGGTACATTGACCTTTTGGTCAAGAAGATTGAGTTGCACTTACCTAAAATCAATTCTTCTCAGAGAGGTCAACATTGCTTTTTTCTAATGTCGTGGTAAATGTAAAGGGCGCCTGACAGCTTTTCTACAAAACGAAGGAATTTGAACTATTGATAACATTAAAATGCAATACCTTAGCATGGTGGAGAGTTTGTGTGCCCCTATGACCCTGAGGGTGATGTTATCCAGAGCTTAAGCTCCTAGTAGGGCTTCCCTTGGCTTCTTGGCCTCAGGTGAGGGGTCAGACTAGGCTCCCTTTTAGGCCCAATATAAATTCCATGAGAAGGCCTGTTTTTACAAAAGAACAAATGCATGGAATTGTCTTTCAATACATATCAGACACACAAAGAATAAACTATCTTTTAAAAAGAAAAATCAAAGGTTATTGTAACATTGACTCTGTAGTGTCATCACTCCTGTGTTTAAATGTTTTTTTTTTTCTAATATAAATATTTCTAATGTACTTTAGTTATCAGGAATGTCACCTCATGGGTGGGTAAGGAGCCAGAACTGCTGTGTGAGGTTAAGTGGTACCAGCTAGAAGTAGATGAACTCACCTCTACGCACAGCTCTGGGAATATTCACAAGTCCCGGCTGAATGCTTTGATTTTTGGACTTTTCCCTGGTGAGTGAGAGGTTTTCTTCTTTGTGACTTGCAAGAGAGAAGCTTATGACTGCTGTCTGTCCTTATGGATAAAAAATCAGTTCCGATTGCCTAGGCTTTTTGGAGTCTCTGGACGGTGTCCTGGAAGGGGTGCCATCTGGGGATTCAGAGTCGCTCAAGGCGAACTTGCATGCCCATGGGGGGAAAGATGTTATTACCTGTTTGTTCCACATTGTTAATTAAAACACACTTTCTGGGTTTCCCTCCTGTCCCTGTTGCCCCCACAACCCCATCTCGGATAGGTGGAAGACGGTGGATGGATGGATGGATGGATGGATGGATGGATGGATGGATGGATGGATGGATGGATGGATGGATGGATGGATGGATGGATGGATGGATGGATGGATGGATGGAAGATAAAGATAACTCACAACAGCACTTAGATATCAGCTGTGGTTATTTATTTCACTATTGCCTGCTGACATGAACGGCCCTTAGAGAGCACAAATGTGTTTCGTACTGATATTTTTGTCAACCACTTGCAACACATCTTTTAAAGCTGACTTTATCAAATTGTAGGCTGTCTGATGGAGTTGAGTGGTTAACGTTGCTAATCTGATCTGTGTACCTCGGAAAGTAAGTGGACAGTGTGCTCTAGAGAGTATATGTATCGTTGATCCAGCTTTAAAACATGACATGTATGTTTTAAGGGTTTCACACAGACCTTTTTGTAAAGTACAATTAATTCACTTTGTAGTTTGTCACCAGTAACCAACATAGCTCATGGTTTGTATATCAGTCACATATAAGGTCAGTTGGTCATAGGTCTTCTGAGTACCTCCGTTTGTATATTTTTTTGTTGATTTTGAACAAATCAATCTGCTAAATCAAATCAATCTGCTAAATCAAATCTCCTAATTTAGTGTTAACTTTATTTTATTTAGAGCTGCAGCGGAATTTCTAATCCACACCTGAGAACACTGCATGGGCAATAAAACTTACAAAGCAGTTTGTGAAGAAAAAGAACAATGCAGATCGGGTCATTCAGCTTTCATTACAAAATATTTGCATCAATTATTTAGAGTTAAGACACAAAAATGATTTTCAAGTGCTAACTATATATTATGCAGACACCTGCAGAACTGCTGCATCACTCACCACATGAGTGAATGCTGGGTAAATAGACCTATGATCAACCCACTCGTACCATTTAGCACCATATTGTTTGTACCTACAGTACAAAATATCCCTCTGCCATCATTCAAGTCAACAAGAGTGGACTGCTGAGGAATTAAACTGCATCACTGCAGCCAGAAAGAAAGAAATAATTCAGGTTGGGGATTTTTGTCCATTCTGAATACTGCATTGGATTTGTTATGCCCTTATAAACTTTATCCATTGCTGCTGCACTCTAGTACGTCACATAACTAGTTGAGGCGATACAAGTTTAAATTTGACGTTAAAGAGTGGCAAACATGAAAGGAAAGCAATTGAATGGATACATTTAAACAGGAGGACATTTTTAGGAGATTCATTTTAAGTTTAGTTCTAATGATAATAATTTCCACTGTTTTCTGTAACTCCCCTATCCACTGCAGCATCCACCATAGCTTTTGGATATTCAGAGTCAAACTTGACCTTGAACAAGTAAGGCTCCTGTAACACTGGTTGCTATCTTGTCATGTACGGATGTTTTGACCGGTACTGGTTACATGGGTCTAAGCTTGAGGAAATGAAGGAGATCTTAAAGTATGTGTAAAGTTTTTGATGTGCTTATGTTCAGCTTAGTGCAGGTTTAGACAACAATGGGTTGAAATCCACAATGTTCTGCTGTCTCTCGAATGCATATGTTATTGTTTTGTACTGTCACAAGTTTGTTTTTGATATTTAGATCATTCATACTTGAGGATCAACTAACAAAACTGATACTATTTCAAATTGGGTATGCCACAGAGCTAAATACTGTACAACATAATAAGCAAACAGGGTGTGATAATTTAATCAATTTTTTTTTTTTTGCATACAAGCAGGGGGAGCTACTGGCATAAAATTCATAAAGTCATAATGTGTTAATAGGCCCCTATAAAGCATGCTTTTCGGAAACTTTTGAATTTTAAAGAAATCTCTGGTGAATGTACATACTTCATTATGTCATTAGCTCTGATTTTATTTCTGTGGTACAGCTGCTGAACCAAAATAAACCAGACACTACTATCTTTAACACAATGATGTTGAGGTACCTTTGTGTTGTGACTGACAAGCATTCCATCCTGAAAATGATCCTGTAAACTAAACTTTGTGAATAAATTAGACAGCTTTCTTTCAGAGCTTTGTCACTACATACTTTGAGTTGTAAGCAAATACACTGGTTTATGTGGTTGGCAAAAAAGTAAAGTAAAGTATCAGTATAAAAAATAAATATTTGCAAAAAGCTGTCATTCTATTCGATGGGTCAAATTTTTCAAAAAATAATTGATGCCTTTTACTGCACATACTGAAATCAAATAAACCACTACTTCTACAATTCATCCTGTTGTTAGCTCTAAGTTCAGGCACACTTTGTCCAACCTACTTTGTCAGTGGCTGTACAAAATTATGACTGTACTAACACCAATAATGCCTAGGGTAACAATTAAAACTGAGTCAACGAATTGTATTTAGAATAGAATAGACAGAAATATCCTTTATTGTCCCTCAGTGGGGAAATTGAGAGATTTGACCTATTTGCATATTTCTTAAAAGACATGTCTAGTAGCAGGTTTCGTCAGTTGTCCTACAACTGGGTTGCCGACGGACACAAACCAACACACATGTAAAAACAATTAATTTAGGCTCAGGTGCTTCTCTGAAACACAGTGAATGTACTGTATTCACAATTATAGCAATCTCTCTAAATTTAATTTCTCAATACCTGAAAGCAATAGTCACAGATAGAAAGGGATTAACAGGTTTTTAAGTTCCCATGTCAGTAAGAAGGTTAAATTATGAAAAAAAGATTTTAAAGATCAAAAACAATCTTATTAAACCAGTTGCTGTATTGTTTTAAGCAGTGTCTCTATTTAATTATGAACAGTAAATTATAGAATATGGGCTTCACTTAATGTTTTAATTGCTCTCACACATTAAATTGAACAAAGTTACAGCTGATCTAATCAACCAGGATTAATTTCCACAGCATCAAATTCTGACAAATTTCCTCAAATGTTTTTTAGCTTTAAGCAATTCAATACTCTTTATATACCTTGGTTAAGGAAGCCTATATTTTTACACTGACCTTTTATTTCCTTGTCATGTGAAGGATATTACTCAGTTCACAAAATTAAAGAAAAGGTTATAATAAATCCAATTTAAGCAACCATTCACATTTCTTTTTACCTTAATAATGCAACTATGGTCCATGATTGCTTGCTATGTACAGCAGTATTTCTTTCTCTACTTCAGTTTTTCTTTTTATTCTTGCTTCAGATAAAAAAGATTAAAGAACATAAGCAATATTCAGTAATACTCTAAATATGGTCATATTTGATACTATAAATATACTGTTCATTTAAAACAAAAGTTACAAAATTTCATTTTCTGCTATTACCAGCTTTGCTTAGGAGCCTTAGGGGAATACTTTTATAATTCAGGTTTAATTTGAGGATATGTTTCATGCCAGGCTGTAATTGACTCGGTCAATAACTAATTTCAGAGAAATATCAAATGCAACGCTCTGATGAATAACCCAAAGTTGTTCATATAAACTCTAATACATACAGAAGCCAAATTGTATTTGTGTTTCTTCTATAATGGCTGCAAGACAAAGCAGAGTATTTTAATCACAGCGTGTTTGAATATTTATTCACGAATAAGACGGAATAAGACTGAATGCTAATGATACTACCAGGTGAAACTGTTGCATTTTTTTAGGGTCATTTAATTATTGCGAACAATGTGCAAACTACATAAATAAAGTAATCACTCACAGAATAAATAAGTACCATCTGAATCAGTCAAGCAAAACTTTTGATACACTTTCTCCATAGTTTTTTTTTTCTTTTTTGTTATGCCTCTCTTTCAAGAAAGTGCAAATATGATACCTGCACTGCAAAACCTGAGAACTGAAAATAGGCCCAAAAGACAAGTCAACATAAGGCAGCCTGAATATGCCAGTCAAGGGAATGTATGTGAATAAATAGCAGCGTCAGAGTGGGGAAACTAGGACAGAGCCAAGTTCTGCCTCACGGCCCACCTCTATGGAAATCAAATGTAAACAGATGAAGTAAGGCCCAGATAAAAACCAGAATGTGGAACTAATTGCCAGAACAGCATGTAGCATTGGTGATAGGTAAAACTGGAAATCTCGCATTTAGCTCCTTAATACGCTAAAGGCAAGGGAACGCTGAATATTTACATTTTAAAACCTTTACAAAGGTATGACTATGTTCTTTTAATTTTGTTCTTCACATGTCTTAGTTCTGACCAGTTTCAGAATGTGTAGCAGCAATGTTTGGCCGCTACAAAGAAACACAATCTGCTCTGAATAAAAGCTCCAAAATTGTGATAAGGCAAAGTTATATTTCCCTGTAATGTACTGTTGGGAAGACATCATGTAACAAACTCAGTTACCACACCATTTACTGGCAAGGTAAGTGAACCAGACTGTGTCCTGTAATGACTTTGTCTCTGAACTGGACACCTGTCTCTCTCTTTCTCATTATGGGAACTACATTAACAAAATCTGCTGCTGAAACCAAAAACCTTCAATGTCCATTCATCTCTTCCTGGCTCAATTTTGTAACAGTGAAACACAGCCGAAAACTTTTTCTTTTTTTTCAGTCAGGAAAGCAAAATCAGCGGTTCAGTTCAAAGCTCACTGTCTGAGCTGTATAATGCCTCTGTGGTCCGGAAAGCCGTCAGGATCACAGAGGCCCATTCACATCTCCTACGAAGCTTTTTCCAGCTTCTTCTCTCTGGAAGAAAAAAAAGTTGACCTTCCCAGGAAATACCTTGTACAAAAAATGATTTATCTGTTCTGCTACACATTTAAAACAAGCCATCACAGTGCCTTTGCCGTAATTTGGTACAGCATATCTTTATCTATAGCACCTTGCAAAAAAATTCACCCTTTTTTTTTATTTTTTGTTGCCACACAACCTGGAATTCCTTAAGAGTTTGTACTATTTCATTTACACACTAATATATATATATATATAATACAAAGTGTAGGAATGTTGGCATCTTTATTTATTTCAGTTTTTCAACTGATTTTAAACATAATAAATTGTGTTAATTTTAGGTTGAGTCTTTTTTT